>NC_140506.1:17153888-17787777 GCF_964339955.1 Pipistrellus hanaki | reverse complement strand
GAAATAAATGAAAAATATATATTTAAAAAAATAAAATCACAAATAAACAATCTTAGACCACATGAAATCAATGAACACTTTAAGATCATATAAAATTAATAAAATGTCCCATATAAAATAACAGCAAAAACCACAAAATACCTAGAGACTGAATTTTTATTTGGTTACTTTTGTAGATTCTCCAAAGTTCTCTCTCTCTCTCTCTCTCTCTCTCTCTCTCTCTCTCTCTCTCTCTCAACTATTTTATAGTTATCTCATAATTTTTATATGGATTTTTCTGAGAGTGTTTTCATTTTCTCTTATATTTGATCTTGCTTTTTATCACATTGTTTCTTTTTCTTTCGCAAACTGTGTTTTAAAACGTATAGAAGCTCTGAAAGATAAAAGCTTCTTATTGAGAGACTTAAATCCTTTCCTTCTTTGCTAGCAATCTATGTTCTAGAAATCCACTCCAGTCATCTAAGGGTTCATTTTCGGTATCTGCACTATTGGTGGTTGGTGGTCTCTTTCAGCTTTGCCTTGGTCACAGGATGTGACCCTTTGGAAATAATAGCTGAAATTCTGAGTGGTTTTCCAGAGCCAATGTTTCCAGATTCAGAATAATAATAATAATAATAATAATAATAATAATAATAAACATTTCATTCTTGCTAGTGTCTTGAAGTTGCTAAGTTCGCTACAGAATCCATTAGCCTCCAATAATTTGCTTTCTGGTGGATTTCATCATGGTTTATCCTTCATTAAGCACTTTTTTTTTTTTTTTTTTTTTTTTTTTAAATTTGGCAAACAACTCAAGGTAAGATAGCATACAGATGTCTTGGTTCCCTTCTCTAAGGTTCCTTCATCCCAATCTTGTCTCTCAAGTCACAGCCACTTAAAGGAATGTCGAGTCCAGCTTTTCTGTTTGGACACCAGTGGCACTGTTGCTCTCTCTGAGGGCTCCACAGCTCTGGCCCCCTCAGAGTTCTGGTTTCCCTTCCTTAAGGCCTGAGCACTTCAATGGCTTTCCACAGCCTTTGCACTGAACTCCCACCCCACCTTCAACAGCTGCTTTCCGTGCGTGAATTCGTATAATTCAGAATCCTCATGGTTTTAGCCAGTATCAGAATTCCTTCTGTTAACATTTTTTAACATAATTACTTTTAAATAGTGTACTTCTTTTCTAGTTATTGCACTCTAAATGGTCCAACTTTTTTTTTATTTCTTGACACTCTCTCATGCCAGTTAATATTTTTAAGAGTTATAAGAGCTAATTTTCAGATGGAGTTGTTCTCTGTGAAAGTAAACACATCTATTTTGGGAATTGCCTATAATAAAGATCCCACTTTTAAAGAGCTCTGATTCAATTTTTATATGAATGTATTTGCTCAGCGCTTCTAATACATGCACAAAGAATGGGCTTTTTCGAGGCTTTCTGTCCATTATAGTAAATTTTGGCCAGATTAGAAACATTGAGGTACCTACCTGCTCCTGATACTTACAAGCTGTTTCAGAATCAATGACTTCACAACCTTACTGTGTGTTGCCTTTTTCTTTCAGACATCTCAAAATTTTTTCCTTTGGTTATAGATTCAAAAATATATGGAAACACTATATTTTTAGGTTTTATTTGGACAATTTATTATTGTAAAGCAGTACTAACTTGGAAGATTAACTCTGTTTAGTGAAATAGGTTAATTAGAAGTCTTGATCATAAATCTGATTGAAGTGCTTATCCCTAAATGTTTTTTATAAAGAATTGACCTACAAAATTTAAACATTATTATTTTAAAACTGGAGGCCCAGTGCATGAATTTGTGCATGGGTGGGGTCCAGCCAGCCTGATCCCAATCAGGACTGATAGGGGCTGGGCATGGCTGGAGGAGGAGATGGTGAGAGGTTGACCAGTTGGCTGGCCCTCCCTGATCAGGGACAATCTGGGTCAAGCTGGGGCTGGTGGGGAGGGGCCGTAGGTGATTAGCCAGCAGGTCCTGCCCCTGATTGGGGTTGGGGGACTGATTGGGGACAGGGCCAGCCATGGGGAGGGGCTGTGAGTGGTGGGCTGGTGGGCACTTGCCCCTGATCAGAGCAGTACTCTGATCTGGGGTTGGGTCTGGAGGGGGAAGGGGCTGTAGGAGGTGTAGGAGGTTGGCCAGCCAGCCCTGCCCCTTGTTGAGGTGGAGGGAGCTATCAGGGGCAGGGCTGGCCAGGGGGAGGGGCTGCAGGGTGTTGGCCTATTGGGGTGCAGGGTATTATCAGGGGTGGGGCTGACCAGGGGGAGGGGCTGTGGGCCTATCTTGGTGGGGTGGGCCAATGGAGGTGTGAGGCTGGCTGGGGTGAAGGGTAGGGAAGAGGGACCATTTGGCCAGCCGGCCCCACCCTTGTTCAAGGTGGGAGAGTCCAATCAGGGGCTGGCCAGCTAGGGAGGGACCATGGAAGGTTGGCCAGCAATCCCAACTCCTGATTGAGCTGGTTCTCAGGCCACAGTGGGCATCATTGTGACCGGCCATTCTGGTCATTGTAGCGTTACAGTCGCTGGCTTTTTATATACATTAATATATATTAAGACATAAAATGATCAATTATGAGATAACTCTAATACTTAGTGTATTAAGAATTAATATTTTTCATTACATCAGTTTTAAAGGTGAAAATAATTGGTAAACATATTGAGCAATATCAGTAATATTTTGTTCTTGGAATCTCTTGAAATTCTGCATTGAATGCCTTGAGAGACAGGTTATTATTTTTCATTCGACAAATATTTATTTCCTTGTTCTATGCTGCTTGTATACCAATTTAAAAAAAAGAAATATGGTTCTAGGTATCAAGGTTATATTAAACTGAAGAAAACGGAAAGTAGTTTAGAACAAACATAAATATACTATTGTGACATAGTGTTAAAATGAAACTCAGTTTTGGTGAAGAAATACATAATTGTTAGCTAAGGTAAAGAGTAACAAACAACCCACACTCCAGAGATGATAAAAAAATAAATAAAATAAAATAGAAAATTCAAATCGGTACATTAGAATTCTCCCTGAAGATCTGTTTGTATCTTTATTGTTGAGGGTATTACATATGCCCTCTTTTTCCCCTATTGACCCTCTTTCAGTTCCCCTCCATCCTCCACCACATCTCCCTAAAGATTTTTAAAAGTTGGAAGTCATGTTGACAAAAATCTATTATTTAATCCACTATTATCCAATCAAAAGAAAGGATGGAGGGTTTTAGGAATCCCTGCTTTTTTACTTATTAGCCTAAAGACCTCTTCACCCAGTGATTTCATTTTTTATTTAAATCATGCTGAAAATCTCACTGTTTCACCATGAGAGCAACGTAAATTGCTACAGAATTCAATCTGGGGGTCTGTGAAGCAATTAAACACTAAAACAGACAAGCAGTAGTACTTTCTCAGTTCAGGAGAATAAATTAGGGAGGATGTTAACAGAGTTAGCTTCAAGAGAAATTTTAATGTCTAGGCTCAGGTGGAGAGTGTGCGAAGCCTGACAACATTTCAGAATGAGTATATTCTAGAATTGTACACAAAATCTAATTAGATCTCAAATAGGATATTATAAACACACTAGAGGCCCAGTGCATGAAATTTGTGCACATTAAACGATAATTAATTAGAGAAAATATTTTAATATCGCTATTTGCCCATTCTATATAATAGAAGTGTCAGAGATGAAAAAAAATAGTAAAATGTATATGAAAATCTCCATCCTGTCAGAGTCTCAGGCGCACCACAGGACCCAGAGTCAAATCCCTGCCCACCTATGCCTGCCTCAAAATCACATGAGACTCTGGCCCCACCCCCATTGGGTGAGACCCCAACCTGGCCGGATCCACCCCCTCGAGCCCTGCCAGGTGGGGGATGTAGCCTCAGGTCCCCCATCAAGCCCTGTCAGGCAGGGATGAAGACTCCTGCTGATCATGTGTAAGAACCATTTGAATATTAGCCTTTTATTATTAAAATATGCATTACCTATGGACACAGACAATAGGGTAGCAAAGACCTGGGGCAGTACAAGAACAGGGAGGAGGGAGCAATGGAGGGGAAAAAATGAGACATTATAATATTCTCAACAATAAAGATTTAATAAAAAAAAAAAAAAACCCAAATGGGTGTAGCTGTGTTCCAATAAAAGTTTATTTACAAAGCAGGTGGAGCTGGATCTAGCCTGCAGGCTGCAGTTTGCTGATCCATTTTATTTTATTTTATTTTATTTTAGTTTAGTTTATTATTTTAAAGAATAGTTTATTGAGAGAGAGAGAGAGAGAGAGAGAGAGAGAGAGAGAGAGAGAGAGAATCATCAATAGGCCCACAACTGGGGCATGTGCTCTGACAGGGAATGCGACAACCTCCTGGTGCAGAGTACGATGCCTAACCAACTGAGCCACACCAGTAAGAGCTAGTGACCCCTTTTAAGTAAGTTTGCATTTCTGCTAGGATATTATCTAAGATTAAATACTGTTTTGTTTTGTTTTGTTCATTCTCAGAGTGTTTTCCCCAAAAACAACATCTAATTTTTATTTCACATGTGCCATGTATTTTCCTAAGTCTGAAAATAGTAATAATAGTACTGTCTTTAAGTCCCCCCCCCAACCCCCGCTTATTGTTTCCTCAAAATTCTGTTTGTTTTGTTATATTAGAAGTTTTTCTCAAATATTGATGACCCCTGATTATCTGCTCATGTCTAAGAGATTGAAGAGCATAGTGGTTGCCTCTGTGGTGGGAGAAATGTTGACTGGGGCATGACTAAACTTTCTGGGGAGATGGAAATGTGCTATATCTTCAGTGAGGTATGGGTTGTACAGGTGTATAAAACTGTCAAGAGCCATTATACAGACCACTTAAGAACTTTGCATTTTCCTATAATTCAGTGGTTCTCAACTTTTCTACACCAAGCTTCCAGTCTTGTCTCCAAACAAGTTATTTCAAATGGCCATGAATTGCAACAATCTTTATAAAATGATTCAATGCCATGACCCTTTAATACAGTTCCTCATGTTTTGGTGAACCCCCAACTATAAAATTATTTTTGTTGCTACTTCATAACTGTAATTTTGCTACTGTTAATGAATTGTAATATAAATGTCTATGTTTTCTGATGGTCTTAGGCTCTACAGCAGTGGTTCTCAACCTGTGGGAGTGCAGAAAGCTTGGCTTCCTCCATTGCCGGGGAAACCCAAGCCTCCTGCTGGCTCTGTGGCTTCAGCCATCTTGTTTGAGTTAATTTTCATACTCACTCCTGATTGGCTGGTGGGCATGGCTTGTGGGTGTAGCAGAGTGATGGTTAATTTGCATATTACTTTTATTATATAGGGCTAGAGGTCCATTGTACAAAGATTTGTGCAATAGGCCTTCCTTCTCCTAACTGCCGGCACTGGTTTTCCTCTGGCACCCAGGACCCAGGCTTTTGCTCTGGCCGCCGCCTTCAGTCATTGCTCTTGTAGCTATCTCCACCCCTCTGTCTTCCCCTTCATAGCAGGTGTCCTGCCCCGCCTGACCTCTCTGTGCCTGCATTTGTGCTACCCAGAGGCCTAGAGAAGCTGGGGGGCAGGGCTGCTGCCATATTTGTTGGGTTGATTTGCATACTCACTCCTGATTGGCTGGTGTGTGTTGCAAAGTGATGGTCAATTTGTATTTTTTTCTTTTATTAATGTAGATGTGCTCTATTTAAGTAGAATCCTAGTGAAAATTGATACAGAAATTTCTCTTTGGGCTAACACAACCCAGATTCAATGCATAATAAAATTTGTATACATTATGTATGTAGTTTAAAAGACCCAAGTTATAAATATGAGTCAATGTATAAAACAAATATGTGTGCATGTGTGTAGGTATGTGTGTGGTGTTATTTTTTTAAAGCCATTTTTATGTATTGCAAATATGTATTGAATGTGTTCCCTATACCTAAATCCAATCTTTAGGAAAGATTACACAGGTACTTTAGGGTGACCGTGATTTATGTAGAGAGATTTGGTGCAAATATTATAATCTAGGTGTGAAAACTTTTTCCTGAAGCATGAGTAAACTACTAAGGATTGGTTTTTAGCTAAGTGTCATCTTTATCCTTTAGCCTTATATTTGAAAATGGCACCTACAGCTATTAAGCAAAAAGTCTATGACTTGGCCAAGATCTTACACATGAAGTCTTATAACTGAACACCAAACTTCCAGTCTTGTCTCCAAACAAGTTATTTCAAATGGCCATGGATTGCAACAATCTTTATAAAATGACTCAATATACAGATATTGTATCTTAGAAATGTATACTTAAATCCTATATATGATCCTATGTCACCCCAGTCAATTTAATATTATTAAAATAAAATCAAATTATTCACTTAAAAACACATAAATGATTTCCTGTGGATTCATAAGATTACTTTCAAAATTTGACTAGTCACCAGAGTCATGTAGGTTTGTCTTAAAAATATAACTATTCCCAAGACCAGAGCATAGAATTGAAATCTCCAAGAAGAACCTGTGGGATCATTATGTTCAATAAGTACAGTACTTCAGCAAGTCTTATTTACTAGTTTTCAGCAGCATTGCTAGTTGGTAACCATTTAGAAATAACAGCAGAGGTAATAGTATCATTAAAAAAGATAATATAGCCCTCAGTGGATAGAGTGTTGGTCTATGGACAGAAAGGACCCAGGGTTTGGTTCTGGTCAAGGACACATACCTCGGTTGCAGGCTCAACCCCTGGCCCTGGTTGGGGTACATGCAGGGGGCAACCAATCGGTGTGTCTCTTACACACTGATGTTTCCCTCTCTCTGTTTCTTCCTTCCCTTCTATTCTCTCTAGAAATCAATGGAAGGAAATCCTCTGATGAGGATTAAAAATAGAACAAGACAATATAAGAAATTATTAATTAGATACAAAGTTTTTATCTTGATAACTGAAAGATAAAAAGAGAACTCTAGCTAAAACCGGTTTGGCTCAGTGGATAGAGTGTCTGCCTGCAGACCAAAAGGTCCCAGGTTTGATTCCAGTCAATGGCATGTACCTTGGTTGTGGGTACATCTCCAGTGGGGGGTGTGCAAGAGGAGCTGATCAATGTTTTTCTCTCATCGATGTTTCTAACTCTCTATCCCTCTCCCTTCCTCTCTGTGAAAAATCAATAAAATATATTAATTTTTTTTAAAAAAAGAACAATTGCTTTAAAAAAGAGAGAGAGCGAGAACTTTAACATACCATTGAAGTATCAGCTGTAAGAAAGAGCTATTTCCTCTAGTGCTAAAGGAATAGAAGGAAGGACAGTACTTGCAATAATCAAACTTAGAAATTTCTAGAAGGGGCCTCTGAAGCTGAAATTCAGACCTCTGAAGCATAAGTGACACCCTTGCTGGTGCTACTATCTCTGAGCTCAGAAAAAAAGAAAAAAAAAGAAAAAGAAATTCTCCCTCCTGGCCCAGAGCTGGCACTCACACCTCTGAAGGGCAACAGCTGGTGCTTGTATTTCTGGGGTCAAACGCAATGATGTTAGCTGTGCACACCAGGAACTCAGAAGACTTGGTTCAGCAGTTGTTAGAGGGATGAATTGCTGCCCCTGAGATGAAGGAGAATTGCTGGTCTGCTGCCAATGAATGAGGAAGTGCAAGGGAACCCATAGGAGGTACACAGGAGATGCAGTTCTCACTTTCCTTTTTTCCTGCCTTGCAGTCTCAGGGTAGTACTCCCTGGTGTCACAGCCTTGCTCAAATCCAGCTGGAAAAGAGGAAATGTGATTTGCAGAAGTCCAGCATCAGCAAACCAAAGAAGAATATGGAAAAAGTGGGTTTGATGCTAAGAAATAACTGCCCAATAACGGACACGATGGTCTATTTAGTAAAATGGGGGGGGGGGGGGGAATGCATAAGAATCATAAGAACTGACATGTGTTTGCAAAAGATCTGTCCATCAGCAGTTCTTTAAACACCACCCTTGTCAAGCTCCCATCTGTGCATCATCTTATTCTAAATGATGTAACCATTTACACATTTCGTTCAATATGAAAGACCTTTTCAAATTCAACTACCTTTGTTCTTGCTGTATCTGCCTAAAATAAACTTTCTTCTTTTGTTGCCTTGAATAAAGTTTTAACATTTGCAGTGGTTCTGTCCAATTTCATCTCTCCATCAAGGCTATTTTGACCCACACTTTGAAAGCCCATTAACATTTATAAATACTTGCAATATATGTTAATATATAATATAAACATATTTATATAAATATATAAATGTAAATAAAATAATATATTTTTATATGTATACACACATGCATGTAAATATACACATCTAATTGCATATTTCAAACTTTTAATATTTTGCATAGCTTATACTGTTGCAAGACCACAGCCTGAGCATCTACCTTACTACCATTACACTCTAATCTCCTTGAAAATGAGAGATGCTCTATCTTTTATTTCAAAGCCTAAAAAATGTCTGATATATGGCAAGTAATGAGGTTATATCTTTTAGTGAAATAATTAAGATATTTAAGAGAAGATCTTATATTGAAAAATCTAGACAGTTAAACAGGTCTTAGAAATTTTTACTGGTTACCCCCCGGCGATGGAAGAAGCCAAGCTTTCCACCTGCCCTTGCTGGCCCAAGCCTCCACTTTAGGCTACAAAGTTTCAATTATAGAAGATAAATAAATCACAACAGAAATGGCTGCAGCCACAGAGCAATCAGGAGGTTTGGCTCCGCTCAAGGCTACAAAGTTTCAATTGTAGAAGATAAATAAACCTCAGATATCAGGGCCTCCATTTGGGTCACTGGGGGACATGGCCAGCCTACAAACCACCACAGGCCCCTCACCCAGGCAACCCTACACCCCAAGGGAACCCCACCCTGATCCGGGACACCACTATAGGGTAAACCAGCTGACCCCCACCCATGTACCAGCCTTTATCCTATCTAATAAAAGAGTAATATGCAGATTGACCATCACTACAACATACAAGATGGCTTTCCCCATGTGGTCAAAGATCCTGCTCCTATGTGGACATAAAATGGCCACCACAAAATGGCCAGCAGGGAAGGGCAGTTGAGTGGGACCTAGGCCTGAGGGGGAGAGCAGTAAGGGGGGACCAGGCCTGCAGGGGTGGGCAGTTAGGGGTGACAAGGCCTGCAGGGGAGGGCAGTTAAGGACAAATAGGCTGGCAGGGGAGCAGTTAGGCATCAATCAGGCTGACAGGGGAATGGTTAGGGAGTGACCAGGCTGGCAGGAAGAAGCCATTAGGGGCAATTAGGAAGGCAGGCTGGCAAGCAGTTGGGAGCCAGCAGTCCTGGATTGTGAGAGGAATGCCCAACTGCCTGTTTAGGCCCCATCCTGATGGGATCGGGCTGAAGGCACAGGCTGGGCTGAAGGACAGCACCCCCCGGCCCCTCCACATGAATTTCCTGCACTGGGTCTCTAGTAATGAAATATTCCTCATTCATATGTGTTACACCATATAGGACATGTTGAATATGCAAGACAGTGAATGCAAAGCAGAAAACAAAACATTTTAACATGAAAAGGAAAAATGATTCTGAATGAAATGAATCTTCTTCTTTAATTGACCTTTGCATAATTACTTTTATAAAGATTTTTAATTAATTTAACTTTATAAATACAAGTCCTCAGTGCTTAAAAAAAAAAAAAAGTCAGAAAACTTTTTTTCTATGGAAAGATTAAAAAGAAATCTAACAATTTGGGGATTTTATTTCCAGAATTCTATAGCACAGAGTAGTTAAGAATTTTGCCAGGGCAACAAATTACACAAAGTGGCAAACACATATTCATTAAACCCCATGCACATTCTGTTAAACCCCATTGTTATTATCAGAAAAGCAATTTGTTTTAAACACAAAGCCACATTCTGCATAGTTCTTTAGGACAATGAAACTGTGTATCAGTGCAAATAACAGCATACAGACAATTCATGGTGAGAAAACGATTCCATTTTCCCTTTGCCTCCCTGTGGTCCTCAAAGCCATATGTGTTCTTAACACACTGAAAGGGATGCAGAAAATATTCTCTCAAAACTCAATTCAAGCATAAAATTCCAGAAGACCCATCTTTTCAGCTCCTCAAATATCTTGTCATTTCTAAAGTGAAAGGACTCGTTACAAGTCATCAGATGTGTGAAGAGGGTTGAAAGCAAGCTTCTTGTTATTCAGGAGCCAGATAGAAGAAGTGCTTTATTAAGAAGTTTCCATTTTATTCTTAATGAACTTGAAAGACATTGGAGGATTGGTATGTAAGTAGTAAGAGGGGAAAAATTAAATGGAAAATATATCCTTGTAAAGAATATCCGTGCATTTAAAAAAAAACACACACACAAAAACTTATATTGGTAATTATTTCACAATACATATATATTTCAAATCCATTAAGTTGTATATCCAAAACTATTAAAATATTATATGCCAGTTATATATGTGTGTGTGTGTGTGTGTGTGTGTGTGCCCTTTGTAGTCTGATTGCATTTATCAAATATAGAGTATCCTTATAATACCTTGAGAAGGTATATAAAAATATCAAAATTGATATCCAAGAGAAAAATAGTTTGATTTTAGTCCATGAATTACATAGTGGCCAAAGACAGAGGCATAGTCATCAGACTGTTGCAAAATGGATGAACTCAAGAATTTTTATGAAGAATAAAAACACCCTCTTTCTGCCCCCTCCTAAGAGGCTGCAAACCGCACCTGCAGAGATGCATCTGTGCTGGACACAGACAGCAAGCAGGGGGTCACGGGGAGTCTTCCTGCTTCTTCCAGCAGCAGAGGGAGCAGAGGGTCTGCCCACTGCAGGCCAGAAGGATGAAGACTATGCCACATTAATTGATCAAATATCTTAAATAAGGGCAATGCAATAATTAATTATTTGATACCTACATGAGATTATTGAATCTATAGAATTAAGAAGAAGGAGAAGGAGAAGGAGAAGGAGAAGGAGAAGGAGAAGGAGAAGGAGAAGGAGAAGGAGAAGGAGAAGGAGAAGGAGAAGGAGAAGGAGAAGGAGAAGGAGAAGGAGAAGAAGAAGGCGACGAAGCAGCAGCAGCAGCAGCAGCAAAAGTGTTTGGCCAAACTAGTCAATACTATAACTCTACTGGCACATACTGTGTCTACAGTAGGTGGTCATCCAGTTAGTCTATTGTAGGTAGTTAGATATATCATCCTGATATATATATATTTTTTAAAAATCAGGAGTATAAATATATTTGATTGCCCAGAGCAGTGTGTTGGATCACCTAAGGAGGATACATACAATTAGAAGATCCAAAGTCCAAGACCCTGCCTGGAGGAACAAAATGCAAATAGTTAACTGTGGAAGAACTCTGACATCACTGGTTTAAATTACCGCGTCTTTAATCAACCTCCACCCAGAAAACTGCCATTGGGACGATGCAATCTGTTACCAGTTGTTGATACATACACAGAATTGGGCATGTGGTATGCTGATTAAGATTTCCCAGAGTTAAATGTGAAACATAGATTTTATGTCAAAATAGCTGCCATTTTAAGGCACAGTGCAATTAATATTCAAATTAAATCATGTATCTGTGTTCACTTAATTGCATTCACAGACATCTTTTGAGATTATTCTTAGGTTAAATATAATATGTCACAGTTTATTTTGTTTTGTGTAAACAGAGTGATTGAAAATAAGCTAAAATGTTATTTATTGAATATTTTAAATAATCATTTACATATTGCATCTTAATAAAGATATACACAAAGAAACAATACCGACCTGCTGAAATATGCTGAACTGCCACGGGGCATGAAGCAATGCTCCCATAATGAACCCAAACTCTTTGTTAAAATGAAAGTGACAACACAAAACGCCTCAGGCAAAGCTTCTTCTATGGGATCCCTGGGAAATCACAGGGACAGCTTTACTTCAGAAAGGGCGCTTACATTCCAATATGTAGCAGTTGGTAGGTAATTCTAAATGCTTTGTAGTCTGATTGCATTTATCAAATAATTTAAAAGTCATTGTATTTACAAAGGACATGTTGCCATAAACATATTCTTTCTATGGATGATACTCATTTACCTTGTGTTTGTGTTTATTTGAGGACATTCTGCCTCCATGATTTCCCTTCCAATCATTTTCAACCCTTTCTTTAGGGTTATACTAATCTGAACATTGCAAATTAGTTTAGCCTGCTTTTGAAATTTATGTAAATGTATACAATATTTGCATAAATTCACATTTGATGTACCCCTAAATATAGTATGTAAGGAAAGCCTCTATATTTTGGGGTTTAGTTTATTTGCTCTCATGGCAGCGTACAATGCCATTGTATGAAGAATATACCACAATGTATTTATCCATTGATAAATACTGTTGATAGACATTGGATTGTTTCCACAAGTCCATTATGAACAGTGATATTATTAGTATGATTTTAGTGAAGATATGAGAAGATTTTTGTTGGAGACATCACCATGAATTTTAAATCATCCTTTAATTACAAAGACTTTACAATGTTCCTTCCTTGTGAGAGATGAGGGTTTGTATCATTTTCAACTGGTAGATTAAGAGAATTAAGAGTATTAACTAACTTGCCAGGACACATGAAAAATACAGTAAAAAAAAAAAAAAAAAAAAAAAAAGTAGAGTCATTGCATATTCAAATGATCCTCAGAAATTAAAGATACTATAAGTTGTAGTACTTTGAGAAGGCATAGGATGATTGAAAATGGGAAGTGAGAGTTTCGCTGATGGTGGGGAGAATCCTAACATGGCCCCCAAGATTTCCACCTTCATCTTGAGTGGTGGTAGGATGTGTGACTGTGATGAATAAAATCCCCATGATTGTTATTTTATCTGACAAAGGAGAAAGGCTATTTGAGTGATATCAGTACAATGTTAAATTCATCATAAAGCAGATTTATAAACAAGACTAAGCTAAACAGCTGGGCTCTATAAAACAGGATCTAGAGTCAGAGGGACTCCTTTGCTGTTGGGAACTTCTAGGAGTTGAGAGCCTAAAACATACAACCATGAAAAAAGTGAGTGAACAACCTGAAACATCTTGGAAGAAGACCCTTAAATGCAGCTGAACAGGTAGCCTCAACAACACCTTGACCACAGCCCTGTGGGAACCTGATACATTACTCAGCTAAGTAGGTCTTGATTCCTAGCACTTGGAATGATGAGGTACAGTGTGTGTTTCATTAAGAAGCAAAATTTGTCATATTTTGTTACCAATAGTAGAAAACTAATATGGATTTTGGTATAAGTAATGGTAAAACCTAATATGTGGGTAGTTTGAGAGCATAATGGAGAAAGCATAAGTCAATTGGACAGATGGTAGAAGAAATCTGGATATGAGATGCTTAAGACTCATAAAGAAGTGGGCAACATGTTGAGAAGGAATTGAACAACTTGAGGAGATGGAATCCATTTTATTTAGTAGCAGAAAACTTAGCAAAAAGTGTGACCTGCAAGTATATGGAGCAACAAACTCGAATGGCATTAACTAGGATTACATAAAGACATTTCCAAGCAAAGGAAAGATGTTGCCTATTTTTCTTCCTGCTGCTCACAGTAAAATATGAGAAGAGGGGTATAAATTGAGGGAGAATCATTAAGCATAAGGAATGAGGAAAGAAAGATTTTGAAAATGCTCAGCCTTTTTTAGAAGGCAAAAGATGCTTATATTTGGAAATGACTGCTGAGTTCATGGCATAGAGAACAGGCATGACTGTACAACATTTTGGTAAAACTTCAGAAAGATCAAAAGGTCAGAAAACACAGTGACTGAAGAGCCCTTGGTGGAGATTAAGGGTTTGCCTCGCAGAACCTCTCAAATAAACCAGAAGATCCCTAGGAAGTTTAAGGACATTGCCTCTCAGCCAACTCCTCAGGAGCCAGAGAGATATCAGCTCAAAAAGATTTGTGGCATTGGCTTTTGTCTAATGAATTTAATCCCCTTGACATCCATGAAGGCTCACAGAGTTCTTGAGAAAATTGTTTCAACAGAACAACTGTCAGCGTGGGCTGAAAGGGACAGAGAGACTAAGTAATAAAACAAGGCTCTCAGTCTCACAACATACTTTTGGCAGGAAGGTACATGATAAAACTACTCAGCTGCAAACACATACCTTCATAAAAAAAAGAGAAAAATAATGGCTCAAATGGTAGATCACAGAAACAAGATCACAGAAACAGAGCTGAGAATCAAGCAAAATTATTTCCGGTCTTGAAACTTAATCAAGGAAAATCATGTGGGAAATCTTAGAGTCAAGTGACTCATGTACACATTCCATTGCTTTCCTTTTTGAACCAAATGTCTGTAACTGATATCCTATGCCTGGTCCACCATACTTTGATGATTTAAATGATAAGGTTTTAGACTTTGAATTGATGCTCTGATAGGATGATACTCTTGGGACCTCATCAGGATTAATATGTTTGAAAGTAGGAGGAAAGTAATGTCATAAGACCAGAAGATGAACTGTGGTAGTGAGAATGGTAAGATGCCCTCTAAAGTTGAGAACTGCTAGCAGGGTCACCTACAACCATTAGAAATCACAGATATTTACATTAAGATTCAGAGCAGAAGCAAAATTATAGTTATGAAGTAGCAACAAAAATAATTTTATGGTTGGGGGTCACCACAACATGAGGAACTGTATTAAAGAGTCACAACATTAGAAAGGTTGAGAACCACTATTAGCAACCAAAAAATTTTCACCAAGATCAAATTCATTATTTAATAATAGTTTGTATAATTTTGTTTTAATTTTGTGGGACACTATGACAAAGTTCTTTGGTAGTGTCATACTGATAAGAGAGAACGTAATTATTAAAAATGATGTTGCCTGGACCGGTTTGGCTCAGTGGATAGAGCGTCGGCCTGTGGACTGAAAGGTCCCGGGTTAGATTCCGGGCAAGGGCATGTACCTTGGTTGCGGGCACATCCCCAGTAGGGGGTGTGCAAGAGGAAGCTGATCGATGATTCTCTTTCGTCGATGTTTCTAACTCTCTATCCCTCTCTCTTCCTCTCTGTGAAAAATCAATAAAATATATTTTTAAAAAAAGTGATGTAAACTCTAAGTGTGGGACTCTAGAACTGTGGAGAAGTGTAGAACTATCTCTGTGTATTAGTTTCCTTCTCTGGAAATGGAATTTATGATAATACATACCTCTGAGAGATTTTTTGAATCTTAAATAAGTTAATATACATGATTTCATCAGTAAGTGCTTGACAAATGGTACAGTCTCATGAAATGGTAGCATATATATTCATATATACATTCCTTTTCATTATTCTGTACACCAACTTATCATGTCTCTGTATATTTAAATCATTCCACTACTAACTTATAACCTTTAACTACATGAAGATTATTTTTTTATTTCTCTCAATTAAAAATTCAATTTCAAACTAAAATCCAGTTCAAAATACAGTGAAGAAGTGAAGGAAGAAGAGAAAAAGTAGAAATAATCAAATTGTGTTTTAAGGTTCCTCAATTACTTAAAAATTTATCAACAAAAGGAGCGTATATTTTCTTGGCCATTTGATTTTTATTTACGACTGCAGTGTGATCGGATGGAAGGGAAAAGTGCAGTGAATGTGTGCAATCTTTGATTGATGTTCTATGTAACAGTTGAACTATTGGGGCTATTGCAAAGCACTGCCTGGCACTTTGGGGCTTTACAAAAGCAAAACAAGAAAATATGAATTATTGTAGAGTTTCCTAGAGCAAAATGCACCAGAGTCCAACATAAGTAAACCAGGGTTCCATGACTTCCACTCTACAGAAAGAGATTTAGATTGTGATGTATGTGAAAGAAAATGTGTTAGATGTACTCATCTACAGAGTCATCCATAGGGTACCATGAGACAGAGTCAAGTGGGGCATCAATAATTATGGGCATTCAGAGACAGTTTGACGGATATCTAGGTATTGTAGTACAGCCTGGCACCTTTGGTTTTGCTGGGAAAGACCGTAACACCATTGTCAGTGTGTGTCTTAGGTAACATTTTTTTAGGATGCTGACTTGGATTGGTATTTCTTCTTCCAACATCCTTTGACTCTCTGCTGCATGGACCAATTCATATATCATACAGTGTCAGCTCACACATCTTTAGTCACACACACACACACACACACACACACACACACACGAGAGAATGAGAAAGAGAGCGAGAGAGCGAGAGAGCGAGAGAGCGAGAGAGAGAGAGAGAGAGAGAGAGAGAGAGAGAGAGAGAGAGGAGAGATTTTAAATAGCTCCTTAATTGTGGAGGCTTGACGTGTGCATAATCTCAAGGAGGAGGCATGCAGGCTGGAGACAGAAAAGAGCTGCAACTCAAGTCCAAAGGCTGGACTCACTTCATTTACTGATTAAACATGTTATGATGATATATGCTTTACTAACAATTTCAATTTTTAATTACAAAATGAAAGAAACTAAATCAAATGCAAATTACTTAGCTAGGTTATTGGCATTATGTATCATTTGTTTGGAGAAAAAGGAATTGAAACAGGTGGTAAAATGAGAGTTTCAAAAGGTCCAATATTTTCTGTTATTTGATAAACTTTATCTCCATATATTATAGATAATTAAAATTCAGATATTTTTTATATTATTACTCTAACAAATAACTTATTACTGTTTATATCATATATTTTAACATTACACTTTTCCATTGAAAAATAAATTATAAGACACCAAGACATTTAAAATAACATTTACAAATACATTAACATCTGCTTCAGGATTCTTTATTTGCTAAGTGATAAGCTACATTTAATAATATGCAAATTAACCAGCCCTGAAGAATATGTATGTATAGAATAAAATACTCTGACTTTGCTATTTAAAAAATAGCTTTTAAATTAATTTCACTAGTTTATCAAGTGTTTGGTCTTGGAAAAATTACTTCCTTGAATAATCTTTGGTTTCCTGATTTTAAGATAAAAAGAATAGTGTCATCTAGTATAATTGATATAAGGATTATATGAAAAAAATTACTTGGGTATTAATAATGGTAGTGAACACTTAATAGATCTATCACTAATTTTATTTAGATAAATAATTAAAAATATTCCTGAACCCAATTAATAAGTATATAAACCCTCTCTCAATTGACATTCTTGATAATGAAGCCATCATATTGTTGAAGCAAGCAAATTCAATTAATTATCCAGAACATATAGATATATTTAAGTGAAGAATGAAGTTAATCATGTCTTTTAAAATATATTTACCTGAAAAAAAGTAGAAGTGTAGAGCAGAAAAATATTCTAAATAATCAGTGATTTTATTCCAAAAATTCTCAAATATCTACAAATATGAGTATCCATTAATTCAATTGAAATATTTTGTTGGAAATCATCATTTATAATTCTCTGCTTCTTATTTATTCCCTATTTGGCCTATAATTACAGTAAGGGCACTTTTAGAATACTCCCTGCTGGGTATCCCTATGAAATAATTATACCGTATGGCATTTAAAAGGTTTATCTTCAAACTGTTATTTTGGTTTCTTTAGCAACACAAATGCACCTGTTCTCAACACAATTAGGATGGGCCATATTGAAGGTAATCAAAACAAATAAGGAAAAATGGTTTGCTTGATTTAAAAAATAAGGCATAATGCCTAATCAGGCATTGGCAAAGCGTTGATAGTGATGCTACCTGGAATTAGCATATTTAATGAAAATTGATTTTGTTTATGTACAGAGGTAATGGATATGCCTGCATAATTTCTGGGCACTGGTTCTTAGTTATTAATTATTATTTTATAAATTACCCAAGGCAATTCCAGCCAAAGGTAGCATCTGTTTGGCACTGAGATTCTACTTAGATTTAATTTTCCAGTTCAAGAGGAATAGCCATAGAAAGTCAAATAAATTGTTCAAGGTCACAAAATTAGTAATCTGCCTTCATTAGAGATCTGTAATCTAGTACAGCCCAGACAGTCAAAATGTATGCCTGTTTATATGCTAAAAGGAGGCAAAAATGAAAGAATAAAGAATTAAAAGAGATCTTTTTAAAAATAAAAATCATCCCTATCCCTTCAAAATTTCTACAAATATATCCATAATTGGCATAGTAATGCTTTCTTGCAGTCATGTTCACTCATCTTTCTCACTTAACTCAGAAAACAAAAGTGCTTTGCAATGCCTTTGAAATAAAATTATAAATAATCCCTTAAATTAATTTTTAGCCCTGATAAACTTTATGCATATGACTAAAATCGAATTTAACTTTTAAAATTTTGGTTAAAAAAGTAAAAACATAAAAATTTGTTTAAAAACCCAGCCTCTGAAAAACTCTTCAGAATTAGCTAATTTATGCATCACTGACATTTGCATAGCATTTTCAGTTTAAAATTCATTGTAACATTTAATTTCAATCCAAATGATAATTATAATATTTTGTTAACATTGTTACTTCACAAATAAGGAAATTGGTATGATGATAGAGCATTATAAAGTTCATACATTTAATAAGTGACCTGAAAGGTCCTTTGATGGATTTCAAGAGGGCTAACCTGCTCTTTGCTCTCTCTAATATTAAACCCACTGTGAATTTCAGAATGGGGCTCAGTTAATATTGGGTGAAATAAATCAAATTGAATTATCTTGCTCCTTCTATCAGACATTCCTTCCTCAGCCTACTTTCTTTGGCCAGGGTCGAAGGAAACTATCAGGGCTACTCCATGAAGAGGGTTGTGGACTGGATTAACTGGAAATATCAAGGAGAAACTGGTGGGTCAGGCATAAATCAACATGATATTGACTGTCAGGAAGGAGTGGAAGGGGCCTGAGGATCAGAATAAGAAATCAGGATGGAGAGATAAAGAAAGATAAGGAATGTAAAGAACAAAATGAAATGACCAACAAAATAGCACGGAGGCATGGAACAGACTGACATACCTCAATGTGGGGGATGGGAGGACATAAATTTGTGCACAGGGGTGGTGGGGGCTGTTTCCTCAGCCCAGCCTGCACCCTCTCCAATCTGGGACCCCTCAGGGGATGTCCAACTGCTGGTTTAGGCCTGATCCCTAAATGGACAGTCGGACATCTCTCTTGCAATCTGGGGATGCTGGCTCCTAACTGCTTGCTTGCCTGCCTGCCTGATAGCCCCTAACTGCCTCTGCCTCGGCTCCTACCACCGTGGCTTTGTCTGGAAGATATCCAGTATAATTAGCATATTACTCTTTTGTTAGTATAGATATGCATAGCCCATGGACACAGATGATAGTGTAGTGAAAACCTGAGGGCTGGGGTATGCAGAGGCTAGGAAGAGAGGGGTAAATAGCATGGAGGATGGGAGACATCTGTAATACTATCAATAAAAACAGGGATTGTCATGGCAGTGTAGCTTTGACAACTGCATGTTTTAGTAATGATTAGATTAAACAAACAAACTTGGTGGTATTTATAAAAGAAGAAGAAGAAGAAGAAGAAGAAGAAGAAGAAGAAGAAGAAGAAGAAGAAGAAGAAGAAGAAGAAGAAGAAGAAGAAGAAGAAGAAGAAGAAGGAGAAGAAGAAGAAGAAGGAGAAGAAGGAGAAGAAGGAGAAGAAGGAGAAGAAGGAGAAGAAGGAGAAGAAGAAGAATATATTAACATGTAGATAGTGTAGAACTGAGGACCCAATATTTTGGCTTTGGAATTTGGTTTTGGTTTTACTGACCCTATCTGGCACAAAGGGCCCTCTCAGGCATCTAGTTAGCAGAAGACATAAAACTTATCTATGCTTTGCATCATTGCAACCTAAAAATATTTCCAAAGTATAGGGACAAGCTGGCTCCACAGTACCACAGAAAGCTTTTACTAAAGTGGCAGTGACACCAAGTACTTATTAACATAGGTCATGTATCTTTATACAAGACCTTAGGTTCTCAACAAAGAATGTACAGCAACGTTCTCTGAAGACCATCACGCTAGAGCTATGGGCTGTAGGCCCCTCTGAATGTGTATCTCTGGGGGGAGGGCCTCCTCTGGGCTGAGACAGGACACAGACTGACTGGTTGAGATGTAACCTGTGTGCTCAGAATTGAGGTGTGGTGAGAGAGGAAATCTACTGTGAGCCCCACAGATATTGCTTCTGTAAGAGAAAAAAAAAATTACCTTTGAACTACCTATCCTTCCATTTCTTACAGAAAATGCAGCTCCCTTATTATCTATGGAACCAACCCCTTTATATAGGTGGCGGCCATCGACTGAAATATCTTTATCCAGCACATGACTATAATGATTGGTGCTGTGCTAGTGTGCTATGTGTGCGTAACAAGGTACCCCAGGCTGGGTAGCTTACACAGCAGAACAGTGTTTGTTCACAGTATAGTGGAGGCTAGAAATTTAAGATAAGGTTTCAGCAGGGTGGTTATCCTCTGAGACTTTTCCTTGGCTTGCAGATGTCATCTCTTCTGTGCCTTCACATTGCCTTTGCTGTGTGTGCCTATGTCCTAATTTCCTCTTCTTAAAGGGACATCAGGCATGTTGGATTAGGGTCCACCTTACTGGCCTCATTTTGTTACAGAAGACCAGAGAAAAATCAAGCAATGCTTAGAGAAATGGAGTTTCTTCTTCTTCTTCTTCTTCTTCTTCTTCTTCTTCTTCTTCTTCTTCTTCTTCTTCTTCTTCTTCTTCTTCTTCTTCTTCTTCTCCTTCTCCTTCTCCTTCTCCTTCTTCTCCTCCTCCTCCTCCTCCTCCTCCTCCTCCTCCTCCTCCTCCTCCTCCTCCTCCTCCTCTTCTTCTTCTTCTCCTTCTTCTTCCCAGGCCCAGAGGAAAATGTCTTTCAAATTTCTATGTCTTTCAAATCTCTGGGCACACACATGGAGGAAGCTTTCCCTATTTATATTTTTTCCAGTTCTTTGTCTCCCAAATAAGGGTTTTTCCGGTCCCCTTTGCAAGTTCTTAAAGAGCCCCATGTGCTGTGGCTTTGAGACCACAACTAAAGGCCTGGCCTGGCACCAGCACTGATAACTCAGTCTGGGGATGGTTTATGGCCTCTCTAAAATGGGAGTAAACAGATCTTGCAGAACCAGACAATTAAAGGGGCAGAGACTAGACTATAGGCTAATATGAATTTGTATTAGGTTAATGGCACTGGTTCAGATTGCTGGACCCCCAAAATGTCTCATTTTCCCCATCAATTTCATCCCTTTAAAGACCCTATCTCCAAATATAGTCATCTTCTAAGGTAGTAGGGATTAGGAGTTCAACATAGGAATTTTTGGGAGATAATTCAAATCCATACAAATGATAAGGCAAAAATAAAGCAGATTTAGGGGATAAATACAATGAATAACCTTTCAGATAGCAGGAGAATATACATTTTCCCTATGGTGATAGATTTTCAGTTCAAATCTAAATGGAATAAGGAAGCAAAATATGTGTATTTCAGAGATGGAGGTATTTCAGAAGCCCAGGAGCAAAGGTGTGAATGGTAGAATGAGACTAGAGAGATAGTAACAGATTAAATTATTTAGCACAGTGTATGTCATGGTAAGATCTCAGTTTTTAATGTATTTCTTTTAAGTTGAACAAATCTATATGTCTGAAGTTACATAACATGATGTCAATTCTTCTGCAATTAATAATATGAAGTTCTAAGATCTAATACGAAGTCTGAAGATCTAAGAAATACTATTTAATTTAGTATACTATTAAATACTACTTAATTTATGGACAGCATCCATAAAGTAATATTTAATGGAACACATAACTTTTATTGGTAAGGTGGAAAATGAGTGTCATTTTATAATGTGAAATACCCCTTAGTGAAAATGTTGGAGATAAGAAAATGTGCCAAAAAGATTATCAAAACACTTCTTTATAACATGTCACTGCTAAGCTTCACTTTCTTTTCATTAACTATCTAATTGGATACACACTGTGCAGTTGTAAAACTTGTCAGAATTTTATGTTCATTCTATGGAAAATTGGATACCCAGAGAAAGAGAAATTACAGAAAAGCATGTTTACACCCTGCTCCCTTATTATAGAAAATGATTATTTGACAAACAAAGAACTGTGGCAGTGAAAATGCCAGAATACATCACAGATGCAAAATAGCTTGATTACACTCTACTTCAATTGGGAGTCCAAAAACAGCTGATTCAGTGGGTGTTCCTTAAAGCCAGCTTCTGAAAAACATGTTGTCGATGATTCCATTTTCTAAGGAAGGAATGTTTCAAGGAGATTAGAAAGGATCTAAAATTGTCAGCTTTAGAATCTGAAATATCCTCAGGTCTAAAGACCTACTCTGGACAACATTTAAGCAAATATTTTCCTTTCAATTTTAACACATTCTGAGCTTTATTTATTTTTTAGGGGAAAATTGGCTGTTTTTTCTGAGTATTCACTTTTCTCCTTAATTTTATCAGAAATAAAGCATAAAGTAAAATTGTATCTCTTTTTCCTTCTATTGAAAAACATAGTTCTTCCCAAAGAAAATAAAAACCATTTTGTCTGCCTTCTCTGAAAAAAATTAAATTTAAGTCATTTATTGCATGGGTTTTGATAGATGATAGAGATAGAGAGACGGAGATAGAGATAGAGATAGAGATAGAGATAGAGATAGAGATAGAGATAGAGATAGAGATAGAGATAAAGATAGAGATAAAGATGAGAGATATAGAGATAGGGATAGAGATAGAGATAGAGATAGAGATGATAGATATAGATATAGACATAGACATAGACATAGACATAGACATAGACATAGATATAGAAATATAGATGTAGCTTTGATAACTATAACTCATTCTTTCAAATACAGTATTTTCTCCTAGAAAAATGTTCTTAGTCACTGCAATTATAGGTCTAAAGTGGCACTAATGATTCTGAAGAATCCTGTACTGAAGCTTACAGCGGGGTAAAAGTTTTGCAGTAAGACCCACAATACCTCTATGCACACAATCAAAGGCTCACTCTAGAAAAGCAAAGGTTCCAAAATTGTAACATTGTTCTCTGTCTACTGATTATGCTCTTACATATTCTAGTAATTCAAAGAACTTTATTTAAACTTGTTTTATTACTTTTTTACCATATGTTTTACATATCATATAAATGTCACATATTAGATATACTACATAATATATATTGCACTAAAATGCTATACAAATATATAGTGTATATAGGTACAAATATTATATGTAAATTTTAAGATTAATTCTGAAAATTTCAGATGTACATTAGAACTACAGGTCTATCATTTGAGGACCAAAAGGAGACAGTACACTTTTTAGCTTATCTAATGAGTCTACAAAGGAAATATAAAAGTTTATTTTACCCATGCTTAATGAAACCCAAGAACCAAATATTTAATTTTAACTTTTACAAACACCTAATCTTCCAGTGGGTTATATCTGGCCTGGGCTATTAAAGTTAGTCCTGTTAGGCTCTTTACCATCAGGGAAGCTGCCCAGCTGGCGTGGCTCAGGGCTTGAGTGTTCACCTATAAACCAGGACTGTCTGCTATTCCCACTTGCACCAAAATATCAAATTCTCCATTCCGTGGGGTGGGGTAAAGTGGAGCATTGAAGAAGCTAGTGCCTTCTCTTCTGGCCTCTTGCTTGCGTGATTGAAGTGAGTAAAGAAAAGTTTGGTAGTTGCTTTTAGTTTGCTCCTTGTCCTAATGGACCACCTCAAAACCTGTCAGCTCAGTGCACTCTGACACTCTCAGATTGATACAACCCGGATGACAGATGATGGCAGCTTTAATCTGTGCTCCTACCAGTTATACATATTTTATAAAAACACTCAAATTCAATAATGAAAACCAGAGCCATCCTAGAAAAGAATCTATTTTTAGCACCTGGCATAACACATCAACTTTGGTTTTTGGTGTTTTTAAGGGTATAATAGAGAACACACATAAATTTTGACAATGTTTTCTGCACCACCACAATTAGAAATAAGTAGTACGTTGGGGATTTAGCTCTGATGCAAAAAATAATAATAATTCCTAGTGTGCCATGAATTATTTGTGTTTTTTGTTCAATAGTGTTTTCATAGATGTGATGGGAAGTTAGAATATCACTATATCTATCTTAAATTGTTTTTCCAGGTTCATAACCCACAATCTGATAAATAGCTTGGAATGTTCTCCATAATTTCCTATTTTGCTTTATGGTTATTATAAATTTTCCAAAAGACTGTTCCATGTGTGCCACCTCAGAGAGGAAAATGAACGTAAAAGGCTTATACCTCTGCTCAGAAATTATCTGTCCACAGGCACAGGCATAGAATATTTAAACAGGAGGTCATCAAGGTATCCAATATTTACCAGGAGCAAACAGTCAAAGGCTAGTCTATAGAAATTTGTTCTAATCATTATCTCTTAGTGATAAGAGGGTAGTAGAATCAACCCACTTCAACCCCTATTACCAGGGCAGGCAAACAATTGCAACAGAAAGATAGGAATACATTCCCAAACCCGAGGACTAAACATTTCAGCAAGGGGAGCTGGCTTAAGTAATCGGAATAAAACAATACCATGGTCACATGTAATCTGCTCTCTAGGATGACTGAGTTTTAACCCGTTTTACTTTGATTACCCATCCACTTGGCTCCTCCCTTGTGTTGTGAAGGATGATGCAGATTCCAGAGCCTGGCATGAGATTCACAGGGGTAAGGAAAAGCTGAGTCACAAGGCCCTTCATTTTTTTTTTAAATATATTTTATTGATTTTTTTACAGAGAGGAAGGGAGAGAGATAGAGAGCTAGAAATGTCGATGAGAGAGAAACATCGATCAGCTGCCTCTTGCACACCCCCTATCGGGGATGTGCCCGCAACCAAGGTACATGCCCTTGACCGGAATCGAACCAGGGACCTTTCAGTCCGCAGACCAACACTCTGCCACTGAGCCAAACCGGTTTCGGCGAGGCCCTTCATTTTGAGCAGATTTAATTTGCAACCCCAACTACTCTTCTCCAAAGGAGTGGAGCTTGAGACAGTATATCAGATCCAATTGTCAATTGTTTATTGAAGTGATGCCTCACCTATGAGGCTGTTTTTGAGTATAGAAATGGCCTTTGCACATACAGTTATAATTTATGTTACCTACTGCCCTGAAGTTTGTAATTATGTTTAATCTAAATGCTGGCTCTAGGAGGTAGGAACTATGAATTGTCTTTCCTCTTATGAGTAAAGAAAGTAACATTCAGGATTAAGAGTTGGTGATGGCTGCATCTGATCAGAAGCAGATCTGCCATGGTGGGTTTCAGTTACTAAATATCAATACTTAACGTATGCTATAGGAATTATATTAAAATTTTTTCCATTGGAATCATTATTCTCAGTTTTTTAAAAACTGAAATATAAAGATAAAAATAGCTCAGCTGGTGTTGCTCAATGATTGAGCATCAACCTATGAACCAGGAGGTCATAGTTCAATTCCTGGTCAGGGCACATACCTGGGTTTACAGGCTTGATCCCCATTGTGGGGCAGGCAGGAGGCAGCCAGTCGATGATTCTCTCTCATCATTGATGTTTCTATTGCTCTCTTCCTCTCCCTACCTCTCTGAAATAAATAAAAATGCATTTAAAAATAAAAATAAAAATGAGTTTTAACACTGTAGAGAAAGGCTGTTTCTTTTAACAGGACTCTCACATCTTAATCTTTAACTAGTTGTTAAAGTAACTTTTAATGAAAGCATCTCATTTTCTTTCAATTTTAAACACTCTTAGCTCTACACAACTGGAAATATTGACATATCCATGTGTTTGGATAATGAAAATCCCAGTGGTGAACTAAACATTTCACTTTATTGACTATAAAGTTTATTTTTTTTTTAAAGAGCTCAGTTTGATATCTGAAGATAAATAATGCTAATAACCTTTGTGATGTGCAGTTCCCTTGGTAGCATTATTCTAGATATGACCGAATAGTTTTCATAATGTGAATGCTTCCTTTATTATATTTATTGGCATTGTCTCATCTTAACATGTAATTTCAGTTTCACTTTTATCCATTTTATACGGGGATTTTTTTTAGAGGGAAAAATGTCTGCTATTTCAGTCACTTGGCTTTTCCTCAGGTAGTGGCATATGTATGTGGGAGGACACTTGTTCTGTAGAATGAATACAATCAATCATACCTCATCCTGGAAAAGCAGCCTCAGGATCACATGGGAAGGAATAGGGCAAAGAGAAAAGAATATCAAATGAGGAGGCAAACTTTAATTTAAAATTGTTCTGCAGGTGATGTATTGAGTTGAATCATCTTGAGAATATGATAGATTGTTAAAAATCTCTAAAAGAAAATAGCAAGGATGTCATCAGCAGAGCCAGAAGTAGGATATGGAGGTAAGTGGTCTTTGATATTTAAATGTTACATTTTTTCAGATTCATTTACCCTTTGCTCATTCATTCATTAATATGCACATAATTCACTAAATATTTATTGAGTTGATATTCTATTCAATGGCACAAGGTCCTGGAACATTCAAAGATCAAATTAATTTTTTTCACTACTTGAACTGTTCAGAAATAGGCTCTAAATTTAAATTTAGAGTAAATTTGTTTAAAGATCTATGGTATAACATGCCAAGGCATATGCATAAAATGCAGGTAAGTATGAGGGTATATGTAAGAATAGAACAAAAATAGAAGGGCCATGGGTAATATGAAGGAAAGAAGGAAGAGAGTGTTAAGGACACTTCAAATTATAAATCTATTTATACTGTGTCTCAAGAAATAAAGCAGCCCTAACCGGTTTGGCTCAGTCGATAGAACATAGGCCTGTGGACTGAAGGGTCCCAGATTCTATTCCAGTCAAGGGCATGTACTTTGGTTGTGGGCACATCCCCTGTAGGGGGTGTGCAGGAGGCAGCTCATCGATGTTTCTCTCTCATCGATGTTTCTAACTCTATTTCTCCCTTCCTCTCTGTAAAAAATCAATAAAAATATATTTTAAAAAAAGAAATAAAGCAAGGGTTGGATAAATGAAAAGAAAGAGGATGGTGTCAAATACAGAAATTGGAGCTGTCTGGCATGAGCTATTTATTGTGCCTTGTCTTTGGAGCTGGAAGTATGATTTATTAATGGTCCGTGGTTCTGCTGTTATGAAGCATATAGTCGACAGCGATTGTACACGGCAATCTCCACTTGCTCTTCCAGATCCACCAGCCATCTTCTCTGTTCCTTTCCATGCCCTGAAAAGCTTATTTCCATGGGCTTCGTCATTCTGGCAATGCTTCCCTCTGGCTTGTAATTAGATTTGGTTAATGGGAGACCCTGGGAGGAGACTGGAGTGTGGATGGAAAGGAAGATCAAGGCTTGATGGCCCACATCCCAACCCCTGATGCCTCTGTACCAGGTGAAATTTGGTCAGACTGCAGTGCTCAGGTGGCAGCCATGGCAACCATAGCTCCCATCACACGCCTGTCTGATTGCATTCCAAGAACCGGAAACAGTCCCAGAGTCTGGTAAGCATTCAGATGTCTTCACTGGGAGAAATCGTAACGATTCCTTTCACATAAATCAGATCACAGTAATTCTGACCAAAGGGTTTAAATACTACCCATTTCAAACAGAGTAAAACTCAAAAATCTCTATTATGAGAAAATAGGCCCTAAAGTATCCATCCCATCTTTCCATCTTCCCAGCCCCTACAGCACATATCACGGCATCCCTAACTGACTATGCCCTAACCTCTTTCCCTTCTCTCACTTCACCTCTTGCATGTTTCATAGTTCTCATTTGCTACATTGCTCATGCTTCGAGACCTCTGAATGTAATATTCTTTTTATTTGAAAAGCTTATCTTATTTATCCAAAGCTCCAGTGAGGCCCCTTCCTTCTGATCTCTGTCCAAATGCCGCTGCCCCAGAGAGGCTTCCCCTGTCGATTCTATGCCAGTTATGTTCAATAATCATTATCCTGCTTATTTTCCTTCAAAGCACATAGCAATAAATTAAGTTCATCTATATATGGATTTGTTAGAAATTTCTTCTATCTTCTCTGGCTGGAAGATGCATGTAGAAGAAGCATGTTTTTGTTTCACCATTATATGGATCATACTAGTATTTGTTGAAAGAATAAAAAAGGTAATAACATTTCCATGATTTATTGAGTAGTGGTGGCTAGTATATTTAACTCAGGGAAAAACTTGTTTTCCATTAGAATTACTTTTCATAGTTTTTCAACAAAGAAATATTTCTGTATGCCAACATCTTACCTTTCAACTACGAAACTATGATAATAAATAGTGAATCATACATTAGAGTTTAGGAAAATTATACCTTATTATATTATCAAACGGGTATTGAAGAAAATGGAAGGCGAGAGGAAGACAGTATTTAATTAGAATGACAAAAATTCTAAAAATCAAATCCTGCACTTTTTTATTACATATATTTTTTAGATTTCAAAATTTTATTTGTATTTTGTTACTTTATCAATCTGGGTTGATTTTACTTTATTTTAAAATTTTTTGAATCCTCATCCAAGGATATTTTTCCATTGATTTTTAGAGAGAGGGAAAGACAGAGAGAAATATCAATGTGAGAGACACACATTGATTGGTTGCCTCCTTCATGCTTCCTGACCAGGGCCTGGCCAGGGAGGATCCTGAAACCCAAATCAAAGTCTGTCTGGAGATCAATGCTCTAGTAGTCACTGAGCAAAACAGGCTAGGGCAATCTGATCTGGTTTAAAAACAAAACAACATATTTCTTGCCACAACTTTACTTTTATTATTTTTAAATGTAATAATATTTCAATTATAAATGTTATTAATACTTCTGACTTACAACTGCATTTTTTTAAAGAAAGGCAAAATAAGAAAACATGTATGCAAGATACATGTGAATATGGTTAAAAATGATCTATGCAAAAATTAAAATTTATTTAAATTTGGAATTTTATTTAATGAGCATATTCAGACCAATACCTCTCTCCTATGTAATTTTATTTGAGAAAAAATAGAAGTAATATAAATATATTTGAAATATGAATAATAAAAGTCTTACAGGATGTAGATTCTTCATAAAGTACAGTAACTATAATTTTGAAGGCCATTTATACTATTTCAATTAATTTGTTTGGATTTGATTTTCTGAAAGTAAATTTGTAATTAAACTGATTTTACACTTGGACAAGAATATAAGTACAAGATAACTAGGAAATTATTGCATTTCTTTAAAAAAAAAAAAACTAGAATAATAATTATGCTGTAAGCTTTACTAACATCTTAGCTTAATTATGCTGTACTTTCTATAATAGGATGATAGTACTAACCAGCCATCAGTAGGGAATGTACTTTGAGTGGTTTTCTTCCAGTAATTAGTAAGAGGATTGAATATCCACTAAATAAAATTGGGGAATTTGTTAAGACCACTTGGGAGAATGTGTGCATGAGACGCGCATAGTCTTTCTATAATCACTATGCTTAAACCTAATTAAACTCCAGAGAATTCAATTAAACTAAGGAAAAACAATAAAGCGATAAAATGATTTACAGATGAGTTTGATACTTGTAATCCAATATTCTTAGAAATAAAACCTATGATTAAAGTTTTAGGGAGAGGTAAGTGGACGACTTGTAAAATGGCAAACTCTGAATTTTAAATTGAATCAAACTCTACCTACTAGATGAAATCAGTAAAGTCAGCTTAAAAAAAGAATACTGACAAACACATTGGTTTCACTAGCTCAAAAAATTGTATTTTTGCCTTATTTTTACATTACTGTATAAAAATATATATCTTACTACAATTTTTAAGCTTTGCTACTTAAGATAAGGCAATCAGACTTAAAATGATAGTTGGAGCATATATAATAACATTTAGAAGTATTAAAATAAATTGAAGAAGCCCATTTAAATTAATTAGATTTTTTAGAAAGATCATAAGAAAACTAAACATACATTTTTTCTGAGATTATCTTTTGAAAACTAAAAGTGCATAGTATGTCTTCTTTTTATAGTGATGACTTACCTCTAAATGTCTGGAGTCCTACTATCCCAAAGAACTCAGCTTTGCCATTCAGGGGAAACAATCCAAAAGAAAAATAATATTATAATTCCATCAATTAACTCAAATGCTTGACTTCTTTGTTTGATATTTGTTTCACAAATGTAAAGGATAAGTAGCAAATAGTGAGAGAAATTATGAAAAAAATGTAATTATTGGTTTATAAACAATCCAGGGATATAGAAATTATGAAAAGATTTTTAAAAAGCGTGCTACCAGTTTTATCCTACAGTTACCTAGAAATAAATTTTGAAACCACCATACTTTAATTTACTAGAAATTAATATATTGTATCACAACAATCAACTCAAAATAAAATTTGAAATACTATGCTGATGATGATAACTCGTATGTCATTTAATGATATTGTCAAATCTGTTCTATTCAATTAATTATTAGATTTATTTTGTTTTAAAGTTAAATTATTTTTGTAATAGCTTAAAATTCCTATTAACTGCATTACAAAATAAAATAGAAATTTAATACTTGTGGTAAGTATACATAAATTTACCATATATTATACATGTATATTTATATATTTTAATAATCCCACCTCTAAAATGAACATTAAATTTAAATTAGCATATCAAAAATAAAAACATAGTCTGACATTTTAGACACATATCAATACCACAATTAAATAATATTTTATTAAAAGTTCTACTCTTGTTCAAAACAATGCACCCTTCATTTATTAGAGCTCTGAATACTGCTCGGTGAAAGAAACAACCGAACTGTTTTGCAGGTGAATGTGGCTTACCTCTAATTTATGTTCTTCATCTGCTCTACTAATTCACTCACTATTTCATGGAATGACACTTGTAAATGTTTCTTGAGTTTAATTTGGCAAAGCTTTTTAAAAATATTTTATTGATTTTTTTCACAAAGATAAAGGGAGAGGGATAGAGAGCTAGAAACATCGATGAGAGAGAAACATCAACCAGCTGCCTCCTGCACACCTCCTATTGGGGATGTGCCCATAACCAAAGTGCATGCCCTTGACTAGAATTCAACCTGGGACCCTTCAGTCCGCAGGCTGATGCTCTATCCACTGAGCCAAACTGGCTAGGGTAATATGGCAAAGCTTTTATAAAGCTTTTTATCCTCCCTCAAATCATCCTAAAAATAACAAAGCATAAAAGAAAATTAAACATTTGTTTTTTGTTTGATGAAAATTAAAAATGCCTTAAACCATACCACACGAAGATAACATAGAGGAAGGAAGAAAAAACAAATAACAATAAGATGATAAAGTGAAACCTGGTGTGTGTGTATGCTGACTCATACCACAGACAGATTAATATCTCAGGAATGGAGGCATAGTATATCACAGAAAATAGAGATAAAGAGAGTGTAGAGATGAAAATGGAAAGTTTGGAAAAGCATAAGAGTTGATGTTTATTTATACACTTAAACCTTACACAATTGAACAAGGAAAAGCTTCTCTACTAGCGAGAAATAATTTTATAGCAATCCAGGACCCCTGGAAAGATGTCAGAGGGCCAGTTTCAGCCCGATCCCCACAGCCAGGCCAAGGGACCCCACCTATGCATGAATCTGTGCACCGGGGCCTCTTGTAGAATTATAAACTGCATTTATCCAATTTTCTTTGGTAAGATTTTGGATTAGAATTTAACTTCAAAATATATCTTGAAAAGAAGAAATGAGGTAGAAGTTATATTTTTAGTGCTGATGCTATTTATAGGCAGGGATAATTTAAACATATAACAATTGAAAAAGTTTGTGGCGCCAAAACCGGTTTGGCTCAGTGGATAGAGAGTCAGCCTGCGGACTGAAAGGTCCTGGGTTCAATTCTGGTCAAGGGCATGTACCTTGGTTGCGGGCACATCCCCAGTAGGGGGTGAGCAAGAGGCAGCTGATTGATGATTCTCTCTCATTGATGTTTCTAACTCTCTATCCCTCTCTCTTCCTCTCTGTAAAAAATCAATAAAATATATTATAAAAAAAAAAGAAAAAGTTTGTGGCATCCTGATCTAGAGGCACAGTGTTTAAGAACATCGAAGTATGAATTAGTTGTAATTGCAACAGTGACTCTCTGTTCTATAGTGTAGGTATCACCTTGAACTAAACAGTCCAAAATATAAGGCTACCTTTTCCTCAGACCTTCAACCAAATGCCAACTATTTAATCCCCTCTTTAAATCACTCCCTATTTACTTATAAATCTGTTTATATAGCCTGCACTGAACCTGATATGATAACTAAATACTTTACAGTGAAGACCATAGTGTTTGCTTAGCACTCATCACACACACACACACACACACACACACACACACACATTCACCACACACATACTCACACTCATGATCATAAATAGGCAGAGATTCTAATTAGTTCTTTTGTGCCTCACCTCATCTTTTAATGTTAATGAAAAAGCAGTGGACTCATTTGACTTAAAATGCTTGTTGCCATAATGGTAAGAAAACGTTATATGTATACTTGATTCAAGAGAACAAACATATTTAGAAATATATAGGTAAGTAGCAGTTAAAAATCCTTTATGTTTGAAAGTTGTTGATTCTGGAAACAGAGAAAGTAAGAGACATTGAGAGCTTTATATGAATCTTTAGCAATATTAGATAAAAAATTAAAAGGAAGCAGCAGATCAATATTGAAATTAGTAGACTTGCCAAAACCGGTTTGGCTCAGTGGATAGAGCATCAGCCTGTGGACTGAAAGGTCCCAGGTTCGATTCTGGTCAAGGGCATGTGCTTTGGTTGCGGGCACATCCCCGGTAGAGGGTGTGCAGGAGGCAGCTGATTGATGTTTCTCTCTCATCGATGTTTCTGACTCTCTATCTCTCCCCCTTCCTCTCTGTAAAAAATCAATAAAATATATTTAAAAAAAAAAGAAATTAGTAAACTTATTGTAATAGCAAGCCTTATCCTGTTTAAATGCATGTAGTATTGTGCAATTACAGATAGTAGCTTATTGAGTTAGCACTCTATAATGGTGAATTTCTCAATATATATTTAAATTCAGAGATGTGATATCTAAATCCACTTACAGTTTTGAATATAGTCATAGAGTGACTACTTTCTAATCTATTACAAGTTAAAATTATATGTAATTACTTAATTAAAAAATCATTAACTTTGGTATAATAAATCTAGACTTAATATGAAATTTATAGTGGATTTTTGTATAAAACAGAAGTCAAATGTATGAAGTATTTAGAGCAAAGTCCATTTTTATTTATTTTTTATTTTTTTATTTTTTTAAATATATTTTATTGATTTTTCACAGAGAGGAAGGGAGAGGGATAGAGAGTCAGAAACATCGATGAGAGATAGACATCGATCAGCTGCCTCCTGCACATCCCTCACTAGGGATGTGCCCGCAACCAAGGTACATGCCCTTGACAGGAATCGAACCCGGGACCCTTGAGTCCACAGGCCGACGCTCTATCCACTGAGCCAAACCGGCTTTGGCAGAGCAAAGACCATTTTTAAAACATGCCCTTTATATCTTTCACATGTGGATTTGAAGTTCCATACTATTTATAAACTAAAGAAAGCAAAATGAAAGGATTTAAATTTGAAAGCAAAGGAGCAGTAGCTTATTGATTTTCATTTTAAATAAAGAACTTGAGCCTCAAAGACATCAGCCAATTCCTTTATTTTACCTTCTTTTTGAGTTTAAAATAACAATTGGAGGGAAAAAAGATTTTTGTCTATTTGGAAAGTAACAAAAATATATCATATTTTTTTTAAAAAAGTTCCTCTACTTTCCATTAAGATATGTGATTATAGACACCAAAAAATACACTTACTATATTCATAGGACTCCAATCACAATTGACCAAATTTATTACTTACCTATTGTCAGCTACATTAAATATCATATTTTCTTCACTTATTTAAGATTTGAGTTCTAGAGTATAAAGGAATTGGTTAGTTTTATTTCAAGTATTTTTCTAAATTAATGCATAATTGCTTGGATCTCTTAAAATCTATTATTTTTAAAATATGTAATATTCTATGTGATAAGAATAATAAGTGAATTACATAACCACATGAATTTAGGTAAATACTAGAAGTCCATGACATACAGCTTTAGGACTATTAATATCTCTTTATTCTCCAAGGCATTTGATATGTCACAGCTTGAAAAAATTTGAATTAACAGTAAGAAAGTAAAGCACATGCTATGTGGTTAGATGTGAAGAAGATAAATATAATCATGGCATCTGGATACCAGTGGGAAATCATTCCATTATGACTCTTGACTGAGATTAATAGACTGAATGAGTGAGTCTGGGGATACTTAACAAATTAAGTTCCTGGGAATGAGTGAACTTCATAATCTTACTATTGGTGACTGTTTGTTTGTGTTTGTAAAGGAAATCTAAATATCCAAAAAATTAGTTATAAAATCTACCTATAATGGTATAAAAATAATAATAGGATTATAGGTATCATTTTTGTTGCTCAAACTCCACATAGGTTTACTGCCTCTCCCATAAACATAGGTTTTTTTTTTCTTCTTTGTTTTTTCACAAAATAGGTTAGGACATTAAAAATCATGTCCATTAATGTTATTCTGGTAAGTAGTTTATGCTAATTAAATATGTTCATATCCTTCTATACATAAAATGAGTAATTTCTTATTTGCAATATTCCAGTCTCCTGGTAACAATAATTGCATTATTATTGAAATTTTGACTGCATTTTAAAGTCATGTCAACATCCCCATCAAATAAATTCATAAATTTGGTAGAAATCTAATGATGGAACATGGAGAGATTGAGTGACAATTCCTGCAGAAAACCATTACAAATTTAAAAAATATTGAAGACTTATATTTGAAGGGCCTAGAAAGGGAGTGAAGAAAGTTTGCTGGTGTATCATGTAAGAGCTGTGAGTTTATGTCTGAGGCCTAACCCAGTTTCCCCTAACATGTAAACTATAATGTTATCAGCTCTAGTTTACAGCAACTAAGACATGGAACTTTAAAGGGATTTTTCTGAAAATGAGTTCCACAGTTTGAGATCTAAAATATGAACATGAACTCTATTCTAATCCCTGATTGGAAATTGAATTTTGCATGCTACGGGGACCCAAATAACCTGATGAAAAAGTAAACACAAACCCATACATAGCTAAGTGGCTGGAAGTAGGAGCCCTCCTTGATTGAGATGTCCAATATATCTTCTCTGTTTTTATAAAGGATCTGGAAATTGCCCAGTTGTGGAGGCTCAGTGGTTGAGCACTGATTTATGAACCAAGAGGTCACCAGTTTGATTCAGGATTAGGCATATGCCTGGGTTGCAGGCTTAACCCCCTGTGGGGAATGCAGGAGGCAGCCAATGGATGCTTCTCTCTAATCAATTTTTTATCTCTCCCTCTCCCTTCCTCTCTTTCCAAAATCAATAAAATAAAAAAATAAAAAAAGACCTGGAAATATAGGGAGGATTATGTAATAAGAGAAATACAGAAAGACGGAGTTTGAAAGCCTTGAAGTCTGTCCAAATCATTAACTTACATGTACACTGAGATATAATAAGGGAGATCCCCAAATATAAAACCCTAAAGAGAGATTAAATTACATGAGGAGAGACATCATTCCTGTATAAACAGATTTTTGTAATTTGAGATGATTCAAGGTCAATATCTAAATAAATCAACAATCCATAGGAAAATAAAATCACAGACATAGTATTTATAATGTCTAGTTTTCAACCAAATAATAAAAAGACATAGGATATTATCATTTACTAGAGACCTGGAGCACAAAATTCGTGCAGGGGGGGATGGGGGGTGGTCCCTCAGCCCTGCCTGCACCCTCTCCAATCCAGGACCCCTCGGGGATGTCCAACTGCTAAATGTCCCACAGAGATTGGGCCTAAACCTGCAGTCAGACATCCCTCTCGCAATCCAGGACCACTGACTCCTAACTGCCCACCTGCCTGCCTAATCACCCCTAACCACCTCTGCCTTGCCCCCCTCCCCACAACGTGGCTTTGTCCGAAAGGAGGACAGCATGACCGAAAGATGTCCAGTCGACCCGGTCTTATTAGCATATTACCCTTTTATTAGTATAGGTAATCAGGTAGAAAAATAGTCAATTGATAGATTCCATGTTTTGGTGTTTTGTTTTTTTTTTAGATTCTAGAGTTATAGATATTTATAAAGTTTTCAATGAACTTAAAAGATAAAATAATGAAAGAAGAGATGACTTTTATATTAGTTTTCTATTGTTGCTATAACACTGAAAATTCAATGACTTAATAAATGTTTTTTATCTTATAGTTTTGGAAATTAGAAATATAAAGTCAGTTTTCTGGGATAGAATCAGGTTGTAAAGAGGACTGGTTCCTTTGAATGCCACAGAGAAAACCAGTTCTTGCCTATTCCACTTCTAAGGCTCCCAGGATTCCTTGGCTCTCCGCCATATCACTCCAATCTCTGTTTCTGAGGTCACCTCACCTTCTCCTCCAGTGGGTCAAATCTCTGTACACTTCCCTACCATAAGGATACTGATAATTATATTTATGTTGTATACACATGGTCTAGAAAACTCTCCAGTTCAAAATCCTTAACTAAAATCACTAATGTAAACTCCATTTACCCACATAATGTAATATTCCCAAATTCTGAAAATTAGGAATGGAAATATTGCGGGCCAATATAAAGTTCATGACAAAGTTTAAAAGGAAACATAAATAGATACCAATGAAAATTATAAAGCTGAAAATTAAAAGTATTGTTTTATACCAGTTGCCGTTACAATATACCAATTTCCATCATTATTCGTTGTGACAGAAAGATCCATATGGGTGATCAGTTTCATATTTCATTTTTCCATCTAATTTTTTTTTTTTAAAGATAGACTTTCCTTTTAGGGGTTCACAAAAAAAATGGAGCAGAAAGTACAGAGAGTTTCCATATAAACCCTGCCCTTCCACATACACAACTCCCCCCCTTGCTAACATCACGCACAAAAATGTACATTTGTTACAAATAATGAACCTACATTGATGTATCATTACCACCCAATGCCCATAGCTTACATGAAGGTTTTCTCTTGGCATTGTCATTTTTTTTGTATTTTGACAAATGTATAATGACACATATCCACCATTACTGTGTCACGCAGAATAGTTTTACTGCCTTGGAAATTCTCTGCTCTGCTGATTTATCCCTTCTTCCCCACATCTCCCGCCAACTATTGAGCACTTCGCTGTCTCCATAGTTTGTCTTTTCTATAATATAATAGAATTATAATCCTATGTAACCTTTCAAACTCTCTTCTTTCACTTAGCCTTATGTATGTAAGCTTCTTCCACCCTATTCAAGGATTAATAGTCCGTTTCTTATTAGGGCCAAATCATATTTATTGTCTCATTGTGCCACAGTTTATTTATCCATTCACCTAGTAAAGGGCAACTTCGTTGTCACCAAGTTTTGGTAATGGCAAACAAAGCTGCTATGATTCTGAAATCAGTTCTGCTGTGACTTTTCCCCTGAAACCATCAAGAAATTAACTCTCTGACAGCAGCCAAGTGTCCTATGATTCAACTCAGTTCTGATACTGTCAGCTGGAGAGTAGCATCACCCCCCACAAATGAAAGGCTGGGTCTTACAGAACTGACCCTGCCACCATTCACTCTGGTTTTAGGTCCAGGTTGTCACCTGTGCTTCTGACTAACCAGCTATAGATCAGGGGTCCCAAACACCTCTCCTAGAATTTGATTAACTTGCTAGAGTGGCTCACAGACCTCATAGAAACATGTCACTTACTAAATTCACCTGTTTATAACAAAGAATATTAAAGAATACGAATCTAGCAGCCAGATGAAATGTCTCCGGAGTTTAGGAATCTCTTGTATGTCCCAGTGGAAATGATTCCAATTCAGGGTTCAGGTTCTGGAGAAGGGCCGCACAGAAATGAAAAGACTTGAAGAAATTCAACTTGGCGATATGGGGGCCAGGCGGTAGTCCAATTCTAGTAGGAGAACTCCTATCTGCTCAGGCCCTGCCATCCTTTTTATTGAGGCTTTGGGGAAAACATCTTAGGCGACATAAACAGAAATTTACATGTAGCCCTTAGGCAGGAAATAACAGAAACTTACATGGGACAAACAAGGTGGAGGCTGCTTCAGCTAACAATGTCTCAACTAAAGGGTGAGTGGTTAGAGCAATTGAGGTTGTTGACCAGCCTTTCTGGCTTCCTGTCAACATCTCTCTTTTAGTGAAACTGATTTGTTTACGGCACCAGAGTGCTTGAGCTCCTGTTCATATGGGGTTTGGGATTTGGGGTTTGGCACAGTGGCATATGCATACATTCTGGTTCACCAGCCTGGCTGATATCTGAATGCAGTCCTTTGTTGTTATTGTTATCCCTTTTATGGAGGTTTCATTTCATAGGCATAATTGAATAGTCATTGGCCATTGGTGGCCTAGTCAACCTTCAGACCCTTTCCCCACCCTAGAGGTCAGTGGGTAATAATCAGGTAGGAGAAGAAAAAAAAAATCCATTTTCTCTTCTAGGTTCTTTGGCTTGCCTAATACTTATGTTGGCATACGACAGACTAAGAGGAGAAAACTAAATTTAATTTTGTACGAATGAAAACTCATAGAAATATGACACTCTAAAAAAGTGACCGAAGCAGCCAGCTTCCCTTTAGACAAAAATACAACAATAAATTTGTGAAAAATGGACAGGTCAAAGGGATTTGGGCTTATTAGTAAGATGTAATAGGTTTATTTATATAGTCTTCTTGGCCCTGAATTCTAGTGATAAGGTTTTCTTGGTTTTTCCTGTTTTGCCTTTTTCTGGGAAATTTATTTACTACATTGAAGGGGGGTAGAGGAAGGCCTGAGAGCCCTTCTTACACTGGCTATTTCTTAAGTGACTCCAATTAAAAATAATAAATATGTTAGAGTGGCATATTTCCCAACACCCCCCGCCCCCAGTCAACAAATATAGGTGTTCAAATAGAAATATTTGGATTACTAGACATATGCCAGGTGCTTTGCATAACACTGTTTTTCACAACAAACAATCCTTTAAGTTAGATATCATCATTGTCATTTTAAAAGCTGGGAACTTGTTGAAAGTTTTTGACTCCAAAATTTTATTTAGCCCCTCTTATGACACTTCAATAATTATATAAAAATTTAATGTAACTGCTCTAGGTGTTTTGGCTGAGTGGATAGAGCATTGGCCTGCAGATTTAAGGGTCCCAGGTTTGACTCCAGTCAAGGGTTTATGCCTGGGTTGAGGGCTCAATCCCCAGTGGGGATGGGGGTGGGGGCATACAGAACGCAACAGATCAATAATTATCTATTGTCATTGATGTTTCTCTCTCTCTCTCTCTCTCTCTCTCTCTCTCTCTCTCTCTCTCTCTCTCTCCCTCTTTGAAATCAACAAAAACATATTTTAAAAAAACTAAAAATGGAACTCCCTTTTAACCCAGTGATCCCACTTCTAGGAATATATCACAAGAAAATAAAAGCACCAATCAGAAAGGATATATGCATCTCTATGTTCATAACAGCACAATTCACTAAAGTTAAGATATGGAACAGCTTAAGTGCTCATCAGCAGGTGAGTGGATTAGAAAACCGTAGTATATCTACACAATGGAATACTATGCTGCAGTAAAAAAGAAGGAATTCTTACCATTTGCAACAGCATAGATGGAACTGGAGAGCATTATGCTAAGACCTAGACTCTCCATTCCAATAATTACAGGCTGTTGTTGTTCCTTGTGAGTAAGCCAGAGAAATAAGCCACTCAGTGAAAGATAAATATCATATGATCTCATTCATTTGTGGCATATTATGAACAGTATAAACTGATGAACAAAAACAGATCCAGAGACAGAGAAGCATTAATCAGACCACAAAATCTCAGCGAGAAGGTAGGGGAGGGTGGGGGTAACAGGGAGAGATCAACCAAAGGACTTGTATGCATGCATATAAGCCCAAACAATGGACACAGACACCAGGGGAATGAGGGCATTGCTGGGGGTGGGGATGCAATGGGGGGATTAGGATAAATATGTAATACATTAATAAATAAAGAAAAAATAAAATTAATTAATGTAACTGCTTTTAAGATACACATAATATAACTCATGATTTCAAATTCATTTTTTTCTTCTCATAAGGCACCTGGGTTTCTGGCCACTTATTCTAGTAATGATTCTACTGCGTGAAATGTTGAAAGCTCCTCATTGCATTTGGGCATGCTTAGCATTATTATTTCAAATATAAAATTGCTAGCAAATATATTCTTTAAGAATTATTTTGCTGAGAGGAAGATTTAAAAGCATTTGGAAAGTAGTATAATTATGGAGTTTTAAAATAATACAAAAAACATTTATTGAAAACATTAAAATGTTTGGATATATTTATGTATTTTTGCTTACAAATATGTTTTCTTTAATGCAGTCATTGTAAAAAGTATGTATGCATTTTAGTGATGCTTCTTTGCTTAAATATGTTTGCTAATTATTTTTAAAAATTGTTTAATCTGATAGTTTACTAGCTGTAAAAATTATTAATAAATTTGTATTTATATACCATATTTTATTTTAAAATGTGTATATGCTAAATTACAAATAAGCACTTATATAATTAGCCATGCATTTATCTACTATTTATGTACTAGAGTGTACTGTGCAAAATACAATAAAGTTGGGTATCAGAACAAACTGGTTTTATTTACCAAGTTTGAGCTAGTAAGTTACTGACTATCCTCTTGTGTAAGGTTGAGTAAATGAGTTCCCAATTGGTTGCTGTTTAAAAGGAATGGTTGCAGGCTTCATGTGGTGATTATAAAACTTCTCCTGCTGTGATTCTACCAATAACTCAGAACCTGAAGGAGTGAAAGCCTTACAATTCCTGAGGAATCTGTTCTTCCTGCTTTTTAAAAAGGTATTTGGTCTATTCCATAAAGGCAGAGGAGCAATGAATCATTTTAATATTATATACTTTTGAGGAGGGGAGAACTAATTAAGATAATATTAACAATAATAATAATAATAATAAGTACCTTATTAAAAGAGTTGACTGTATTAGTGCATGATAAGAGATTTTACTTAATTCGTTCCTTGTACAACACTCTTCTGTGATTCTTTTGCTTCTATTTTAATGATAGTCAAAATGAGACTTAAATTAAAAAAATTACCCAAGTTTATGTAGCTAGTAAATGGGGAGTCAATACTCAGATCTCCGTTTCTATATATTCAAATTCAAGAAAAAGAAAGGTTGCTTAAATTAGTTTAATGTATAATTCCCCATGTTACTAACTATGGATAATAATAATCTATAATAACATCATGCACAGGTAGTGTTCATTGAATATCCTTGAGGAAACAAAAATTGCTATTAACTTACTCTGAAGACAAATAAACTGAAAGTAGGCTATATTAAGTTAGGTGTCCAAGGTTATAAGTAAAGTTAGAAGCTGAAAAGCATGGTATAATGTCGACAACATAGTAGGCATTCAGAATATTTGCTTTTATCTTTTTAAAAAAATTTTTTAAATCCACTCTAGCACAACCCTTTCTTAAATGAACTATTAGTACTAAAGAACTAGCAATGACTTAGCTGCATAACCAGGAAAGAGGACTTAAACTATCATTTAGGATCTTATTATTTGCTGGAGTACTTGTCTACATCCCTTCATAGGTATTAACGTGTTCAGTTTTGTAAATAATCATATATATAGGATAGGCATTATTTACTCTCTTTTTACTGATGAGAAGACTGAAGCTGAAAGATTTTTTTAGAAACAAATAACTTATAAATGAAACGTTTCTTCATTTGAACACAGATTGACTGAGTTCATACTCTTTAATCAAAGAGTTACAAGTAGAAAGTGAGTTTGAGAGCAAGAGCAAAAATAAGGAGAAAAACAGCAGGATTTTCTCTCTAAATAGGTGATTTCCAGTTTTTAGATAAAACACCAAAGTAAATTAAGAGCAATTAACCTCTCAGCAGATGCCGACAATTGCAAGGGTTGTTAATGCAGAGGGCACACTGGGCCATTATATAGAAAATTCATGAGGTTTTTAGATCCTGAAGATTGAGCCAGATACATTTAAAATTAAGACAGTGAATATCAAAAAGTATACTAATGCTTATTATATTATACTTCAGTAGAAAGTATACTAATGCTTATTACATTATACTTCAGTAGAAAGTGAGGCACTTGTGGGCAGTACGCACGTCTATCTAATTAGTTTGTATTTCCTCACTTCTTAGTACAGTACCTAAGAATTACTAGATATTCAAAATACCTGTTCCTGTTTTTATTTATTTTTTATTTTTTAAGAAAAGTCATAGAACTTTTCTTGTTATTTTTGTTGGTATACATTTTTGTTAAGACTCAAGTAATAAAAGAGTAATACAGTAATTTCTTAATGATGCTAAAAAGAATTATATAATTTATATCTTTCTTCCACACATATACTGGTTGCAGATTAGGACCCCATATGATATTTTAAAGTGCTCTGATGTAAGGAAAAAATATGTTTGCATAGCAAATACCTATCTTTTGATTTAGATTTTCATACCAAAGAGAGTAGTCTCCAAAAATCTCAACCAATTGATACATAACATTCTGCATTACAGATAAGACTCTGAGGGACAAGGAAAGCTCATTCAACCAGATTTCCATTAAAAGGCTAATTAGCAAAAGTAGATTCCTCAAGCATGAATATAATTCACGTTTACAAGTCATTTTATGTCAACAGTAATTTTAAAATGCATTTTTTGGAACTCAGAGTAACATCATTCACATTGATACTCATATGGTATGATAAGAGGCTCTCTTTACTAGTTATTCAGGCTCCTCTGAGCCCTCTTCTTAGTAGGCCTCCACCTGGGGCCCCAGTCATCACCAGGCTTGCATAGCTTTGTTTTAGCAAGAATCCTGCTAAGTCAGGTTAGAGAGAACCCCTCACGCTCAGTATCTGATCAAAACCCTACATTGCCCTCAACAAGAATCCTGTGAGGTCAATTTAGTAAGAATTCTTCCTATCCCAGATGTCTCTCACCTCTGAGTAATCTGACCTCTCACTGACCTCTCAGCATGCTCCCTGGACATAAATCCTCACTTGTTCTTGTTCTATTTAAAATTGGGCCCAATCTGTCTCCATATTAAAAAAGTCTTGACACCTATTGCAAGAGTTGTGAATAAAATCTTTCTTACTAATTTTCACAAATCTGAGAATATTTTTTTAGAGGTATTACTGTTATTAGGTAAGTACAAACATAGGGACTGAATGATTCTAGAAAAACATTAGGCAATTTTTTAGAATGATAATACAGTTGATACAGAGTAAACATATTAAAATGACAATTAATTGAGTTCAAAATTAACAAAACTAACCCATGTGAACCTGCATAGTTATGACTAGAACTCATTGGCAGAGAATGAGAGTAAATGATAGGAAATATTTGACCATGTAAGTTGTGTTCAGTAAATACATAATTAATGGAAGGATTGTAAGATGAGTAACCTAAGTGGTTACTGATTTAGAGTAATCAATGTTTCAAAAAATGACAATGTAAGAAGAAAATTAGGAAGACAATTATTTTGTGATGCTAATTTCTTGTGCTCTCCAATTCATTTATATTTGAGTGATCACATACTTATTTTAGAAGACATGTCAATTATAGATAAATGGAGTGTCTGACCATCTATGCCAGTCCTGTCTTTCCCAACCTAGGTGAGTGATCAGAAATAAATTACACTGTTTACATCTTGATCATTTGCAAGAATACTTAGAATTTGATAAGAAGACTCATCTTAGATTTTATATCACCTTCAATTAGTGCAAATATTTAAATTTCCATTCTCAATACTTTTATAAGCTATTTTTTATATCTTCAAACATTCTATCTTGTTTCAAAAAAATTTAAAAAAACACTAATGCTACATGTTGAAGTTATATATATACTCTAACGCATTTCTCCTTTTTGAAAAATAGAATGTAATCCGTAATAGTCTAATCAGTTTGGAAAATCCTTAAGAGTATGCCTGAATAAAGTTTACCTGGAAGGAAAAGTGCTTTTCACATATTCTAAAAGGTATCCATTTTGTAAAATCGAACAGTATGCATATGCAATAAGTTTTATCCCCCAACTCAGTAGATTTTAAATATTTTCTTCAACCTTAAATGAAGATACAGTACAAAGCAGGATGAAAACAGTGATTCATCCTCCATTTGGAAGTCTTAAATGGATTTTTCATTATAATCTGGGACTGCATTTTTTCTGTAGAAAAAAAACAAACAAGTCATACAGATCTTTATCTACAAAAACAGCAAGATCCCTATACATGCTTTGTGTCCCATCATAAGGTGTGTGATTTCTAAAACAAAACTGTAGGTGTATACTACAAGGTATGCAGAATAAATGGCATCCTTCATGAGATTTGTTTCACATAGTTACTTTCTGGTATAGATAGCGTCATAGTAGGTATAAGTGAGCTATGAGTTGAAAATTGGTGATGAGCACATAGTATTTTTAACTATATTATTGCCCTCATTTTTCATTTTGTGAAAAAGTTAAATGATATCTAAATGGTATTTGATGTTTTTATGTCATGGTTTCTTCTCTCTTTGGTAGATCGGTAAATCAGATTTAAAAATTATTCTCTCAAAGTTGGATTTTCCCTTCACAAATTCTTTCTAATTTATCATTTCTTTCAGACTCCACTACACTAAAACATTCAATAGCCTCTGCTTTTCTATCTTGTGTACTGCTTCCACACCCGCACATAGACACCCTGTGTTCAAATTAATTTGATTGATTCAGGAGTTCTTTGGATATCAGGACATTTCTCTTGGTACATAAGGACTGACTCTTCCTACCTCCTTATGATGCTGGGCATCTCTTACTCAACAGTCCCCAGTCCACTAACCTCACTATAGTCCCAACCCCAGGTACAGTACTCATTGCAATGCTTTAAATATACCCTCTTTCTGACTTCAATTTATTTCCTTAGTCAACATAGAATTGTTACTCTATTTTTCCTTAGAGTAATAAGTAGACTCACATTTTCATTTCTCCTTCATAGCAATTTGAATGTTTCTTGTCTTGGAAAATTTAAAAATTTGTTATAATTATCTATGTAATTATTCATCTGGATAAATTATTAGTTTTTAGTTCAATAATGTATCCTGTTGGAACTATCAGTATCCTGCAGATAGTATGAGTACTCAATAAATATAACTGTACTTAGAACATTAATGAAAGCCTTTCATTCAATGGTTGTATTGATCCAAAAAGATGTTATATCAAAGAATGCAATTTTGTTTCAACTATGAAGTAGCCATAATTGTTTTTATTAATTTATTTTGTATACTTCTGGAGATTATATGTCCATATATATTACATAATCTCATTTATTTATTTATTAATTAAAAAACAACAACAAGGCACTATTCAACCCATAAACGTGCATGGCAGTTCCTTGTATTGCTAGTTCATGAACGTGCAAATTCGTGAATTTTCAAGGACATGTGATGACATGCTATATAATACAGTTAATTCACAAACAAACTAAACTTACAGAGTTATATTTGCTGGGACATGAGAAGTGCTAGGAAGTAAAATGAAATGTTGTGAATGGGTGGGTGATTGTTTTTTTGAAAGAAGTTCTGCTATATTTATTGATGGAAATGGAAGATTTTCTGACAAAGTAGAATTTGAACAGAGCCATGGATTTAAGTGAGTTTTCAGACCAAGTCAGTGTAGGAACAGTTTGGGACCAAGGGTTTCCATTACAAAGGAATGAGGTTGAAAGCTTGAAAGAAGAGATAGGAGGCAGTATAGCTAAAGTGGTGACAGGTAAGTCTTTATGAAAGTTTGCCTGTTTTCATAATTTGAGCTTAAAAAACACACCAAAAAAACAAAAACAACCAACCAATGAAAGAAAGCTCCCAGAATCTATGTAACAGACCATTATCTTCACTTTATATCATTTCCACAAACATGTTTGATTTTTCCCCCCCACTTACTATTAGTCATAAGAATAAAGAATAAATGTAACAGAAGCTTTTTATTCCTCAATTAGTGAGACACCATTAACAGCCCTCATGAATTTGCCTGCTGGGATAATGTGCTACTACTGTGAATGTCTTTTTAGTTTCTAGGATGTTTGGTAAATGCCTAAGTTGACATGGTAACATTTGTCCTATGATTAATTTTAATGAGTCTTGGTTTCCTTCTGTGACATTTCATATGCATTTAATTGGTATTGATTTGTCAAAAATGTTTCAAACTGCCTAGGAAATACATTAATACCTTTTTCCTTCTTGTATACATATTGCATATATTTGGAATTTTAAAAATGCATCCGCATGGTTTAAAATTAAGTTAAATTCCAAAATCAGACAACAAAGTTAAAACTAAATGGTGATTTTGGGGGAGAATTGTATAACATTCACATATAATAAAGTTGGTTCAAGAAATAACAATGCTCTCCTTAGCTGGTTTGGCTCAGTGGATAGAGCGTCCGTCTGTGGACTGAAGGGTCTTGGGTTCAATTCCAGTCAAGGGCACGTACCTCGGTTGCAAGCTTCTCCTAGACTGAGGCCCTGGTGGGAGCATGTGCAGGAGGCAACCAATCAATGGGTTTCTCTCACATTGATAATTCTCTCTTTTCCTTTCTCTTCCACTCTCTCTAAAAATCAATGGAAAAATATCCTTTGGTGAAGGTTTTAAAAAAGAATAAATAGCAATGCTCTATATAGAAATATATTCTTGGTGTTTCATCTTTTACATTAAATCATCACATGTATAATATTGAGTTACTTTGTAAAACCATTTGGCAATTTCTTATGGAGTTAACCATGGCTTTAGCATTAATCATAAATCTTACTGGCTACTCAAGTTCATACAAAACTTAGACTTGGATGTTTATAATACTAATTTAATAATGACAATCCTTCCAACTGTGTATGGGTAACAAAATGATGATTCATGAAATTGAATACTACTCAGTAATACAAAATAATCAACTTTGAGGAATATAAGGATGACTCTCAGATGAAATAAACTAAGTAAAAAGATTCAAACATAAAATACTACATAATACATGATTTTGGGGATGGGAGAAGAGTTTTTGTGCAAAGGAGCACAAAAGAGACTTTTAAATGGATTCAGGTTATGGGCTGTGATTATATGTGTGGATAGGTGAATATACTAGAGGCATGATGCATGAAATTCGTGAAGGAGCTTAGCCTTTGCAGCTGCGGCTTTGTCCAGAAGGTTGTCCAGACTTGTGGTTCTGCTGTTTTGTCTAATTAGCATATAAGCTCTTATTATATAGGATGTGTTTGCCAAAACTCATAAAAATGCACAATAAAAATGTTGAATTTTATTGTATGTAAATGATTTTAAATGCTCCCCCCCCCCCCACACACACACACACATACAAGACCACAAGGAACGTACAAGAATATTTTTAATGGATAAAGTCTTCACCAATAATTAGCTGAAAATCTAGTTCAAACAGAATATAATTACTACTAACTACAACCTAGTAGGCAATAAGTAATACTGACCACTAAACTCAGTTTTCCTTTCCACTTGCACACAAGTGAAATTGCATTTCTAGATTCCCACAAAGTTTGATCTGGCTGTGTATTGAATCGAACCCAATGGAATGAGAGTTGGGGAGAAGCACGGGCTCCCCAGGTTTGGCACACTTCCAAGCTCTTTCTCCTCTGGCTGCTTTGGCTGGGAGCACAGGGTGACTGGAAGCTGTGTGTTGAAGACATTGAAGCCACACATATAAGAGTTTTGTGTTTATGGAAATGAGATAAAATTCCTCTATTTTGATGGGTCTTTGACATGTTGACAGTTTTTCATTAGAGATGTTATGTTAATTTAAACATAGATTTTGTTTAAAAAAATATCCTTTCTGACTGATTCCATCTGAACTTTTTAGTTCATTGCCTTAAAAAAAGAAAATTATCAGTGAATACAAGTTCTGCAAATCAAAGGAAGTATTAGCCATTAATTCTCTATATCACTTGGAACAAAGTAGCACTCCACAATCTATCTGGATAGGTCCTGTGCAATTACAATAATCTGCTCATTCAATGACTTATGCCTTCACCAAATATTTACTGGTGCTTAGTTTGAACCAGGTGCAATGGCCAATATTTAATTTCTATTAATTTATAAGCATATAAATTTCCTAGAATCCGATCATATGCTTCTTTTTGTAGATTTAATTATGTATTGCATATTTTTCCAGTTGCTTAACTTTTCTATTTCAGGAACAATAATAATGTAGCTACCACTTTCAGGCTAAGTATCTTTCAGCGTTTTCTTTTTAATAGAGAATTTTTACAGTGTAGATCCAGTCCATTTAATTCAAATTCTGAATTGCATGAAGCACAAGTTGAACTTCTTGTAAGTTCAAGTAAGTAATAAAGGCCTAAATCAATTTTCTATAAACACAACCAGACCTAGTTCTTGTAGACTTTTCTTTTTATATAGCATTTTACTGTCTAACTCCAAGCATTCTTGTCATTTAATTATATTAATTACGCTTTTTAAAAATCAAAAAAAGTCTCTCACACTGGGGATTTTCCACAAAGAGAAGAAATTTGTAAGAACATGTAAAAGAAAGCTATGCAAAGAATATCATTTCCAATGAAACTTTAGTCAAATTAAATTATTTATATTTTGGAAATGTGAACAATGTGCATTCATTTTTGAAGGAGAAAATACAAATTTTAAGTTAATTGCCTGCATATCGTTGTTATGATGAGAACATTTTTATTATTATTATTATTTTAATATATTTTATTGATTTTTTTTGCCCCCTCCCTCCCTCCTACACATACCCTCCCTCCGCAGAGTTTTATGTCCATTGGTTGTACTTATATGCATGTATACAAGTCCTTCGGTTGATCTTATGATGAGAACATTTATGTTCATTATAAATGTGTCTCTTTGATAAAAATCAACAACTCATATGTATTATATTTGTGAATAAATTATTAGGTAAAAATATAGAACATTTTCCAGCAATTCAACTATCAGTCATGAAAAAAAGGTCCTCACAGTGCTATTTACAATTAATAACAGCCCAAGTATCCATCAGTAGATGAGTGGATAAAAAGATGTGGAAGCTTATACAATGGAATACTCCTCTGCAGTAAAAGGAAGAAATTTTTACTTTTTGGGACAACATAGATGGACCAGGAAAGCATTATGCTAAGTGAAATAAGCCAGCCAGAGAAAGACGAGTACCATATGATTTCACTCATATGTGGAACTAAACTACCAAACAAAATAGAGGCAGATTTATAGAGAGCAGGCTGACAGCTCTGGGGCGAGGAGGAGGGGTGTGTTGAAGGTATGTGGGAAGGGATTAAGCAAAAAAGAAGGAAAAACAATACTTAGAGAACTCACGGACATGGACAACCTGTGATTCCCAGAGGGGCAAGGGGAGTAGTGGAGGTAGAAGAGGGCATAGAGGTAATAAACGTTATAGAAAAATAAAATAAAAACAAGTCACCTTCAAAGCAATTAATTTTTGTTTCTCATGACATGTATATGTGGAGATAGATAGATAGATAGACTTAATATGACAACATAGGCAATTTATAGAAAATGCAAGATTAAATTTTGAGATCAAGGAGTTCATTCACAGCCAGAGTCAAGCTCAAAATAATGTGACATCAACAAGAAAGGCATGAATAGTGTGATCAATTAGATTTTAGATTCAGAATAGTGTAGACCAGTAATGGGCAAGCCACATGCAGCTCTTTGGCCTCTTGAGTGTTCTAACGCCACTTCTTCAAAATAGACTCGCCCAGCCTGAAAACCGACTTCTGCGCATGGACCACATAGTTTCAATTGCATTGTATGTGCACGCCCACATGTGGTATTTTGTGGAAGAGCCACACTCAAGGGGCCAAAGAGCCACATGTGGCTTTTGCGAGCTATGGTTTGCCGACCACTGGTGTAGACATACAGCCATTAGATTATACAGAAGTCATCTCCATGTATTAATTATGTTTTTGTAGGATTTTCTGGAGGCCCAGAAGAAGAAACTAGATATATGAAATAAGAGTCACTCTACCATTACATCGTTAGCTAAATTTACTTATCATGCTGTGTGGTATCACTCACCAATGTCAACCCTGAGTGTCCAGGCTATTCACATCCCTTAGAGCAGGCCATGGAAAATCATTGCATCCAAACAATAGTCTCAGACGTTACTTTATACATTTCATATACAAAGAGTACAAACGGAAGAATAGAGTGAAATGTGAATAGAGTATTAATAATAGTTCTGGAGAAATATGTAAATCTAAAGGAAACATGTTATGCAGAAAATGACACTCATTTTGTTATATTTTATAATATAATTCTATTATAATTTTAGTGTAGCAATTACCGGTTGTATATTCTTGTACAAATTGTACTCTCTTGGTCACATTTTTATTCCACTATCAAAGATTGATTCAATAAACATCTATGGAATAAATATTAACTTACTGACTGATTTTTTCCCTCCTGTCTTCTTGTGAAGGTCTTCAAAAGACCTGGCTTGGGTCAAATGTCTATTCTGGACTAATCACTGAATCTGGGTGGCCATGGAAGGAAATGATAATTTGATCAGTTAGGTCATAAGTTCACATTTATGTATAGGTAGGGAGATTTCACATTCAAAAGGCCACCTCACAATCAAAGTCATCGAAGTCAATTCTTAGTGTAGCATGGGGAATAATCAGTTCTGCATGAAAGACTAAGGGAAGTCATGCCTAAGAAATGACATCTGAATGGGTAACTCAGTTCAATTTTATATGCACTTCGGTTTATCATATTCAGGGTACTCAGTAAGGTGCTATGAAGCATACCGAAGTGAATAAAGTACAGTTACTTCAATGCAGAGATTTACAACTTAATGAAGGGACTGGCACATCCACATACACCTCTGTGGAAGTTCTCTAGACATCATTAAGTTTAATCCTGAGACATACTGGGATGTCAGGCATTCTTAAGTGGCTTAGCCATTATAACATTTGCAGCAGTACCTTGGGAGAAGACAGCTAGATAAAAATTAGCCCATGGAGGATGGAGTTAGCTATAAATTGGCAATAGATCCACTCAATACAGTTATTCACTGCATATGTGACCAAAAAAAGATCACCCCCTGATGGTTGCAGAAGTAAAAGTTAGTCTCTCTTCACTATATAACTTGTACTCTGCTGAAGGATATAGATTAATTATAATTCAGTTAAACCCTCACCTTAAGGTTGTTAAACCAAGAGTGTCATAAATCACAGATGGCTTGTAAAATGAGTTTTCAGTTGCACAGTGCTCATGGGCTCAGCTTTTTCATTCCTTGCAAAGACCCTCATCAATATTTGCTAATGTAATTACCATTTGCAGATGTGTAAGCCAATATGCAGAGAAGTTGTTCCACAGGATAAGAGGGAGATTAGTATTTTGCCTTATTTTGTTCTGTTATTCCTCACCTAAGGATATTTTTCCATTGATTTTTAGAGAGAGTGGAAGGGAGTGGGGAGACAGAGAGAAACATAGATATGAGAGAGAACATTGATTGGTTGCCTCCCATACACACCAGGGGTAAGGATCAGTCTGCAACCAAAGTATATGCCTTTGCCTGGAATCGAACCCAGGAACCTTCAATCTGTGGGTCACTGCTCTATCTACTGAGCCAAACCAGCTAGGGCAGGATATTAGTATTGATGCTCAAGCAGGGTGGCTCCAGAGTCCATTCTATCAAAAGAAGAGAGAGAGACACCAGAAAACACAGAAATAATAGAAGCGTTCAGGTCTGAAATTTTCTGTAATTTAAGGAACAAATGTGGTGGGAGTAAATGACTAAGAAAGTTTACAAGATGAAATTAGACTCAGGTGCTTCAATTGCAGATTTATGAATTGGAATATTTTTAATGACTAAGTAGTACAATATTTGCTTCTGAAGATTGGTTGTTTTAAGAGGTATCATCTAAATAAAAATCAATGTTATTTCCTATATTTTTTCATTTTTAGTTGTAGTTATCCAGGATAATGTCTAGATGTTTTGGGTTGAAAACATTTATGTGCCACTAACCAAAATCACCTGTAATAACTGATTTTTAGAGAATCATATATATGAGTACTGCTAATAAAGATCCTTTACATTGTATATATTTTCCAAATATAAGTGCGATCACTTAAAATTAAATATAAAATGAAGACCAGATTTGATAATTTTCTGAGTAGACTAAAAAAGTTAAGTCATGTAAACTGGACTGAATCTAGCTTAGTTCATGAATATAAGCAAAGCTTGTTTTTTTTTGTAAATGGATCTGATCATCATAAAATAAACTTAAGTTTCTAAAGATCGTATAAGACAATCACTTTTAACCAATCACATGCTGTCTGGAAACTTACCCATTGTAGTAACTAGTCATAGAAGCTAACTTTCACATTTTCCCTTTATAAGCTGTCCTGTAACATCATGTACCTGGGTGGGCTTCATATCAGTTTTGGGTTTGATTGTTCCTTATTCATGAACCTTTAATATATGCAACAGAAACTCTTTATAAAAAGATATATACTTTTATTGATTTCAGAGAGGGAGGTAAAGAGAGAGAGATATTGAAACATCCATGATGAGAGAGAATCATTGATTGGCTGCCTCCTGCATACCAACCTCTCACCCCCGCATTGGGGGTCCAATCCACAACCCTGTCCTGTGCCCAGGAATCAAAACACGACCTCCGAGTTCATAGGTTGATGCTCAACCATGGAGCCACCCAGCCAGGCTGTTACCTTAACTTTTAAAAGCAGATTAAAAGTTGAGCAATAGAAACAAGCTTGCTAACACAATAAAATTTGGCAGAGAATTCTATGTTCTGACAACTGCATTTCAAGATGATGGAGCCAAGAATAAGAATCAGTTAGGCCTGCTGCCTGTCAGACCAATCAGGAAGAATCTGTCATTTTCCAGATCCCTTGTTTACCTCCTGTCCCAAAGCAGTCCTGCAGTCAGACTGTGGTGTGTTTAAGGCAATCCCTTTAAGCTTAATATTATAATGGGACTGAGTATTGTCCACCAAACAATGACATGCAATGCCATGCTCAGAAAATTAGTGTGTATCACCAGGATAGTCATAAAGCTTTCACATATGCAGTGAGTAATTGTTATTGATTGCTAAATAAGCAAAACCACCTTATTTTCAGTTTCTTCTACATTTAGCTATGTGAGATTATTTTAAAATAGCATTAATTAAAACTTTTACGTTTTAATATTATGGTAATTTAGTCAGTGTTATTTTTCAAAGGAAAGTATTTACATGCTCATTAACAGAAAAAAGTTAAAGTTTACCCTGTTAAAGTCTTTAACAAGAGATGCAAATTTCTTTTGCATAGTTTTCTGCAATTGAAATTCCTATGTTCTGGTGTTGAGGTATAAGAAAGGGTTGTAATATGAATGTGAAGTAAGATGCTCCTGGAATAAACAGATCGTTGGGCTTTCTTTTGCATTTTAAAAACAAGGACTATGTTTTATAATGACCTCCTATTAGACACTGAAATATAAAAAGAGAATCAAGAAAATATGGAATGTACAGTTTTTAAAATAAAAAACTATGCTCAATCCATTTTAATATACTGAGATATTTATAATCATAATAATTAAGAGATAAGAACAGTTATTCTACTATTGATTTGGTAAATGAACTAGTGAAAACTTACAAGTAGAACAGAAAATTGTTCTGTTTCTATAAATGAATTAGATTTAGGTTTGCAGGCTGACCATTCCCAATGTAATTACATGCTATACTTTTTATTTTTTTTAATTAAAATTGTTTGCCTTTGCCAACCTCCACCCTCTCCTACCTATCCCTTCTTTGGCCTTCGCCAAATTATTGTCCATGTCCATGGAGTATGCATATATGTTCTTTCGTTCTTCTTGACCATTACAAAGGTCAATCAAAATTCAGATATTGGCTTTTTGGTACAACACAGAGTTGGAGGCAGAGTCAAGTGCTAATAATAACCACGTTGTTTATACAGTGACTCTCAAAGTCTTGGTCTTTATAAAAGGAATTGGATTTGTCCTAGTTTATTTTTAAAATTTACTTATATAAATTAATGTTTTAAATGTAAACCTCTAGACTGTTTTATTTACTTATATAAATAACTAGTGACTTAGTTTACTCGGGAAAGGTAATTAAAATTTGAGTACAAATATAGGAGAAAATGTGGATATGTGGTATAGAGATATTAAGCTGAGATTTGCCATTCAGCTATAGCTTTAGTAAAATGCATATGCTCAGAAATTAAATATTTAGTTATATTTTTAATAACAATTGATAAAATATATTTTATGGAGACTGTACATATAGAGAGTTTTTTTTTCTTTTTATCCAGTGATAACTGGAGATCATATAATTAAAAGTTTGATTATTTAAAAATACATAAAACATACTTAAGAATACAACCAACAGCATTACCAAAAGTTATCTAGTTTTCAAACTAAAATGTTTTGTGATCATCTCTGAATGTTACAGTTTTTAAGTCAATCCTGGCAGCTGGAAAATCTAAAATTGGCTCTTGTCCAAGAAGCTTGCTTAATGCAAATGAGCCCTGATGAAAAGAATTGAAATTAGCTAGTATGTCTGGTTAACATTTGGATAGTTGCATAAGCAAACAGCACATACGGTAGACCTTTTTCTCCCAAAGCGTAACTGCTAAATACTGTATTTTTTCCCCAGAACAATGTTATAATGAGTTGAGGGTTTTTGGTTATTCTGTAGTAACAGAATTTAGTTCATAATATGCAAGTGATAATATTAAACCATCATTAATATATGAATATATTATATGACAATTTAATTCTTCTAATAAAAAACACTTCAAAATCTGTGTTAATACTTATTTAACTGTAAAAAGAAAATACTGTCTAGTGCTTGGTTTAAAGTCCATTGTCTTGCAAATATATTCAGAGAAAATGCTTAACTAATTATACATCATCACTGAAATAACCAATGAACGGACTGTGCAATCAGAAATCAAATGCAAATTACTAAAAAATCAACAATATCAAATTTGTAAGAGAAGTTATTTTTGAATAGTAAGTAATAATTGTTAGACTTTAATACCTTGACACTAAAAATATTCAGTGCCAAGTATGAATACAATCAACATTAACATATTTTATGATTTGATCATTTTAGAAACAAAGCTAGCATAAACTTGTGGAGAAAATATTACTTTGAGTTTATGTAGGAATGACATACATACAATCTCACCCTAAATGGAAAACCGTGAACACAGGATTGCATTCACCTCATAGCAATATGTTCTTGTAAATGGAATGGTAAGAAATCTAAAAGCAATTTTCAAGCATTCTTATATGGGAATTATGATGAGAAAATGGATATAGTCAATATCAATTCTCTCCCTGAGCTTTACTAGAGACAAATTTGGTGTACTCTGCTCAACATCTTCATATTAGACCTCTTTCTCTTTCTTTAATTTTTACTGATTTTTAGAGAGAAAGGAAGGGAGAGAAAGAGAGACAGAGACAGAAACAGAGAGGGAGAGAGTCATTGATGTGAGAGAGAAACATGGATTGTTTGCCTCCCAAAAGCACCCTGACTGGGGATGGAAACCACCACTTAGGTATGAGCCCTGACCTGGAATTAAACCCGCAAACTTTTGGTGTAAGGGAAGATGCCCCAACTAACTGAGCAACCTGACGAAGGCTTTCTCTCTCTTTTATTGCAACCAGTGTGCAAAAGGCCCTATTGTGATTTATATTGGATTCACCAAAATAAGAGATCACACAGACATTTTACATACTCTGTACCCTTTAGTAGATATTTACAACACAACAACATTTACCTTTGATGTAGAGGGTTCATTTTTTATGAAATAAAAGGGTAGTTCAAATTAAAATTTAACAGTAGTAAAATTATAAATTTAGGTAAAAAGCGAGGAAATGCACATTAGAGTAAGACACACATAGCTTCTAATCTTACTAATACCATCTTTTAAAAATTATATCTCCAAAGACTTAGACCATATAAAACTTGTTCGTCAGACATGAGCTAAGGCAAACAAAAAACAACTTTCTGTCAGCATTATTTAGTATTAAACATTTGCCACATTTTTCTTAGCTTCAATTATAGAATATAGATTATAGAATGTACAAATTTTTATGTCGTGTAGACAGATAGTTTACCTCTTGCTACCACCCCACCCCCCCTACCCCCCCCCACCCCCCGTCTTGTATACATATTCCAAGACCCTACAAAGCTCTTACTATTAGACTTCAATGTATGGCATGAATAATGTGGATTTCACTAAATAGTCACTCAGTGGGTCTTTTGTTGTTGTTACTTTGTTTTGTTTACTTTAGAAAGGTTATTGATTGCTAAATCAGCTAGACTAATGACCTGTTTAACAAATTTGAGAACTTCTCAAACAGCGATAGGGATATGTTATGTGTGCTCTAGAATATTTCTGGTTGTCTCCAGATTTAATCCTGTCAATTATCACATATTAAAAGAACAACTATCAATTGTCACTATGGATTTATAAAGCAAAGTAATTTCTCTCAACAAAAATATAGGAGAAAAGGATTATAAAGGATAAGCCTTTAAATCAAATAACATCATATTTCTAAAACACCTAAAATATTGTCTATATTTTTTTTTCCACTTCACATTAGTGGTAACTAGTGTTGTAGATAAGAATGACCTATGCAGTACTTTCCGAACCACGCTTCCAGATCAGAAGTGTGCACATGTCCAAACTGGCATTTACTCAGTACTCCAAATTGAATATTCATTAATTAAACAGGTTTTAGTTTTAAAGAACTCCTAGCATGAAGTAGTCTCTATAATAAGTGTTGGCATTGTTATAACATGGCACTTCAACTTTTATCTTGGGATATTATTTAGTCCAGGATTTGAACAAATTTTTTCAGCATGCTGGAAATTTATATATATTGACTCAAACCAATTACTTTTCAATTTTTACTATCTGTCTCCCTGTCCTACAATGTAAGCACTCATAGAGCAGTGACTTTTTTTTTTTGGTTTTTGTTGTTGTTGTTGTTTGTTTGTTTCTGCATCCTCAGGATCAGGAAATGCTGAAATATATTTTTAATTAAATGATTATTAGGAATTAATTATGCCTCACATCATATATCATGTACTCATTAATTCAACGTTTTAATCATTATTTATGTGTTATTTGAAGTAAAAAGAGAACCAACTATAAACCTAAAACTCTTTTCATAAACAAAACATCTTAACAAAATAATGATTAAAGACAGAGAAACAACATTTCTGGCATAATGTCTACAGGTCATTGTTGATAGATTTTTTTTTTTTTACCTCTTTATATGCCAGATATATTATAGTACCTATGTGTGTAGATGTAGTATTCAAACAGATGCGGCCTAGTCTAAAATGCAGTGAATACACAGCTTTAAAAATTAAAAGCAACTCAAATAGCTGTAGCTCCGAATGATATGCATTTATGTAGCATGGAAACTGTCATTTATTCTATGCTTCTATCCAACAGGGGATACAAGCCACATAAAATTGAGTGGTGTATAAAATAAAAACAACATCTATTTTATATCAGACATTTAAGAGAGTTCACAAATACACAAGCTATTGGCAAAGAAAAGAGGAAATTTTGATATCAGTATTGCAGCAAGCATTTCGAGAGTGTAACTGAAGGAAATAGTTTCCTGTACAATGCAGTTAGTGATGAATCTGTACTTCCAGTGAATTGTGAGCAACTAAAAAAAAGAGTGATATCATGGAAATAATATAAAGATGCCTGATAAAAAATACCTTCTTATTAATGCTCAATGATCAATGGGATTCCTATGCTAATAAGAAATAATATGAAAATATCTTATAAAAATAGCCTCTTGTCAATGATCAATGTGAGTCAAGGGATTCCAATGATAAGAGTAAGAGAAATTCAGTAATAAAAAAATTATACAATAGAACTGTTGGTTTTAACCTTGGAAATTCCTCAGGCAAAATCCAACACTGGCTCCTGTACTCAGAGGACAAGGAGAGAGAGATTGAATAAACCTGACCTCTAGATTGATAGGTAGAAGTCTTAATAAGTAAGGGAATTTACAAGCCTGCCTTAGACATCCACAAGACAAGGAGATCTCTGCACAAACCCACTAGAACTTTTAGAACTTTAAAAGTTTATGGAGATACATGAACAGGGTTGTCACTTAAACAGTCCAGATGGTCTTAACCAAACCTAACTCTCTCAAAGTTGCATCCTTGGAATGGTTTCCCATGGTGGGAATGGCGAGCAGAGCATAAATTCCAAGGATAGCGGAGGCATGTGGTGCCTCCAGTTGCCCAGGGCCAGCTCAAAGATCAGCTAGTCAACTGGTGGTGATGTCCTCCTGATGATCTCCTCCAATAGGAACAGAAAGAAATGATTTTGCTTCCTTAAAGATATAAAACTTATTATTGTCTTCAGTTATAAGAATAAATGAAAATTAATGTTAGAACTCTACTGCTGAATATCAATGGACAATTTATAAAATTGTTTTAGATTAATAAATAAAATAAATAGTATTTGTTTTACAGCATGTTCTCATTTTTTTTTCCAAATAAATCATTTACCAACATTTTAGTATCATGTTTTTAAAAATAAAGCACATTAGGAATTTGTGTATAGAACAGTACCTGACCTGTCAAGCTATTGCAATCAAGGACACCAGGGCCTTTCTCTGTGGTCTTTGTGGTCAGGACATTCCTACAATGGCATGGGCTCCCGCTCCTTCCTTTATCTGTGTGGTTTTATTAATAAATACCCATCTTAATGTTAGCAATTCAACTGATAAAAACCTTTTACAGAATATCATTTAGCATTTATTATGTCTTTCCAAAATGCTCTAAATCAATTTCTAAACTAATAAGATGAAAAATGATGACTTAAAAGATTGTATCTGTCTTGTCCATGAAAGATATATATATATATATATATATATATATATATATATATATATATATATATATTATGATCTCTGAACGCATAATAATCTGGCCACTCAGTGTATATCCTCTATAATAAAAGGCGAATATGCAAATTGTCTCCTCGATCAGGAGTCTGACCAGCAGGCAGGCCTGCCAGCCTCCCATGTCCCACCCCCCTGGCCAGGCTGGCTGGACCCCACCCATGCATGAATTCATGCACCAAGCCTCTAATATATATATATATATATTTTATATATATATAATTTATATATATATAATTTATATATATAATTTATATATATATAATTTATATATATAATTTATATATATAATTTATATTTGTATATTTATATATACACAAACCCTGAGTGGCCAGATTATTATGCATTCAGAGTTCATAATAAACTAGCCTCTCAGTGTATATATGACTTCATTTTTTCTTCACTCTTGTTCTGTTTGTTATGTCGCTATGTGTTATATACTTCATTTGTTTTCTCACAACTTAAAATATTTATCTTTAACTTATCATTTTATACCATCAAATAATATACTGAGTTCAACATAGGGAAGCTTAACACAGTATCCTTTCATTTCCTTTTTCTGATTATTTGTATTGCTGTTGTGATACAATGTCTTTCTATATAGGTTAATAATCCCAAATACATTGCTATTATTCTTTCTTTAAAAATTGAATTGCTTTTACTTATTTATTTAAAACTATTGGGGTGGCATTGGATAATAGGATCATATAGGTTTCAAATGTACATTTCTATGATACATGATCATGTGGCAGGTCGAAAGGCCCATCGATTTTCTGCCAACTTATCTTGACCCATGCGCTTCATACCCTCTGGTCAGAGGGCAAGACATTTTTTTTTTTTATGTTGTTATCTTTTGTTTTGTTTTCCTTTTTCTAATTGGGCATAGCATAAGCCAAACATTTTTTTTTAAATATATTTTATTGATTTTTTACAGAGAGGAAGGGAGAGGGATAGAAAGTTAGAAAGTTAGAAACATAGATCAGCTGCCTCTTGCACACACCTTTCTGTGGATGTGCCCTCAACCAAGGTACATGCCCTTGACCAGAATCAAACCTGGGACTTTTCAGTCTGCAGGCAGATGCTCTATCCACTGAACCAAACTGGTTTCGGCTAAGCCAAACATTTCAAACAATTATGTTTATGACATACTGGGGAAAAATAATTCTTGAAAATATACAGCTAATAACTACCTGAAAAATCTTTTCAAATCAGTGGGCACTAGATTTACATTAGTCCCCTTGTTCCTTCTTAGGATATTGAAATCAAAAAGAAATGACAGCAGTAGTGAAATGAAAGCAGTGATCCAACACAAATTTAAAACATAGCAATAATTATCTATCTTGTAGGATAAGTTATTTATTTGACAAAAACAGACTACATTTTTATAGTAGTTTCCTCTTTACAGGCAGAATTAGACAGTAATTTAGGTGAACATATGACATTTCCGGCTCACAAAATTACATTAATCATAACACTTTTTCCATTGCATGGTTTTATTAAAGAACCATTCGATGTTTTAGGTTTTTGTTTTTTTGTTTTTTTTTTAATAAAGTAATAGTCAACACATAAAAACCACCTCACTTTTTCTGAACTAAAATATGGCAGAATTATGAATCCACACAGATTCATAGGGAGTCTAGTACAATTGCTAATTATTAGACTGGATGAACTGGCTTTTGGAAACAATAGGTTTGAAAGATTGGCAACAAGGAGCTGAGGGAAGGAGGTATGTGTGTGGCCTCTCAGAATGGGCTAAATGTGAAAATAATTGTCCCTGCGTGATTAACAAAGGAGACTGTCAGAAGAGGCTGTCAACACTCAGGAGAACAGCATGAATGATTCTGCGGGAGGACAGCAGCATGTCTTCCTTGTCACGCTGGCATTACCTTACGTAAAAAGCAGCCGTGGTGACAAAAATGCATGGGCTCAAAAACCATGCAAAAACTTCTCTTCACTCAGGCTAAGAGCCAAGGCTTGTCTGATGGGTCCAAAGCAGAGAAAACCACCGAGCCATCCCTTCCCCAGGAGGATCAGACTGTCATGTAGGGGTGGGTTTATCACACTGAGTCCTTCCATCATGAAAGGGGCCGAGACTTTTTCTCTGTGGAATACTGCTGTTCTGACAATGGATTTACTTTATTTGTTCATAAGCTTCTATAAAGTTTCCATCTGCGGATTCATGGAATGAATATGTTATTCACTTCATGCTGTTCTAGACATTATTTCTGTGATATATCATTTTATTTTTACAGATAAATCAAAGCAACAGTGGGCTCAATTCTATAGAATTCACTGGTCATTTCTTCATACAACTTAATCACCTGAAGAGAGACCCCACAATTCTGGTTTAATTGATAGATGCATACTTTTATCTATCATGTATGAATGGAATATATTTTAAAATGGCATTTTAGTATTTTAAATATTTAATATTTAGTCATTTCTAATAACTATCTTCTCAGGCCATTTCGCTTTGAAATTTTAACCCTCAAAAACTTAAAAAGAAAATGTAATCTATTAGTTCTGATGTCTCTTTAATACTCAATACCATCTTTTTGTTTATGTTCTGTATATGCTAAGATAGCAGCCTAGGCAATGAGAAAGTGTGTGCTACTGTCGGGATTGTCCAAATAATTACGCTGCATTAAGATGAGAATGTTCAAAGTTGAAAACAAGCCTCTGAATCCTTTTCTGCTTTCATTTGTACTTTTTAGATGAATGAGACATAAACTATAGGGAAATGCCTGTTAATAATGCCCACTTTTATTAGTCACATTTTAATAGTGCTGATGGCAATGGCTGTTTGTCTCTAGAGATATAGTTACCAGATGCGAGAAAATAGACTTAATGTGAAACTAATTTAATATGTAAAATAAATCAATTCATTGACCAAAGTGACAAAAATTATATTGACTACAAAGGATATTTTAGAAACTTCAACTTTTCCCCTCAAGAACTGAAAACACTTCCCCAATAGTTTAAGTGTACAAGATAAGGCTCTGTTGCTCTTCACTTACATAACGATAATCACAATTACTTATTTGAGGTTGATTCCAAATTTACAGATCATCACAGCAGTTACTTTTTTGAAGTAATTGATGCTCACCATTACTTTTCTGAAGTGATTGATAGTCACATTTACTTTTTTGAAGTTGAATACTGACTTGTAATATAAAGATATAATAATAATACACGAACTACTGGTATATATTTGATAATTAGTAAGTAGTGTAAGCCTTTTCTCTAGTAAGCTTCACTTTAAGGACCTTGAATTATAAGTGAATTAATTGTGCAGGCAGCAATGGGCCTTAAAAATAGTCCCTTCATGTCTGATGTGCTTTTCAGTCTATCACTGACACCACACTCATTTATGCAGAGCTAGTATCTTGTTGAGGTTTCGCTACTTCTTGCAGTTATAGGCATAAAAAGAAATATTAGGAAGCCTTCAGGGTCTCATAGGATTTCATTCATTTCAATCAAATAATTACTGTTTTCCTGGGAACTAAAGCCTATGTAAGCAATTCTCTAAGAAAAACTGTAAACAACTGATAATGCAACCCAAGTGTGTTTACAAGAAGAAATTTAACCCACAGAAAAAGGTTTATCTTCATATCAATTTATATTTTATATTTTCCCAAGGAATGCATGGTTCTTTTTGCTCTGTCCCACTGCAATTGGGTTAAATATTTATTGCTCTTGTGAGACAGCGATGTTGCACAAAACTGTGATCATTAAAACTTAAAATAGCATCTCATGCACTAATATATTCCTCTTTCAAATGTATGCCTCCAGAAACAGATGAAAGGTGGTTGATTTATTGTTGAAAGAATTGTAACCACTGTTGCCCATTTCTAACGAGAGTTATCTGAAATGTACTTGAGATACTATGTAAGGAATGGCATTTAAAATAAAGGGTATTACTATGAAGAACATAATTTTAAACATGAAAATTAGTTATCACATTATTTCTAGGGTTATTATTTCTTTCAACTCACTAACACTAATCACTACCAAAAACTGATTAATCTTCAAAATTCTCTAATATTGGTAGGCCTTTCCAAATAATTAGCTCATACAGAGAAGACTGTTAATTAGTTAAACAAGGAAACAAAACTAAAGTTGAAAACATTGTGAAGATATCAGCTAAACAGCATGTAAAATAGAGAAAAATATCCCCAAATGTGAGGTGTTTTTTTTTTTTTTAAATTAAGAAGCAATGCATGTTAAAACACCCGTGTAAATAATTTTTGTTGAAAAAAAATAACTTACCGTAAAGTTGCAATGTCTTCCTATCAAAACTTTATTTCGGCACACACAGGCCTGAAGTTCTATTGTAGTTTATCTGATCTCGGTGGCCTAGGTAGATGAAACCACCTCCACATGTCTCATTTTTTATATCTGGGCTGACAAAGGATTGCCAGTGGCTATCTGGGGTATGCTATTCTTACTGTGGATAAACAGAGGACAGGATCGAAAATCTATCTTGTTAATCTTAACATATATATTAGCATTTCATTGGCCTATATTAAATCATACCGGCGTGCGCAGCATAAATTGGACAGAGAATGATACTCTGTCCACGATTGGAGTTACTGAAAAATTTACACCTCAAAAAAAAAAAAAATGGATGTACACAAAAGAAAACGTAGAGAATGATAATCCAACCTAGTGCATTAATGCTAAAATTATTTTGAAACGTTAACTTAGAGCTAAGCAGTTTTTAATTCCTTTGTGTATGTCCTTTCTTTAGTTCCAACATTTATAAACTATAGAACTTTATTTATTGTCTTAATATTGAATACAAATGTATTTCAAAAGTATAGTTACCTTTATGAGAAAAAAATGACGCAAGGATAGATAAGACTCACAGTAGACTAATCATCAACTTGTTTTACACTGAATGTCAAAAACACAATTATACTTACTTTCCACTGGTATTTCTATTTAGCCTCCAAAATTACCCTATGGGAATACAACTGTGAAATTTACTAAAACTAGAAAGAATTATGGATGATTGATTTAAATACAAGTAATATCTAAAATGACTGACACCAATATAAATTAAGAACAATAATTAAAAGCCTAAATCACCCCCTAAAATTTTATTAACAATCTTAAAAAAAATACAGTTGTGCCTAGCTGGTTTGGCTCAGTGGATAGAGTGTCAGCCTATGGACTAAAGGGGTTCTGGGTTCGATTCCTGTCAAGGGCACATGCCCGGGTTGAGGAATTGATCCTCAGTAGGTGGCATGCAAGAAGCAGCTGATCAAAGATTCTCATAATTGATCTCTCTCTCTCTCTTTCTTGTCCTTCCCCTCTGAAATTAATTTTAAAAAATATATACAGTTGCATGTTCAGTGTGATTAGATATGCAATTGAATTGCTGAAACATGAAAGTATATATAAATTCCTTAAACCTTTTAGAGAGGTCACTACTAAATTGCAAATATTTATTATTTTGTTATACAGCAAGGTGAGCTCATAAAAAGTATTTCAAATGAGATTCTTCCATTTGCAGTTTGTATTGTATTTCGATACATGAACAACAACAAAAAAATCCAAAACCTGCCTTGCTTATTAACTAACCGTAGAAAATATTTCTTCAGAACAAAGAAATTGGTCATTTTAGCTCACATCCAACTATATTGGTCATCACTGTGAAAACTTTCTCTTCATCATTATTCAACTTTAGGTATGAATAAAGATTCTATTTAAGTATCAAATAGAATTTGATATTTAAACCTTCAAATCTCCAGAAAGGGAAATAATGATTTACGTCTTGCTGAGTCTTGTGCAGTCACCATGGGTAGCCAAAGAAAGTTTAGGTATGAACAGGTGGGTGTTGTCATGGATGAATGTCTTGCTCAACAGACCATCAGGACAAATTAAAGGCTGCATTTTACATTTCTGGCCATCACATTGCTTTTTCAGGCTGGCAGCTGGCAACTGGCAACACTCAGAGGAATCAGACGCTCTGGTGTTCACTGTGTTTAAAAATAAAAAGTCCCTTTTTCGGTCACCCTGGCCCAAATTACAATGTATCATATATGCAAATGAGGTGGGGGAATTATCTGTTAATTTTAAGAATTAAGATAATCTTGTATCCGGAATAAAATAGTCTTTGGGAATAGTTAGAAAAAAAATGCTGCAAGACAATCTGTTTCATAATTCAAAATTAGGATGACAATGCGCGTACTTGAGCTCTCACACAAGCAACCCAAAGTTGTCATTTTCAGAACTGAATCCATCTCAGTGAGAACATTAAACATTTGAGTTTTCACCCAATAAGTCATTAATTAAAACTGAAAGGTCACATTACTCCTCTACCCTTCACTTATAGCTGAAATAGCCCCATTAATACTAAGTAGAGCTGTGTAATAAATAAATATATATATCCATTATATATTCAATAAATATATTGAATTGTGTAAATATTTTAACATGCGGTCTGGTACTTATAAAGAGCACTATTTGTATATTAAGTTAAACTTTTGAAGGGTTACTGAGGATTTATTACCTGGTAATCCCTGTTTCACGTTTGGAAAGTTGTATTCTTCACAGATAATTCTGAGTGATTATTCCTGTTTTACTGATGGCGCATGAAGAGAAGGTCTATTTCTGAGCTGACACATTCGTACATAGGCACACCACAAATTAAACACAGCAATCTCTCTTCAACCACTAATCACCAGTTCTTCCTAGAATAAAATATCACTCATTGAAAATGTTCTTTTAGCAACTCTTATATACAGGGTATCCCAAAAAAAGTATACACACTTTAACAGCTGGTAGCTATTAAATGAAAATGAAATATATTTATTGTTCTATTCAAAGTGTGTGTGCAATTTTTGGGATACCCTGTATGCTTATTGGTATAAGCTCACTAATTTACCTGTTAAAGTTTACATGCATATAATTTTCACATATTTAGAGCAGGCAAAAAAATACTTTGTGTGTGGTTTCATGTATTGCTTTCAGACTATTCCAGAAGACGTGCATTGGTTTAACTTTATAAACTAGTCACATTTTCAATGTAGGTGACGAATTATAGAGGTAAAATAAGTAGCCACACACAGGGTGTATGGCTGACAGGAACTCATTAATCTGACACAGTACCTGCTTTTCCAAATTTGGGGATCTATTTCTCAGAATTAAGACTTGTTCAACATTTTTGAAATAATAATATAGTATTAATGTTATTTGATTTCACAAACACTCATTTTTAAAATGTTAATTCAATGTGCTATAATCCATTAATATTTTTATTATTTTTGAGGTTCAAATTGTCTCAAAGTTGGCCAATGTAAGCTTCTTCCAGCTGGTGCTAAGGGCTTCTATCATTTCCCGTCTGGTATTTTCAGAATATTTAACAGGATGAATTTGAAGCTATGAGGAGAAAAATGATATTTTTCAACACGCCTAATAGGGCAGAGTATTAAAAATGTCAAAAAGAAAACATTATTGCCATGGAAGGCATGATTTTAAAGTAATTGCCCTAGTTACTATATATACCTAACATTGCTGCAATATTGTGAAGAGAACAATACTGATCATGACAGTTAGAATAACACTAGTTCAGGTTAAGGTTACTCTTATATTTCACTTTTCTATCTAAAAATGTAATTATTTCCAGCATAGTATCTTGAAGTACTCAAAAAATAGTATTTCAGTATAAGAACAACTTACATTTTGAATTCTGAGTTAGCTTTTAGGTTAAAAAAACCTACTACAGAAATTACATTTTTGTAGCTTAGTTCTTAAATTAACTCAAATTTATTATAATACTTAATAATATATTGTCAAATTAGATTATTCTATACCAAAAATGTCTATTAATATTTAAAAACTGTATTACCATTAATAGTATTATGTACAGCCCTAGAGGGTTTGGCTCAGTGGATAGAGCGTCGGCCTGCGAACTGAAGGGTCCCTCCGCGGTTTGATTCCAGTCAAGGGCACATGCCTGGGTTGCAGGCTTGATCCCCAGTAGGAGGTGTGCAGGAGGCAGCTGATTGATGTTTCTCTCTCATTAATGTTTCTAACTCTTCCTCTTCCTTCCTCTCTGTGGAAAAAAAAAAAAAATCAGTAAAATCTATTTTTTAAAAAGTATCAAAAGGAAAGCCAGGCTGGAGATATATGCTCATTAAAATTTAATGTAGGCTGGCCAACGTGGCTCAGTAGTTGTGTGCCGACCTATGAATCAGCTGGCCACGGTTTAATTTCAGGTCAGGGCACATGCCTGGGTTGTGGGCTTCATCCCCAGTGTATTATAGGATGTGCAGGAGGCAGCCAATTAATGATTCTTTCTCATCATTAATGTTTCTAGCTTTCTCTCCTCTCCCTTCCTCTCTGAAATCAATAATATATGTATATGTATATATTAAAAGAGTTAAAATTATAAAACTGAAAATACTTAATGTTAATAGACAAATGTTAAAAATTATAGTAAGTACATATATATGTAAATTTAAAATAAAATAAGCAGCAATGCGCATGTTTTACAGATATATTTAATATTATTAATAAGGCAAGTGATTTAAGCAGTGAATATTATACACTTATATTTAGCTTTTAATTTTATATAAATAAAGACTGAGAGACAGCCAAAGAGAAATAGACATATTAAAAATTTCACTATGAAGGAAATAATAATAAATTTACTAAGAGTTAAGAGTCCAGATAGAAGAAAATAAAAGCAAGGAGAATTAGTATTAGACTAATATAATCATCAAGATTGGAACTAGAGAGCTAGATGAGGAACATTTTACATAGTAGAGCACACAAACTTATTTCTAACAAATATGCCAACAAATGTGAAAAAAATCTCACAAAATACGTATATCCTCATATTTATAATCTATTAACACTAGTAAATGTGTAAGATAAGTTGGTGGAGGGGAATATGATATTTTAAGAGAAGACAAGGAAGAAAAAAAAGCTTGTGTTTTTGAGTACCAGGTGTTTCTCCCTTGGTTATTTGCTCCAGGGTAGCTCCAATGATCTATTCTGGGAAATTAGCATCCGGGGCAGTTAATGCAAAATGCAGCAGTAGAAAACGTTTGTTCTTATATCAAACCCTCTTTCTTTGTAGCTCCGGGTTTCCCCTGTCTAAAGGGGAAAACTTGTGATGAATACATCTTGAGTTGCTACAGAATAAAATAAGTCAAATCGCTGCAGCAGGACTTGCTCTATCCTGCTTTGATATCAATTTTAAATGTATTGTAAGCAATACTATTCAAAGAAATATAACACACATATATCAACTCATGGGGCATTACACAGAGCCTTCCAAAATGATATAATTCACAGATATTTTTCATCTACATAAAGTGATGTTATGAATGATAAAATTAATAACCATTACTAAATTTGTAACACTTATTAATAAATGTGTAAAATTCAAATCAATAAATCCAAGGAAGCAATATATGTGTATGGCAAGGCAATTAAATTTTAATTATGATATGATCTTTATTTATTTTATCATTAAATATGATATTTATATAAAAGTAGATAATAGATAGAGCTTATAATATCCATGAACACAAAATTTAGAACACATTTACTAAAATAGTGAAATAAATACCTAAAACACATTACCTCAAATATGAATCTATTTCAATAAAAAATAAAGATTTGTTTATTTTAAAAATACAAAATTAGTATAGTGATGATGAGAGAAAATAAATTATGAAAATATAAGCTTTAAATATGGTTTTTAATAGATTATGGATTTTTCAAAAACAAAAATAATTGGAAAGTGAGTAACTCAATTTGACCAATTAGTTATTCTATTCCTAAAGAATATAAAACAAATCCACATAATACTATGATGCAAAATAGATTTTGTATTTTGGTATTTTTTCATTTTCCTTTTTCTGTTTTATAAATGGTGCAAAATACAAAAGAAAAAAGAAAAAAAAAAGTGCTATTGTCAATTTATAATTAAAAGCCTTGGCCAGGAGCAGGAAGCAGGAAATTAGACTGTGTAAGAAGAGCTATCATATCTAACTGGGCAGATCTATGGTTATTTCTACAGATACAGGGCAGTCTGCTACTGAACCTTAGCCAAGATAAGAATGAGAGAGGCTGCTAGCGGTTTTTAAAGTGCTATTTAAAATGTGAGACTGCCCTGCAGGCACTTTGGGGCCACAATGCCATATTGGTTTTGAGATATACAGGTAGATTGCAAATAACCTAGACCAAGCCAGTATGAACAAATAAAGGAACAAATAAAGAACCAAATAGCATCATATGCTAGAAGGTTTTTCAGTGGTAAGGATGGCAAAACAAGGGTGTTTTAAAGACGTGTGTGTGTGTGTGTGTGTGTGTGTGTGTGTGTGAAATAATTAATGGTGGGATACAATATTAAATAAGGTGGCCAAGTTAGGCATCATGGATAATTTGAAATATAGCAGAAACATGATGATAAAGGAGACACTAAATAGATGTGATGGTTATACAGCATAGTGAGTGTATCTAATGATACTATACTTACAAATGGTTCAAATAAGATTATGTTAGATAAATTTTATCACAAAATTTAAAAAAATGAGCCACCTAGCTACAAAAAAAAAGACATGGATAAATCTTAAATGCATAGTACCAAGTATAAAAATCCAGTATGAAAAGACCACATACTCTATGATCCCAACGACATGGCATTCTAGAAAAGTCAAAGTATAAAAATTGTAAAATGATCTGTGATCACTAAGGGTTTGGGGCCATAAAAAGAGAAAAATGAATAAATAAACACAAGAAATTGAGTGGTGAAATTATATGATAACATAATTGTGGATACATAAAACTGCATTTTTCAAAAGCATTTTATAGCAAAAAGAGTATTAATGTATACATATTAAAAATATACCTTTGGAAGATTTAGGGGATCTCAATATTGAATGTATACTGTGAGTCCCGCTCCAAGAAATTGCTAATGTATAAAACACTCTCAGTGATGTAGGTGAAAGGATTATTGCAGATCTAATGAAATTTGCAAATAAGTGGTCTTTAAAAACAAGATAAAATGTGTAAAGCAATAAAGTTGAAGGTTATGGGTTAAAAATGCTGATACTGCTATGCATGTATACTAGAACTGAACAATTAAGTGAACAGATGGTGTAGAGTGATAGTCAAGTTTTTTTACAGCTTGAGTGGGAGTTTACAGATAAGCAAGCAGAAAATGATCTGTATAGTAATGGATTCAAGTTGGAGATAGCAGCATAAACATGTCTAGCTTTAGTGACCCAGTGCATGAATTCGTGCACATTGAAAGGAAATTAATTAGAATATTTTCATATCGCTATTTGCCTTTTCTCTATAATAGAAACGTCAAGCAAATTTATGACTGACAATGACAGATGGAAACACATGTGTGTGATTGGTGCCAGCGAGAGCTTTATATGTATCGTGCATGCATGTGAGAATCAAATTAGCCTTTTATATATTCAGAATAAACTTGCTTAATTAGACCTGCTTTCTGATATAGCTAAATTTTTTTTCCAGCTCAGTGAAGCACACCAACTTCTCTTTCAAGTAATTGTTAGCAACACAGCACTAAATATCAACATGAAGCACATTATTATTATTATAGATCATGCAGGGAGAATAAAGGGTAAAATATCTAACTGTAGCAGTATTTAACTGCCACAGTTAGTATTTGACTATATTCTGTGCAGTGAGAAAACATGAAGTCATTTTCAAGTTCCACCATTTCTTACTTCTTTTCAGTCTGGTCAAGTTTCTAAGCATTCTAAAACTCCATTTTCTAGCTAATGAAAAGAAAATAGGATTCCACTGAATCTCCTCTCTACTTACTCCAGGACTTCTGTGAGGATCAAATGAGATGAGGTACATGAAAATGCTTCACAGACATTTGGTTAAAGTGTAAAATGTTTCCACCTGGCTATAAAGCAAGTCATGTTCCTGGGCTGAAGAAACTACAAGGAGTCTATTCGCTAGGGAGAGGAAGCTAGGTGTTGCTATGTGATGTCATTACTTGGTGCCACAGCCACAGTTTCCAGACTTGGCTGGGCCGTGGGCTGCAATTTGAGCCATGGGGTCTTGGCAGCATTGGCTGCGATTTGGTGGGGTGCTGCTCCAAGGTGGTGGCAGGGCCCATGTCCCACTTAGGGGAAGCCGAGTGTTGCTTTGTGTGTGCCAGGTCCGTGGTGCCATTTCTCTGTAAATGGCCAGTGAGCATTACAGCAGCTCCTATGCTGATCATTTTCCCTGTGGTAGTTAATGTGCATGTGCGTCATAGTAACTCATTCAGAAGGTCAGACACTTAGCATATTAGCCTTTTATATATAAAGATAATATAAATATAGTTACATGTAGAACTATTTATGGATTCATGTATATAATAAGGTTATTGTGCAACCATGTATTTCTCTTCTCTATCAGCTGTGGCAGCTAGAACAAAAACATCCCAAGAACAATGAGCACAGTTCTTGATTTGTAATCTCATTGTCCAATGAAAGCAAACAGGTTTCTATGGACACATGGTTGGTTCCAGCAATGGGATGGAAAAAGCGCACGATGAGTCTGGAGTATCTTTTAGTACCAGAATAAGTATTACTTTTTAAAAAATAAGCAAAAAATAGTATAGGGGTTTGTCCAAGGAGCACAAGAGCCAGCTGAAAAAAATCCCAAAGTCCCAGCTAGAACAATTGAGCAAAACAATAAAGTAGTATTAATTTATAAATCAAAGTATTAAATGAATGTCCATGTCTTTAATAAAATAAATAACCAAATAAGTGTGTGAGGAAAGAGAAAGATTGTACGTGCATAATTATTATAATAATAATTATTCATACTTTGCCATCAGTCTGAAGTTAGTAGAGCTTCTACTATGTAGCATCTGTGTTCCAATTTTTGTCTTTCACTCATTTTCTGTTTTTTGTGGTTTCAATTGAGTATTGAGCATATGATTTTATTTTATCTTCTTTTTCATATGTTACCTGTCAGTCCACAATATACATTTTAAAATAATTCACTTTAAAATAAAACTATTCTATTTCACAGGTAGTTCAACTACCTTATAATAACAAAATAATCTAATTTCTTTCTACCATTCCTTGTATTCTTGCTGTATTTATTACAATTGTATATAACATCTATATAATAGATAGTAAAATACATTATAATTTTGAACAAACTGTTCGTTGTTAGATAAATTAATTATTAAAAAATAAAGTTTTTATTTTGCCATCATTATTCTTTCTCCATTGCTGTCCCTTTGTTGATGTAGATAAAGGTTTCTGACTTGCATCATGTTTCTTTCTTAACATTGTTTGCAAGACTTTTTTATGTGAATATTGGAATTTGGAGATATCAGGTCATGTATAAAATTTCAAATGTGAAGGTGGAAACAATAGTCAGCCAAGTGGCAACTAGATTATACTATCAGAAGCCTAATAATTTTCTGCACAAATTGCAATATTATTTTACTGTACAAAAATATGAACACTGAAAAGAGATTATATATTATGATTTTTATACCATAAAACAGTATTATTCCACATATCAATAAGAATTCTAATTACAATTAATATTATTCTTTTAAACAGTCAGATAATACATGAAATCCAAAGAAAAATCAAACTTGATTATTCAAAGTTCTTTGTATAAGCAAGATTGAAAATGAAGTTATAAACTAAAGTTAAAGCAGTATTCTATATTAAGTACAAAGCACAGTTCCTAACACTAGACACTAGACAAATTTTTATTGTTGTTGTTTATAAAGAAGTAAAAAGTAGAATGTATTTAAAATAAAGAATGTACTTTAAAAAAATAATGCCAGTTTTAAATAAATAAATGAGAAATATTTGCTTTATCCAGAGAGATTTGGGAAATTTGAACATGTATATTTTTACTTTCTGAGCCACAAATAGGCAATAATTTATTTAAATTTGTCAGATAATTAAATTAATAACTTCAGAAATACAAATAAACTACCTTATCACCAAACACATAATCTTACATTTTAGAGATAATAAAAGAGAAAAACACTTACTTTTGCATTTCTTTAGATATAGTCTTACATGCAATGTGGTTAAGTTATCCACACTACATTAGCAAAGGCAAAAAGGTAGTAAATGCCAGTGTTTTGAGGAGAATAGTCATGAAAAATCAAGGATTGTGCTTATTGATCATCATGCACAGGCCACAGAAAGAGAAAAGATTTTTCTGAGGGAAAATTAATATGATATCCATACATCAATTAAGCCATGATCCACAACTACACAAAATAAATATTGATCTGGATATTATCTTTATCTTTTTCCCCCTACAAATTCAAATACATCTTATCAAAACACCTTCAGAAAATATTTTATCCTGGTACTACCTCTTAAATGTTAACATGTAAATCAAAAGAATTATTTTTCCCCTATGGAAATGTGTTTCAAAACTATAAATTTTGTAGTGATTCATATAAAAAATGTAGATCAGATAATTACATCAAACTACTCACAATATGGCAACAAAGATAGTATTTCACAGTTATAGGTAACTTAACATTTGCCTCCTTTATTACCTAAGAAATGTGTCTTCAGTGCATCTGTGCCTGAGTAACATTGACCATATGTGTCTGTAATTAATTACAAATTACCTACTCAATGGATGAGACCTGGCACACTTGGGGTTTTTTCTAAAATTAATGTTTAAGCATTGGAATAGTCATTAATTTCTGTAACCATATGTCCATTCACATTTTGAAATACTCTAGTTGAATTACAGATCAACAACTTATTCCTTGTTAATTATCATGAACATTAATATTTAATCAAGGAAATTTGAAATCTTCTACATAAATGCTACACTTAGGATCGTTTACTAGTGTGAAGATTCTATGCTCATTGCACGTTAAACTTTTCTAGGTTTGCAGTATTGGTAGTACATTAATCAGAGAATGTAATGACAGCAGAGTCAACCTTGAGATTCAATGTTTGCCTTAATATATTTCCTTCCTTGAAAAAATGTGACACCACACAGCAGATACAGGCCTGTGAAACAAGTCACCAGAAATAAAACGTATCTGGTTATTATTAACAGAGCAAGTGAAAAAATGTTTTTTTTTTGTTGTTGTTGTATTGTTTTTTAAGAATAGAGAGGGAAATAAAGAGAGGGGGAGGAGGTAGAGAGATAGAGGAGAGAGAAGTTTGAATAAGATCAACATGAAGGAGGAAGGAAGAGAGAGAAAGAGAAAAAGAGAGAGAGAAGTTTGAGTAAGATCAACATGCACGTGCACACAAATAGCCCTAAAAACACCCAAAAGAAGTACTTTAAAAATCAACATGGTAACAAATAATATATGATCTCACTTATGTGTAAAATCTAATGAACAAAATAAACAAACAAAATAGAAATAGAGAGATGGATACATGGAACAGACTGACAGCTGTCAGAGCGGATAGGGAGATAGGAACTGAGTGAAAGAAGGTGAAGGGATTGGCCAAAGAACATAGTCCATGGACACAGACTACAGTGTGGTGAAGGCCAGGGGGATGGGAGGGGGATGGAGCTGGCTGGAGGTGGGGAAAGTGTGGGAATATGGAGACATCTGTAATAGTGTCAACAATAAAAATAAAGTAAAAAAAAAAAAAAAAATCAACATAGTGAGCTTCTAGTAGAACTGAAAAAAAAAAAAAAAAAATGGTAAAATTTGTCCCTGCTAAAAGCATGTAGACTTTCAAGATAGAAGGCAAACATGTACTAACCAAAATTGTCCATATTTCATGATGGTGACAATACATTTTATACCTTTCAGAAAAGGTACACCTATAAATCCAACACGTGTTATTTTAAGTAATTAAAGTCCTGCTCTTTAACTCAAATATATACTAGAGGCCTGGTGCATGAGATTCATGCACTTGAGGGCACTCCCTACACCCTCTCCAATCTGGGACCCCTCAGGCAATATATGACTATCGGTTTAGGCCCAATCTCTGTGGAGCATCCCTCTCACAATCCAGTACTGCTGACTCCTAACCGCTTCTGTCTGCCAGCCTGATTGCCTCCTAATTGCTCCCCTGAAGGCCTGATTGATGCCTAACTGCTCCCCTGCCAGCCTGATTGCCCCCAACTGCTTTCCCCTACCAGCCCAGTCAATCCCAACTGCCCTTCTCTGCTGGCCCATCACCCCCAACTGCCTCCTCCTGTCAGCCATCTTGTGGTGGCCACCTTGTGATGATTATCTTGATGACATGCAGTGGCCATCTTGTGATGACATGAGGGTGTGAGGGCCACCTAGGCTTTTATTAGTATAGATAATTTCATAATATTGAAGAAATTTTAATACACTTACATTTCAAACCAAAAATATATAAAATGATTTTTTCATTAGTATATATCTAAATGTATAAATAATTAAATCATTACTTAGAATAAAATCTATACATACAATTACATATGGGTGATAGGAGTATACACACATATACATAAATGTGTAAATTAAAGGATTAATCTGAACAGTGAAAACTAAATACATCATGACAGCATGCACGAGCCTATGCTAAAAACTTACATTACAGAAACTCTTCTTGACCAAGCTCACTTTTATTAAAAATATATTCTGATATATGTAAATGTCCAATACAGAGATTACTTTAGAAATCATTATATCTGACTGAGCGATTCTTATTATATGCACTTCGAATATACAATGCAAAAACATAACTCTCTGTATTTTACATTTCTTTACAATAGTTGATTATGACATTAATGCGTTCATCTCATAATGCAGAATTAGAAATGAATCACTTTTATAATGAAAAGTAACATTGTACAGATAACACAGCATATAAAAATGAATTTATGAACTGAAAATAGCCAATATTCTGCCATAAATTTTAAATGGCTTCAACATAATATCTGAGATTCAGATTAAATTTATTTCATAAATGTTCAACAATAATCACTTCAAACCTACCTGCTTCATAAGATGGATGGAACCACTTTATATTTTAGAAAATGAGGAAATTTCAAAAAAGGAATTGAAGCAATTATGATGAGGCACAGCAATTCAGGTGCATTGAATTGCTTCACATAAAAAAGTAAAAAAATACGTATTTCATATATTATACCATATTTTAGAATTCAATGTTTATATATTTTTGGTGGTAGAGTGATATCGTAGAGTCAAATAAACCTTAAGACAGTAATTATTTCTTATGTCTGCTAGCAGCCAGGTGAGTGATCTTGAAAACAAATTCCTCCCCAGTTGAGCTTGACACAAGTACACCCCACTGACACCTTGATTATCACCTTGTTGAAGATCCTGAACTTCACTCACCCAGCAGAGCTATTCCTGGATTCCTGACCCACAGAAACTGTGAGATAAATGCTTGTTGCTGTAAGCCACGCAATGTAGGATGATTTGTTATATATCAATAGATAAGTAACAGCATTTCCACAGTACAGTTTAAAATTGTAGAAAAATTAATACAATCTGTTGGTGGTTAATATACACTTCATTGTTTTCCCCTAAAATTAAAATAATTACTGAATAATAGAAATTATTTTTAAAATTAAAAATTTATAATAATAAAATGCAAATCTATTTTGTAATATTAGTGAAATTCCAATGAGATTTTTTTCTTAATGCTATTTTCACTTTTGAAAGGCTCTGTTCTCAATGAACAGACATGTAAACAATAGAAAACAAGAACTTGCAATTTATAAATATGAAGTCATATAATATAACTATTTTACCCTTCAAAATAAAGAAGTACTAATACCGCTTGGAAAAAATATAAACTATATGAATCCCTAAAATCGATATATTTTTTAAAAATATATTTTATTGATTTTTTACAGAGAGGAAGGGAGAGGGATAGAGAGCTAGAAACATTGATGGAAGAGAAACATTGAGCAGCTGCATCCTGAACACCCTTTACCAGAGATGTGCCCGCAACCAAGGTACATGTCCTTGACCGGAATCAAACCTGGGACCTTTCAGTCTACAGACTGACACTCTATCCACTGAGCCAAACCACAACACACACACACAACACACACTTTGGGTTTGTATTTTTGGGAGGCACTAAACACCACTGTTTTACTGAAAAGTTATCACTTATGAACTCAACTAAGAAAAATAAATTCTTAATCAATAAACAAAATTAAGTTTCTGCTTGATATGTAACAGTGTGATAACCTAAGACTAGTTGGAAAAAATGACACTAGGAGAGACATCTCTTAAAAACTAAAACAATTTTTTTTTTATTTGATACATGTCAACTAATAGTGTATCTACTCTGGGTTATAAATGTAACTTTCATCATTAATTTTACTTTTGTTTGATGAGATGAGGAAATACCTGGGGATATTCATGTTAAAATCTTCTCCCAATGATATTATATATTTCTTCAAGAAAGATTTTTAAACAATTTTCATTCCTTATTCTTCAATGTGACACCATTTTATTTTATTAGACAGTATTACCTTCTGAATACTTTTCCTTCATGAAACACGTTATGTTGTCTTTCTTGAGTTTCATATTACAATGACTTATTCCTGATACTGAATTTACTGAATTGACTAAATTTACTCTTGCCTCTTCAGTAGCTCTTTGTGCAGCACTTACAGCCATTTTTATCATTTTCCCAAAGGTCCCCTTGGCCCATCACAGAATCTTCACTCTATTGCCAGTGACCAGCAATTCTCTTGTTATGTCTGGGAAGGAACATATTTTATTCCAGCATAACACATTTGTCACAGTTTTGCGAGCCTTAAGTAACCATAGTGTCTTTGAGAATGTATACATTATAGAATTAGAGCTTCAGATTCAAAATACGCTTCCAATATCATTGTTTTTATCTTATTTCATTGAAATAAGACATTATATAAATATCTGGAAATTATTTACTCTTTAAACTGTATGTATGATTTCAACTGATCCAATGTATAATGAAGTTTATATCATCATTAGCCATGGTCAGTATAACCTTGAAAGCAATATGTCTAACCATAGTTTTTCTGATTTAGAATGGCTGAAATATAATTTATATAACCTATGCACTTTTAAAAATCAATTCAACAAAAGGATTGTTATACAAATGATAAATAAAGATTCCATACCTTACCATGTAGCTAAATAAAAAGATTTCACACTTGACTGCTGTCACTATAAATAAAAAAAATATATCATTTTGGAGAGATACCCTCTACCAATTTAAGTTAAAGTATATCCCCTGAGATTGGCTGTGTTAATATGAACATTGGATAAGCATGAGAGACTTTGCCATTGGAGATAAAAGAGAGTTACTGGGGGAAGTGAGCAGAAATAATGCTACAGATTCTAAAACCTAAAAATGGTAGTTGTATTTATATGCAGTGACAATAACTATATAGTCATCATCAGATACATTTTAATGGGAAATTATTTGCTCTATTTATTTGTCACAGACCGCTTTGTAAGGAAAAGAAGAAAGCCATTTTCCCATTACTCCGTGTAAGCTGACAACAGGTCCCCTGTAACCTTCATGTTGAATGAGGCAGAAACACAGCGGCACCACTTAAATGACTCACTGAGGGGAATGCATTTCATTTCTATTTATCACTGTTATGTCTCAAAAATGACCTAACTTATTATTCACTGGAGAGAAAGTCCCTAATCAGTTTAAAAATCACCTTGATGCATAAGAGTGCTCGCTATCTGAGCAGCAGGTGTAGGAGTCAGAATGATTGAGAAAATATGTTTCAGAAACAGCAGGAAGAGAAATGAGATGGCAAGAATAATGCTTAATTTCCTCACCCTGATCACGGGGCTGCCTCTAATGGTTTCAACGATGCTATGAAAACATGGAAACTAGGAAATGAACGTACACATATTTTTATACATGGGAATATAAAAAGAACAAAAATGTTAAAGAACTCTATGATACAAAAAACCATAGGTTGCTATGTCTATGTTGTTGTTTTTCCATATGAAGGAGTAATTTTATTTATTTATTTTTAAATCTTTAGTGTTGAAAGTGTTACATGTCCCCCTCTCTCCCCCCAATAACCCCTCGTAGTCCTCCCCACCCCACTCCAGGAGTACAAGCAATATAAACAGGAGAGAACCTATGACTCAGTTATGCATTTACTCCCCAAACCCAGACTGGTGCCTGGTGTATAGTAGGCATTCAATACATATTTAGAAAATGTGAGCAACTATTTTACTAAGCATGTAGGCATACTGTACAAGCATTTGTAACACATGATGTTTACACATCTCCACTTTTTAAAATTCTGTCTCTAAATAACATTGCCGAGGGATTAGCTAGGATGGAAACATGAATTGTACTTGACTATACCAGCTCCCTTAATTTCCACACCTAATCAATCTCTAAATTCTGTTGGTTTGTCACTTCATGTATTTTTGGGATAACTACCCAATATCTCCCTTACGCCTTATTCATACCTTAGTACCTTCATTCATACCTTAGGGCAGTAACAATTTATTCAACATGTTCCACACTATGGCATTTGAAACTAAAGATTTTGATACTTCAGTCTGGGAGTAATAATTTTTCTCCTCCTTAAAAAAAATCTCTTTTGGCCGACAGCAGAGATTTAGAAGGTGAGGGCTAGAATGATATTTAACATCTTCACGTACTCTTTGGTCATTTGAGGACACTGTTAGAAAAGAGATGAAAAGAATGCTCATGAATCTTCATTCCCAGACTTCCCCATCTCTCCTCTCTCGGTGGAGTGTGCTAAGGTCATTAATCTATCTTTGTTTTTGCAAGAGAAATAATTCTTCTACACACAGAAAGTGGCTGTGAGGAAAGCAGATGTTTAGTTCAGCTCATTGCGTATTTTCATTGCGGACTGCAAGAGAACTGAGCTAGCAGAAGCTTACTCTTAATGTAAAACAGCTACATAAATGAGTATGCAAAGTAAGTTTGCCACAGCATTACTGCACAGGTTTTCTTAAAATGTAGAAAAATACTTGGAAAATTTATTAAAAATTGAGTTAAAACTCTTAGAACTTGAACCTCACATATAAGGTATTAGCAATTATAAAGTTTGAAAACATGCTTGCTGTTGTTAGAAAGAATGAAGCAAAAAAAAAAATACTAAAAGGTGTAAGTGATGTTTTACTTAAATATATTATTTATTTTACTGGATAATATGCTAAGAAGGATCATGATGTTTTCTTTATTTTTGGTTTCTCCAACAGTCCTTAAAATAACACCTGGTTTATAACAAGTTCTCACTGAATTGGAATAGGGTTTTCATTTAAAGATAGATTGAATTTCAATCTACAAAACCCTAAAGCTTTTTTTTTTTTTTTTTTTTTTTTTTTTACATTTTGTAAGATTTATCTGTAATAATAAAAGCATAATATGCTATTTAGACCAGAGGACCTTCTGGATGAAGCTGGGACTTCGAGGGAAGCTTGGGTCCCGGGTGCCTGCTGGTGGCCGGGGTGAAGTCCGGGTCCAGGGGGCAAGAGAGAAGCCTGGTTCCCGGGTGCCAGAGGGAAACCGGTGCCAGCGCTGGGGAAGGAAGGCCTACCCTTGCACCAAGGTTGTGCACTGGGCCTCTAGCGGATAATAATTTGCTTCAGATATTAGTTAGCTCACAATTGACAACTATGCCATAGTTCTAAATTTTAAAGTATAGCCTATAATTATAGATATGTACACTTCCCTATTCATACAGCCAAATATTTAAAAATAAATACACACACTTGCAACAAAATAAGATAAAAGCATTTTTAACGCTTTTTCTTTTTAGGTATTTTATATGTAAGGCTCACTTGTTTGAATGAATTAACATGATGGATAATTTCTTACTCAAATTCTCTCCCCAGACTAAAACATATCTCCAGTGGAGGCTGGTGTGTTACCTGACAACTGAGTGATGATTTAAATAAGAAAAGTTAGAGCTCAGGTCTTTGACCCTTCTTTACCACATCCTTTTTTTTTTTTTTTTTTTTGTCTCAGGAAAGCTTATTTATGTATAAAATGTTATCTTATCTACATCCCTACCTCTCTGATTGAAAAAGATAATGAAGAAAAACAAGTATTCCTTGAGGCTAAGGACACAGGTGCATGTTCTCACATCCTCATAGCTTATTTAAGAGTTGCAACTAAAGAAAGATGAGAATAATCACATGCCAATAATCCCAATGCTACTTGAAGTTAGGGATCATGTTCCTTAATTTCTGTAAGGCAGTGTCATAAATACTTTGGATAAGAGCCTACATTTTTTTTTATAAATTTGATTAAAAACTGATTGTGCTGTATTAAAAATAGACATATTTCAATATTAATAACTTATTACTCGAAGCATACTTTTCTGTGAAGCTCTTGTCTAAAAAATATGCAAATTTATAATCCTTTTGTAACATGTCTTTTCTTAGTAGATTTTTTTTTTAAATTTAGTTCAGGTTTCACTAGTCAAATGGAGAGTTGGTTGTGCTTCTTGTGTCACTGTATAGCTCTTAATTCATGATGTATAGGTGGTCCATGGAAAATAGAAAGCCACTCATTAAAATTCAGGATCATCACTCATTGAATTTTCCAGGTGTATGATGTGTCATTGAGAAATAGTTCTCATTCTTGTCAATACAAACTTGGGAAGCTGAGCCACACATGAGGAAAGGAGAGAACATCCCTTTAATAAAAAATCAAATCTAAGCATTGTTTTATTTAGATTAATGAAGAAGGACCATAAATAGCATACATAGGTAATCACTAAACCCAGCCTCTCAAAACATTTCATCATATTGAATAACTAGTTTAAAGGTGGGCGTTCTTCTTTATTTTTGAAACACTGTAATAAAATGGGGGAAAAAAGATTTAAAAATGTTGGCTAAAATCATTAAAAAATATTGAGCATGAAGAAAGCATAAATTAATTATAATAAAACCCTGCTTCCAAAAGACCTAATCTTTCTTCTCCCCATTTTTTTTTTTTTTATATCATTGTGCCCCAAACATCTGGAACAATACTTGGTTCTTGGTCAAATTCCATAAATGTCAGTCATTGTTCTTGGGCTACTTGTTTATTGTGGATAATTTCTCTGGAACAAAAATATGCTTTCCTGAATGCAAGCATAATTTATACCACAATACAAACAAGAGAATGAATATAGGAGTGATGTCCCTATGCTCTCCTCTCACTCTCCTAAGCTTCTCACTCACTCCCATGTGTGTAATATTTATTATTTTTATTTTTCTTAAATATAACATGAAAATTATAGTTTTTATCTATCTTATAAAAATAAAGTAGTAGTCTTTATAAAATATTTGAAACTTGATCATTCTGGTTATTAATAGATTTTGGTGAATTTTTCTTATCAATGAAATAGATCTGAGATGATTTTTCCATATCAAGATCATTCACTTAGTCATATCTGCAAAATTGTTTTTCTCTAAAGGTGACATTTTTGCTGGCCAACCTTCTGGTCCCTCCACTCGGCTGTCAGGTCCTGCTCAGGGTCAGGCCCCCAGGCTGGGCCAGGGAATCAGGGGTGGATGGCGGTGCACAGGGGTGAGGGAAGGAGGAGGTGGGGAGTGGGGGACCTGATTGGCCCTGATCCCTGGCCATGCCTAGGGATCCCACCCATGTACAAATTTTGTGCACCAGGCCTCTAGTAGAAATTATAAAATTGTCAAGTTCAAATGTAAAATTTTTGGTTGCCAAATAGTAATAATGTGTTGCATATATGTACATAAGCTGGGAATGGGTATTTTGATTCAATTTCTTAATGTTATAGAAGTGGGCATTCCAAGTGAAATTTTAACAGGATTTATGAAGGAGTCTACATCATTTCCATATCTGCAAACTAACAAGTTTGCTTCTATAAAATCATGAATACTGACAGAAGACATGGGACTTCTAAGTCAGAGACAAATGACTTTATTACCACTGCACAGCAGTAGACACGGTATCAGCATTCATACCAGCTCCTCAAGTTCCAATTCCTGAAGCAAGACATGGAGAGGATTAACTGATATCTGCACACACAGTGAAGAGAGTTTCAGGAGAGAAATCCCAAGGTTCAAGTGTAAAGGCAAGAAAAAAGGCAATGTTCCAGTTTGAATGTTTTCAGGCAGGAGGGATGCTCTCTCTTACTTTCAGAAGAATCAATCATTTTGTTCTGTTCTGGCCTTCTGTTAGATGAGGGTTCTCCCACATGTGGGAGGGCAATCTTCTGATTCAAATGTCAGTCTTAGCCACAAACACCCCTGCAGACACATCCAGAATAATGTTTGACCAAATATCTGGGCACCCCATGGCTTACTCAAGTTGATACATAAAGTAACCTTACTGGGCTGTTAGCCTGCATGAATTGGCCCCTCAGGTAGTATTATCTTTATTTTATGTGACAGTAAACAAGCCTGTTATTTGCTCTTTTGGGGGATATTACATCTATTGTCCACATCCTTGAAATAATAGCCCAAACCAAAGATAGGCATTGTTTCTGCTCACAAAGCATGAAGAGAATGTAGAGAACTATTTACTAACAGACTTGAAGACCATTTGTCTCCATACCAAACTTGAAATATATTTAAATAAGAATGTGTTTTCACATATTTAACGGACTGCTTTTAGCGTTTGACATGATGAGACTTGATCTACAAACTTACTTAGCTGGAAAATATGCAAGTAATACAAAAGTTACAAAGTTTTAAAACTTGCTAGTCATTATGTGTATAAACGTGACAACTATGGCACTATAGCTATAGAGAAGTCACTTGCTTGGGCATTGCAGAACTTAATTTCAAAATCCAATTTTAGGTAAAAGGTTCCCGAATTGTGTACTATAAAAATATTCCATTTTCTTTATCTGTATACAGTTTCAATAGAGAAAGTACCCAGTTAATATTACACAAATGTTTCATGCTTCACTTGCATCATAGAAAGAACAAATTAGGTCATGAAATTTCATGTGGGTGAATATGGTCACTTCTCCAAGTTACCTGAAAAAATAAAAACAGAATAAAATGCTATGCCTCTTTCTAATAATGCTCAAATTAAAAATAGTGAAGACGATGTTATTTAAGGAATACAAATTTTGCTACCATCTCTCAATAATGACTGGAAACTGTGAGAACACATTATATTAGATAAATTTATTTGTTTGGATCATAATACATAATGTTAGCTCTGAAACTATCTGATGACACTGAAGACCTTTTTTTAGCCTATTCTTTTCTAATGCCGTTTAAGTTTGATTAAAATATAGGGATTGATTGCACACATACCTACACCTTCTCAATTTAAAATGGAAACCAGTAAGCTTCCAATTTAAATGTCAATCTACGAAGTAGGAAATCTTTAATGTCCTTCTGTTCAGTTGATATACTGATTTCATTTTCTTATGAACCAAATTCATATTGCATGGAAAACAATTTCACTGAAGACTAGCAAAAAGTTTAGCAAATTGAGATTATAAAAATTTAACATGACTTAAAGCTATTTGAATTTTTCCTATGATCTTAATTATTATTACTTGACAAAATACTAATATTTCACATTTAATAGAATTCTACACACGAATCAAAAATTTAGAAAGCAACCATGAATTATGCAATAGTTAAGTCAAGAATAAATTCCATATCTAGAAAACTATGCTTCAACTACATTGTCAAAGCAGAGATTAAGACAAGAAATGGAGATGTTGGCAGACTATTTAGATCTAGGCAGTCCTAGAAAAGAGTAAGCAAGAAAAGCCAATATAATTGTTCAACTTAAGATTCCTGCTATTGATATTAGGGGTCCCATTCTGCTGCATTGCTAAAGAGTGGTGCTGAATGTCTCCCATTTTGTCCATGCCAGGACAGAATACTGGAACATTTCACCTACTGCTGGCATTTGTTAAGTTTGGAATTGTTCCCTGTCTTGCCAGTGTGGTTCAGTGGTTGAGCGTCTACTTATGAGCCAGGGAGGTCACAGTTCATTTCGTGGTCAGGGCTCCTGCCTGGGTTGTGGCTTAATCCCCAGTGTGGGGCATGCAGGAGGCAATCAATCAGTGATTCTCTGTCATCATTGATGTTTCTATCTCTCTCTCTCTTTCCCTCTCTCTCTGAAGTTAATAAAAACATATTAAAAACAAAAAAAGAATTCTCCGGAACCGGTTTGGCTCAGTGGATAGAGCGTTGGTCTGTGGACTGAAAGGTCCCAGGTTTGATTCTGGTCAAGGGCATGTACCTTGGTTGTGGGCACATCCCTAGTAGTGGGTGTGCAAGAGGCAGCTGATTGATGATTCTCTCTCATTGATGTTTCTAACTCTCTATCCCTCTCTCTTCCTCTCTGTAAAAAAATCAATAAAATATATATTTAAAAAAAAAAAAAAAAGAATTGTTCCTCAGTATAAGTTCCACATAGTACTAAGGTGTGATTTTTCTAAGATGAACAAGATTTTGTGGTTTCAAAAAAGCTTTGCAATAAAATGTGAGAAGACAAAGGGTTGCATGAGGTGACATTGTCACTATGAGCCTCAACTTAATCGAAATGACCACTGTAGCACCAGCTAGAATTAGAGTTAAGCCAAATGAATGTGACTATGGTATACCAAAATAAAACAAAATTGGCCCCATTTAAATCCACTTTATCACTGGGTTATCAAGAAAGTGGCTAACTGAAACTTGTAAAAACAACTTCATAAAGACAGATTATCACAACAAAGTTCCAGTCTCATGAAAATTAGGCATACACACACACACACACAAGGGCTGGTGTGCACTGGGGAGTGGTCTCTCAGGCCAGCCTGCACCTTAACTGCTGGTTTGGCCCAGTCCTAGAGGGATATGCCCTAAATGGGCAGTTGGACATCCCTCTCACAATCCAGGACTGCTGACTCATAACACTGCTGCCTGCCTGCCTGATTTCCCCTAACTACTCTGCCAGCCTGATCACCCCCTAACCACTCCCCTGCCATCCTGATTGACACCCCTAACTACTCCCCTGCCAGCCTAATCACCCCCAACTTCCCTCTCCTGCAGTCCTGGTTGCCCCCAACTGCCCTCCTCTGCTGACCATCTTGTGACAACGTGGGGATGGCCATCTTTGTGATGTGACAGTGTGAGGGTCAATTTGCATATTACCTCTTTATTATATAGGATAATCATTTATCATTACTGTGTTAGATGTGAATACCATGTTTCCCCCAAAATAAGACATCCTCCGAAAATAAGACCTAGCGCATGGAAAGATAAGATATCCCCTGAAGATAAGACCTAGCACAACTTTGGGAGAAAAAGTTAATATAAGACCCTGTCTTATTTTCGGGGAAACAGGGTAGATATTCTAATGAATATGCAGCAAGTATAAAGTTGAAAAATATATTGGTGTTATTGGTGTGGATGGTGGAGAGGTTTTGGAATTCTAGCCCTCTAGCTAAACTGATCTATTGAATGCTGTAGAGAGCCATCTGGGAAGGCATGTGGACATTCTTTTAATTCTTATCAGCTGAGCCCTAGGGCACTGGCAAAGTCCTCTTATCAGTACTGATTTCTTATCTTTATCCATGAGCTTGGAATGAGGAACAAATAGGACCTTGACTTACCCAGATCTTGATATGCTAAATCTTGTACCAAAAAATGAGGAGCTTAGCCAGATCTTGATGAATAGGATCTGGGCACACCCCAAACTCCTTTTGACCTTAAACTCCCCTTTGGAAACCAATAAATATGCTGTGTTGTCTGTGGTGAGTGTGATTGTCTCTCCACCTAGCGCCCAGCTTTATGAATCTATTTCTGCCTCTCCTCTCTTTCTTTCTCTACTTTCTTAATCCCCATCTCCTCCACTCAGGAACCTGTCGTTTTCCATGTGGGACGTGGAAAACAGAGAAAATGCCCACTGCAGAATGCAAGAGATTTGACCTAACTACCCTTAAAATTGCTAAACTGATAAAAACAATAATTATGTATTGTATCAAGAGGTTAGGATGTAATGAAATTTCTTTGGAATTGTAGAAATAAGCCATCAGTACATTTTGAAGATGGATTTATCTTCTGCAAATGCTTAGTGACATTTTCACTTTTAGTTTAAAAAATGTGTATATAGTTTTTTGTTAAGGAAAATAAGCAGAAAATGTACTATGGGATTAACAGTTCCGGAGAATCTCTGGAAAATATGTAAATAGAATGGCTTGGCTGCATATATTATTACTCGGCCTCTTAGGATTTCATTTTTGTTTCATCATAACACAGGAGCTGTTGAGAATTGAATGCTCTCAGCTTGCTTCCTCTTGGTTACATACTTGCATCATTGATGAGGCACTTAGTATTACAAAGCAGATGCATATTTTTAAAACATTTTGCTTTGCTGTTTGAGATAGACCATCAGAATGTGTGCATGTGTTTACAGCCACAGATAATAAGACACAGTAATGAGAAAGAGAACAATGCAATGACTTACTATTAGTGATCCCTCAGCAGACTTTCATATAGATGATAGCATACATCCTGTCACTACAGTTAAGAACATCTAGAAATCAGCTGTAGAACAGCAGTTAACAGTTTATTTAACACCTGAAGTGTTTGCTATAGCACTTTGGGAGTGTTCTGTTGCCAGGAAACAATAAAGCAGCTATCATCTAGATAACCTTGGGGAAATAATGGTTTTCACTGCCTATGTAAATCTTCCTCCCATCAATGAGTTATTTTTAGCCCACCAAAGATACTGGCACTTTTTATAGCAATGAAGGGATTTTCTGTTAACAATTTTATAAGGGAAATCACTCCCCTTAATAATAATTTCACTTTAGTGATTGATAAAGAAGGGAAATTTCAATTTTTTCCCATATGTGTCAAAGTCAAGTAAGAAAGCAACAGCAATAAAAGTAAAGCTCAGGAATGACATGGGAGCCAAACAGTAGCTGTAGTGTGATAATAGAAGGTCATACAGTACATATATTGCTTTGGCCCATCGGGTATAGACATTGACATTGATATTTCTGGCTAACAGAAATACTTTAAACTATGGTTGGCTAATTCCCATAGAGAAATATGTATATTAGGAGGGGCAGATGAATAAAGAAAACGTAAGTTTAAAAAGTTAGAGAGAGAGAGAATATAAATCTATATTTATAATCTAGATTTATAATTTAAAAATTCTGCAAATAATTGTAAGCACTTCATATCTGCATAAGATTCAATCATAATTTATCTCCTTAATTAAAATTTATCATATTTATCATGAATAACACTTTTCTGTTTTTGTTAATAAATAGTGTCTGGCAAAGAGCATATAGATGCATTTATCTATTAAACATATCTACTATTTTAATGGGCAAAATACCTAAGTTTATATTTACTGTGATTTCTGATATTTTTGGATATTTTCTCCATGCTGTTTTATTTATTTGTTAACAATAGTTAATATTTACTAACTAGAGGCCCAATGCAGGAAGATTTGTGCAAAAATGGGCCTTCCTTTCCCTGGCTGCCAGTACCGCCTTCGTTCCAGCCAGAGTCACCTTTTTGCCTCCCCATCCTGCCCAGAGGCCAGGAGCAGCTGGGGCAGTGCAGAATGCCTGTGTTGTCTCCATCTTTGTTGGGTTAATTTGCATACTCACTCCTGATTGGCTGGTGGGCATCAGGAAAGTACGGTCAATTTGCATCTTATTCTTTTATTAGTATAGATTCTTTATTTTGCCTTAAAAAATAGTAGGTATATTTTTCTATCATAATGTTTTCTTGCCTTTTTCAGCTTCTTTCAAGTTAGAAATCAGATTAAGCTCTTACTTTTTAAAAAATACTATTATATATTTTAGTATTTTTTTCTTAATAATATAGTTTGCATTCCTCCCCCCACCTTGGAAGTGAAAAGAGTGTGTAAGGTTTATTTAAAATTACTTTGCACATTTTTTCTGCAAATAATGCAATAACATCTGTACTTCAAGAAAAATTGAATTTACATTAAAACTTGTAATGAAAAGGAGGCCAAGAAAATAATGGAAATGTTAGATTTACCTTTTTCCCTGGATGACATATTTTAAATTGAAGCAACCTTAGATTTTACAGATGAAAGAGATGAAGAGTGTGATTTAGTTTCTTATCACTTCAATGCCTTGAATAATAGTCCACAAATATTGATGTCTTTTCAATGAGCTGTACAGACATTAACAATCACTTTTAGAATCAGAAAGTGGTTGGACTTCAATGAGTTGTCATTTATCTCCCAGTGCTATTTTTATTTTTAGTAGCTTATGTAATTATTTGTGTCACTCTAAGAGTTTTTAGGATTATCTTTTTTCCTGATCTTGGTGGTAACAGAATTTTATTTATAGCTCTCAAATCACAAAAGCTATTGAATTATAGGAAAGTAATACAATGTCCAATTGTGATCAGTTCTCTTATTAACTAAATGTCAGTATAATTTTATATAGTTATATCAATAGGATAAAGGTTAGTATTTGGGAAATTAGGTCTTAGCAATTAGTTATTGAAAATTAGAAAAAAAAATTTCTACAATTGTTTCTATCCCCATTCTCTCCTTCTTTATAATAACTCTAATAAGTTCTAATGTAAAGATTTAATTTGGATAAAATATTGAAAATCAAATACTCTACTGTCATCTTTAAGAAAAATCTCTTTATAGGCATGCCAGTTCTATAATATGAAATTTGCAAGTAATTTAAGAATATTAACTTCAAATTCTACATTTTACTCTTCTTACCATACATCAAGATGAAAAATAGCCCTTCCCTTCTTACGCATCCAGTAATTGAATCTGAAACCATTCTCACACATTTCCTGACCACTCCAGTGCCATGGGTGAAATAATTTGTTGCTACAGATAAACTGTTTATATTTGACACACAATGAATCATTGATATATTTTTTTGCCTCTTGTAACCTTTAATCTGCATATGGTATTCCCTATAGTAATGGGAATGCAACATACTATATTTATTCTAACTGATCTCTCAGTGAAATAAAAAAAACACAAGAATCCTTTTCTTAAACTTCTTTTTTTTTTTTTTTTTTTTTTTTTTAATGGTCTTGTCTTAATTAGATATTCACTGTGACCATGAGCTGTATTGATGAAAATGTCATTATGTGATACTAGAGGCCCAATGCATAAGTTCATGCATAGCTGGGGTCCAGCCAGCCCTCCCAGATTAGGGCTGGGCTGGCTGGGGGAAGAAGCCACAGGCGATTGTCTGGCAGGCCCTGTCCAAGATTGGGGTGGGGAGCCAATTGGGGGCCAGCAGACTGGAGGAGGGGCCATGGGTGGTTGGTCAGCCAGCCCTGCCCCTATTCAGAGTTGGGGGTGGTGGGGGCTGCTTGGGAGCAAGATGGCTGGGGGGAAGGGCCATAAGCCCATTGGGGTGGTAGGGGCCCATCTGGAGTGAGGCTGGCCAGGGGGAGGAGCTGCAGGAGGTTGGCTGGCCAACCCTGCCCCCATTGGAATAGAGAGGTGATCAGGGGTGGGGCCAGCGGGGGGGAGGTGCTGCAGGCCGATTAGGGTGGGTTAGGCTATCGGGGCAGGGCCAGCCAGAGGGAAGGGACACAAGGGTGTTGGTTGGCCACCCTGCCCTTGATTAAGGATAGGCTGTCTAGGGGGAGGGGCTGTAGGAGATTGGCTGATGGGCCCCATCCCCCCGATTGGCCAGTTCACTGGCCACTGTGGATGTCATAATGACCAGTAGTTACATTCGTTATGGTGGTCGCTGGTTATATATATATATATATATATATATATATATATATATATATATACACACATATATATTCTAGAAGGATATATATATTATATATATAATGTTCTTCTAGATTATAAAGGCATAATCCATATAATCTAGAAGAACATAATAGCCATAATGTACTATTAGTCTCCTTTTTTTTTTTTTTTTAGATGGTTTCACCTTTCTCTGCCTCATTCTGTGGATAGGACCTTTTTCTTTTTCTCTTTCAGAGCATCAGTCCACGGGCAGCCTCTGGCTTATTCTTGGGGTTCAGACAAGGGGACTGCACGTGACAACAACCAAAATATTGTTCTTCCATTCCTCCCCTGATCTTACAGACCCAGGGGTGCAATTTAAGATGTTGTTACTCTAAGTGGCTGGTACCAGAGAAAGCCTCCAGCCCTATTTGCCATGTTTCGAACAAAACATTGCTTGTTTGGCTCCTTAATCTCGCTTTCATTTGGGCCTGAGGAAAAGGATAAGCTTCTAGCAGATAAAGTCAGGTCAGGGAAAGGAGACAAGGAAATGTGTGTTAATGCATATTTGCGATTAACTCGCAGTTGAGAAGGTTAATTAATATTTGGGGAATTAAAAGCTGAGGGGAGGCAAGATTTTCATCAAGAAACATATGGCAAGAAGCATGTGACATCCACTGAGTCTCAAAAAAGATCGCATCCCGGGAATTCTCATCAGCCACAGAGCAGAACTAAGGAAAACTTCATTGTGTAGTAAACACACATTTGAGAAAAATCATGTTGTTTAACTCAGAGTTTCCTGCCCTTGGTGTCATTGACACTTTGGGTCAAATGCTTTATTTGTAGGAGCCATTGTGTATATTGTCTGTGATGAGCCGTATTACTGGCCTTCACCACTAGACACTGACTCACATCTCCCCTTTTCCTTTGTGGTAGAGACAATTTTAAAAATAACTTTAGATATTGCCAAATGTTCCTTTTGGGGATAAATATCCCCTGGGTGAAAATCACTGGATCACTGTCACTGGTAAAAATAATTTATATATATAGTATATACATTTCTAATTGGATTTCTTCATATACAGAGTAAAAAATCATCAACAAACTTCTGATTTCTTGCCCTAACCGAAAGGGACCCAGGTTTGATTCCAGTCAAGGGCATGTACCTTGGAGCTGGCACGTTCCCTTTAGGAGGTGTGCAGGAGGCAGCTGATCGATGTTTCTCCATCTATGTTTCCAACTCTATCCCTCTTCCTTCCTCTCTGTAAAAAATCAATAAAATATATATTTTAAAAAAACAACAAAAAAAAACCCCTCTGATTTTTTAAAATATGGACATAACCATTTGGAAGCAGAAGTAAACAAATATTTATATTGTTATGGCCTCTTAAGGAAGTCTAATATACATATAGAAAGGTATATATACTCTTAATGTACAATCAGTGGACATTTATAATATACCATCCTAATAACGTAAAATTTGATGAATTTTAACACATTGAACTAATCTGGGCAACTGGCACCAAGACCCAGGACTTGCCCATGTGCCCCCCTCCCTCTGTATACTTCCTGACAAGGGGGCTGACCCTGCTCAGATGGATTTTGTCTGCCCTGGTATTTCCTATGAATTAAATCACATGGTTTAGTAGTCCTTTATGTGTGAGATTTCCCCCTCAATATCATTACTGTGTAATTCATCTACATTGTTCCATGTATTTATAGATTATGTTCATGAGTGTTTGTGTCACATTCTATAAATTCATCTTATGGACTGTAAATAGGCATTTGAATCGGTTCGTTTTCTGTGACTATTATGAATAAAGCCTCCGTGAATACTTTTGTACCAAGTACTAGCAGGTCTGTATGTGTGTGAAAGAAAACTGTTTTGTGGTGTGTGTTTTTTTTCTTCCGGGTCAGTGTCTGCCCCACAGAGTAGAATACTGGAGGAGAAGGGGTTGATAGAAACTTGCTTTCATGTTTCTATATCCAGTACACCCAATACTGTGTATTAAAAAGACTGCTTTCCCCACTAGAGTAGAGTGTAGGCTTTGTTGTAAATTGGGTAACTGTTCTATTTATGAACTTCAATTGCGTTTATTACAAACTTGGATATTAGATGTTTTAGTCTTTCTGCCTTTTTTTTCTTCAACACTGCTCTGACTCTTTTTTGCCTTTTGAATTACCACAGGAGTTTAAGAATTAGCTTGTCATGTTGGGAAAGCTAAATCATGTCATTTTGGTCTCTCTTTTCTTTATTTTATTTAATTGTTAATGGCTATAATAAATTCACCTATAAGAATTCCTTTAGCTTTATTTCACGATTTTTATATAAATGTCTTGACTATAAGTCACTTTAAAATATTTTCTAATTCCCATTTAAATTCTTTAGCCCATGGTTTATTTTTTTAAACATGTATGTTTGAATATAGGCATTGTGCCTGCAACCCTAGGCAATTCACTTACAGATTCTATCATTTGTCTTCAGAGTCTTTTGGACTATACATAATACATAATCATAGAATCTGTGCATAATGACAGTTTTAAATCCTTTCTTCCAGTTCTTATCATCACAATGGCTGAGACCTTGACTCTGGCAGGCAGCTGGAAGAACTTATCCAAAAAACAAACCCCACTTTATTTTGCTATTGTTGAAATAGTCTATGTTTATATACTATAATTTGCTATCTCTGAAAATCAGATCCTTCCTTTTCCTCAGTAATTTGTTTTCTGTGTCTTGCTTTTTTCTGCATGTTGTCCCAATCCTTTCAGATGTGGAGCTGGGTTAGGGTGGCTTACAGCCTCTGTAAAAATCAAGCTACCTCTTCTCTCCAGAATATATCTCTCCAGACTTCTGACTTAAAGTAGGACGTTATCCTTAACCTTGGCCGTGAGGATAACCTTGGCATTCCTAAGCTATGACTCCACTTTTCTGCTCACACCAGGGAAAAATCCAAATATCTAACAAAGGACACAACAGTGACCTTGCAGTAAGCACCATTCCTCAGCAGGTCTTTGTTTCCCAGGCACCTAAGGCCTGCAGGGTTTATTCTACCCTTTTGAAGCACTGGCCACTCTTCAGCATCTGCTGGGCTCCCAAACTCAGGAAATGACCATTGGCCATCCCAACCTCCAGCCCTCCTCAGTGCTTACAAATTTGTTGTTTCTTTCGCCTGACAGTGACGTCTGCCTTGGCTAAACTTTCTCTTTGGCGTCTTTCCAGATTTGATGAATCCCTGGATTAACAAAAATTGACTAACCATAGTCAACTCTATCTAGAAAAGTTCTTCTAGGCTGTGTTTATTCAACTAGTCCTCCTTACAAATCTCTGGTGATGCTCGTTATGCGTATGACTTTTTTCTAGTTCTTGCAATAAAGCATCAGCCTCAGATTACCTACTATATCCTCGTTGGTAGCAGAGATCTCCCATCATTTTCTCTTAAAATTTTTTTTAATGGAAGTGAAATTTGCATAACATAAAATTAACCACAGACTACAGTTCAGTGGTATTTAGTATGTTCAGAATGTTGTGCAAATACTATCTCTACTGACTTCCAAATATTTTCATCTCCCTGTTCCTTAAGTCAGTTCATTTTCTTCATCCACCCTGCCCCCTGCAATTACCAACCTGCTTTATGTCTTCATCAATGTACCTACTCTGGATATTTCATTTAAATGGAATCATATAATAACTGGGCCTTTGTGTCTGGTTTCTATCAGTTAGCATAATGTTTTCAAGGTTCATCCATGTTGTAGCAAGTGTTAGCACTTGAAATTTTTTGGAAGGCAGATCTCATTATGCCTATGTTCCATTTTGTTGATCCATCTTCTGATGATGAACATTTGGGTTGTTACTACATTTTGGCTTTTATAAATTGTGATGCTATGGATATTTGTGTCCATATATTTATTTGAATATTGTTTATAGTTCTGTTGGGTTTGCCTCTAGGAGTAAAGTGGCTTGGTTACATGGTGCCAATCCTTTGTTTAACTTTTTGAAGTGACAGGGTATTTTTTGCCTAACTTTCTGCAGGAGGAAGTTGATTTAAAGTCTTTGTCTGGGACATTTCAATGTCTATGCTTCCTCAGGGACAGTTTTTAAGGTAACAAGCCATACTTTCTTTTTTCTTCCAAAACTTTCTTTTGCTGTTGTTAAAATATTGTATATTTAAAATACTATCATTTGCTAACTCTGAAAATCAGATTCTTCCTCCTCCTCAGCGATTTGTTTTGTGTGTGTGTGTGTGTGTGTGTGTGTGTGTTTCTGCATTTGAGGTGGACTTGTTTGATGGTTTAGTAACTTTCATATGCTATTTTTAAAGACTATCGTTTGTCAAATGAAATCTCTGAAGCATTTTTTTTTTAATTTTTATTGTGACCAACTAGCATTTGGGTAGATATTTCTTGAATGCCTGGAACAAAGAAATAAATGCAAATACTCTATCTTTGCAGACTGGCTTTGGGTTGAAACACTTCAGTGCGTAGCCACCCACACTATTTACAAATCTGTCCCAGCTTTGAAGATCAGCCAAAGCTGAAAACGCAGTTTTCTCAGGTTGGTTGTTTTTGTTGTTGTTTTTAGCATGCATCCTTTTCTGGGTTGTGCATGAGGTTTTAAATTCCTAGTATACAGGGATGTTGTATAATGCTCTAATTCTCCAAAAATATTCCTCTCCACCCCCGCCTCCCCCAGCTTTTCCTCCCAGGTTTTCAAAAATATTGATTGTTTGTCTCCACTGTAATCTTTGCCCCAGGCAGCAGCAGATTACTTTGCCTTTCAAAGTTTTTGAAGAATGCTCTGTCCTTAGCTCCTTTTCTACCCCTGAGAGACTGAAAAGTTAGGGGGAATAAATGCAAATCCTTGTTTAGTCCTTCAGTCAGACCCCAAACTGGTCAAACCCACCAGATCCAGTTCCTAGAGAGCAAGGTCTGCCCTCTCTCTCTGGACCTGGAGACCCAGGGTCCCGCACAGGGAAACAGGCTGCTGTCCTCAGGTTGCGGCCAAGATGGGGAGCAGGACAGGAGCACGAGTAAGTAAAAATGCTGCGCAGCTTCCTGGGAATTTTAAAGCCAAATAATCCTCCAGTCAGGGCTTGCTTGGTTGCTGTCAACTTTTGACTATTTTCCAAAGTTCTGACAAAGGTGATTCTGAACAGTTTTGCTCACTGAGTTTGAGGGGTGGAGGGACAAATTCTCTAAACTACCAACTGTTATTTCTCACTGTGTCGCTAAAACACTTCCTACTTTTCTTTTCATCTCAAGTTAAAAACCTTTTTTTCCTGGAGAGTTCTCTCTCATTCACTTCTATTGAAACACTGCCCATAACTGACATGCAAACTCAGAGCGACTGTTTTAGCTTTCTTTCAGCCTTCTTTTACAGATCCAAGGTGGTCAGTTTATCTCCTTTCAATTACTTCTGAAAAGTTTATCACACATTCTTTTCCCATTGACCCCTTCCACCTTACATCTGCCTATCCCAGGCCTTCTACCCCCTATTGTCTGTGCCCATGGGCTATGTATACATGCATAGAAGTTCCCTCATTGGTTAATCTCTCCCCACCCATCCCCCAGCCCACGCTGCCTTCCTTCTGAGGTTCTTAGACTGTTCTCTGCTTCTGTGTCTCTGACTCTATTTTGTCCATCAGTTTATTTTGTTCATTAGTTTCCACAAATGAGTGAGATCATGTGGTACTTATCTTTCTCTGACTGGCTCATTTAACTTAGTATAATACCCTCCAAGTCCTTCTATGCCTTTGCAAATGGTAAGAGATTCTTCTATTTTTATAGCCTCTCAATTAATTTTAAATACACAGTTATGTACACTGGACCAAAAGACATAGACTTGAAAATTACATGGAAATTATGTATATGGAAATATAAACATGTACTATACACACACTTACATATATATATATACATATGTAGGAACATACATATGACTAGCAACAGCAAAGATAGAATATGTCGCATACCAGCTATGTTTGATTTTTTTTTTTCCTAATGAGGTGCTATTCTTAGTTGTCCTATTTATTGTTTGAGACTTGAGAAAACTGGGACATGAGAAGATTTAATTTATAGCGTCTTCAGCAAATCCATCCAACTCTATTTAGTCTCAGAGTTCTTAGGGAAGCGTTGACTGTCAAAACTGTAGTAATCAAAGAAGAAACCCAGAACCACTCCTCTTCCCTCATGGGGAAATGACTGAGTTCCATTTGCAGAGTGTCAGGAAAAACACAAACATGAAGATGCAAAGTTGTGTGTTTTAATTTAGTTGGGACTTTGCCAAAAATAGGAGAAAATTTCACATTGACTTAGATATCTCTATGAGACTTTAACAAAGGAAAGGCATTTATATTTAACCTGGAATATAGCTCAATGTATTATTTGAGCTTTGCTAGAATGTAGGATTTCTGTAAGTGTCTTTCTTGATATATGTCTCTACGCTGAGTGGTTAGATTGTTCAATGTGCCAGAGCACAATGTAAGTTCAAAAATCAAAGAAAACTCCTCATGATCTGAATATATTACATCGAATTATGTGTGCATTTCTAACATGATGACATCTGCCCAGAATACTTTCAGAAGTAGATTTAATTTTGTTGCAATCACACTGTAGAAATTCTTAACATGGCCTTAAAGCTGTTTGACATCCTTCAGCTTGAGAGTGGGGTTTATGCCTCTCCCCATGAATCTAGGCTTCTTTGACTGCTTCGCCAATATTTGATAAAATTTACCAGCGAAGCAACTGGCTGGCCTTCTGTTTTTGTTGCTTCTTTCTTGGGGTAGGAGGTACTAATGTTTTGGAAAAGATTTTAATTTCAAATTAACTTTCTTTTACCAATGTGTTTATTCAGAGTCTTCCTTTCTTCTTGAATTGGTTTTGGTAGTTTCCATCTTTCTCAGACTTTGGGTTGATTAGTCTGAGTATTTGGTCACCCTCCAATAAATGCCTAATGCTGCTTCATTGGAGCCACACGCTGGCATAGCCCTGAGAGTTAAAAGAAGAAATTCTCCCAATAAGCGAAGTTTTAGTCATTCACATTATGTGGGGGGGGGGGGGGCAAAAAAAAACAAAAACAGACCAATAAAAGAATAGATTCAGACTCATGGGCAGTTGCAGATGGTATAGCAGATTAATAGAAAGCATGAAAACAAAACAAAGCAAAACAACAGCAATAAAAAAAAAAAAATTAGATCACCAGATCAGGGTCAAAGATATCTTGGGAATATGTATGTCAATGGACCTATGGGAATAGGTTTACTATATGATATTCATAGTGCAAGATGATGGCCAACAAAAAGAACACCCCACTGACAATGTATTAAACAACCAAATAGAGTAACATCAGACACATGTCAGAAATTTTGTCTCATCTTCCCCTGTTGCTTGTGGGAGTGCAGTTCTTGGGGTACCACCAGAATAGCATTTCTGGAGGCCTCCACAGAGGATGAGATATGGTCAAAAGCTTAATTTCAATAGAATTACACCCCTGGGTTTCCAAAGTGCCATTTCCCTTAATCCAGTCACAGAAGAAGTGTAGCTGGGGTTCCAGTGGAGCTAAAATCAGATCCAGTGTCCTGAGTTTCCTTTCCATGTTGGAGCAGGGTCCAGTCCAGCAGGAGGCTAGCTTTAGACCTAGATGCTGCTACTTCAAGCACAAAGTCCAATAATAAATCCCTGATATGGCATGATGTGTGAAGAGATTACCTGGACTCTTGGTGGCAAGTCAATTGCAATGGAGTGCTCCCATACTAGAAGATGACACAATTCTTCCCACCTGGAATCAACATTTATCCCAGGTACTGTGTCTGCTGGCAGGGCCTAACCTGCACCATTATTTTTGAGGATTTATACATAAAATGATATGGGATTGGTATTGCTATGGATCCTACTTCAGAGCAAAGCAGTATATTAGTGGCAGTTAACATGAAATCAACTGGTCCTATTGCACACATGCACACAGACAAACACACACCACCACCACCACTATCATCACCACCACCAGATGCTGCTGGCCAAAAAGAGCAATTTAAATTTACCAGTTTGGAAAGTGCAACTTGCAGATAATTCCTTGCTAGGATAGAGTGCTATCCTCCCAGGATGCAATTATTCTTAAAATCAACAACCCTTATATGATAGCATGGTGCCAAAAAAGTAGAAACATAGATTTGACAACTGTGGGGAGTGGGCCTAAGCCATCAGTAGGACATCCCCTGAGGGCTCTCGGACTGTGAGAGAAATAAGGCTGAGCTGAGGGACGTCCCCCTCCCAGTGTAAGAATTTAAATATATTTAAAGCCTAAGCAACCATTACAGCAAAACGACCAGAACAACAGTTGCTATGATGAGTACTAACCACCAGCGGGCAGACACTCAACATAGGAACTGACCACTGTGGTGGTCAGTGCGCTCCCATAGGGGGAGTGCAGCTTAACCAGAAGCCTGGCTCACGGCAGGAGCCTCTGCCAACTCTGCAGCAGCACTACCAAGCAGCGGCAGCAGGCACAGCGGGCTGGGATGAGCACAAGTGGCGTGGCACCTGGCCCCGATTTGGGCTTCTCCCTGGCCGCCTACCACTTGGTGCACTGCTACTTCCCCCAAGGAGTCCCGGACTGCGAGGACTGCGAGAGGAATAGCCGACTGCTAGCTTAGGCCTGATCCCATTGCCGTTCTTTGGAGAAGGCAGTCAATTTGAACAATTCAGTGACGCAGGGAGGCACAGAGAACTCGGGGTGAGTCTGCCTCCTTGCTTGACTCACCCACTTTATGGTGTACACAGGACAGATTGGTGGCCCAGTCCATGCATGTGCAGCAGCTGCAGAAGCTCAAGTAGCAGGCCGTGCAGCAGCAGAAGGCCATCCAGCCACAAGCTGGCCGTTGGACATTCCCTGAAGGGTCTCAGACTGTGAAAGGGCACAGGCCAGGCTGAGAGACCCTCCCTGCTTCCACTGCACAAAATTCATGCACCAGACCTCTAGTTTAAAAAATATATATAATATAATAATATAATATAATATAATATAATATAATATAATATAATAATATAATATAATATAATATAATAATGCAAACATTACTCAACATATTTTACAACAACCTTCTGAGTAACTGCTTAAGCTTTTCCAGTTATCTAACCCATGTAAGTGTCCCATTCCCTGAAAAACATTAAAAAAAAATAAAAAACATGTAGTTTATTTTCTTATTTAAAGTAGTTATTACAGAGAACATTTAGGGGATTCCGGTAGTAAAAAAAAAAAAAAAAAAAAAAAAAGTAAATAAAAAAAGTTAAACTCAATGAAATCGGAAATAATTATGTTTTTCTTTTATTCTTACTTCTTAATGAGATATCAAAGTTGCAAAAATCACTTGCTAACTGTAGCATACAGTTAATTATTGCTTTTCTTAAAGAAAAAGTTTTTAGTTTGTGCTCTATTTTTGAAAATACAAAACATTAACTCTCTACTGGTTGAATTCATAAAAATAGGACCCCAAAAACATTCATTTAAAAGTCAATCAGTCATGAATAAATTCTACAGCTTTTATAGAGGAAGTGTAACCCCAGTTATCCCAATGGAAAAAAACAAAAAAATCTTCTGATAATTAGGGCCGGATCATTGAGGCTTGAGATAATTAGGGTGGAACTGGCAATACATGAGACCAGGCCTGAACTTTTCAAGTCCCTTGGCAGCAGAGCACAGCTTGGCTGGCTGCTGGAGGGAATGCAGGAGGTCAGAGTCAGCCAGCTGAATCTGTAGCCAGCAGTATGGAGTGGTCCTCATTTCCCCCAGCACAAAGGACAAGAGGTTAGGAATCCTTATCTTTTCAACTGAAATCCATTTGAGAATTTCCCCTTGGACTCTGCCTTCCTTTAGAAGTTAAACCTTAGGGCAGGCAGATGGTGATTCTGTTAAATAGCTTGCATTGGGGAATCGATTTTTTTTTTTTTAGAAAATCACAAACTGAAATCTTAGAGTCATAGAATAGAACAGGGTCTAGATACCCATTATTATAAGTGATACTTAGACATGTCTTGTGTCAAAACATTTAAAAAATAAAACCATAAAATATGCAGTCCTGTTGAAAATAATTTAGAATCACTATTTCTGAGGATTATTGTATTTGAATAGAAACAGCTAAATTAGCAGCTTGCATTGAAACAGATTTCTTTCAGGTAAGTATCCTGAGATGGTCAGAGAAAATTCATAGTATATTATTTGATAATAATTAAAACATTTAACGCATCACCAAAACAATAGCGAAAAGTTCTTACCATCTATGTGAGTGTGAAAGCGTTGGCTTGGAGAGAGGGATTTGTTAAACTGTAAAGTGATGTTGTATTTGCAACCAAGGCCAAAGCTGGACTCTAAAATATGGATGGCCCTTCAAAATCGTTCTGCTTTGAGGCAAACGTACTGAGCCTCTGTGACTTCTTATCCTCAGTCACTGGAAATAAGCCATTGCCTAGATACAGGCAAGAGGTTGAGCAAGGCACCTCTCTTGGGCAAAGGGAATCTCCTGGAAGGATTTCATCTTTGAGCTGTCAGCTACCAATATTACCAAAGGCAGTTCCAGTAAATTATCTTTATAAAAAACAGAACTTACCAACTTTAATATACTCTAAAATGCAAAATAAAGGATTAAGCACCATTTACTTTTTTTTAGACATGGATCATAAAAAAGTTTGAGGCAACCTTCAGATATTTCCCAATTAAAAAATTAGTTTGATCTATTTTTTTTAATGAGAGCTTTTTCAGTGTAATGGATATGGAAAAAAAAACAAACAAAAAAAACTATTGTCCATTTTCTTTGTACATTTTCTTAAATACTAAAAGTCTATTTTCTTTATCTTAGAAGAATATAAAATTGTAGCTACTCGTTTGTAATCTACAGATACATTGACTTTCTAACAACTTTAAAATCTCTCAAGTTCATGAAGTATAAAGGTAACAGAATGGGGTTTTAAAAATTAGGTAAGAAAATTTCATGAACAATTTAAGTGGATGCATAATACATTCAAAATGTAATTTCTGATATGAATAATAAAGATACACGTTCAAGATATTTTCTTTTTTGTTAAAATAGACAGGAAGGAGAAAAAGGAAAAGCAAAACACTGCATTTGAAATTTCTGCCAGGAATTCCTGGGTATGCTGTGATTTTTCTAACTGAAATGTGTTATGGGAGAAAGGAAAGGATTTGCACATTTGAGTTGAAAGAGGATAATAGCCTCTTTCAAATACAAGCCAAAGACTACATAGCAACAAGAAAGGCAGTCTTAGTAATATATGTTGAAGTGTGATCATGGAATCCATGAGAGCAAATGCTCAACAGGAGGAAGAAATAATTGTATTCCAGAGGCTCAGCAGACATGTCAAGGCTGATAAAGGAAAAACAAACAACAACAGCAAAACCACACACACACACACACACAGACACACACACACACACACAAATGCACACACACATGGCCTTATCCAGTTTGGCTCAGTGGATAGAGCATCAGCCTGTGGACCATAGTCCTGAGTTCGATTCCGGTCAAGAGCACTTACCTTGGTGGCAGGCTCTTCCTAGGTCTGGGCCCCTGGTGGGGGCTTGTCCAGGAGGCAGCCAATCAATGTGTTTCTCTCACAATGATGTTTCTCTCTGTCTTTCCCTCTCTTTTCCAATCTCCCTAAAAATCAATGGAAATATATCCTTTGGTAAAGATTAACAACAACAAAAAGAAAACATAAAAAATGAACATGCAAAGCAACAATAAAGAAAAATGAACCCAAATGTGGTCAAAGATATATTAAATTAGAAAAAAATAGGTTTGTGAAAACCCAGAAAATATAGTTTATCAAAAGTATTAAATAATATAATGAAGTCAAGTGAAAGGCCTTTAGGTGTTTAGATCGCCAAGAAAGTCATTCCTGAATAAGCAACTTCATTCTCAAAGGGGTAGGGCTGACTGAGGAAAGAGGCTAAAAAAGAAATATGTCCTACGAGGCAGGCAGAATTTACAAAGTGCCCTCCACCAAAGTTTTCAGCATAAGCCCTGGGAATGTTAATATAATGAATAGCATTCTCATGAATATGTTACTTTACACCACCTCAGGGATGTGGCAAATGTAATTAAGTGTATAATCAGTTGACCTTCTGATTGGAGTAATTTCCCTGGCCTAATGTAATCACATGAGCTTTTTAACAGCCCAGCATTTTCTTCAGCCGGTAGCAGAAGGGGGAATGGGAGACACCTGAAGTGTGAGACTAAACACACAGCTGCCAGCTTTGAGAACTAAATGGATGACGTGAGAAGGAATACAGGAGGGTTGTATTAGCAGAGGTAAGAGCCTGGTTTGCAAGCAAGGAAAGCAGAGCTTCAGACCTCCAGCTGCCCAATATTGGACTCTGCCAGCATAAGCTGGGAAATGGACTCTATTTTAGAACTTCCTGACAAAAGGTTAGCCTGGTCAGCACCTTGATTTCTGCTTGGAGGTCTTTTGAGCATAGAATACAGGTGAATATTTTGGACCTACAGAACTATGGGCTAATAAGTGGGTGCTGTTTGAAGCCACCAGATGTGTGGTAACTTCTTGTGTAGCAATAAAACAAACAAACAAAGGAAAGAAAACAATACATCCTGCTTAATGAACAAACTTATTTCAGCCAACACACACACACACTTTTTCTGTAAGTGAACATTACTGGTGACTCTCAGCCATGAATAAGGAACGTGTCCCTGATGAGAGCCATGATGGTTCAAGTCAACACAAGTGTAATGTAGGGATGGGGCGTACCTACCACATTCCGACCTGATGCTTTTTTTTTTTTTTTTTTTTAGGAATGCTTATGCACATTTTTCATTCAAAGTCTAAATTCTCATTCACTTCTCAAACCCAAAAGCGGTATAATCCCTCCCTTCTGGAACTTAATCTGCATTTATTTCTGACCTCATTATTTCCCATTATAGTTATACTACTCCATTTAAGTAGAATTCTGAATGTGAGTTCAAAGTCCTTTCAACAGTGTTAACTATGTGCAGTTGAAGTTAGTATTTGCTATCCTCATCGTCTGTCAGTTTGCTTATATTAAATGTGGATGATGCAAAGGATTGTTGACCCAAGAAAATGAGTGCTTGTGTCTGAGATCACTTAGCTTAGCATCTGGCACTTGAAGTATGTAATAGTTATTTGTGGAATCTGAATCTTGCAAAAAACAAAGGTGTTGATTTAGTGATTATTCCACAGCATTTTGTAAGAATTTGTTATAAATGCAAGTTCAAGGATTCTCCTATTGAGAGAAAAGGCGGGGGAGAGACAGAGAGAAACATCTATGTGAGAGAGACACATAGATTGGTTGCCTCCTGCACATGCCTGACCAGGGCCAGGGATCAAGCCTGTAGCCAAGGTATGCACCCTTCACTGGAATCAAATCCTGGACCCTTCAGTCCACAGGTCAATGCTCTATCCATTGAGCCAAACCTGCTAGGGACAGTGTAATCAGTTTCATATTATAATCATTGCTTCTTTACTTTGAATCTGTAACCAAGTACATTTTATATTACTCCTCTATTTATATCTAGAAACTGCCTTCTTTTCTCAGGTGTCAAAATGCAAACTACTTTTAAATTTCATCATCCTCGCAGTAGATAGGAAAGCATAGTGTATATAAAAGCACTATTTCATGCTTCTGATCTCTGACTAGTGAAATGGCAAGAGGACAAATAAGAAAGGGTTCCATCTCCCTGAAACTAATGAAGAATCACTTGACCCTATAAAGAGGTTTAATGTAATCATAAGTAGGTAGGACTTTTATTGCCCTTACGTTAGAGCACCGATATAAAGCAAAAGATTAATCCCATTTTCTATTTCAAGTTCCTTAATACACTGGCTATAAAACTCCCATACTTCATGATAGATAGGTGTTCTATGTTGAAAACATTGACTTGGTGGTGGTTTGCTAAGCGCTGACTCACTTAGATATAGAATATGATAGTAGGTTCAAGTCTAGTTCTTTCGAACTCAGTGAAACTTCACAATTTTGTAAAAGTATAAAAGTACTTTAATACCTCAGAAATTAAATTACCTAAATATAATTATGCCAATTTGTCTCAAAATTAAACAATTTTATCTACCATATCATTACTGCCTTTTAATGCATAATTTTGATGTCATATACTACAACAATAGAGCAAAATTGTGCTCTGTTTTAAGATTTTAAAGACCATTAAAACTCTCATTTTTTTAGAAAAAGATGAATGACTTTAGCAACATCTTTCCTTCCTCCTTAAAAGAGTGGAGTCGTGTTATTGCTCTTCATTTTAAATGATAGGCACTTTAGTGGAATATAGCACCATTTTGAGAAAGCTGCTTTCATTTTACTCTGCATGTTTGGGTTGCATAAATGCTAACTTTAATGATGCAGCATTTCCTTTGTAAAATTATTTTTTTATAGTGGATGAACTGCTCATTAATTTCACTGTAAAGACATAATTTGTACATTTTAATGTATTTCTCAACTAATCTGCTTGTGAGAGCATAACAGCTGGAAGCTCCTGCAAGAAGACAGGAGAGTAAAAAAATATACCTTAGTTCATAATTTTTTTGATTTCTCTTTCCTATCCCATGAAAAACAGCTTTAAAGTTTTATTTCTCTGTTATGCCAGGATTGTGGTTATTTTGTACACAAATACATCCATGGCATGGCATGTATTACATCGGTGCTGCAATTACACCAGATTGCACAATAGTTTGCTAATCTCTATTACTTTTCCATGCAAATTGCTAAAATGAAGAACCTGGAACTCAGTCATGTTAGCTATACATCTCCAATTTAATTTACTCTTTTTAAAATTCTGCTCATCTACATCTTTTACTTCAAATATTCCCCATTTTCTTTTATTACTCTAACTCGGTGTCAATTGAATATTCTGAGCCCACTGAGTATTTTTCCCCCCAACAAGACAAAGGCTTGGAAACACTCTAGAGTTTTCTGAAAATTGTACAAATAGTATTTAAATAAAATTTGTACATATTGGAACAAAATTCTAAGATAGCATGTACATAAATAGATATTTAATAGAAACAAACTAACTAAAAGCAATATCTTCCAAAGAAAATATATTCTGCATAAAAGAAATTTAATTGCAAGATTCAAGAAATTTACTATAAGAATACTTTTATTCCTGTTTCTCTGACCTAAGGATGTCTGAAAGCACATTGATGTTGCTTAGAAGTATCAAAACCTTGCATAAAACAGAATTCTATTTAAATCATAAAGTCCAAACAGAAACTGATTCTACCACCAAAAGAAAGTATGGAACACAGCATTCATCACCACAGCAAAGGAGGGTGTATTTATCCAGCAATCATGTCAGACATGACAGATGGTACACAGACCTGGAATACACAGATAGAGGAGGGAATTCACATTGCACCTCTCATAGGGTAGTGAAAACATACAGAAGTGAATGTTTAGAATACGAGGGAAAAATGTGGAATGGGTATACATAAACACTTCTTTCTTTTACTTTTGCTATCACTAAACCATCACTAATTTCTTACCAGATCTTTTGTAAAATGCAGTTCATTGCAAGGACCCATTCATTATTCACATATTTTATATGTATACTAGTTGCTGAGTGCACAGATTCATGCACATTAAAAGGAAATTAATTATAAGAAATATTTTAATATAGCTATTTGCCCTTTCTCTATAATGGAAGTGTCAAACTAATTCACCATCAACAATGACAGATCGAAACATATGCATGTGATTGGTGCCAGCTAGAGCTTTATATGTATCATGCATGTGTGAGTCAACTTAGTCAACTTGCTTAATTAGACCTGCTTTCTGATGTAGCTTAACTTTTTTTTCCAGCCCAGTGAAGCACCCCAACTTCTCTTTCAGGTAATTGTCAGTAACACAGCAGTAAATATCAACATGAAGCACATTATTACTATATATCATGCAGGGAACAAAGGGTAAAATATTTAACTGTAGCAGTGTTTGACTATATTCTGTGCAGTGAGAAAACTTGAAGTCATTTCCAAGTTCCACCATTTCTTACTTGTTTTCAGTCAGGTCAAGTTTCTAAACTTTCTAAATCTCTCTTTTCCAGCTAATGAAAAGAAAATAGGATTCTACCAACTCTCCTATCTTTTTACTCCAGGACTTCTTTGAGGATCAGATGAGATGAGGCACATGAAAATGCTTCACAGACATTTTGTTAAAGTATAAAATGTTTGCACTTGGCTATAAAGCAAGTCGTGTTCCTGGGCTGAAGAAACTGCAAGGAGACTAGTCGTTAGGGAGAGGAAGCTTGGCATTGCTATGTGACATTACCTGGTGCCCACAGCAACTGTCTCCAGGTTGGGCTGGGCTGTGGGACACATTTTGTGCCAGGGGGTCTTGCCAGTGTTGGCTGTGATTTGGTGGGCTGTCACTCTGGGGTGGTGATGGAGCCTGTGTCCCACTTTCAGGAAAGTGAGTGTTGCTTTTGGGGGGCCAATATGCAATGACATTTCTCTGTAAATGGCCAGTGAACATTACAGCAGCCTCTGCATTGAGTGTCTGCCCCCTGGTGGTCAGTGCACATTATTGCAACTGGTCAGACAGACACAGCATACTAGCCATATATATATATGTATACTAGATGCCTGCCGGTGAAATTAGTGCATGGGTGTAGTCCTTAGGCCTGGCCTGTGATCAGGGCCATCTTCTCTGGCTGCCTGCAGCCAGCTTCGCCCCCTACTGCCATCCACCCCTGGGTCTTCATTCACCATCAGGTGATTAGTGCTGCCTCGGGGGAGGAACCAACTAAGAAATTGGCTGTTTCCACCCACTTGCTGGCCCATCCCCGTTACTGGTCACCCTCTGTGTGTAGGGTGACTGGCGGGGCAGGGGCCTTGGCCTGGTGCCACCCATGCCCTCTGCCATCCACCCTCAGCTTCCCATTCACCATGGGGCAATTGGAGCCTGCTGGCTGGGGAAAGGGACTGAAAAGTGTCAGTGTGCCTCTTAGCAACTGGTCGAGTGGACATTCTGGTCGTTCCACTGTTAAGGTCAATTTGCATGTTGCCCTTTTATTATATAGGGTAGAGGCCAGGTGTATGGCTGAGGGGCCAACCGGAAGGGGGCCTCAGATCAGGATAGGGGGCCCTGCTGGCGGGGGCAGCTGGGGCTAGGGGTCGTGGGCGATTTGCTGGCTGACCATGGCCCGATCAGGGTGGGGGTCCTTGCTAGGGGGAGAGCCACTTAGGGCAAGGTGCCACAGTCATTCTGGTCTCTGGTCATTCTGGGTGTTCCACTGTTTGAGTTGCTGGGCTTTTATTATGATTATGCAGGTTAGATGTCTAAAGTACTTTGAGGAAAGGTGTTCTTAATGATTGTTTTTGACTCAAAAATGGTAATATACTCTCATTGAGGCATCCAGGTAAGAAGACAAACTTTGCACATCCCTCCCCAGTCCTCCACACTTCTGACCTCATATTAATAAAAACTACAAAAAAAGAAACATTGTCATTCTAAAGAGCCAATAGAGGGACCAGCCTAATGCTAGAATACAAATCAGGTGCTAAGAACAGGTTCCTTCTACATCATCAACTGAGTGGTTTTAGAATTGCATAATTAGAGAAGAAAGCCCTTAAATTTCCTTTTGGACATAGCAAATAGGAACTGGGCACTGTAGCAAATGACATATTTAGCTATGGACATTAACTGTGTGGAGATGAAAGTGACAGATCTGATTCTGGCTACAGTTACAGCTCTCTCTCTCTCCAATCCCTTTAGATGCCTGATTTTTTTTTTTTTTTTTTTTTTGGCTATTTTAAGCCAGCATTTTATTTTAAAAACACCCTCAAATGCCACCACACTGTTACAAACCATCTATGAAAAGCCTTTTCATCTTTCATCAACACTTGTTCAAGATTCTTGCAGCTTCCACTGACTCTCTAGTTCCAAAGCCAGCCTTACATGTGAAGGTTATAAATATATATATATTTGATTTTTTACAGAAAGGAAGAGAGAGGGATAGAGAGTTAGAAACATTGATGAGAGAATCATCGACCAGCTGTCTCTTGCACACCCCCTATTGGGGATGTGCTCGCAACCAAGGTACATGCCCTTGACTGGTATCAAATCTGGGACCCTTCAGTCCGCAGGCTGATGCTCTATCCACTGAGCCAAACCTGTTTCAGCAACATGTGAAGTTTTTGTTGCAACAGCATGGCAGTCTCAATCCTAAAATGTGTCTTGCTTAATTATTGTTGCATAAAAAATTACTCCAAAGTTTAGCAGCTTATAGAAAATAAATATTGATCTGTCCCAGTTCCTGTGGGTGAGAAATTCAGGAGTGGCTTAGCAAGGTGGTTCTGACTTAGGATTTCATTAAGTGGCAGCCAAGATGTCCACCAGATGTGTGAAGTTCTTGGCTGCAGCTGCAGACACTGCTTCTGAAGTGAGTCACACACACAAAACTATTGGCTGGAGGCCACTGTTCTTTGTTGACTGCTTTCAGGGGGCCTCAATTTCTCACCTCATGAGCATCTCCATGGGGCTAGAGTGTCCTCATTATATTGCAATTGCCTTTTCCCAGAGAGCATTATCTGAAGATAAAGACACAGAAAGGGAGAGAGAAACAGAGATAGACAGAGAGACAAAGAGAATCAATATAATGGTGTTGGCCTGGACTCAGAGGTGATATGCCTGTGTTTTGTGGATGACACAAACTGACCAGATACAATACGAGAGGGGACTACATAATGGGATGAATACCAAAAAGTTGGGAATCATATGGGCTATCTGGGAAACCTGTTACCAACAGCTCTTTGATATTTTTGTCCCTGAGGAAAAGGAATGGACCTTTATGAAGTCTTACTTGTCCTACAATAGAATGAGCATTGTCAACTGTATGCTAAAATCATGCGTTGTAGAGTTAGCTAATGTATTAATAAAATATTTATCTTCATTTCTATTGTTAGGTGTCATGAATTCTCTTCTCCCTAATACTTTCCTGACGATCAAAAAGTAATTCTTAGAGAGAAAGTGGTCTTTTAAGATAAAAAGTGTGCTGTGGATCCTTGATGTATTCAAGAACTGGTCGCTTACCCAGCTGCTGGCTGGATGCAGCCACTTCTTCTTCACTTTAATGTCGCCTTTAGCAAATAGGAAGATTTCTTGTAGTTGTTCTGACTTTGGGGATTATCACCCTTCAATTAAAGAGCTCATCCTGTTTTCTCTTTACCTGAAATATCTCTAGAATCTATTTATATTTCCTCTATTTACTGCCCTAGTCAAAGCCAATGCCATTCATCACCTGGACTAAGTCTGTAGCTATCTGATGTCACATTCTTATACCCTATTCTCCTTCCCCCTGTAGGTTAATGGATTCTTTTGTCAGTAGTGTTTTTCTCTGCATTGTTTTGTGTACAAGTTAAATAACATCTCACTATCCACAGGCTTTCCTCCTGATGTTTTCTGATGACTTACAGCTCCCTCCATGATTCTGCCCGCACGCACACCCCTGTTGCCCTGCTCTTTTTGTGTAACTCTATCTGCTTCATCATTTTGCTCCAACTATGCCAGTCTTTATGTCGTTTCTTAAAACATCAAAAAACATCCTGATTTGGGGCATTGTCCTGCAGCTACCCCTGTTTGGAATCATCTCCACCAGAATGTGTCTCTCCATAATTGCATTTATATCCTTATCCTGAGTGTTATTAAGAGAGAGGCATCTTCTCTCTCCATCACTGCATTTATGTATTTATCCAGAGTGATATTAAGAAAGAGGCATCTTGTAACCACATCACAATATCTCCCCATCCTTTCCTTTCACCTTACCTTGAATTGTTTCTCTTCCTCTTTCGCTATCACATATGTTATATATTTACTTTCTGATGTAATTATTTTGTCTCCTCAATAGAAGATATTCTCTATTAAAGTAAGGGCTTCTGTGAACTTAGCTATTCTCAGAAATAAAACTAGTGCCTCTAATGCCCCAATCTCTGTTCGGCCTTGAAAGACCCCCAGAGGGAGACCCTCACTCTGTCCCAGGGACAAACGGCGACCCCAATCACCCGCAGGAGGTGTCACTTGATGCAAACAGCAAGAGGCTTTTTATTCTAGCATGCTAGGGCTCAACTCGTAACTCACGCAGGAGCAGAGGAGTCCAGCCCCGAGCAAAAAGGCTCACAAGTATATATAGGCAAAAACTATACGTCGGGAGGGGCTACACACAGAGGGGGAAGAGGGGAACAAAGGAATTCTAAAAGGGGAGACTGGGTTCGTTAATAATGTATTTTATGACAGGGCTTGCGCTAAGTCAACAGTCCTGTCCGGTAATCTCGCCCCTATTTCACTGAATTGTCAAAGCAAGGTTTACTCTGTTATCCTGTTTCTCTTATCTTGTCGGAGTGAACCCTGCTCTGTTTACTCCCTGCTCAGGGCTGTTTCCTGAGACAACTTTAAGGGTCCTGTTCCCATCACTGGCGGGGGCCTTGGATAGTTGAGATAACACAGACAGCTTTTAAACATTTTTATTCTTTCATTCCCCCATTTGCTTTTTGGTAAGTTCTAATCATGGAACTTCTGTCTCTACATATCCTTCTTTGAGGCTATCTCCCTGGCTGATGGACTGGTAGTGCTGCCTGAGCATTAATACCTGTACAGCACTTATCCTCTCCCTGATGAAGGTGACTAGGCAATTTAAGATACAGGGCCCAAAAGTGAGAATTAAAAGCAGTATAATAAGGGGACCCATCAAGGTGGATATGAGGGTGGTGAACCAAGGGGACCGGCTGTACCAACTCTCAAACCACCCTTGATGCGCCTCCCGATCTCGTTGCTTTGTTTTTAATCTTTTTCTAAGTTGGCTGAGGCTTTCCTTTATGACTCCAGAGTAAAAATTAGGTCTAAACCTCATCTATTCTGGAGGACAACTTTAGCTAGGGAGCTTAGTGACCTTTCTACCTTGCTGTTGTATTTTTATTAATTTTCTTTTTGCCTTTTCTATTCCTTTCTTTCTGCTCTCCTATTCCCTTGCACATGTAACTTTATTTAGCCTTGGACTTTCTCACTGGCTAGCAAAAATGTTCTTGCAGTTACCAAAACCTCCAGTACCACAGTTCCCATTAGTACTGTCTTCACTGAAGTTCAGTTCTCCTCCTGCAGACATTAAGTCTCTTCCTAGGCCAGGCTTGGGATCTCACGGGTGAGGCTGCTGGTTGCTAGGATCTAGGTTGTTTTCTGTGCAGGAGCTGGGAGCGGTGTAGCCAGGTCTGGGTGCTGTCCACTTCAACAGCCGTGGGCGTGCTCAGGACAGCAGCGCAGCATCCCTTTGAGTCCTTGGGTAGCAAATTTCTTTACCCATATTGAGTTCCGGGGCTACAGGGTCTGTGGTGGGCACTGGCAGTGCATCTGGAACAAGCAAACTGCAGAACCTGTAAGGACTTGAGCAAGGAAATGGTTACCATACATGATCCCCTCCCAAAAAAGGGGAAACTTGTCCCAGTAAGGGGTACACCTGGCCCTCAAGAGGGCAAAGGATAGGGGGTTGGTCCAATTTTCACCGGTTTTCAGAACAAACTTAATTAAACTTTTTAGAGTTTCACTTAGGCCTGTCCTAAAGCTTGAGCTATACTTTGAGATACCTTGCTATAAAGGCTGGACTGTTATCTGATCCTATGACTACTGGCAGCTCGAATCTAGGTATAATCTCCTGGAGTAATTTCTGGACTACTACAGAGGCACTTTCTATCCTATGCTTCAACCTAATCTGAGAAGGTGTCTATAAAAACTAGCATGTACTTGTATCTTAATGTTGGTGGCTTAATTTCTGTGAAACCCACCTTCTAATGCTCTCCTAGGGAATTTTCCTGGGGCCCAAATTCCTAGGGGGTCCCTCTATTCTTGCTTAGCATTTACCTGTATATAAACAGTACTTCTAGTGACTCTGCCTCACAGAAGTTCAGAAGTCTTGGTGACACTTAACCTGGTGTCACCGGGCAACTCTGACCTAGAGCCTCTGGGACCAACAGTCTTGTCATCTGGAGGGTCCATCAACCATCTGGTCCTTCAGTGGCTTGCTTCTGTTCAGCCAATTCCTTCTGGCTGCAGTTAGTAACCCTCTTTCCTCTGTGGATGGCACAGTGTTTCCATCAAAGGGCCTGGATTAAGGCCAAAAGTTCTGGAACTGTGCCCAAATGATGTGGTCCAAGGTGACTACCACTGCCCTTGCATATCAGGTCCCATCCTGAATGTAACTGCTCTCATCCGTGAACAGTACCTTGTCGTCTGTTACCTCTGTGCAGTCATGAATGGGTTTCTCATCATCATCTGGAAGCAGGTTGGCAGGGTTGATGGTCAGAGTCTTATGAATCCGGACACAGGGCTGGTCCCAGAGAAAAGCCTGACCCATCCAGGTTAGCTCCTGGTCCAGAGTCCGCTTATCTGCCTAGCCTCCTTCACCAGCAATGCTGTGGTGGCCACTACCTGGAAGCACGCTGGCCACCCTGCTGCCATAGAGTCCAGTCTCTTAGATAGGCCACAGGTCTCTTCCAGGGACCTAGAGTCTGAGTGAGAACCCCTTTGGCAATGCCTCTTACCGCACTCACGTAAAGGTGGAAGGGCTTCGTGATATCTGGCGAGGCTAGGGCAGGTGCTGAGACGAGAGCCTTCTTTAGCTCCTCAAAGGTCCGTTGTTCTACTTCAGTCCAGTTCAGCGGCTGTGTTCCTCCAGTACGTGTTCCTTCTTAGGTCTACAGTCCTTGATGTCCAAGGAAAACAGTCAGTTTGTCTGGTGGCTCCCTGGACTGATATCTTCCTAGAGGTCCCATCGGCTCTGTCAAGACTGAATAAACTGCCCAGTGCTCATCAGGAAATTAATAGCTTTTTCTCTCACTTGTAAGGTCACCCTTGGGAGCTTAATTGAAAGGAGCCTGGTCCTGTCAGTCTTTTTCTTTGAGGTTTAAACCCTTGGAATCTAAGTCTTCCTTTCTTTCAGATAGTCTCTGTCTCTTCTGACTTCACCTTCTGTCTCTCTCCCTCTCTAATCTCTGCCCTTTCCTGTCTCTTGCTCATGTCTTTCTCCCTCCCTTTCTCACATGCACATTTATACTTATACACTTATATTACTTTCTCTTTTAATCTTTATTTCTGCTTCTGTCTAAATCCTTCCCTCTCAGACTCTCAGAGTCTTTTTCTTAAGTCTCTGTTTTGTTCTTTCCCTCTCTCCCAGTTTCTCCTTCTCATCACATGTACAACTTTTATAAAAATTTTTACTATTTTACACTAGCTTTTAAATCTTCTTTCTATGTCCTTCAAAAATCTATAACCATACCTCAAATCTTTTATTATTTTAAAATATTTAGGAAAGGCAGAGGGAAGAGAGAGCGGGTCTAGCACTCTGTTCCTAGTAGCCGCTTGAATTTTAAACTGCCACATTCTTCCTACAGATAAAGATCTCAGATTCTGATAAGACTGAAAAGGGGAACAGGAGAATTTTAACTGTGCCTTTAAGTCCCCTAATAGAACACGGTGAAAAGTGTCCAAGCAGTCACGGGGGTTAAACCATGTTTTCACATTGTTTTAACATAATTCTAAACCTTTGTGATGAAGTCTACTTAAATCTATAAAGTAGATACACATGACTGAAACCAAAAATGATTCCTATAGTTTAAACAAAATACAAGATGCAGGTACAAGCCCAATTCAAGCTTACAATGCAATTAGAAATGATAATAACAATGGCATATGAGAAAAGCAAAACAAAACAAATTAATGAAACAATCTGGATAGGGCTCAAGCATCATATAGATTCCTCATCTGACAAATGAAAATAAATTAATCCTTGAGATCTTTGATCATTATTGCTTATTCTTAACACATGTAATACAGTTTAGCCTGCCATATTTTAGGCATTTAGTTACTGCAATTAATTTTTTTCTAATTCAATTTATACTTAAGTAGCTATGACTCTGCTTAGCTGATATCAATGATAAAAACTAAACATTGTAAGCAAGGCCATGGAATCACCTGCCACTCCTTGCAGATCACATTCTTTAGCTGAAAACTCCTAGCCATTCATGTAAATTTGTTACCATTATCAACTAGGTAGTTTCCACCTCATGGTGGGGAATTTTAAAAGCTGCTTACAATGACTTGGGAAACTAGTTTTAATTTATCTGCTGCCTCCAGCTACTCAAACAACTCCTGGAGGTGAATGGAGGCAGGGAGCGAGCGGGTCCCAGGTGGTGAAGGCAGTGCTGCCACCAGGGCTTTTTCATCAGACTGTCCACCGCTTGCCTCTTGCTAGCAAAGGTGCAATGGGGGAATCGGTGACCCTTCCACTGCAATTACACTCCTTGAACTTTCTGACAAGCTCTTACTGATTTTAAAATTATAACTTGAGTTGACACACATACAAGGACCAAGAGGCCCACAAAATATTTTCTTTTTCCTTTAAAGATTTTACAATGTATTGTAATCACTAATCACCTTAAATTTAAATGGCTAATTGAAACAAACAGTTCTGAGACCGTTCCTCCAGCACTGATGAAGACTGGGTGGAGGCAGGTGTCTGAAATAAGATTCATTTAGTTTTTGAGCTCGCTGGGCAGACTTGGCGACTTTGCCAGCTCAAGCTTCCTTCTTGTAAATAGTTACTTTTAGACTTCGGTCTTTGCTTTTAACCTTTTTAGACTATAATTGTTACAACCTCATACCTTCAAATCAATAAACATAGACATAAATCCTGTTAGGCGGGCCGATTCCCCTCTGACAGAAAGCAAAGCACTCCTGGGAAAAAGGAATCCCAGTGGCCACTCGGGGCGGTTTGCTAGCCATCAGAGCACTCAGCTTTAAACAAATTAAAGGTTTCTTTCTTTCTCTCTGCTCGCCTGTGGCCGGGCGAGTAAGACAGACCTGGGAGGTTTCTTTCCCAATTTTCTCTTGTCAAGGAGACAACCACACTCCTTCAGCCATTTGGGGTTATCAAAAAGAACATCAATCTGGATATCAATGTATGGAATTTGGTCCGGATGCCCAGGGCTCCTATAGACTATCCGCCGGACTCCCGTGCAGGGCCCCATGTCTAGGGTCCCTGTTGAAGGCCAATCAACCCCAAATGTCGGCCACTCCAATTCACAGAGTCTCCGGAGAGTGAAGGCATCTACAGAAACACCATAGCCTTCACCTCGTTTTTAAGTCCGGAAAATTTTTAACCATGCATTCAAGGGGACTTAGGTGACTCTCTTTTGAGTTTCCTTGCCCCATTTTTCTCTTTCCTTCCAATTTATAAACAGTTAGGCAACAAATAAGTCCAAAACAAATCCCAAAGAGGAAAAACGAACACTTTTACCAATTCCCACACACTCGATTGCAGCTGCACTCTCTCAACACTCACAACAACACTCATTCAGACCAGAACAACACTCACTCAGACCAGAACCAGGGAGTCTCCAGACTCCAAAACCCAGACAGAACCAGGGAGTTCCTAGACTCCAAACCCAGACAGAACCAGGGAGTCTTCAGACTCCAAAACCCAGACAGAACCAGGCCTCGGTGGTTGTCAGAAGCACAAATAACAGAAATGTCACAGACACGAGGACCCACCTTGTCCGCCACAGACAAACAACAGAATCAGACGGGCGCGATCTTGGAACAACACCTGATCCAAACAGTTAAACTCAATCAGCACCCTTACAGCAGGAGACTACCAGGCGTCCCTGGCTCTCCTCCTCCCTTGGGGCGTCCCCCAGGGTCGCAGCCTGTGGCCCTCCGGGCACGTCTACCGACCACTGTCCAGCCACTCTCACGAGTCGCCGAACGGCTGCCAATACAGAACCAGATCTGATAACAGAAGTGCGCACACAGATCCAGATCAGATAACAGAACACAAGACAAAGACAGACAACTTCGGGTACCCCTTCTTACCTCCAAGGTTGGCTCCGCGGATGAGGGGTGGTCGTCATATCCCGGACGAGCCCCCAAGATGAAAGACCCCCAGAGGGAGACCCTCACTCTGTCCCAGGGACAAACGGCGACCCCAATCACCCGCAGGAGGCGTCACTTGATGCAAACAGCAAGAGGCTTTTTATTCTAGCATGCTAGGGCTCAACTCGTAACTCACGCAGGAGCAGAGGAGTCCAGCCCCGAGCAAAAAGGCTCACAAGTATATATAGGCAAAAACTATACGTCGGGAGGGGCTACACACAGAGGGGGAAGAGGGGAACAAAGGAATTCTAAAAGGGGAGACTGGGTTCGTTAATAATGTATTTTATGACAGGGCTTGCGCTAAGTCAACAGTCCTGTCCGGTAATCTCGCCCCTATTTCACTGAATTGTCAAAGCAAGGTTTACTCTGTTATCCTGTTTCTCTTATCTTGTCGGAGTGAACCCTGCTCTGTTTACTCCCTGCTCAGGGCTGTTTCCTGAGACAACTTTAAGGGTCCTGTTCCCATCACTGGCGGGGGCCTTGGATAGTTGAGATAACACAGACAGCTTTTAAACATTTTTATTCTTTCAGCCTCAAATAAAGCAGAAAAATCATGGTTTACTAATATTAGCAATAACTTGCACTCAGAGTGGAAGTAGAGTGAAGGCAGAGTCCATAGCTAAGGTGTGCTTTCCAGATTCATACATGCCAATCACTTAAAAGTAAATTAAAACCAGATGCTAGAAAAGAACAGAGAACAATATATTATTGGGCATATATTCCTATTTAAATATATAAAAAAATTTGTAGTTTTGCACCTGCAGTACATCTTATGTCTTAATGTTCTAAAACCCACTATAAATAGTTAAAATTTTGATGATTATCATTTGAAGCATAGAATTGAGTCACATACTATTGAATTTCACTAAATAATATTTTTTTTTCAAAATTCTATTATATCCTTTCTTTTTCAGTTACATTTCTGTGGTCATTTTTAAACTGGAATTTACATTTATGCCACGTGTCCATTTAATATTTGGGTCCTATAACTACTGAATGTGGTAACTAGCTAGCATTGTTCTCTAGGCTGAAACAGACAGGAGAGTTTTGGGAACACTTATCATCTATAACTTTATACTTTTCTAGTTTAACTTCTGATTTACATTTAATGGGCTTCTAAATATTTACATGGGCCTCTTCTCTGGACTGCAGCATGGCCAGCTAAACATTTAAAGTTAGGTAAATCTTCATAACAAGGCCATTGCTCCTTTCTCTCGTTAAATTTGTTTCCTTTGAAGCAGTCTTCATTTCTCAGCATTTTATTATTTATCAGACTTAGTTTTCATGGTTGTCTACCCTCACAGAACATGCTTCCATCAAAATAGGACTGAGGAAGAATCATATCAATAAAAATATGTATGTGGCTTATGAAATAAATACTTTATGTCAATTTATTCATTTGTTAATTAGGAATTGCTCCCAACTTTAATAGGCTCATCAACAAGAGGGGAATGTAAACTAATGTAATAGTTTACATTTAAATGTTTATATAATATTTATGGAGAGGATATAAAGATTTTCTAATAGCAAAGTCTGCCTGACTATATCTCACTTTCAAGAACAGATTGTAGTCAGCAGCTAGAGAAAATATATAATATAATATGTAAATAGAACATGTATTTTATGTAAATATGAATAGACGATATCTCCAGAGGGTTGTTTTGTTCAGTAAATTATTCATTTATTACATAATTTATTATCCAGCACTTAATAAGTACTAGCTAATGTGATAGACACATAGAGAAAAGTGGGGATCCTAGAGTCCTGATTGCATTTTCTTTGCTCAGAGGAAGTTGGGGATACGTTTTGGGAGAAAGTGTTATATTACATTTAAAACAAAATATATTATAACAACAACAATAATACAAGGCTGAGATTTTTAAGTTCTGCAAGGGTGGAAAATTAGCCAGGCTGCAATCACCATGGAGTTAGACTCACTCTTTTTTTTTTCTTTCTGCAAAAAGCTTTATTGTTTCATTTGGTCCTATGCAGGGGACAGGGCTCCAGGGTAGATAAAAGAATGGCTAGTAGTTCCCGGAAGAGGCTCAGGCAAAAGCCAGAGACACCAGGGGGATGCAGGGGAGCCTGGGTGAGGGGGTCGGTGGGGCTCTGAAAGGTTTCTGGGCTCCAAATGCTCCTGGTACGGTAGTGCTTGAGGGTGAGATCCTCGCCCAGCCCAGCCTGGGCACTGGCCAGCCTGCGGATGTTAGTCAGGTGGTCACCCATCTTCTTGATCAGTTTCACCTCCTCACCCCAGAAGTGGTTCTCCAGGAAGTCATGGAGATGAGGGTCTGCACGGGGAGGGGGGGGGGGGGGAGCCAGAGCCTGCAGCTCCAAAAGGGCCTGGTTCAGGCTCTTCTCCAAGGCCAGGGCGGATTCCATGGTGTCCTGAGTTTTGGACCAGTCATCCTGGGAAGTTTTCTGCATGTCCTGGAAGAGAATGCGGCCGCCTCGCTGGTTTTGCAACTTTAACAAAGGTTCCGCGCCCTAGTGCTTTTTCTCCACCAGCTTGCAGAAGAGATGGCCCACACCCTCTCAGGGGTCCTCAAACTTTTTAAAGTGGGGGCCAGATCACGGTCCCTCAGAGAGCTGGAGGGCCGGACTATATGAACTACTAATTCCTACTGTAACACCTCGGCTGCGCTCACTGCCCAAAAAACCTGGCGGGCCGGATCAGACTCCTCTGCGGGCCGCATGTGGCCTGTGGGCCGTAGTTTGAAGACCCCTGCTCCAGAGCCACATCGTAGCCTGGGTAAACCAGACCGAGGCAGGTGTAGGAGGCCCGCAGGTGCAGGTTGAGCAGGCAGTTGACTGAAGCCTCCACCTCGGCGGAATAATTCTGACAAATTTGGGAGCTCATGGTCATTCAGCAATGAGAAGTTAAGGTAGAAAAAACACACACAAAAAACTGGTGTGTTGCTGGTCCCGGAGGTGGTGCTGAAGTGGTGACTGGATGAGATGCAGGAGAATGGTCGGAGGCTGGAAGGGGCCCTGGGTCTGTTCCATCCAATCACTGCTGAAGCAAGAGACAGATCTGGGACCTCCTAGGCCGCTGCTGCTAGACTCACTCTTAAAGGTGAAACATCCAAGAGTCTGAAACAGCTACAAAAACTGAGAAAACTGTATGGAATTTGTGTATTTTGTTGGTGTGGAAGAGACCATCACATTCCACCTAGAGAGAAGGCAGGTAGAAGAATTCTTGGGAGGACAAACTAGAATAAAAGACTCCATCTACTTGAGAAAATCAATGCCTGCACCTTGATTGCATAAAGAAATAGCATTAGCACCATTTTACTCCAGGTAAGTAACTCAGAAATCTTGGTCTGTTCTAACGGTTGCAGAAACTAATTGGTAATTGACTGGCCTTAAGCATTACTATCCAAGTACTTTTCCTTCCCAAGGCCAAAAGAGTAGAGCAGAACTCACTGCCCAAACCTGCTTCACCTGGGGGCTGAAGGGGTACTTGGAGCTCAGGACATTCTCAGGTTTTAGTAAACACAAGAGTTTGTTTCTTCATCTTTCATGTAGTCATGTTATAAAAAACAACACAAGGACAACTGAAGAGGCAGACTAATTTAAAACAAACTTACAAAGGAGACCACAAGAATAACAAAATTTAAAGGGAAACCTTGATTACAAATACCGCTAGATGAAGAAGTGTTAGAATAGAGAAACTAAGCCGGCATAGCACAGTGGTTGAACATCAGCCTATGAACCAAGAGATCACAGTTCCATTCCCAGTCTGTGCACATGCCCAGATTGTGGGCTCCATCCCCAGAGTGGGGCATCATTGATGTTTCTATCGCTCTCTCCCTCTCCCTTCTTCATTGAAATAAATAAAAGTATATTTTTTTAAAAAAAATGTTTAAGTAAATAAACTACAATTTGATATAATAAATTAATTTTAAAAACCTGCCATCAAATGAAATAAAAGTAACAGGAAAATATATTTATATGACTCCATCAAGGAAGACAAAACTAGACAAAACAGACAAAGTTAAGTAATACGTTTTACAGGCTTTACATTTGTGGTAAGAACATGAAGATTTGCAAGGGAATTGCTGATATAATGTTGGTTTTCAATAGGAAAGAGTGTATATAGAGCCAGGGATGTAAATTGGGATGAATTTTCAAAGTTCAGTGGTTTCTATTTTAAGCTGAGTGATGGGGAGGAAATGTATCCTCTTTTGTGTATTGTGTGCATTACCTGCTTTTTAAAAAAGTAAACATGGCCAAAACTGGTTTGGTTCAGTGGATAGAATGTTGGTCTGCGGACTGAAAGATCCCAGGTTCGATTCTGGTCAAGGGCATGTATATTGGTTGCGGGCACATCCCCGGTGGGGGGTGTGCAGGAGGCAGTTGGTCAATGTATCTCTCTCATCGATGTTTCTAGCTCTCTATCCCTCTTCTTTCCTCTCTGTGAAAAATCAATAAAATATATTTAAAAAGTTAAAAAAAAAAGTAAACATGGTTAGCAAGCATGTTTTTGTTGTAGTTTTTTTATTTTATTTTATTTTAAGAAGAAGCAAGGATTGTGCAATGGAATAAAGAAGAGGATAGGGTGACAAGTGTATTGAGAAGAGATTGAATTATATAAGAACTTCTAGACAGAAATACAGAATTTATGCAAGTTAAATGTTATCCTAATCATAGAGGAGAGCAAGAAACTAATTTGGATTACTCTGGCTGCTGTGCTGAGAAATGTATATATTTTTCCCAGAGTAAATAGTGGAGAAGGAAAGACCAATTTGGAAACTCTTTCAGTAATCCATCTGACAGATGTTGCCTGCAACTCCTGTGTTTGTCACGGAGCTGGAAAGAAATAGACAGCTTTGAAATATATATAGGAGTTGTAATTTATAAAACTTTGTGATGGATTGCATTTAGTGGTTTAAGTAATGGTGAGTGATAAACAATGTTTTTATGTCTTTAGATTGACTGACTGGTGGAAGAAGAATCTATTAATGTAGAGAATGTTATAGGAAGAATTGAATTGTGGATGGAATTAGATCAAGAGATTCATTTAAACAAGTTGTGTTTGGACTTACTATGCTGTGTTTCATTACCGGCAGGTTATGTTCTGTGAATCATCCAGATGGAAAAGTTAAGTGATTGGTTTGGAATACAGCCCCTAAACAGTGAGCCACTAATAAGGAGGGGCATGTGAGGTCTTAGGAATTAATAAGATTGCATAGAGAGATGCTGTAGAAGAACAAAAGTGGTCAAGGTGTGAGGTGTTCATACTTTGGCAAGAAGTAGTGGAGCAATTATAAACAAAGTGAAGGGGCGTAATATACTGAGAGGTTAACAAATAAAAATAAATAAATTGGAGAACAAAGTATCAGAGAAGCCAAGAGGAAAGTACTGTATAATCTTTTCTGACAAAGCCTTCAGTAAACTTGAGAAAGATGATGACTGGTAAGTTATTTACTGGATTTACCAAATTAAGGTCACACGTGATGGTAATATACTGTATAAATATTTCTCTTTTCCATGACCAGCACAGCTAGAGAATGGACAGGAGTCCTGAGTAGGAGTGATGGGGGATTGAAAAAAAGAAAAAGACAAACACAAAGACAGTAGGGAAAGCTGGGACCTTGTGGGACAGCTGTCCTCTGATGGAGAGACAGGGACCAGAAGCTAAACAGCGTGTTTATTTTATACAGTAAGATACTAGGAATTTTTTTTCTAAAGTTTAAGATAAAGAAAATATGTGCATTCTTATGACTTCTTTGTAATCATCACTTCTGGATGGGTCCAGATAATTGTGTTTGTTTCTGGTGCCTGGCTGGGTTTAGATAATGAAATTCTCCCCCCAGACACCTGAGCTAAAGGTCAGACTGACAACACACCTGCCTCTGGCACAGTATGTTTCTAGGGCATGACTCTGCCAGGCATTAATGGAATCAGAAGACAATCAGCTCAGGGGTCTTTCCCAAGTGCTCTCTACTGTAATAAGAAAATCTTCAATTGTATAGTGCAGTCGGTGTGTAGAGCCTAAAGAATGAAGGACATTTAAGGAAGAGATGATAATGCGTGCAGTTAATGCTTAGAAGAAGCATGGGCATTGAACTCCAGGTGGAAAACTTGACAACTTATTATCCAGATGTACAACGAAAACATAGGTTTTCTTTTTATTTGACTAATTTTTCTCCTGGATCCTAACTTTTCTGTATAGCATGGATTTGAGAAGGCTTAACATTGACAGAGATTCCATTTAGTTTAATTCTATAGTTTATTTTCTCTTGAATGAGTATGTTTTTCAAATATATTTCCCCTTCTCTTTTTCCTTCTCCAAGATGGCAAGTAAAATTAAGGGCTTGAGTGGAGGTGAGGTGGTGTGGCTTCATGTCTTTCAGGTAGTAGAACACAGAGCCTTGGATCCAAACATGAACATCCCTTTTCTGTCCTCTAAGTCCATCTTGATGATGTCACATGTCAGCCTACATTCTGAGAAGACTATCAGCATTTCTATTTGAACTCTGAAGCTGGAAACTCTCAGCTAAATTAATGATGTATGAAACAAGGGTATCATCTCTAGATGACCAGATTGGGCCAAAAGAAGGAAATTTTGTGGATGTTGGATAATTAAAATGACTATGAAAATTAGAAATTAATTCACTGCAATAATAGATTCATACTTTGAAAAGTCAAACAAAATTCAAGGTCTATCTACACAAGCCCATTCCATGGTCAGTTTCTCTGTGAATAGGAATAGCTTCACTACATTTTCTCATATGTATATATTTCATGTATTCATTCATTTATTCAAACATTTACTATAATATTTTACATTACTATTATTACTGGGCTCCATACTAACAGCTGATGATTGGAAATTAATAACAGTATCCTTTTTCCAAAGGATGTAACTATAAGCATAAAACCCAAAATACAAAACATTATTAAAATCAAATTATCGATAGTACTGGTATTAGTAGAGAAATAGTTATTGTTTATTTTATACTGTGCTATAATGTACCAAACAATTAGATTAAACAAAAATACATGAATTCATGCATGGGTGGGGTCCAGCCAACCTGGCCAAGGGGAGGGGACATGGGCAGTTGGTTGGCCTGCCTGCTGCTTGACTCCTGGTCAAGGGGACAATTTGTATATTAGCCTTTTCTTGCATAGGATATACACTGAGTGTCCAGATTATTATGTGTTAAGAGATCATGATAATCTAGCCACTCAGTATATATGAGGAGGGTTAGTGTTTGATTTAGTGCTTCTAGATATAGATGACTTTTCAAATCCAGAAGTCACTTTCCTACTTTTCCACTTGGAAATTGTTTTGAACTTGCCACATCATTAACCATAGAACCAACACTCCAATTGAAAAAGAATTGTTTTTAAAATAAAACACATGATGTCTTTACCTCTCTGAGTCTAGGAAAAATAGCCAACATCAGTGTCTCAGGCACTTAGCTACAAAACTTATTTCTTTTTCTCTTTGATCAAAGGAGGGAGCCATCAGTTCTAAATTTGTCAGCAGCAGGTTTAAGGATGTTTGTTTCTCAATCCAGAGGTTCTCTGATTATCAAATATGAATTAGTTATAGAGACACTGTGGCTAGGAGGTCATTACAATATATTCTTGACTTAACTGTCCTTATGGATTGCTTTTCTAAATCTGTGATTATTTAATTTACAGGGGGAAAAACAAACAAGCAATTGACTTTGCTGCAGGGCATCTTGGTCGCTTCCATGACACTTTCCCACCTGATTAATTGAAAATAGCCAGCAAACTTTTAAACATTATTTTAAGACTTAATGGAAATGAGATAAAACATCTTGTGATAAAGATTTATGCAACTCATGTAATATATTTAACTTATTATAATTAAATATGAAATATACTTCAGAGATAGGAACATTTTAAATGACTATTGTTTATGTTCATCAGTGAATGCAATGCATTTGAGAGAAAGCAGTCCATTTTTTAGTTGAAATTATATTAAGCTTGCAAATTTTCTTACTTTATTTTTATTTATTTATTTATTGGACCAGAAAGGTTCCTTATACTGCTCTGAACACGAGAGAGCATGTTAAAAATATCTTTGATCTGAAGATTTCCTATATGCAGAACTATGTTTGCTATAGACATGATACAAATTACTAAGTCTGCTGGCTTCTGGAAAAAACAAATAAAAATATGAACCAATTTGTATTAGATGATTTTATTTCATGTTCTTAAATCATGTAAAACAGTACTTAAAGGTAGACATTCTATTTGTGTCTATCAAACCGTCCAATTTTACAAATGAATCAACTGAAGTAGATATATTCACCCTTTCCTCTCTAATTGAGTTGTAAAATACATAAGTCAAATAATGCATTTTAGATGCATTTGGTAGAAATATTGCTAAGCTACAAATTGTGTAATAAAATGTATAATGCAGTAAAATATTGGAATTATTTTAGATCTCCAAAGTACATTATTTTCATCTTTAATTTCCAGCCTCATTGCCATAACTTTCCTGAGATTTCTTCAATAATTGTTTATGAAGTGATTAAATGAATAGCTTTCAGACACTCTATCAGCACATATTTATACATAAATTCCATGAAATTCTATTTATTTTAAAAATAAAATTGTATTTTAGAATAGTTTTAAGCTTTCCAGTGGGATCAAGCCTAAACGGGCAGTCAGACATCCCTGAAGGGCCCCCAGATTGGAGAGAGTGCAGGCTGGGCTGAGAGACCCCTTTTCCCCCCAAGCCCCATTTACAAATGTTGTGCACTGGGCCTCTAGTAACTAAATAAGTGTATAACTTTATCTTTGATTTGTACATAAAGTGAAATTCATATGTAGTTTGTCCACTTACATTCTGTTTAGGGTTGATTCTGCATTTTTACTCTAAACTGTGCAGTGGTATGCTAAATGATGTTTGTTTTATTAGTAAGACGTGGAAGCTTAACAAATTAGCTTCCTTGGGATTTCATGAGCCTTGTTAAATTAGTGAAATCAAATCATTGAAAAAGCAGAGATTGTTGAAGATAGTCTACTATCTTAGGAAAAGAACATATATCAGTTGTTAAAAATTTGAATCTGATAAAAAAATTCTAGAACACATCTTGATTTATTCATTAAATATTTATTGGAAAATAGATTCAAATATTCTTATAATCATCAGACTTTATCAGTCAACTAATAATCATAATTAGTTCTCTTACTAACATTGGTGAGCAGACATGACCCAACAGTTTTCACACAAAATCTTAGGAGTCCTCATTTTAGTTTTCATTAAGAGCCCTCTTTCCCAGAAAAAAACACACTGTGTGCTAAGCCTAGTTTGTGTAGATTTGTGAATAAAAATCTTTGTTTCGATTAAAATTGATTTTATTAAAAAGAGATGAACATTTCCATATATAAAACTAAATTGCAATTGTTTCATACAATAAGAGATTGAACTCATTCAATTATGAATTATTTGCTAAAGTATTCTAGATAATATGATCCTCCATGAAATCAATTGTTTCAAACCTTATGCAAATTACCTTTCTTGTTATCTATTAATTTAATACTTATAAATACTCTAGTCTTTTTTATATGAGAGATGTATAGGGAAGTACATTTTCCTCATTTGTTCAGGTTTATCTCTATTCTTCAACCTCAAAACAATACAAATGACTATGTCTTCTGGAATAATTTTGAAATGTTATTTAGAGATTTTAATTATATTTGCAGGAGGAATTTATTTTGACATTATAATTTTTTATCTTTAAGTGCTTATAGTTTAGACTTTATTTGGGCCAAAGTTAAAATATGTATTATTTTAAGAGAAGAAACAGAGATTTGAAAAGCACAGTTCTTTGTGTTTAATCTAAGATTCTGTTTCTAACTAAAATTTTATAAAAATCTATACATATGATATTAAAAATAAATACTGTAGTACATAATTAAAAGAGACATAATTGGAGTGTAGTAACCAGAACATTTTTTAAATAAAACATGTTAGTAAAGTTTGAAGGAAAAATTTTACATTTAATATCCTTATGCTAGTCATAACTAAAATGAAAATGTTTAATTTTTCATTTAAAACATAATTTTACTTTTTGATTATAGCTTAATTTGGTTGGGATATAATTTAATAGTTAAGGAACTAAAAGTAAAAGGATTCACATGTTTAACTGAATAGAAAGGTGTGTTTTTTGCATAAATTTTTGAAGTGCCAACATTAAAATAGTAATAAACTAACAGCCCCTGGACTATTGACTATGGTGAGACTCTTAGATAAGGCCCATGTAAAGGCCTTAAGAACATTGGAAAGGAAAATAATCATTAAAACTTTCCAAATGTTTTTCAATAAAAACAACATATATCATTTGTTGTAATCCTTAAAAATGAATATATGAATCAATTTCAGTTTGTTTTATATTGTTGTTTATTGGTGATGGTATTGAATCAAGACGAATATCATGAGATTTATTACAATGCAAATATCATAAATATTTTGGTTAATAATTAATCCCTCATATTGCTAATCTGTCTTTCAATTAAAATCCACAGAGGCTTGATAGAAATATTATAATTTTGTTCAATCTGATAAAACAAATCCAATTCAGCTTTCTGGAGACATATTTTGTTTTCTACTACTTCGATTTATTGAGTATCAATTTTGAGGCTTTACCCACATTTCCCCCCCTATTTTTCATTATAGGTAGGATCCATTATATATATATATATATATATGTATATATATATATATATATATATATATATATATATATATATATACCTTTTTAAAATTATATATATATATATATATATATATATAATTAAAAAAAGGTTTTCTTAAAAAAATAGTCACAATCTAATGTAATAGATAGACTGGTCAAATTACGATTTAATTAAGGGTTAAGCTGTTCTCAAGACCGTGGGTACAGATGTTGCAGATAGTCTGAGGACCTTAGTGCTCTGTACTTCCTTCATTAATTTTTTTAAATGAAGATTTAGACATTTCGTAGGTAAAGTTCATTTGTGTGTTTGTTTGTTTTTATCTCAGCCATTTCAAAAACAGGATAAGTTGTTATAATTTGTTTTGTCTTGCTTTTGAATTTTTGTCATTAGTCATCTTAACACCCACCTACCATGAAATATTAATTAAATGTTTTAAAGTTAATTTAATGTAAATGAATCAATAGCGCTAAAGATTTGGGGATTTTTATATCCAACCTTATTTTTTTTAAATACTATTTTTACTAAGAAACTATTTGATTTTATATTATCTGCTTTAAAAACTTAAGATTTAGCCTGGCCAACATGGCTCAGTGATTGAGCATCCACCTATGAACCAGGAGGTCTCAGATCTGATTGCTGGTCAGGGCACACGCTTGGGTTGAGGGCTCCATCTCTGCTACAGGACGTGCAGGGGGCAACTAATCAATGACTCTCTCTCATCAGTGATGTTTCTGTCTCTCTCCCTCTTCTTTCCTCTCTGAAATCAATAAAAAATATATTTGAAAAAACGAACAAACAAAATGAAAGATTTAAAAGAATAGAGTGTTCTTCGGTAATTCACTTTTAACTACATGAGCATTATTCATTTTAGTGTAATTTAAAAATGACATTACATATTCCTTTTCCTATGAATGATTTTCACTTATTATTATTTGCCATTTTCTGTTCATATTTAACTCAATTCAAAAAACGCACATGTATGCACACAATTCAACTGTGACAGGAAAGCACACAATGTTAAAGAATGCTCTATCTGACTGAAAACATTACATACAATTTCCGCCTTCCCTAATTCTCTACTTTTCATCTTAGGAACAAAGTCTTTCATCTGCAAAATGTACAATAGAAACATTTGAATATTTCAATATTTTATTTATTTTTAATGTCAGAGCTTTTGAATGAACCGTTGAGCTCAGATAGATGTTTTCCTTCCAAGCCTGAGGCTTCCAGCTAAGCCAAATCTATTTATGCTAACGATCGCCAGCAGCTGTACTCTGCAGTATCAGAGGCTGCTGGGAGGTCTTCCAAGGGAAATCCAAATAGAGCATATTGCCACGATCTAGTGTGAGTGCTGAAAATAATGTCCCACCTGCAATGATTTCTGTGCCACAGAAAACATGGCAGCTACACTGTATTCTGTAAAGAGAGGGAAAGAGAGGGGGGGGGGGAGGAGAAGGAGAGAGAGAGAGAGAGAGAGAGAGAGAGAGAGAGAGAGAGAGAGAGAGAGAGAGAACGAACACAAGAGCTGGCTATGTTATTTGTTTCTAAAAGTTGATTCATCCTACTTAATCCTACTTATTCATCTTTGTGCATTTGTTGGCTTATTAACCCTAATATAAAGTGAAAGTGATTGGCTGTTGTGATTGGCTGTTGCCTCATTCAACCCCATCAACCAGAGGTCCCACCCGTTCCCATATTCTACTTCCTGCCTTTTATGGCTTCCTATGATGTGAGCAGCAGCCCATGGAGGGAGAGAACTGGAGGGAACTATGCAACGAATGCTGCTATTAGCTTAAAAAGCACAGTCCATGAAAACACACTAATTCTGCAGGAGACAAAGGAGTGGAGGTTTTACCACCTATCATTCAAATGATGAATGAACACACTGAGCTATTTCTGCGGCACAGGAACAGTTAGAGCTGGAGAGGGCTGTTGAGAGGAATTGCATCAATAAAACCACCTCTCATGAAAAATGACTGCCGTGCTGTCCTTTATCCACATTAATGGTGCTTAAAATGCACTCTTGAGCATGCACATATGTTTACACTTGTACAGGGATACAGACATATTAGCTCTCCCTAGGTGTTCTTCTAACCAACAGATCAGTGCAAGTGACTTCTGTAGTTCAGCTTCATGACTTTTTCATAAAAAATTGAAAAAGTTTTGTTACACTTTGACAAATGATTCTATCTCCAGAAAACCCTCGGAACCATAATCATTCTTTACATAGAGATGTGCCAAAATTCTTAAAAATAATTTAGGCAGCTGCAGGGCTGTTTTATATGCAGGTTTAAGACGTGGCCTTTAGTCATTTGCTTCTCCTTCCCCGATTTGAATTCTTTAGCCAGGAAATTACTATGAAAATGATGCAGTCGTCCATCTGATGGGTTATTCAAATAAAACAAAAAAGGTCATCGTGACTTATTTATTACATAATTCAAAGGATGCTGGAAATTTCCTTTAGACTAGTTAATATTTTCAAAATTGCATGTCCTTGATGCGAGCCTTTCAGGCTTTAATTAAATTTTAGTATATATTTAAAGATCGGTTTTAGAAAGCTAAGGTTTTTACAAGGTAGAAGCCAACAGACATCTCTGTGGTTTATACGAGTAGGTGGCAATTTGTGAAGAAATTAAAGTGGGTAAAAGCTATACTAATAAAAGGGTAATAAGCTAATTAAGGCAGGTGTCTTCTGGACCTCCATCCGGACAAAGCCATAGTAGCTATAAGGCCCTGTGTTCAGGCAGCTGTGGGCTCAGTGTGGTCACCTCCCACAGAGGGAGGCCAGACTGCAGCTTAGGCCCACTCCCCATCACTAGGACATCCCCTGAGGGCTCCAGGGCGTGAGAGGGGGCAGGCTCAGCTGAGGGACCCCCCCGAGTGCATGACTTTTCGTGCACTGGGCCTTTAGTGTTAATATATACAACAGTTTGGCTCTATTGGTGTTTTCAAAATTGACCAAAGAAATAATCTTTAATCCACAGTCAGATAAGTTCCCAATCTGTTTTATAATTCTTGATATTTATTCTTCTCATTTCATTTCAAAGCAAATCAATATTACTTTCTTATAAATAAATTTTATGAATGATATAAAAGGCCTTAATTTGTTGCAGTGGGGACTGAGAAGGGTGACATGTGGGTTTTATTCAAATATAAGCATGATTCAAGGTTTGATCACATGAGAGGGGAAATAAGTCACCTGCTTCGTTCGCTGATACACTTGGGAAGGACAGGAAGAGCCTGTGACAATAAGCAGCTACCAATGCAGAGCAAATTAGCCATGATGACCGGGTGGAAGAGTGATATCATAGTGATCCCTGCCACGAACCTTGTTTGGAGCATTTGCCATTAAAAAATGTGGATGTGCATAGTTTTGCAAATGTGAGAGGAGAGGTTGTCCTTAGGCAGCCTAGTCTTGATTCAACCTTGGGCATCTAGAAAGAGAACTAAGCACCTGGCTTTCCTTATATCTAATAGATTTGTCACTTTTTCTAATGAAAAAGAAAGAAAAGAATGAAAGTTCCCTTGGTTTTTGATATATTAAAGTTGGGGGGGGGGGAATCTTCTCCATTTCTAATTCTGCTCCGGAACTGATTAATTTCATCCAAACTTCCACAGTTTCATATATTTCAATTCAAATCTCTCATGTGTCACACTTTTTCAAAAATGTATTTAATCATTCATTATTTAACCTATTTTTTTTCAAATATTAGATAATGGGAGTGGTCAATAGAAAAAAATGAAATATTCTTTGTTATTTCTATTTTTAAGCTTACATGAAAGTAAGTAAATAATCTTAATATTATATCATTGCCAAATTTATATTAAAAATAATAATCAGAGACTGAATTACAATCATAGTTGAAGTACCTCTTTTAGAATGTCTAATTTCATTTAATATTTAGATTGATTTGACTATTTCTAACTGATTTCAACTTATTTGTCCAATGGCATTGAAATATTAATGTACATAATGTAAAAAATCCTAGATTGAATATAACCTAATATATTTTTATAATTAGTTCTTCTTTGAATCGTATACCTACCTCTAAAAAGTCTGAAAAGATAAAGTATTACTCTTTTGCTGTAATTCCAAAAATATTTATTTTATGAGCAACTGCCTTTTAAAAATTAATTATATTAACATATATTTTCTTCATGGAGTTATGCTCTTGTTCTACATACAATGCTTGGAAAGTTAATGCATGACCTTGGTAAATTACATTATTTTATCCCTTTTAATATGTGCAATGAAGTATGAACTCCAGAGTATTTGTGCTGGTGAAAGGGAATAAATTAAGTCCTCAATTGCATGCCAGTGAGGTACATATTTTCTTTGAATTTCACTAGACTTGGGCAGGTGGGTAAAGAGACTAATGTTTTTCTCTTCATGTGCCATTTATCACCCACTACAGTGGCTCAAAGCAATTTTGTTCTCTCTTCATGTCCCAGGGGCCCCAATATAGATTTTCATTTTGCTAGCTGGAATGAATCTGAAAACTCTCCCTGATGCTTGGTCTTGATCAGCTGCTGCTCTTCATTGACTGAGCAAGTAATCATTTTATTGCCACTAAGATGGACAGTTGACCTAGCCTAAGAGTGGCCCTATAATTTATATACTCTTTGTGCTACACTAAGCTTCCCCGTTGAAAGAAAACAGAAGTTGCCTGGGCTAAATAATGATTCATCTGGGTCACTGGTCATAATTTCAAATAAAATCCACAGTTTGGGAGTGAAAATAAGATATATATGGAGATTCTCTTAAATGGAATTTTGCAGAATGCACACACACACACACACACACACATGCAGTCATCATCAGACTTCTTAAAATCCCCATATATGTTTTATCCTTTATAAGTCTTCTGGGCTCATCTCTATCTGTATCTGTATCCCACTATAGCACCTAAACCTGGCCTACATGTGTGATTTGGGGAAGACCTTATTCTGACAAGGAGCAAATTGACAAGGACATTCCTACAGGAAAGCATTCTTTGACACTGGGCCAGAAACTGTGTGGGCTTTCAGGACAGATGGGAAGGCACATAGATAGCATCATTTGTGCCTAAACTGTCAATGAGGCACTAACCATCCTTTACCTCTCAGTGAAATGATGTTAAAGAATTTGATATTAAGTTTAAAAGCACACAATGCCAAAATTTGTCAATTCCTTTGCTATATTAAGGTGTATTTCTCTTCCTTTTTTCTTCTCTTTTCTTCCTTCTTCCCTTTCTTCCTTCTTTCCTTCCTTCCTTCGTCTTTTTTCTTTTCCCTTTCTTTTTTTTTTTCATGTAGGTGTGCTTCTAATTTAAATGATATATATTTATCTCAGGCTTCAAGATAGGTAATATGTTTGCCAGTGAATAAAACAAAAGCAAAAAATACATTAATCATCAAAATAAGATAATTTTTAAAGTGTGTAGGAAAAAAGTTTTAATAATTTAAAACATGTTTAACTTTGAATGACATCAGTGAGTTCTATAACAATTCTATGGTGATAGATTAGCTCATTGAATTTATAACATAAATTTTAAAAAGAATGAAGGTTATGAGCTTCAATATGTCATAAATGTTATAACAAGATAAGTTCTCAACCTCCTTGTCTGAATCTGATATGGCATTTTCCAACATTTGTCTCTTTCTAGTAGGGATGAGTCACAAAAAATGTATTTCATTAGTAACTACATCTGTAATTACATATTCTTACCTTCCTAATTTGCTATCTCGTCCCACTGTAGAAAATCATTGTGCACATGAGAGTAGTAAAAATTAATTTTAAAATATTTAGGCTGCAAATGACAGGGAAAAAAATAGCACATTGGGGAAAACATTGCTTTATTTGTTCCACATAATATGAGGTGTGGAGCTACATTAAGTGGCCAGATTATTATGATCTCTGAATGCATAATAATCTGGCCACTCAGTATATAAATGATGCATGAATTCCTGCATGGGTGGGATCCGGCCAGCCTGTCCAGGGGGAGGGAACTTGGGTGGCTGGCCGGCCTGCCTGCTGGTCGAACTTCTGGTCCAGGGGACAATTTGCATATTAGCCTTTTATTATATAGGATATATACTGAGTGGACAGACTATTATGTGTTTAAAGATCATAATAATCTGGCCACTCAGTGCATGTGGTTGTGGTTGCTGACATCAGTTTTTACTCAACAAGTCAGTGAACTGTGATCATGTCTCTGAGCTTCTTAACTTTCTCAGAGTTCAAAGCATGCTTACATCACTGAGTGCTGAGTCCTCATGGGAGACTCAAAGACAGGATGCAAGAGCCAATGTAGAGTAGACCTTTGCTTTATTTTATTTTTGTCAGGAAAATCTAATCTTTCTTAATTCCAGTGATTCTTTGCTTTTTACTATCCAGAAGTAAGTCCCATCATCACCACTATGTATAAAGGTTACACAAGGGAATATTTGATATTTCTGGCCTCTGTAATGAGAAATGTGTAAGGAAAAGTGAATTTGTGGTAGAGGATTTTTTTAGTTTTCTACTTTTTAAAATGTATTGGGATGATACTGGTTAATAAAATTACATAGGTTTTAAGTGTACAATTGTATGATGCATCATCTGTATATTACATTGTACAATATCTTTACCATCGAAAGTCAAATCTTCTATCACCATATCTTTTACCCCCTTTACCCTTTACTACTCTCCCTCAGACCTCCCTTTCTCTGGTAACCACCATACTGTTATCTGTGTCTATGAGGTTGTTGTTTTTAGTTTGTCTCTCTTGTCTGTTAATTTGTTGCTTTCAGTTTTATATCCCTCATATGAGTGAAATCATATGGTTCTTGACCTGTTCTGTCTTACTTCACTTAGTATGATATTCTCAAGATCTATAACAAAACAGCACTGCAGACATGATTAAGGATTTGTAGATGGAAGATTGTCCTGGATTGCTCTAGCTGGTTTGGCTCAGTAGGCAGAGTGTCAGCCTGCAGACTGAAAGGTCCCTGGTTTGATTTCAATCAAGGGCATGTACCTCAGTTGCAGGCTCCAGCCCTGGTTGGAGCATGTGCGAAGGCAACCAATCAATGTGTCTTTCTCACATCGATGTTTCTGACTGTCTCTTTCTCTCCCTCCCGCTCTCTCTAAAAATCAATGGAAAACTATCCTCAGGAGAGGATTAACAAAAATAAAATAAAATAAAATAAAATAAAATAAAATAAAATAAAATAATAAAATTAAAATAAAATAAAATAAAATAAAATAAAATAAAATAAAATAAAATAAAATATTGCCCTGGATTACCTGAGTAGGCCCAGTGCAATCTCAGGACTCCTTATTAGTGAAGGAATTAGGTACTCAATTTTTGGTAATTTGCACAGATGCAATAGGAAACAAATGCCATAATCCTTTACTAAAGAACATCGATTGAGCCTCTGTTTTGCAACATTTTGCTATATATGACAATTTTTTATTAAAAACTCTAAAATTAATAAAATGAGTGACATATTTCTTCAGTGTTAAATTCAAAATTTGATTTAAATCTAGGCTATTTAAACTGCCCTCAAAAACATAAATTACAAATTATCATTAATGTAAACGTGCTTAAACACCACCTCAATTATTAAAACAAATATATATTAACTATTATAAAGATTTAGGCTAGATAGCAAAAGAAAATAAAATTTTTCTCACTTTATTGCCTCAAAATGCAATATGGAATAGTAGATATATCATTTGTATAGTAGATATATCATTTGTTTCTATCTTAAAATTGCATTTTGTTTTCAGAGAAAATGGTATTTTTCATCTTACTTGAGAACAAAGCTACAGAGGCACACACATACACACACATGCATCCACATATATTTATATAATGTGAACAATTAGAGAGCATTATGGCTTGATGACATCTGGTTCCATCAGTCATTTAGTAAATATGATTCAAAATATATTGAGATAGAATGATGCTGTATTATTTATCTGTTTTTTTTTTCCTTGCAGTTGAAAATACACAATATAAATAGCACTGCTTGATTGCTGATATCTTTCCTCAATTAGCATAGATGCAAATTGATTTGAATTTTTTAATCTTATTTTTTGGCTTGAGGGGACAAAACAACAGAGTTGCATTCTTCTTCCTGCTGCATTTCTATCAAACATATTTTTACTGCGAACTACGTTTGGATCTTAGGCAAGTTACTTTTATCCTTTTATCTCAGAAGTAATATTCAATTGCAGCTCTCTATGACCCCTTTAGGAGATATATTTGTCACCACAAGGTGTTTGAAGTGCACAATTAGCCTTTTTCTCACTCTCTCCATGTTATCCATCCAGGCGGGTGGTCTTTAAACACTCAAGTAATCATTTCTACGGCACCGAACATACACAAGTTGGCTCTTCCGCTGCGGTCAAAGATGTGTTATTTTCAGTCGTGTTTGGCTTTAGATGAAATGGTTTGAAAACAGTCTGAAAGTTTCAGTTCTTCAATGAGTCATGCTCCACTGAATGGCAAAGCCTGATGAATGGTCACCTGCTTGGAAAAAAGGATGCTGGTGAAATAAACATCCCAATCACCCAGGAGAAGCAGCAGGACAATGATAAAGACTTTCTTTTTCTTAATCCAATTGGGTATTGAAGAGGATAAAAGGACATACATTTTCTTTCATATAGGAATAAAGCCTGGCTACCTTGTAATATAGCAAGTGGTGCACTTTATCTGATTGCTTTTGCAATATAACAGTTCCTGGGGGAATTATTGCATTGTTGTAATAAACCACAGTATTCATTAGTTTTAGTAAAAACAAACAAATAAACACAGGAAAAAGATTGCTTCTATTATGGACAGGGGTTATAGTAATACTTAACTTGCTTACAATGATATGGACATTAATTTGCAGACTAGAATTTCATTGCTCTATGTCAAAGCTTCTCTCTCAATTTTTAGGTTATTCTGTTATCAATCCTAGGTGCCCTCAAACCTAGGATTCACTGATCCAAAGTGTATAATCAGCATCTATTGAACAAAAGCAAGTGGTCCTGGGAACATTCCTGCTACCGAGAAAATTAAAACTGACCCATGGGATCATGTGTGCAATTCTTCCCAGAGGTGATTGACTCCTCTCCTTACATATCTAATATTGTTCAATGGACAAGATGAGAAAGCAATAAGTCCAATCTCACTCCCCCTATTTCTCACAAAACTATTTATTAAATCCACACCAAAAGGAGCATGGTTTATTATCATTAAACAAGTGCAACAGAGTTCATTACAAGTAGCAATACTAGCATAAGGAAAAGAAGCAATTCATCTTCCTTAAAGTAAATATCACAATTAGAAAATGACTTAAAACTACTACTGGTTCGATTCCCAGTCAGATCACATGCCCAGGTTGCAGGCTCAATCCCCAGTAGGGGCTTGCAGGAGGCAGCTGATTGATTATTCTGAACTTCAACAGTATCAGATGTATTCCTTCATTACTTTTCATCTTATTTCAGGGGCTTTTATAAGAAAAGACATACTATAGTCATGCTGCAAATGATTTGGAGAGACAGAATCATGACACAGGGAAGTTGCCAGTGCTGGAGGGCTGTGGCTAGAGTCAGCTGATTGGGTAAAAAAAAATAATAATAAAGCACCACACCCTGCAAAAGTACCTGGGAAGTTACTACTAAGAGTCCGGAGAGGAGGTCAAAGACTTCCAGAGTGGGAGAAAACAGTCTGTCAATGAGAGATCAATGGTCAACTTTTGGCAGGAGTCATCAATCTGGCCTACAGTGGTGGCCTCTGCATCAGAATCATAGTCCTTTACTATGATGGATGTTGCCATGTCCAGTATTAGCAAGAGTGACAACCTGTGTGATGCAGGCTCCCAAAGCACCTTGATTCTAGTGGATCTCATTGGAAAATAATCCCATCATGTACATCTAAAAGTGACACAGATAGTTCAGTCAGAAGCAATGCTTTTTTTCACAGTTTTCACCTCCAGAGGGGAATGTTTATTCACCCAGCCTGTGGTTTTCCGTATAACAGAATAACAAGTAGCAATGGTCATACCTGAGTCAGTAAAATTGTAACAGGGTTTGCCTAATGGAGTATTGACCAGAACGAGGAAAAATGATCTTCAATTCTGCCCTTTTACCAGTACATCCAAATCAGTCTTTGGTTCTGATTAGGTGGAGTTGAAGGTGAATAGCTTGCAACAGTCCATAGATATCATTGCATCTCAGATAAGGTAAACCACCAGTCAACCAGACCTCGGTAGTTAGGGGAACCTCTGTGAATCCAGAGCTCTACCGAGCCAATGGTTTTAATTCACAAAGTACAGTGGATATAAAAATTTCTCTCAACAAGATAGCTGTTACCAGATCAACCGAAGGACTTATATGCATGCACATGAGCATGTGTCCAATGGACACAGACAGTAGGGGGGTGAGGGCATGTGCTAGGGGGTGGGAGTGGCCAGGGAGAGATCAAGGGGTGAAAAAGGAGACTCATGTAATACTTTAAATGATAAATAATTTAAATTAAAAAAAGATAGCTGCTACTTTTTCATGTAAATCTAAATAGCTACAACCCATGGACACAGACAATAGTGCCATAAGCCTGGATGATGAAGTGGGGGAGGTTCAGGGAGGAGAGAGGCAATGAGGGTGAGGAGGGGACATCTGTGATACTTTCAACAATAAAACTATTTTTAAAAATAATATATTAATAGATAAATAAATAAATCATCACAAAGGCCAGGCTTGCCTACCTCATCTCTTTTTTTCTTTTCTTTTAATGAGCAGTGTAGTCAATGATGCCTATGTCCAATAGTTGGCACTGTTGCACTGGTAAATGGCTCCCAGTACTCCAGCACCCATTAATTTAAACACAGCTGTGAGTCATCTCTAGTGTCCTGGAGACTATCTAGTTCCTGTCTGACCATTGGAGAGAGAACAGGAAGAAATCTGAGTGGATGAGTTGGGGGTTGGGTATCAAGGGTGGTCGTTCACTAGCCCCTCTATACAGTGACAGTCCCTGAATGGGGAAGTCCTCTCTAATACTTAAGTCATGGAAAATTCAAACACTAACACCTTGGTACTAACTGTATACTCAGCAGTAGAGTTAGAATGACAATAGCTCAGATTTGCTCTGGAATTCACATTTGCAAAGTCACTTTAGCTTTCCTTCTCCACTGTGCCTTTCATCCAATTCCCCTTGTTTGAATTGAGTATGACCTGCTTGTATGGTGACGTTGATACCTGTAACTCAATAGAGTTATGACAATTTTAATTCCCCTCTTCAAATTCACCAGTGTACAGGTGAATGTGTATGGCCTTCTGATTCTTTTGAGGAAAGAAGAGCTTGTCCACACTTCTTTTCAGTTTTTATTTGTCTATACACTACTTATATCAATATCTTAACCAAACAAACCTTTAAAGTTTTGATCCACTCAAAGTCTGTCGTAACTAGTAATAAGCTTCAAAATATATTCCAGTTTCGGAGTCTCTTTGAGTCAGTATCCATAGTCATTTTGTCTTTGGTTTGGGCCAGTGAGCCTGCCAACCCAATGTTACCATAACATGCTTTCCTCTGTCTACCAAGAGAAGAGTAAACAAAACCAAAGGCACCTTTTGGGCAGCACATTTCAATCATACCTCTCGTGATCAGCCTCTTTACACTGATTTAACTCTCACTCACTTATAGGTACATCAGTGGAGGAGCTACTGGCCACCTCTCCACTGTCTCTCCCACCTTCCACTTAGGTGAGATTGTTCACTAACAGGTCCCAGAAAATTGTTTTATACCCCTGAGCCCAGACCGCAGAGACATTGTCCTTCTCTTCCTGAAAGCCATGCTCTGTCAATGTCTCATCCTCATTGACAAAGCCAATTCTGTGAAGGACCTAAGATTTTACATATTTTTTAGGCTAACACTGTAGTCTAACACAGCTTCCTGTATGGAAGACTTTAAGGTGAGAGGCAAAGGTCTATAGTACTCATGGCACAGAAAACATCATAAACATTGGCATGTTTGCATCAGATTCCCTTGCCTCTGAGACTCATTTAGAGATCTGAAAGGCCCATATAAATGCCTGCATCTACACTGGGTTGTAGTAAATGAGAGAAACCCAGAGTTTCTGCCTCTTTGGGATATTGATGATGGGAATTATGAACTAGCTCCCCCTATCCTCATTGGAGACCTGGATGAAGTTTGAAAACCAAGTAGAAATTACCGTTTGTTAAAATATATTTATATTTTGTAAGGGTGTTTTTCTCAATGTATCAAGCCTGCCTTCACCATCAATGCAGAAGGCAGGATTTAAATCTGCATTATAGTGTTCCTTTTACCTTTTCTGGTAGCCTCCCATAACTCACTCTCCACCCCCAACATCTTTTTTCTTTAGGTGAAAATGGCATTTGAGGTGGTAGCTTTACTCACTTTATGGATTTACTCAGTTTTCTTGAATCTGTCCCATGTATACAGTAGATATATATTTATTAAACTTTGCCTCATGTCAATTTGATTATTAGACCAGCCAGATGAAATTAGAAGAGTAGAAGGAAATGTTGCTTCTCTGACATTTGTTTGATAAAATATGTACAAAAACACACAGCAACAGGTTCAATATTAAAGAAAATAATTCATCTACCTTAAAATTTTACATATTTGTGGACCATTAGGAGAAAAAAAATGAGAAGGAATTTCTTTGCTGAGATGAACTTCTCAAGGTCAAATTGATACCTTTGTAATTTAATCTGGTTATGAATAACTGGAAAGAAGCAAAGGGAAGGCCACATGCTATGGGCATGCCATTTGTGCAACTTTCCAGGAAGCTGCAGTATAGACATATGCCCAGTAAAGTCTTAGCAGCACAGGAAAGGTACTTTCATGTTAGTGACACCTGGGAACAGGTCATTGGCCAGAGGAGGCATGGCCACTGCAAAGGCAGGAATATTTGAGATATTGAATCTCCTAAACAAGAGTTTTCTCTTGTGCTCTTGTATTCTTGGTTCACACTCTTGGCCTCCAGGGCTCTCTCATGCTCCTGCACTCACCCATGTGGCCCATGGCCATGTAGCCCTACATCATGGACTGATGGACTGACACTAGCCTAATACTATCTGGACCCAGCTCCACCAGGGGACAAAACTTTGGACACTGGCTTTGCTTTTAGCTCTGATGAATCCCAAGCTACGCACCTTCGAAAACTGGATTAAGGGAAATGGAACTTTCACAATCCAGGGATGTAATTCCATGCAAATAAACATGACTCATCCTCTCGTGCAAGTCTCAAAATGTATTTTTCTCGAGATATCATAAGGCCTCAGACCCCAGCACCCAGTGAGGATAGGGATACACAACTTCCAGGGCTGGGTACCTCATTTTCACCGATAACAAACTGGGCCCAAATTTTGTAAGTAATAAGAGCCTAGTGGCCATTTGATGTCAGGACTTCTCAGATACTCTATACCTGAAAGGACCTCAGACTGAACCCTCTTCTTCCCAAATTATGCCTGCTTTTATAAGCCTTCTGAGTCAATCAATTGCAAAAACAAACAAAAGGACACACACAATAAAAAACACTCTGGTTTCTTCCTTGAACTAAGATCTGCCCTGATCAATCAGAACTATACAAATTGTATCCTCACTTGTTTCTATACCAAAAAATCAGAAGAGTACAATTTGGATACCTAATTTACATAAAACAGACTTAATTGAGAGTCTGGGTGGGAGCTCTTGCTATAAAAGCAGCCTCTGTTTTGTCTTGGTGGAATACAATTTATGTTGCCACCTAAATCCATGTCTCTCTGGATACAGTTATTTTTATACATATAAATGCTTTTTACTACAGTCTAAAATTAGTTTTGGCTTACATATTAAAATAAAGTATTAAACTTGTATTTAACAGAGTATCTCCTTTCAGGAGTGTCATCCCTCAGCTAGCTTAGAGGAAGCTCTCCTTTTGTCCATTTTTAACCATCTAGTACAAGATATTTTTATTTGCCACTCAACATTTTAATGTATGAAAAAGGGTTATTCACCAAACACTTTTTCCCTTAATTGAAAATATGCTATACAGTTTATAGGGAAATGAAAAGGCAGGACGTATAAATGAATGAGTCAGTTCATGTAATAAAATAACAGTTTCACAATAAAGTAAATATTATAGAGATTGTTGACTGAATGAGATAGAGGAGTAGCTATGCTCACTTCCCATTAGTGTCACACCTGCTTAGAGATTAAATTGCATTATTTTAAGCTACATTAAAATGGCATTTTCTGGAGTGATATTTTACATTTCTGATCGGTAGGAGTGAATGCCTTGGTGCACTCAGCAACATTCTGTTTTCTGCAGTGAAGATTTCTATTAGTGACAATTCATCTATAATTTTATTCATGAAAAAAAAGCAATGTCAGCCAGGACACAGGTGTATACATCATTTTTCTAAACCGGAGTGATAAGAAAATTTAACACTGTTAATAACTTATAAATTCAGGCAGATGGAACTTCAATTTAATGCTTTCTGAATGCCACCTCCTGCAAACATTCATGCTAAATGAAAACCTGTGCTTTGCAGAAAGAACACAATTTTTTATCTAGTAATTTAAAATTGGCATCTTTTAAAAAGCTGACATTATTGACATCACCTGCTATGTGTATGTTTTATTTCTGTTAGAAGGATTTTGATCCCATATATCTATTCTGTGATCATGTTTTCTCTCCTATTTTATTTGTGATTGAAAATCTATTAATATTTAACTAAAATTCTTGAAATTACAATTACCCAATAATCTAATAAGTTTAAATCTTATTTTTAGCATAGCTAATTTATTTAAACATCATATATTTTTAAATTTAAAAACTAGAGGCCTTGTGCACGAATTCATGTACCAATGGGGTCCCTAGGCCAGGCCAGCGTGATTGGGTCGACACCAGCTCTCTGACATCCCCTGAGGGATCCCAGATTGCGAGAGAATGCAGGCCAGGCTGAGGGACCCCACTGGTGCATGATCAGGGCTGGGGAGAGATGCAGGAGATTGGCCAGCTTGGGAGGGACCATGGGACAGCTCCAGGGCATGTCCGGCCCATCTCACCCAGTCCTGACCTACCAGTCAAAGCATTTGCCCCTGGTGGTCAGTGAACATCATAGCAAGTGGTTGAGCGGCTTAGCATATCTTTAGCATATTGCACTTTGATTGGTTATATTGCTGACTGATTGACCAAACACTTAGCATATAAGGCCTTTATTATATTGGATCATAGTTACTGCTTCAGGGGGGAAAAAAAACAACACACCAGAGCATTTACTAAAATATTTATTCCCAGATGCAGAAATGAGTCACATGGATGCTACAGATACACACTGTTCTTGGCTCATGTTAAGTCTTCCATTAATGTTTTGTTAATAAACATATGAGCATATACACTTTTATTAAAGACTCTAAATTATGACAGAAATTGCCATTTATAAAAATGCATCAATCTTAAGCACATTTGTATAATTTGAATAAACAAGTAAACTTATGAGTTATTCATTTTAAAATGACTTATCTACTTAGAAAAGGAAGATGGTAAAATATAAAGAACATGAATCAGCATGAAGAGGCTTCTTAGATTTTTCAGGACAACCTCAGTTTTTCCTCACTTGGCATATATTTATGTACCAATTAAAATATTTAGAAAAGCCATTTGTCCATTTAGTAAAATTATTTTATTTGTTACTGGAGATTTAAGTTCTGCCCTAGTTGTGGAACATATTTGAGGCATAATTATTGGTAAATCAGAAGTTATTTTCAAACTTTTTATTTGTTTTACAAATATGATAGTGTGATTATTGAAACAGTATGTCCAGTGCATTAAATATTTTATTTTTTAAATACATATTTATTGATTTCAGAGAGGAAGGAAGATATATATATATGTGTGTATATATATATATATATATATATAGATAGATAGATAGATAGATAATCTCAATGATAAGAGAGAATAACTGATTGGCTGTTTCCTACATGCTCCACACTAGGGATCAAACCCACAATGCAGGCACATGCCCTCACCAGGAATTGAACCATGACCTTCTGGTTCATAGTTGATGCTCAACCACTGAGCAACACCGGCTGGGTAAAATATTTTATTGATAAAATAATACTACAATAGTAAATTGATTTTATTTAAGAAAATATACCACCAGCAAAAGGAAACAAATCACATTAATATGCACCCAGGCATGAACAACACTGCTGTTAGCAAATTAAATGAAGAGATCAAGTTCCTCAATTAGACCAGTTCTTATTTGGAACTTTGAATACACACTACTCAATTTTTCCTTTGCTGTTTTAAAAGATACATTTAGGAAGTTTGTGTCTATTGAAAGGAGCATTTAGTTATGAGAAATACCAAATCAACTCTTTATTACATGTAAAGCTCCCTTTTTCAAAGACAATCTATTAACTATGCTAATCTTCAACAAGTAATGCCACATGTAACTCCAATAATTGCAAGGCTTTAGGTTTCATGCTATATCTAGTCTCATAAACTAAACATATAGTGCTATATTTTCAAACATATAAAATAATTTTCTTTTCTCTACTTTTTTATCCCACCCACCTACCGCAGTACTTAAGTTTTACTAATTAAAACAAAACAGGACAAAAACCTGGCTAAGAAAATTTACATAGACTTTGGATAAATTAAATTGTAAAGATAGGTCTCAGAAATTCAAGTACACCAAAATATCCATTGTTGTGTAAGACATGTCCACAATAGTTATATTAAGAGAAGACATACAAAAAAACAAACAAACAAAAAAAACTTAAGTCAAGTATTAAGAAACTGAAATAAATATAACATTTTCTAGAACTATCCAAATAAAGTACTGAGGTCAGTGGAAAAAAAAATAGATATTGGGATAGCTGGATGTTTATTTTCTCTTTGCAATTAATATTAGTTCAGAGATAAGGAATTAAATAAAAATACATTCATTATCACTACATTCAATCTTTAGATATCAGGATCCTAATTTAGGAAGTATTGGTAGAAGGAAAGTTACGTAATCTAGCAGTGATTTTTGTACATTCTGTTTCTAAAATGTATTTCTACCATATCCTCAAATGTAACCTCTACTATTAACATGAACTAAGTTCTGATCATAATTTATTGGATTGACTTTTTAACAGATTTTACTATTTTTGACTCTTTTCCATCTTTTATGACAGAATAGTCAGAGGGATTGCTATAAAACATAAAAAATAATCCTGTCATAGTTCCCCATTAAAACCCTCCACTGAATTTAATTAGATATAAAATAATGCTGAAGAGTTTCACCGCTATTCATATGTTAGAAGAATGAAAGTTAATTTGCAAAAATAATAAAAAATTTTAAATTTTGGGGAGGGAGATATAAAATTATTTTTATATCATTCAGCTTATGTTAAGTTATGCTGAACTGATAGTGAACACTATCAATAGTTTATAAGCACACATTTTAATTTCTCAAGGACAACACATGTTCAGGAGAACTTGAATTTGGATACTTCTTATTTATTCTGGTATCCAGCTAAGGAGACATTCTCATCTGTGTGTGCCATAACTCTACAGATGCCTAGTACTAAAATCTAAACTATTGAAACCCTCCTGAGTAATAACACATTTTAAGATTATGTTTCTTATCTTTTGACTATATAGTTTGAAGTGTCTTCAACTAATTTTCTTTGTTTTGATCAAAATCCATAAGCTTAAAGTCTCACTATGAATGATTATGTCCCTTAAGGGTAGCGTTAGCCATCATATCCACTGTATGTGTAATGTGTAACACTGTGCTTTATTCATAGTGTTTCCTTTTGGTATACAGGACAATACTCCAACCAGGCCAGGGCAATGGTGTGAATTTTAAAGCACACAAAATATACTGTAAAATGACAAAATAATGAAAATAGGAATTAGTTCCCTACCCAATTTGCTCAGTGGATAGAGTGTTGGCCTGCGGACTCAAGGGTCCCAGTTTCAGTTCCAGTAAAGGGCATGTACCTTGGCAGCTGATTGATGTTTCTCTCTCATCGATGTTTCTAAATCTCTATCCTTCTCCCTTCCTCTCTATAAAAATTCAATAAAATATATATGTTTTAAAAAAGAAACTAGGAATAAGTGTCCTAATAGTGTCTCTCAACTGGAAAACACTGTGCTTTAGCATCAGGGAATTCTGGAGGGAAGTTGGGAACCTACCGTATTTTTCGGACCATAAGACGCACCGGACCATAAGACGCACCAGTTTTTAGAGAAGGGAAATGAAGAAAAAAAGATTCTGAAACATATAGTGTCCTAAAATATTTTATGTGCATTAAAACCCAACATCACAGTCATAAACACATGTAATCAACCCTGTAAAGTAAACAGCAGCATTTAGAACCATTTTAGAGCCGGGCAAGCACACAGAGACCACACAGAGCCGGGCAAGTAAAAAAACTTTTTTTTTTTTACAGTATATGTGTAGGCTATATTTGGACCATAAGTCGCAGGGACTTTTTCCCCCCACTTCTGGGGGAAAAAAAGTGCGTCTTATGGTCCGAAAAATACGGTAATATCCACAGACATGAAAAAAAAGCAATCTTGTTGATTCAGGTCAATATTGAGAAACTTTATTTTGAACAACTCTTACTGTTTTCAGGATAAGATGCACAGCATATTAACCCAATGAGAACAAAGACTTTAAAACTAAATTTGTGAAGTATTACAAGGTAAGCAGTTAAACAAACATGACCAGTCAGAGGGGCCAGGTGTAGGAGGTCAACAGGGTGGCAAGGCCCAGGTTTGTAGCAGTGGGGAAAACAAGTACCTCACACCCAGGGAAACCCTTCCTCCCCAAGCATATCACTGGCCATATGGTTATACCCCCTGACCCTTCATATCCCTGGTCATGCTGTTCAGATTCTCCCCTGACTTTTCTTCCCCTGGCATATTGCTAGTCATATGGGTTTGACCCACTTAGAGGGGGAACAAACAAGGAGGTGCAGAGAATAGCCCTTAAGCAGTAAGCCTCCAGGACAATGAGGTTCTGACCTCCATCTAATACATCCAGATATCAGTTGCAACTCAGCTCCAGACTCAAAAAAAAACCACACACAACAAAATCAAACAAGCAACACCACAGCTGACAGCAGCACCAGCTGTGTGGATAATGGCCCCCTTACTGGCACTAACCTATCAGTGGAAACCATGACCCAAAAGAACCTAAAGAACACACCTAGAAAGGTAATGCATGTCCTCCCCTGGGATCGCCCCTAAAGTCCCCATCCTTAAAAGCCAAGTGGCTCTCTTTCTGGAGCACATCATCACCTTTCCCCACCCCCTTCCCTCAGGTGTGTTTTCCTTGCTTCCCTCTTTCTACTAAGTTCCAAGGGCTCTCCTTTTGCCTCTGTAATTAGTTTCCTGAGCCCATTTCTTCTATGGTTCACTTCTACCTCTCTGACTTTCTAAATAAGCTTTTTTTTTCTTTTTTTTTTTTTTTTGAGTCTTGCCTCTGAATTCTTTCTTAGCCAGAACTCAAGAACTGAGATTGCTGAACCAAGGTCAATTTGCTGGTAACAACTGGTGCCAACATTGTAACAGTCTTGCTTTTATTCTCTTCAATATTCTTCCTTACTGTATGATTCCTGTCATACAGGTATTCATTCAAAAAGGTGAAAATATTAATCTTTTCATATATTTCGCAGGGAGCTTCAAGGATGTCTTCTGATGGTTGAGGGAAATGACACAGAAAAAAGCTAGAGTCAGTGTTAATATGTCTTCTCATTAGAATGCATGGATCTCTTTCCCATTGTAGGTTTTGCTTCTGGCTATACACATTAGATATACTTTTATTCAGTGCACTTGTAGAATATATCTTAGTGGCCTTTTTTTTTTTTTTTTTTTGGAAATCATATTCTGATGAATCACTGTGTAGAAAAGTGTAATTTGTTTTGTTCAGTATGAATTTTGTCTATGAAATATTACTTTCTTATTTTTATGCTGATGGAATAAAACTGATACATTTGATCTTTACATACATAGTTTGGTGGTTGATAAATTTAATTTGTATAGAAAATATAATTTTTGCAGGTGAATACATATTATTTTTTTAATTTCTATTTAGCATTCAGGATAAGGCTCTGATATAAACTCAAAGTAAATATAAATGTCAAGTTGAATATTCTATAAAATACTAAATGCTCAATGAAATATAATCATTATATATATATATATATATATATATATATATATATATATATAATCTCCTCAGTCTTTAGAAGAATATATTTTTGTATAAACTGTGACTATGACAGGGGAGTTTTGAAAAGCAGTCAGGGACAGGTGATGTGGGATTGCTCTCAGAAAGAGTGATTGGAGTGAATTCAGTAGACTTTTACATCATACAGGTATTGCTTATATAATGAAGGAGGTCGAGGCTGGTGGGATGTGAAATAAAAAGAGAGGGGCAAATAAAGACAAGACCATTGACAACATGAAGTTGTCTAATATTACTTGCTAATTCAATAATACTTTTTTCTTTGAATTCTTTTCCAAAAGACTAATTATCAAACACTTGTTTTCAAGCAATTCAGATACAGTAATATGTCAGGTATGGCTTTCTTCAAGGGATTATCACTGAAATTCTAGATATAAAAAGTCAACTACTGATTTTTCTAGAATAAAATAAGTTCTGAGGTGGATGCAAACACAGAGTATTATGTGATGACCTAATACAGTCCCCAACTATCGATATCTCAGAAAAGATGGCATATACCTGAGTGCTGAAAGCCAAGTAGAAGCTAATTAAAGAATGAACTCAGAAAAGTTGCTTCTGGCAGAGGAAATACAGTGTGTAAAGTTGAGAGTCAGAAGAAACTTAACAAAAAATAAACATCAGAGGTTTGATAAGCAAAGCAGTAAGATCACGGGCAACAATGCACGCATTCTTATTAGTTTAGAGGCAATTGGCAAGCCTTGACAAGATGTATTATTCTCCTTGAAGATTAATCTGGTAACTAGAGAAACACAAATTGGTGGGCACAGCCAAGGACCCTGAAGATGATACGGGAATTTTGAACTGGAAATGCAGGGTGTCCCCTGGGCAGGATGGCTATTCCTGGGCTCCTTGTCTGTTGGAGTCAAAGAATGAAACCAAAGACAAAGGTGGAACAAGCACAGACTCCCACATAGGAAGGGGGAAAGAGTCCCACTGAGTCCCTTTCCCCTACAGTTTATAAAGGCTGCAGATCTTTTTGCTTTGATATCCCCTCTGATTGGTCACTATTCCCTTGCTTAGGTTGATTATTATAGCAACTCCTGAGTTTAAGCCTCGATGGAAGTACAGGAAATCCCCTCCTTCCTCTCTCTTATTGTTCTCCTATTTCCTTTGGGCTTTCTTCCTCCTTCTTTATTGTGTGAACATAGATCTTTTGCTACTCCCAGCTCCCTTGACTTATGGAAATGTACCCTTTTGCAGCTCTGTAGCCCTGTACTTTTTCCATGGACCCTTTAATTTTTAAAAATTTCCTAAACCTGCCTATTTTACCCCTGAAAACTCCTTTCAAAGATAAAAGCTTTTGTTTACCACTGGTATTTCATCTGATTTCTTCCTTCCTCTTTGAACTTGTGCAAGATTATATTTAAGTAGATGGCTCATAAGAATAAAACAAATGAAAAGAAAACTATATAAAGAAAGCAAAACATATAACATCTGGCTGTCAGTCTTTGGTTTTTAGCTTCACTATTAACATTTGAATATATTCCAGCTTCAAAGCTACTATTTATTTTGAAGATTTGAAGTTGCTAATTATACCACTGTTCGCTATGTTTCGTGTTCCATTTGAGGAATTGAAGCTTGAACTAAAATGATAATTTTATTTACTGGAAAATCTAGATTTGCTAAATTTCAAGGCCAAGGCTAACAAGAGCTCTCAGGAGCTGTACCCCCAAGTTGAACTTGCCTATGTACCCAAAGACATAGTAGTGTCTGACTTACCATAGTAGTGTCTGACCCACACTACAACAAATCCTTCTCAAGTAGGTTTCTCTGAAGAAAATAGTTAGTGGAGTATGTTTGTGGGATGGACATTGTTCATCTACAAATATTTGTGTTTAATGACTGATAAATGAAAATTAGTAATGCAATAATATGTACATTTAATCATAGCAGGTGCCTTTGTCTACCAGGGTAAAAGATGACATACAGATACTATATAGAATAGGTTAAATTAAAGTTATTGTATCCTAAGTTGTATTTGGAAATATTAGTATAAATTCACAAATCTTTTTGTGTAATACATTTCCTGTAACTGTCCATGGAAATCCTTAGAAACAGTGAAATAAGCCTCTTCTAAGAAATATACAGTGTCAAAGATCACTGCTAATGCCCAGATTATAGTCTGGCTATATCATTTTCAACCAAAAATAAAAAGAAAGGAAAAAGAAAAAAGAAATATAAAAACGGGGCTTCCCATAAAAACCATATATTTATTCTATGTTTGGGATAGAACATGAATAAGATGAGGCTGGGCCATTTTGATTACCAGTGAAGTTATAAACACTATGCAGGTCTTACCAGGAAGACTCAGGAGAAAACTTGAAGCAGCAGTCATTGGGAAAAGATGGAAATTTGCACATCAAAAATTTGAGTTGTCAGCTGAGGCTTAATCAACCAAGCTCCCTGAGGACGGTCCTTCTGAAGATTTGAGCAGTATATTTCCATGACCGCCAAAATAAACAACTTTGGCTTATTTTAAGAATATAAAGTTGGTTTAATATTTAAAACTTATTAAATGAATTTCATTGTATTAACAGAAGGAAAATATAGAAATACATAATTTTTATTTATATATATATATATATATTACATTCTCTTTATTCACAGAAGATATCATTGCATGTATAAAATATTGTGAGAAATCTATAAAACATATTGGAAAATATAATTTTGTTTAACAAATTCATAAGATAACAGATCGATAGACCAAATCAAGTACAGTTTGTAGACAATAGCCATAAACAAGTAGAAAATAAAAATCAATGCCATTGACAATATCTCCCAGAAATATTACCTATATAAAGTTATCAGTATTTATGCTAGTACTGTATACATAAAACTAAGATATATTGCTGAGAGTAATGAAATATGACCTAAATAAATGGAGTGATAAACCTTTTTTCAAGAATTGTAATCCTCAATCTTGTTAAGATGTCAATTCTTTTCAAATGAATTTACATAGATTCAATGCAATCTAAGCAAAAGCTCAGCAGGATTGTTATTGGAAAAGTTGACACTAATTCTAAAATTCATAGTTAAGTGTAAAGGACCTAAACTACATAAACAATTTTGAAAAAGGAATTTGGGGGAATTACAGTGCCTGATTTTTAAGGCTTTCTGTTAAGTTATACTAACTATATAAAGAATATGTAAGAATAGAAATAAAATACATGGTGTGGAATACAGAGACCGTGAATACAGGAAAGCCAGGAAGAATATAGAAAAACATAAGAAATATATTTGTGGGGTATAAAAAGGAAAGCTTAGAAAAACATCTTTCTAATGTCAAGTTGGACAAGGATTTTGTAGATAGGACCCAAAAAGTATTGTGTTCAAAATTGTGATATAATTTAATCTAACCTTATTAGTCATCCTCTATAAGACACCTTTTAAAAATGAAATGTAAATAATATATGGAGAGAAAATAGTTGGCATAGATTATTAGCAAAGGACTTGGGTACAGCTTCATAAGATCTCTACAATGTCAAGATGATTAATGATCCAGTAAAAAGGGGGAAAATGTTTGAATAAATACTCACCCAAAGAAAATATATAAATATCTTATAATCATATGAAGAGACAGAACATTAACAGTCATCAGGGAAATGCAAAATAAAACCACAATGAGCCCTAGCCAGTTTGGCATTGGCCTTCAGACTGAATGGTCCCAAGTTCAATTCCAGTCAAGGGCAGTACCTCAGTTATAGACTTCAGCTGAGCCGGGCCCTGCTAGGGGTGCATGCAGGAGGCAACCAATCAATGTGTTTGTCTCACATTGATATTTCTTTCTGTCTTTCCCTCTCTCTTCCACTCTCAAAATCAATGAGAAAATGTCCTCAGGTGAGTATTAAAAAACAAAACAAAAACCACAATGAAATACCAATACACAACCACTGGAATGGTTAAAATCAAGACTTGTCAAGTATTGGTGAAGATGTGGAGTAGTTTATTATCTCATACATTGCTAGTTAGAGCATAAGAGTTTGGAAATTTATAAACTTAAATTGCTCACATAATGAAGTAGTTTCACTTTTGGGTATTTACCAAGAGAAATGCAAACTGAATATATAGAGTGACACATTTGTACACAACTGGTCATATTGGTTTTATTAATAAAAGTTTCAACTAGGAACAATACAAATACCTATCAATCAAGTGAATGAATAAACATTGTGATGTATACTTAGTAATCCTATCTAATAAAGAGGGAATATGCAACTTGACCATCACATAGTCACAAAAGCTGGTGGTGCCCATAGCCACAAGATGGTGGCGCCCAGTCTCCTCAGCCCTGCCAGAGTCCCATAGTCCTTTCAGCCCAGCCAGGGGGGTGTAGCCGGACCCGCCCTCAGCACCCCCCGCTGACCAAGGTCAGCCCAGGGCACAGGGAAGCCTTGTAGGGCAGCTTCCCAGCCTATGCCTGAGGTGCAACAAGCTTTGGATGTTGGCTGTCCAGCTGTCTAAGGTGAGCCTGGCGCAGCAAGCCTTCAATGTCGGCTACCCAGCCACCTAAAGCAGGCCTGAGGAGCAGGCAAGCCTCGGATGGCAGCTGCCCAGCCACTCGTGGTTGCCTGAGGCTCAGGTACCCAGGGCCAGCTGAAGCTTGCATTGCCCGCAGTAGCAGCAACAGAGGTGTGGTGGGGGCTTTGCCTTCCCCTGATCGCCAGGTCACCTCCTGCCCCTGAGGGTTCCCAGACTGTGGGAGGGGGCAGGCCAGGCTGAGGAATTTTTATGCACCGGGCCTCTAGTATAAATTAATAAAATGTTATTAAAACACACAAAAAAAGATGAATCTCATAAATTGTCTGCTGAGTGAAAAAAGCCAGATATGAGTATAACCTCTATAATTTTACTCATATGAATTTTTATATGGGCAAAACTAATCTTTAATCAAAGAAAGTAGAACAGTTGTTACCTCAGGCTAAAGAATAGTATGCAAAGCATGAGGATAATTTAAAAAAATCCTTCTGGGGTAACAGAAATATTTTATAATATTTATGAAAACGGTAGCTTCAAAATTAAATGTTTTGATACTTCAAAGTTTATAAAGAGACTAAAAGCAGCAGAAACAAAATGATATATACTGAAATCAGTTGGAAAATAATTGACTGTTACACATGCATACACACACAGTGGTTGTTTCTGAAACCCTACTTGACACACCAATGGGAATTACAGATGGATTGGGTAGCGATACAACCCATTCTGATAATTTCATCAGCCATATCATTCAACTACCTGAATTCAGGAATAAATATGGTAACTTTACATCTAAAAAAAACAAGTGCCAATTTATCCTTAGAGAAGGCATTTAAATAATCCCTTAAACTTAAAAAGCAAGGTAAAATAAGGAATACAATGCCAAATACATGCATGTTTCTTAAGGTTTAAAGAAAAATTTAACTCTAGTTCTTTCAGGTGCCGGCTATTACTAGTCCTGCTAGTATCCAAACACATCCTTTCTCAGAGTTCTAAGATAAAACACTGAGATTCCTGCACTACTACAGACACATCAATAGAAAATGTTGAGAAGCACTGACAAAGGTCAAAGTTAAATTACATGTGGAGTGGATAAGACTCAGTTCATCATACAAAGCAAAATAGATGAATTTGACTCCAAAATAATTAAAGAACTATATATCAACATCACTTAAAACAAATAACACACTAGAGGGGAAATTCCCTTGGGCTCTCCTGTTGCTTCTCCTATGCCATTCCTTGTTTCACTGTCCTACGTTTGTTTTTTTGCTGTGGCCAATAAATTCTGGCTTGCTTTGTTGCACGTTTTCTCCTGATTGAAATCTTTCTTTCTTTTTTTTTTTTTTCTTTTCTTTTTTTAAAATATATTTTATTGATTTTTTACAGAGAGGAAGGGAGAGAGATAGAGAGCTAGAAATGTCAATGAGAGAGAAACATTGACCAGCTGCCTCTTGCACACCCCCTACCGGGGATGTGCCTGCAACCAATGTACATGCCCTTGACTGGAATCGAACCTGGGACTTTTCAGTCCGCAGACCAACGCTCTACCACTGAGCCAAACCGGCTTCGGCTGAAATCTTCCTTTCAAGAAGACTAGCACAGAGGTCTTGTCTTCTTATCAGTAACACTAACAATAAAATGAACATGTAAATCATTACACAGTATGCCCATGTATTAGTGATATAATGAAATCATCTATCTGGCGCATAACAGGTAAAAATACCCTAATATTGGATTTAAAAAAATACAATGAAAACAATGAGTCATATTTGTGGATAATAAAAAAGATTATAAACTGATGAAAAGATATAGAGGCAGTAAAGTATCAGACTGTCAAATTACAGCGGGAAGGTTAGGGAGAGGTGGGGGAGATAAGAGGTCAACCGAAGGACTTGTATGCATGCATATAAGCATAACCAATGGATGCAAAACACTGGGGGATGAGGGCATGTATGGGAGTGAGGTCGTTTGGGGGGGGCAATGGTAAAATATGTACACATATAATACCTTAATTAAAAAAATGGAAAAAAATAATGTCAGAATATAATGTCTACAATTATCAGCACTAATACATATTTTTTTAAATTTTACAATTTTTTAATATTTTTTTAAAAATTGATTGCATAGTAATACATGTTTAACTGCAACTTCCAACATCGTGTGAGTTAAGCACATATAAGAAAATACTTTTTCTGATCAGTAAATAAATACAATTTGACTACTGGAAATGCCATAAACAGCAAATGTTTAATGATTAAAACAAAGAGAGTTATTTCTTAAGTCCATAACGTTGAAAACAGATTTGCTTTCCTTTGTATCACTACCTCCTATTGGTGATTCGGAAATTAAGCATCTTTTTATACTGGGGCCTTGCCGTATTCAACACATGCCTTGAAATTCACGATATGCATCTGTTAAGTAGACAGGAGGGGACATAGTAAAGTGATTAATGCTGGAAGGTTTGATGGCCAAGGTCTAAAACTTGTGCATGTATTTTCTGTTCATTCATGATTGATGATACTAGCCACATGGCTGTATTTAATGTCAAGTATGAATAATTTATTGCACAATGTATCATTGAAGAAAGTAAAACAGACTTTGGTGGGCATCTAGCAATCTCCCCCACCAGATTCTTACATTAAAAATTTTGTATCTATAAACAAATAAAATTAAATAATTAAATGGAATTCTAGTATAAAACAATACAATAAAAAATAGGAGAAAATGCTAAACAGCCCAGCTAGCATGGCTTGGGGGTTGAGCGTTAACCTATGAGCCAGGAGGTCACAGTGGGATTCCAAGTCAGGGCACATGCATAAGTTGTGGGTTCAACCCCTACTAGGGGGTGTGCAGGAGGCAGCTGATCAATGATTCTCTCTTATCAGCGATATTTCTATCTCTCCCTCTCATTTCCTCTCTGAAATAAATAACAATATTTTTTAAAATTCTAAACCACAAGGCATGCATACAGGTTATTTGTAATAAAATAGCAAACAGTAGATTCCTAATCCAGAAAAATAAGTGGCAGAGATCAGTAGAATGATGCATTTAAAATAATAAGGTAACTGTTCAACAGGAAATCTAAGGACAACTAAACTAACATTCTAAAGTAATGATGAAGTAAAGACATTAAAAACAAAGATACTAATGGCTTTCAGATCCTCCTAGAAAAAAGGGCTAAACGTACACTTCATCAAAAGGAAGAAAACAAGAATAGAATGTGAGCAAATGATATAGTAAATCTAAATTCTAATTAACTGCAGAAGTAGTTAAATATGTGATGCATGTATTTTGAGACCATATTATTCTTATGATTTGCTCAATTTAAAGAGAAATTACAATAAATGTAGGTTAATGCAAACCTAATATGATAAAGAATCTCTCCCTATATTATTTGATTTTGACAAATGCTGACTATACTTTATGGTCTCTTACACATACAAAGTGTCTTCCTATCTAATAAAACCTTAATATGGAAATAGACCAAATGACTGAACAACCGGACAACCAGTCACTATGACGTGTGCAGACCAAGTTCTGGTGATCCCAGGCATTCCTTGGGCCTTATAGCAGCGTAACGGGAACCTCTGCTGCCAACTTCAAACTATCTTCCTGTGCATCTTTTTGTGTACTACATGGTTTTTACAAGGACAACACTCATAAGACTTAGAGCCCTTAGCTGTTGCTTCAAGCCATTGACCTGAAATGAGATGCTAAAAGTTCTATTTTGGGCTTCCAGACAAAATATAAATAATTTATAAAAGCCATGCAAGGCCTGTGCCTCCTTTAATCTGTTAGTCCTAGGGAGGAGAAATAACACCCCATTTGATTTCTTCAATGTTGAGTAAAAGGGAAAAAGATTGATTGTATTTCCAATAATCATAAAGAAGTCAAGGGCACTTAAACTTTCTTAGTTGCTTTCAATAAGATAGAATATAGATGAAAAAAATTAATGGTAATTAACGTGATTGAATTCTATGCTGGTATGCCTTTCCATGACTGTGAGAAATGTTAAAATCTGCAATTAGAATTTTCTCTCTGAAAGAATATTATCACTAAGAGCAAACGTGTATTGGGTCATTTTCATCTGTACTGCTGAGTTTCGGTTCTATTGGCATCCATCTTCAATGTGTGATCATAGCCCTAAAGCATAAATCCAGACCTTAAGATTTCAGATCAATTTAAAACCTCTTTTCTTTTCTAATGCTGCTCAACTCTATGCGAAACTTGGCATCTTTTCTTTTGCTAAGTTCCTACATTCATTACTAGAGAAAAATGTTCCTGTAATAAAAACTACTAAATACCTTATTTTCCATAGACATTTCCAAATCATTATTCTCTTTATGGGGTGATTCAGTTCTGTTAATGTTCCATGGGGCAAGAGAAATAATATAATAATATAATTCTTTTTCTATATAAGATGGATACTTAATTCCCGTTCTCATCAAGATTCTTTATTGTCTATTTTAAGCAGGTTTTTAAAATACCCCAAGAAGCCATGCCCTTTGCAGCTGTCTAAAACCGTAACGGTATCCTTCATCTCATTTATCTTGGAAATAATGCTCTAGTATAATGAATTTATTATCTCATGATATAAATGTCCAGAGATAAAGATCCCAACATAGTCAAGCAAGAATACAGTAAACAAAAATTGGATCAGTGTTTGCCAAAATTTGCACAAAGTGTAAAAAATAGTATAGATGTGTAATTTGAAAGTCTATTGCCATGTAATCCGTATTAATTATAAAGGGGAAAACAACTTTACAGTTGAGAAATCTGTCATTCATCAACTTAACCAAGCATACAAAGTTAATATGACTAGTAATGACTCAAATTAACAACATCCACCTATCTCATAAAAACCTAATATGTAAATAGACTAAGTGGTGGAACAACCGAACAACTGAACAATCAGTCACTGTGAAGTGCGCTGACCAAGTTCTGATGATCCCAAGCATTCCTGTGGTAAACCATCACTTCTACTGCATTCTTATGAAAAATACATAACACGGTCAGGAGAAAACACAACACAACACAATACATAACAAATCAGGAGAAAACACAAAATACACCATCATTAAAGGACATTCTAAAGTTTTCAGCTCAGGAAAAGCAAAGAAACAGTGAGGAACTGTGTTGGAAGAGATTAGGGAGGCATGACAACTAAAAGCATTATTTGTACCTAAATCAGATTCTGGACTAGGAAAAGGAAATTAGTTGGACCTTTCAAATAATTTGAATAAGATTGACAGACTAGTTATTTGTATTGTGCCGATTCAGTTTTCAGGGGTTTAGAATTGGCTGTATGACATTAAGTTTTAAAGAAACGGAATGAAAGATATATGAAAATTATTTGAAATATTTTGTGTATCTGATTTTATTTTAAAATAAAAACTTTAAAAAAGTATTGATAACATAAAGATTGTGACAGATATTAGACTTTTTAAATACAACTGGGGCTAAGCATAAACAAAATTGTAGTACTTTTTCATTTTAAAACCATTATCTTAAAATATAAAATCAGCCCTAACAGGTTTGGCTTAGTACAGTGGTAGTCAACCGGTGGTCCATGGATCACTGGTGGTTTGTGAAGTCTGGAAGGTTGGAGACCACTGGCTTAGTGTATAGAGTTTCAGCCTATGAACTTAAAGGTCCTAGGTTCAATTCCAGTCAAGGGCATGTACCTCAGTTGCAGGTTCCTCCCTGGCTGGGCCATGGTCAGGGCACATGAAGGAGGCAACCAGTCAATGTGTTTATCTTACATCGGTATTCCTCTCTGTCTTTTCCTCTCTATTCCACTCTCGCTAAAAAATCAATGGAAAAATATCCTTGGTTGGGGATTAATATATATACAAATCCAGATATTAATCTCTGTGAGAAACTGTGATACCCTCAATGAAGTGTAAGGTTTAGCTCAATAATTTAGGGATTTAGGATTGCAAACTTTGCAATTACTGTGTTTCCGTGAAAATAAGACATCCCCTGAAAATAAGACCTAGCGCAACTTTGGGAGAAAAAATTAATATAAAACACTGTCTTATTTTTGGGGAAACAGGGTATTAATATACTAGAAGCCTGGTACACAAAATTCATACATGGGAGAGGTGTCCCCACAGCCCAGCCTGCACCCTCTCTAATCCAGGACCCCTCGGGGTCTGTCAGACATCCCTCTCACAATCCTGGCTCCTAACTGCTCACCTGCTTGCCTGACTGACCACCCCTAATTACCGCCCTGGCAGCCTGATCACCCCTAACCACCTCTGCCTGCCAGCCCTATTGCCCCTTACTTCCCCCTTCCCCTGCCAACCTGGTTGCCCCCAACTGCCTCCCTACTGACTTGGTCATCCCAACTGCCCCCTGTGCCAGCCTGGTCACCGCACAGTCTTTGGTCTTCTGTTTAGTCCTTTGGTCATTCTTCACTAACTCCCCTGCCAACCTGGTTGCCCCACGCAGCCTGTCGTTTACACATTAAGTTATCCCTCACTAATCCCCCTGCTAGCATGGTTGCCCCACACAAACAGCTGTTCAGTTGTCAGTCTGGTCTTTTAGGTCATGATGGCCCTTTGTTATTTATTTATTTATTTATTTATTTTTAAAAATATATTTTATTGATTTTTTTACAGAGAGGAAGGGAGAGATATAGAGAGCTAGAACCTTCAATGAGAGAAACATCCACCAGCTGCCTCTTGCACACCCCCTACCGGGGATGTGCCTGCAACCAATTTACATGCCCTTGACCGGAATCAAACCTGGGACCTTTCAGTCCTCAGACTGATACTCTACCACTGAGCCAAACCAGTTTCGGCACCCTTTGCTTTTTATATATTAGCATTATACATACATATTGTAAATATGTACATGTGTATTATGTTATTATGGAGCAAGTAAAAGATAGAGGTTTGATGAGAGCTTTAGAGAAAATAAAGATTCAGTTACGAAAAAGGCAATAAAGGAATAAAGAATGTGATGACTACACTATAGCCACAAGGTTTGCTGAAATGACTATGAGTATCACTCAAAATAAAAATGAATAGCCACAGCAGTATAGATGAGTCTTCTCAAAGATGGAAGATAAAACTTGGCATCAAAATTCTTCCACCAAAACACTAATAGAGAAAAATGCAATTGATTGTTTAGCTAGTGTAATAGACAACATCACACTCTGAGGATGATTCTAAAAATGATCCAGAAGTTTCAGAACCAGAATTGTAAATGTAGGTGAGATTTCAAAGACCAATCAAAGCTACAACACTAGAAAAAGATAAACTGAATTTAAATAATTTCTAAATGATATAAATGAGGAGAGATGATGGAAGTGGTTTACTTGCTAAATTATTCATTAAAATTATATTAAGATATTCAATTATTTGCTTTAAAAAAATTCTTCTCTCTTTCTCTCTCCTCACTCACCCTTTCCCTCCCTCCTACCCTCCATTGTACTCAAGTAAGTTTATAAATCTAATAATACATTTTTATATGAAAAATAAAAGAAATAAACTGCAATAAATCTTAAAGAACAAAATTTATTTCTGGAAGATATTCAAGCAAGAAGCAGTAATTAAAGTTTGTTCTCTAAGACATGAAAACTATGTCTTATAAAGTTGTGGTTGATTCTTTAACACAGGACTAAGTGATAGATAACCTCATTTGTATGCCAGTTATATATTTTGCTTGTCTTCACCTGAGGAATCCCATAACAATTTGGCTTCTTACAAATAAATAGCTTACAAGAAATTATATTTTCAGTGATTCAGGAAGTTTAAACACAGTCAACCTTAAATATTGGAAGGTCAGTCTTTCAAACAATCTAATTGAATTATTTTAAATTACAAAGTGCATAGACTCTTTGAACTGATGAAAACTAATATGGCCAAAATGCTGCCTTGTTTTTCTCTTTCAATTTGTTTTCTTTTCAAGTGCTATTATATAAATTAACTGGAAATATATTTGAAATTATATATATATATATATATATATATATATATATATATATATATGTATATTCATGCATACAGTTTATTTTTATCAAATAGCTATATGTATTATTCAAATTATCTTTTATTTTAAACATTCTTCTGATCTCAAGATTTATAGGCTATTACCAGACCTACACAAGGTGTATATGTATTTTCCTCTAAGTTGATGTACATTTAGCATTCTCATTTGTTTTATTGCCTGCAGTGGTTATAAACACCAGAACTTAATTTTATTTTAAAGAAAGTGTTATCTTAATAGAGTTTGAATTTGTCAATCAAACCTCTCTTTCTTCTCGTGTTCTTGAAATAACTTTTCTTCTCTAACTTCTACATTGAGCCAAAATATACAATCACTGTGCAAAAGCTTACCATTTATGTAATAAGTGAAAAAGCAGAAGAAACATTCAATGTTATAATTAATTTTATTATAAGACAAATATTCTGAAATTCATTTTTAAAGAACTGCTTTACATTTTTTTAAACTTTAAAGGTAGAGTAGAATAATAAAATAAAATATTTGGCATAAATATTAAAACTATAAGTTCCTGTAATGTACATAATAGTAATTTTTAAAATATATTTTTATTGATTTCAGAAATAAAGGGAGAGGGATATAGAAACATTAATGATGAGATAGGATCATTGATTGGCTGTCTCTCGCATGCCTCGCACTGGGAATCGAGCCCACAATATGGGCATGTGGCCCCAATGGGAATCGAACCTGGGACCCCCTCAGTTCGCAGGCTGACAGTCTATCCACTGAGCAAAACCAAGTAGGGCCACAATAATAATTTTTAAAAAAATATTTTACTGATTTTTTACAGAGAGGAAGGGATAGGGAGAGAGAGTTAGAGACATTGATGAGAGAGAAACATCAATCAACTGCCTCCTGCATACCTCCTACTGGGAATGTGCCCACAACCAAGGTACATGCCGTTGACCAGAATCAAACCTGGAACCCTTGAGTCCACAGGCCAATGCTCTATCCACTGAGCCAAATCAGTTAGGGACACAATAATAATTTTTTAAGAAATTTGTGCCTCAGCATGTTTTGCTTCTTAATTTAATGGCCAGATGCATCCACAGTTAAATAATTTTCTACATAAACATCTATTTTTTCATATATAAATAAATCTTCTATAAAAATCTATAACTATACACACATGCATAGAAAATTATAGTAATAACATAAAATATGCTCTTTATAGATTTCAGAAACGTCTTATCCCTTTTAGCAGTATACAACAAATGTATTTCAGATCACTAATATATATATGTATCTAATTCTTTTGAATTATTATTTATTATAATGAGTATAATTAACTTTATTTTAATATTTTATATAAATTCTACTTTAAAATATTTTAAACTCCTCCCCTAATCAGTTGTGCATGAGTGTAGCTGTTTATCATTACTGTAATATATTCTAGAAGTTACCAAACTCTGTTATACTTGCTGATCTGATAGAAAACTGTTGTGTGCTTTTATCTTAACTTACATTCTATGATTACGATAAATATGAGCATCTCTGTTATGTTTATTTGCCACATATCTTTCTTCTTTTGTGAAATGACTTCCCACGACCCATCTTTAGATATTTCCTTACTATTTCATATTAGTTCTTTAGAGATTCAGGTTTATTAATTTTGTTTTGAAAATTGTTATCAATATTTTATCTCATTCTCTAATCTTTTAATTTTAAAAATTCATATATAGTAGTTTATAAATAGCTTTTAGATGTTTTATGTTACAAAAAATGTGCCCTAATCAAACACACAAACAAAAACATTCTTATGTTTTTTAAAATAACTTTGGCATATAGTATTTATGTTTTAAAATAACTTACTTTGTTATAAAAGAACAGGGAGAAAGTTAGATGGCAGGAAAAGGCCAAAATACACCATGTTCACAGTTATATTTGAGCAGAGGAAACCAGTTGTATCTTCAAAATTCCTGAACATGCATAACTCTGAAATATATGCATAGTATCTCACCTAATAAACAGATTTAGAAATACTTATTCTATATAAATAACCTAAAATTAAATAGACCTAGAATGCATCAAAATTTTGTTTATAACTGTAAAAACTTGTAAAAAACAAAAATGGGTAGATATCTTATAGATTTGCTTGTTTGCAAGGTAAATGTGAAAATATAGAAATCAAACTGAATGAGTATCACCATGAACATCTTCCCACTGAGCAAATTAAAAATTCAAGCAAAGCTTGTAAGCACCATTCAGTAGGTTGGGTTTTCTTATGGAGTAACTATAGGCCCAGCGCACAAAATCATGTGTGGGTAGGGTCCCTAGGCTTCGCCTGTGATCAGGGCCATCTTCTGACCACTCACCAGTCCCCAGTCCCACCCTGCCACCACTCACCCCAGTTTCCCATGATTCCCTGTTCGCCATCTAGTGATGGATCGGAGCATGCAGGCTTTGGGGAGGGACCAAGAGGTGGTCAATGCACCTCATAGCAACTGGTCAATTGGTCATTCTGGTTGTTACGCCATTATGGTCGCTAGCCTTTTATTATATAGTATAGGTATTTTTTGATACTATTTGCACATTTATCTTTGCTAGAATTATTAGTTTTAATGGTCTGCTTAATACCATTTCCCTTATCCCATGGGTCCAAATTTTACATGTTTTATTTCATTTTGCTGAAGTATATCCTTTAATAATTCTTTCAGAGCTTTGGCAAATTTGGGTCCTTAAATCTCTCTATCTCTCTGTCTTTGTCTCCTCTCTCTGTGTGTGTCATATTTTCATTCACAGATCATAAGTCTCTTTATTACATGTGATGTTTGCTCATTACCATGACTGGAGTAAACAATGTACTATTATCTATTTGAACCTTCTTGTTTTCAGTTATCTTATAGCTCCAGCATAACAAAGGCATGAATAGATGTATCACATCAACTTAATGTTGAATGGAAATCTATTTTATGTCCAACAATGTCATGTATATATATTTACAAAAGGCTAATATGCAAAGGGAATTTAATTACTCACTATGATGTGTCCTGACCACCAGGGGATTTCTCAAAATGAAGGAAGGCACCAGCTAGTGGCCAGCAGCCAACAGCTGGGGAAGGAAGGCCCCAGCCATCAGCCAGAAGGCCCTGATCAGCCCTGATCACCAGCCCGGCCTTGGGACCGTACCTGTATGCTAATTTTGTGCACTGGGCCTCTAGTAACATAATAACGCAAATCATGGGACTTGTACCTCATCATATTCATAGATTCTGGGGATTAGGATGGACAATCTTTGCATTAACAATTTAGAAATTTGACAGACCACACTACTCTACTGTGTTTTCTGACTTTCAAAGATTTTTCAGAATTTTTATTTACTACCAGAGTCATTCATGTTTGGCGGTGTTGTTGTTTTGTCATTGATCTGGATATATTTCTTGACAAACCTATATTATGTGTATGTGTTTATAAATATTTATAATAATTTCTGAATATTTGAAGTAAAAATAGAAATCTATAGAATCATTCAATTATTCAAAATTTATTAATGCTAAATTATAGAAGGGTCAAAAGATATGCAATGACACATGAAGATTTTTTTTAATATGGATATTTCTATGGTGATAAGCCTATAGTTCATCAATTAACAAATATGGCAAAAATGAAAAAAAATGCATATTTTTATTTGCCTCTTCTTCACCCCATTTATGTGGTAGGGATTCCCACTACATGGTCATGAGGATGACCACACACTGGGTAATGAGAACCATGGCAGTTTATTGGTCACAAATACAACCACATGACACACCATGCCAGGTAGGGTCACTCACACACAGAGGTTGTGTTCGGAAACAGTGAACAAGGAACCATAGAAGGCCGGATTTGTTTTATCACAAAGGGGAAGGGAGTACCTCCTGATTTCTATGGGAGAATGTGACTGTTTTGTTTGAATAATTCTGTCGGAGGTGGGGGCATTAACCCACTGCTCAGGATTCAGCTGAAACAGTCCGGGTCTCCTCAATAAGAAGGTTGTTTGGCAGAGGGACCTTATCCTTGGAAGCAGAATAGGGAAAGGAACTTGCAATTGGGTCATTCAAAGCACTCCTGGTTTTACCAGATGTCAAAGCAGCTCATGAAACTTAATTTGATGCCTTACACCACATGGTAAAATTCTTAGCAGATAATTAAAATCATTAGAATGCTAATCAACTAGGAAGTCATAGGAGAGAAGAGGGTAAGGAGCTGGCATTTTTCTGAGATCTGGATGATAAGGAGGAGTTAGGAATGTGAAGATCAGGAAAGGCACATTTTACTTTATTTATTTATTTATTTACATTTTATTTATTTATTTATTTATTTATTTATTTATAAGGCACATTTTCAAGAAGTAGATTCAATATGGAGGACCTTACGTAGAAGTAAATTTCCCTTGATGAAGAAAGAAAGAATTGCGATGAGATTGTAATGTCATGAAGAGTGAGGGAGTGATGACAGTCGAACCTGAAAGCTAAATGATTTTCAGGTTTATTGCTACTCGGACTTTTGGCTAAAATCAAGTGTAGTAAATGATTTTCAGGTTTGTGCAATAATTTTTAAATCAGCACAAGGAGTCATTGGTTTATATTCTGTGTGAGTTTGGAAGTTACTGGAGGGATTTAAACAGGGAAGTCATGGTCAGCATACATTTTATAATTAGGAGAGGATGAGAAGGGGTAGTAACAATGTACATTTAGAGAAGAGAAAGGGCTAATTACCCAGGTTAACAAAGGCACTCTGACCTTCAGTGAGGAGAGACCAGCAAAATAAAATGTGCCCAATCTGCCACAGGCACACTGAGATTAAATTACTTCTTTAGGCTTACAATTGTGAAATGTAAATTTGGTATCATCCACCTAATAAAAGAATAACATGCTAATTGACCATACCTTTGCGATACCCACCAGTCAATCAGGAGTGTGCAAATTAACCCAACAAAGATGGCAGGTTTTGCATATGCAGGCACCAAGTGCCCAGGGGTGGGGCAGGATGCTTGCATCCTCGCCAAGGTTATGAGGCAGACATTCTGCACCACCTGGCCAATCTGGGCCTCTGGGCAGCATGGGAAGGCAGAGAGGTAGTTCAGGCCAGAGCAAAGGCGGGGCCAGCAGCCAGGAGAAGGAAGGCCCATTCTTGCATGAATCTTCATGCGTTGGTCCTCTAGTTTATATTATATGCTTTGTAACAAAAGGTAAAAGAAAATTATTATTCTGAAGAAGGGACACTAATAACCAATAACTTTAAAATTCATAGACATTTGTCATAGCCAATTTTGCTCAGTGGCTAGAATGTCGACCTGTAGACTAGACGGTCACCAGTTTAATTCCAGTCAAGGGCAAGTACCTTGGTTGCAGGCTTGGAGACTCCATCTCTGAATGAAGCAGGAGGAGACCAATCCATGTGTGTCTCTCACATCGACGTTTCTCTCTGTCTGTCTCATTCCCCTCCTTACACTCTCTCTCAGAATCAGTGGGGAGAAAAATATCCTCAGGTGAAGATTAACAACAAAGAATTCATAGAAATTAATGTATTTATGTTTAATATTAGAAAAGTTAATATTATACAATGCTTCAATATATTTTTCATGGGAATGTTTTTGTATATATTTTTTTCTGTTAGTTATATGGCCATGCTGTTTTGTTATAACCTACCACAAATTCCAGAGAAATGTACTAATAATTAAAACTCAGGCAGGCATACACACATACAACATACACAAAGGACAAATGCAATTTATGCTTCTCTACCATTCTACACTGTTCTCTGTTCTTTCTACAGGCTATTTTGAGCAATTATATTCTAACATTTTTATTTTATTTTTAGTTAAATTTATTGGTTAATAAGATTACTTAGGTTTCAGAGCAATTATCTTTTAAATATCGCATCTTCTCTGCTATGATTCTATGCTAATTTAGGAATTACATTTATACAGTGGTTTATAATACTTTGAAGTTATTGTCCTCTTTGTTTCATTTTCTTTAAAAAACACAATAAATATAATCAAACTGATTTGATAATGAAGAAAAATGTGCAAACAGTAAATCTACTTTATTGAAAGTTTATTTCAAAGCCACATAGGTGACAACTAATTAAAGCACATTTAAAAAGCTATTTGAAATTCTTGCCACCTTAATATAATGAGAATATTACAAAAACTAAGAAAGCTCGGGAAATACCAATCTCCTTGAAAAATAATCTCCTTGAAATGCTGAGGGGAATGTTTGTAACTCCAGTAATAGCAAACTATGTGTATATCTCAGTGAACGTGGCCGAACAGTAAAGATAATTATCAATAAAAGTCTGTAGCAGTTCCAAATCTTCAATGATAAATAAAAACCTGGGCTATTATTATATTATTGGCCATGAATACATATCATTTAAACGCTAATATAAATAAATATAGGTATTGATAGATTGTTAAATTATCTTTATTGTGGAGAAGGAAACAAAATAGTTAAGTTTTAAATTCTTGAAAACTGGAGTAGGGGAGAGAAGATGCTCAGACGTACACATGAATTATAAATTGCCAATTAGAGAAATAAAAGTTCAGTTGATAGAGGATAATAGAAGCCTTGTGAGAGATTAAATGAACTGCAAAAATTGCAAAGCACACACAGAGAAAGACACTCATTTCCAGGGAACTATGAACTAATCAGTCGGTGGCACAACTGATGAACTGAAGATAAAACCCTCAGTAACACAGTCACCACACCTGGGCACTGCAAACTTCAGCTGGAGAATTTCTGCTTAATAATGCATTCCAGAACTCCCTTTGGCTGTTATCATAAAGTTATTGAAAATGTTGTTGTGCCAGTGGCGGTAGTGATTATGGGTGTGTGGTGGTATTTTGATACATCATCTGTTTGACCAAGGTGTCTGAAGAAAAGCACAGTTTTCTATTTAGAATGATATTCTTTTGAACAAGGTCCCATCCTCATCCCTAGCCTTTTCCTACCACACAGCAACTATATAAGCATTTACATTTTTCTTGACATTGTAACAATTTATTCAAATTTTGGAATGAAGAGTATTATGCTGATCAACCCAACATAGTTCTATTTAATTGTGGCCCTCACCGTACTTACTACTGATGGTTGAACTAGGAGTGCCAAGACTGTGGCTCCTTGTGTTCCTCTGGTGTTTTCCACCTCTCACAGGCCTCAGGAGTGAGAGCTGTTCACAATTCATCTGCATGGTTTTATGAAATTTTTAATATGGCTAATTTTATACAAACTTATTCATAGTTTCCAACTTGATATAAATAACCAACAGGGGCCAATTTGCTTTATCTCATCATATTATGCATTTCTCTTCACACTTTTGTATGTTTCAGCTTTAGTCTGTTCCTTTGAATAATTTTATATTACTTTTTAAAGTTGTTTATGTTATTATAAAAATTGATACAATAGTTTGTGTATCAGAAATCTTGATTTCTTGTATCAAATATGTAAACAAATTCACCTTCACCAAATTTTGATGATAGGCCTCCTAGATTGTACATATTTGTGCTTTAATCAATATATGACAATTCACATTGCTACAGGCTTACTGCTGAGATTGACCAGCAGACCCTGAGTGGTGGATAAATGGGTTGCTCTGTCACAGGTTTCAGAGAGGACTAAGGGACTGCTTGGCTAAAGGAACTGGACAGCCCCATTTATCTGCCTCCTTCAGCTTTTATTGTAGCAACAGCTTGAACTAAAACTCATCTCTAGATACTATTAGCAGGGTAAGTATCCTTGAGAAAGCACATGCTTCTACAAGGTCATGTCTAAAAACCAAACATACAGATTCCAGCAAAACACCCGGGGGCTTGGACTCATTTGGAAAAGTCAAGGCAGGGGCTGCCACCTTCAGCAAGGTGCCCCTAGAGGCCCCTGACGTTTTGGAGAATCCTCCTTACACTTTCCAACCAAGTCCCATGCTTCCCTACATCTTACAAAAACTTTCTTGTGGCTGACTTTTACATTTTTTGTATATCTTATGTGAAATGATATCTCATTTTTAAGGTTGACATTTTACTGATTACTGATCAAGTTGGAAATTTGTTTACATGTTTATTAGAAATTCAGGTTTCCATATATATATATATATATATATATATATATATATATATATATATATATATATATAAAAGCTTTATTTTTATAATTCTTCTTTTTTTGTTAGTTTTTATTTTTTAAATCAACTTCAGTTATTTATAAAATAGAGGCCAGTACACGAATTCATGAATGGCTGGGGTCCAGCCATCCTACCCCAATCGGGGCCAATCAGGGACAGGGCCATCTGGGGGAGGGTCTACAGGCAGTTGGCTGGCCGCCCTGCCCCCTGGTAGAACTCCCAGTTGAGGGGACAGCTTGCATATAGCCTTTTATTATATAAGATGGTTATATGCGTTAAAAATATATTTTGTTCTTGTCCTGATCGGTTTCCTGTGATTAAAGTGTCAAGTTCAGCAGTATTCTGACTGGTGAACCAAATACCTTATCACCACATTACTGACAGCTACAACAAGAATGCATATAGTAAAAATTTTTAAATATGTAAAAATATTTATGAAATGAAAATACATAAGGAAGATATACATGCAACCATCTTACCAGGTTAATTTTTCTGATTTTCAAAAATGTATTTAACATCCGAGAATATTGAATATGCAATTTCAGGATTTTTAAATTTATGCTGACATCTGCACACAAATTTAACCACCTGATAAATATTGAATGAGCCCTGGACCCAATGCCAGTCATGCACGAAGCATATGCAGTTCCTGTCCTCAGGAAGCGGTGAGTCTAAGATAGCCCAATAGAATAATCTCAGGAGAGTAAATATAAACTGAAGGGGCTGTAAAAATCTACACATAACAAGAGATCTAATTTTATATCCACCATGATTTGAAGGCAACCACTAAATTTAAACATTATTCAAATAAAAAGAAATAAATTATAGAAAGGTTACACAACATTTCCTCTTTAAGTCATATGGATCTTTGTAGGAAATCATCAATTGTATATTGATTCTGCATAAAATGTGCCTTTTGTAGCTTTAACTTTATGCTTTAGCTTCGCTTTTATCTTTCTACATCTATCTTTTTAAAAAGCAAGCCCAGGTTGTTGCAAATCTCTGAATGAGGAATCATGGGGCACTCTTAAAACCCAATAAATACCTATTAGTAAAAATAAATACCTGTTGCTATAAGCCACTCAGATTTTTTAAATTTTTTTTTATTTTTTTTTTTTGTGTGAAGCATTATTTGTGGGAATCCCTTTCAAGTCCTGTGTGATTCAGGGTTCTGGTTCAGGGTTCTGGTCTGGAGAAGGCCGTACAACAAAATGAAAAAAGACTAGAAAAGCATTAATTTGGGAAATGGAGGCCAGGCAGTAGTCCAACTCTAGTGGGAGGACTACTCCTCATTTTGGCTTTTCCACCCTTTTTATTAAGATTAAAATTATAGGATACATCTATATGCCCTAGGCAGGAAACTCCAATAAAAACCAATCAGTGAATTTAGGACTAACAGGTGGGGGCTTCTTCAACTACCAACATCTAGTAATTAGCTCTGACCCTTTAGAACAATTAAGGTTGACCCTCAGAATTCCCTGTCCACAGCTCTTTATTATTAAAACATTAACAGGCTTCTGGCACATTATAATTTATTATTATTTTTTAATATTTTTATTACATTATTATCTGTGTACATATTTTAACATTGCCCCCCCCCATACATACCCTCCCTCCCCAGAGTTTTGTGTCCATTGGTTGTACTTATATGCATGTATACAAGTCCTTAGGTTGATCTCTTATCTCCCCCAGATCTCCCTACCCTCCCGGCTGTAATTTGACAGTCTGCTTGTTGCTTTATTGTCTTTATATCTGACTTTTGGTTCATCTCTCTCTCTCTCTCTCCCTTCTTCTCTCTAAAATCATGAATAATAATAAAATTTGAAATAAGCAATGTAATAAATTTTGAACATTTAAAGTGTGAAAGAGAAAAAATAAAATCTCAAGGCCTACCATATATATTATAAGGAAAAAATATTTGTTTTTATTCAATATTTGCCATATGCTAATTCAGTATACTTCTATATATCACTAAGTAAGATCTATTTTGATTAATGATTTCATTCTGTAAACTTTTTTGATCCTTTTCAATGTCATATGGAAGTTGTCATGGTTTTTAAGCAGCACACTATTGCTTTCTTTTTAAATCCATTATTACATCTTGTAATTGATTGCTCAATTTACTTATAATTACTTTAACTACTGACATATTTGTGTTAAAACATATTGTCTTATTACATGTCTTATAATTTATCTCCTTTTCTTCATTCTTACAGACTTGTGTTTTTTTCTTTCTGATAACTTATTAGATATTCATTGTTTTACTTTCAGTTGAGCATTCATGTCAAAATTTATAAGATAATCTTTTGACTTATTAAAGGTAAAATAAAATTAGAATGTTTCCACATTGCAGACAATGCAAGAATCTTAGAATTTTTAGAATGCTTTGTCTGCAATCCTTTTCCCATACCTTTGGCTTTACCATATATATGTGTGATATATATATTGATATATATATATATATATATATGTGTGTGTGTGTGTGTGTGTGTGTGTGTGTGTGTGATATATGTATGCTTTAATTAATCTCTCTGTATATATGTATTTAATGTGTTATATTTAAAGCTCCACAATTTCATTTAAACTACCCTCACATTTATTTTCCCCTGGCATTGCATCTCATGCCTTCCTTTATCCTCAGAGTTCTATCTGTAATTGCTTCCAATGCCCTATACATTTTCCTTTAATCAGAGACTTACACAGACTTCTAGTTATTGTCTTTCTGAAAATTACATTGTCCTCATTTACAAATGATATTTTCACAGGGTGTTGGATTCTAGATTGGCATTTCTAAGATTCCAGTCCATTGTCTGCTAGCCTCTATTGTTCTTTTGAAGAGTCTTTCTTTGAAGGGCATATGCCTTTCTCCCCCCTGGCTTCTTTTATTTTATTTTCTGGCAGCTTCCATAATTTTCCTCTTTGTCTTTGTTTTTGGCAGTTCTACTACGATGTTTCTGTTTTTTCTTTTGGTTTGCTTTTAGCTATTTTCTTGTTGCATGCCTGATTATTTTTGCATTAGAGCCCCGAATTATGCATGAAGCCTTACATAGCAATTTTAAGCCCTAATTGTTTTTTTCTTCCAAAAATGTTTGCTTCAAGAGTCAATTAAACTGAGGCAGATAACCTGAACTGCAGCTGACCGCATAGGGACCTGGCTTCCACTACTGTGAGCGCTGAACTATTTTCTGTTCACCCGATTTAAGGCATATCTCTGCAGGGTTCCAAACAAAAATTTGGTGTGTAGTCCCAGCCACTCCTCTCAGAATCTTTATTCGCATCCTCTCATCAACTCTATGCATGTGTCCAAAACTCCAGGAAATGAATCAGTCTCTCAATGCAAGGATCTTCTCAGAGAAAATCCTTGAATGGAAAAATGTTGTCATGAGGCATCCTCAACTCTCTGGTTCCACTTCCCTCTAGGAAATAGATCCGCAGGATTTTGGAGACACAAAAGCACCCTGACAACCTCAAACTGAGGTGTGGTTAACAAAGCATGGTATTATTTTAGCTGCTCCATTAGAGGTTATCTCATCGCTGCAAGTCAAATGTATAAAATTATAATATAGAGATAAGATATTGGCTTCTCTATTTTGATCTGGGGAACATAATAGAGTATTATGGAAGAGACATTCTTTTTTCATTATACAATCAAATTAATAACATAATACAGGACTTACCAGTGTGGTTTTAATATAAAGCTACATTTAAAATTCTGGAATATATAATAGATATTTAAAGAATGACTGTTGAAATAATGTAATTTTTTACTGAAACCATACTAGAGCTATATCTGAACACATTAATTTTATAGTCATTAATTTCTAGATTATCCCTTAACATTCAACGTCAGTTCTACACATAAATTGTGTTGTCACAAAAGTGTACATTAAATATATAGCTGAAACAAAATAGGGTTTTTGTAATTATTTGTTAATATAATTACTTCATGCTGATTAGTTAAATGCAATCTCTCCTATTGCAAGTTTCTTGCATATTAATATTATACCTTCCTCTATTCATAGATTTAAGCTGAGTTTCTATTTTATAATTCTGTCTACATAGTAAGTGCTCAACAAACATCAATTGAAGAATTTTGAGGCCAATTAAAGTGAAAATAAAAAGATTGTGTGTTCTATGGCAAGTTGTGTCAGTTAGGATGCTTTGGGTTTAAGTAATAGAAAATATGTGGCTTTTTTTTTTTTTTTTTTTTTTTTTAGAGAAAAGTAATAATTGGAATGACAGAGACTAGGAACACCTTCAAAGACTGTAGATAAATTGTATTGTGCCATGTCTCAGGAAGGATATAAAAACTGTGTAAGGAGTAAATTAGTGTCCATGATCTTGCTGCCGTTAGAGTGACTCATCATTGACTGCCTTCCACTCATGGTCAATTCAACTGTGGATTCCTAAGAGAGAGACTGAATCTGGTTGAAGCACACTGAGTCATGTGACTTAGCTATATAGAATATGGGCTGTCCTATGTACTGTACTGAAATTCAGTCTTAGGTTATTGTGCAGGCAGTATATCTGAATATGCATAGCCATTGTCTTAGTTCCAGCTGCTATAGCAATGTGCTATACACATAGTGACTTATTAACAACAGAAATGTATTTCTCAGTTCTGGAGGCTCAATGTCCAAGATCAGGATGTCAGCATGGTTGGTTTCTGGTCAGAATTCTTTTTTGGATTGGAGAATACTATCTTTTCAACTTATCCTCACACAGGGGAAGGGGAGGGAGAGCCTTCTGGAATTTCTTTTAAAAAGGTACTAATTCCATTTATGAGGGTTCCATCCTCATGATCGACCTTCTGAAGACTTCACATCAGGCATTAGGACTTCGATATAGGAATTTTGAAAGACACGAACATTCAGACCACAGCCTAACTCAGTGTTTTTCAACCTTTTTTGGGCAAAGGCACACTTGTTTCATGAAAAAAATCACGAGGCACACCACCATTAGAAAATGTTAAAAAATTTAACTCTGTGCCTATATTGACTATATATAAAGTAATTCTCTTGAATAGGAATCAAATAAACACAAAGAAAGTATTTTATAATTACTTTATTATGAAATATTAAGTAAACAAAATAGTGAAAAATTATAAAATTCTTGTCTTGTCTGCACACTAGTGTGCCGCGGAACAGCGGTTGAAAAACGCTGGCCTAACTGATACACATAGATGTAGATATCAAGAGGATTAGCATACACGTGGGTTCTGTGGAGTGTAAGTGAAACAAGGATCTCTAGAATGCTTGTTTTTAAAGGTTCTGACATTCCATAAGTGTTATAAAATTTTATTATACAACTAGAAGCCCGTTGTATAAAAATTCCTGCACTGGAGGAGGGGGGATCCTTCTCACAGTCCAGGAGCCCTCAGGGGCAAGAGGTGACCCAGCAACCAGAGGAAGGCAAAGCCCCCATCACACCTCTGCTGCTGCCACTGGTGGCAGCTCAAACCTTGGCCAGCCCTGGTTACCTGAGCCTCGGGCAGCCCTGGGCAGCTGGGTGGCCGCCATCCGAGGCTTGCCTGCGCCTTGGGCCTGCCCTTGACGGCTGGAAGACTAAGAGGACTGGGGGTGAGCTTGGCCGTGCTGCATGCTTGCTGCCTGGCAGGACTGAGGGGACTGGGCACCGCCATTTTGTGGCTGTGAACACTGCCATCTTGAGGGCATGGCAGTCAATTACCATATTCCCTTTTTATTAGATAGGATATCTATGAGTAAAACGTATCAAAATAAAAAAGTATCAAAATAACAAAAAATATAACTATAATATATTAGAGATTTGATAAGTATAGATGAAACTATAAATAGCTATTTTAACACATTTGTGCTTCAAAACCAGGGTAGTTTGGATGCATTTATTGTCTGCCTTACTAATGTCCTATTATGCATATTTAGGTACACTATTTTACCTAACTATGCACAATATTTAAATATGTACACTATTTTTTTTTTACCTAAATATGCACTTCTGTCTAAATACAAACTTTATATATATATATATATATATATATATATATATATATATATATATATATATATAATAACCTATTACTAAGTTTTATGCCAATGTAGCTTTAAACTATTTACAATTAGGTCACATACATTGGTGTTTTTTTTTGTGTGTGTGTGTGTTTTTCAAATTTAAATGCTATAGAAATGTTTCTGGTAACTGATAGAATACATAACATATAATTAAATCTTACTAGAGTATTCTAAGAAATACTGGAAATACAATCAATCTGTTTTAGAGGCCATATAGTGTAACTGGAAAATCTGAAACCACAATTTTTCAGATGTATGACCACTAAAGACTAACCCTTCTTTTCTTCATCTGTAAAATGTTAACATTAATAACAGTAACAAAACTTACACCATATAATCGTATAAAAAATAACTAAAATAATACTTGCAATCTGCATAATGGCTGGCATATAGGAAGGACATATTAAATCACTATAGACAGCTAAGTGAAATATTTAACTTAATAACAATATAATTCAAATCAATTATTTTAAAATTAAATATACTGAAATTAATATGTGTTACTAGTATTGGTTAATTCACTAGTGCTGATAGTTGCTCTGATCACTGAGTGAGGCCATTCAACTGTCTTCTAATGGGAGCTGCAGCCTAACACACCTTTATATTCTAAATTTTATGCTTACACGTTAGCTCTATGTGGTTTAGGACAGAGATAGAATTCTGCAGTACAGACCATTAAGCAGAGATGTTTGATTCTCTCATAAATGTGCGCAGAGCTCACAGACAAAAATCACATTTCTAATTTCTCTGAGTGGACAATGCTATCCCATCGTTGTCATCATCAACCACGAATAGACCTTTCTACTTAATAAATGGAGAGCCCTAGCAAGTCAGTTTGACCCATGTTACTGGTGAAATAGGTAGAAATAAATTCACTAGTAAATATCTAGAGTAGCTGCTTCTACAATATTTAATGCAGAGAAAAAATTAAAAAGGAATCAGCTTTAAGTGTAAAACTGGTACTTGAACGCACATCTACATTCTAAATGCCAGTAACTCATTGAATCAGGTGAACCATTTGGTATCTGACAGCTTTAAGGTGGTACTAAAGCACGGGAAATTGAAACATTAAGCTTTCTGGTCGGTACAAGCCATGATGTCCCTAACAAATCACCACAGGATATTTCAGATGGCATAGCTCCGAATCCACATTCCTGAAAGCAGAAAGAGGCAAGGCTTTTGTTGGTGCTTGCGTTTTAATGGCCTCCATGTTTCCTCATCCTTTTGCACGAGTACATAGAGATAAATGTAGCCAGAAGGTGTTTATTGCATGTTGAGGGGGATTTTGAGAAAGTAATACACTGTAAGCCAAATTTGCTTTGTAATGCAGGTAATCTTAGATGAAAAATTATGGTTATGCTTTTTATTTTTAAGTTCTCAGTGGACTTAATATAAACTGGGTGCCTTCTAAACTCACACAATAACAAAAAAAAATGTACATTACCTAAAAATAGGTTTACAGATCTATAAATAAATGTCTCAAAAAACAATTTTTGCACATGGAACAGTCATTTTAAAATGGAAAAAGATATTATATGCATCCTTACCTGCTCCTACAGAAACATTCCTTCATCTGAATATTTTATCATTGTTGTTAACATTAATGTGATTATTATCAGCATCTTATACAAGTAAAACTTGGCCCCCATGAAACCTGAAACATTTTAATATAAATTGTGTAATTTACTTAATATTAATTACAAAAATGATTATGTACTGCATCTCATAATCTAATCTTACAAAATTTCAGTAAAAATGACAGATTCCAATGCAAATGATGCCTGAAACTTAAGGACACTTTTCAGTTCACATGATATGTTATATCCTTTTTAAACCATTTTCACTACTTTAATTCTGTTGCTTTTTTTCTATCATTCAAGATCTTGGATATATAGTGTTATGTATGTACCACTGTTCTGATGCACAAAATTTGTTCATGGTAGAGGGCTGTCCCTCAGCCCAGCCTGCACCCTCTCCAGTCTGGGAACCCTCAGGGGATGTCCAACTGCCAGTTTAGGCCCTATCCCACAGGGATTGGACATCCCTCTCCAAATCTGGACCACTGGCTCCTAACTGCTCAACTGCCTGCCTGCCTGATTGCCCCTAATCACTCTGCCTGCTGGCCTGATCACCTCCAAATTCCCCCTCCCCCGCCCCCCCACAGCCAACCTTCTCAGCCCCAACTCCCCCCAACCCATGGCTCTTCCCCCCCCCTTCCCCCCCCCCCCCCCCCCCCCCCGTGCTGGCCTGCTCACTTCCAACTGATCCCCCTGAGGATCTGCTTGCCCAAACCAGCCTGATTGCCCCTAACCGCCCCCCCCTCCCGCCAACCTGCTTGCTCCCAACTGCCCCCCAACCAGCCTGATTGCCCCAAACTGCCCCCCCCAGGCTGATTACCTCCAACTGCCCTCCCCTGCTGGCCTTATCGCCCCTAACCACCTCTGCCTTGGCCCCGCCACCATGATTTTGTCCAGAAGGATATCCGGAGGTCTCCTGGAAAGTCTCCCGATCCAATTAGCATATTACCCTTTTGTTAGATAGATGTATGTGTGTATGTATGCATTTATAATTAGTCCACATTTAACCATTTGGGATCAATATAGTCATTGAAAACATCATCTGATATAGGAAGCTTAAGGTTTTAGAGCACTGGTGTTGGATAAATTGGCATCTGTTCTTTTTTTCTGGCATTTAACCTGCCATTTAACAAAAAATTTTAAAAAGAGAGAAACAAACAGGCTTTTTTTTTAGAGAATGTTTTGAAAGAATGCAGCAATAAATTAAAACCAGGGAATATTATTGTTTCATAGTTAGAAGTTTATAAAATAATTTCTATCAAAACAGTAATGTATTTAACTTTAAGAATAGTTGTTCCAAATTTGATGCTAACACATTGATGCAATATATTCACTTATAATAGAGATGATTTTAGACTACTTTTTAAATTATACATTTTTATTGATTTCAAAGAGGAAGGGAGATCAAGAGCGAGAGCGAGAGAGAGCTAGAGAGAGAGAGCCAGAGAGATGAGAGAAAAGAGAGAATCATTGACCGGCTGCCTCATGCATGCCCCCTACAGGGGATTGAGCCTAGCAACCTAGGCATGTGCCCTGCCTGATAATCAAACTGTGACCTTCTGGTTCACAGGTAGACTCTTAACTTCTGAGTCACACAGGCAATACTTCAAAGGGAATTTTTTTTTTGGGGGGGAAGACATTATTATTTACACCAGTTTCAGTAATGATACTTGTGAATATCTTATTTGCTTGAGGATCAAGGCCATTTTGAAAAATTAAAATTATATGCTGTTCCTCCAAATTTGCTAACTTATTTGTTCCTTTACAATTATTCCAAACTTTATCCTCCATATTCATTTGCAGTTGTATGCTCAGCTTTTGATAAACTGTTCACTTCCTTTGAAGAAACACTAATGGTAATTTTCAGCCATTGCACCTTTCATATAATATTTATTTAGATCAGGAATTTAAAGTAATCCCTACAGGATCATTTTCTGGTTCTTCTAGCTGTATCTTAGATAAAATCTAAACAAAAAAAGTGTAGACTCTATTAATAGCCACAAGAGTGTCCCTGCTGGAACAGTTAAAAATTATATTGTCAAAGGAACTTTGGCAAGTTGATGATATAAGATCCACCGAAGTTTCTTGAGAAATCACTTTGTGACCTTTTAGAGGTGTGTTGATAATAGAATTACCAAACCAATCTTTCATTCTTGCCTTTCTTGACAAAGGAACTGTATTTAATTCTGACTCTGCTGGAATGCTTCTAAGTTCGTGCTCTGCTCTTCAGGTATTTTCATTCACTGCTGCTTCTACTTTTCCACAGTTCTGGGGAAGGATATGCTGAATCACCAGGTTGAGGAGAAATGCTCTTTTTTCCATTCGTCCTGTTCTGTCATCATCATCATCACTGGACAAAGTGATTGGGTCTGACAGATTTGTTTGTCTTTCTTTTGCGTTTGTGATTTGGGCTCCTGTTGTCTGCAATTTCTTTGCAAATCCTTTAAGTTAGTTAAATGTTTCTTTGGAGCAGCAGACAGAGGAGGGATAGACAGATATGTACTATGATATTTGATCACTGCACTTTGATCATTTCTACTGAAGGTTTATTTTTGCAGATCTATTTCATGCCTTTCTTAAGCAGCAATTAAATTGAATCAACAACCAGTTTGCATTTAAAGATATATTTTATTGATTTTTTTTTACAGAGAGGAAGTGAGAGGGATAGAGGGTTAGAAACATCGATGAGAGAGAAACATCAACCAGCTGCCTCCTGCACATCCCCCACTGGGGATGTGTCCGAAACTAACATATATGCCCTTGACTAGAATCGAACCTGGGACTCTTCAGTCTCAGGCTGACTCTCTATCCACTGAGCCAAACTGGTTACGGCCTAGTTTGCATTTAAATGAAAGAATGGGCTAATTGGTAGGTCTTCATTGAAATGGCTTCCCGCCCTCCACAGGTAGTGACTGCGTCTGGAATCCTAGAACTGGCACTTTCTGCCTTCCTGCCTTGTATGCCACAATAAATTGTATCGGTTTAAAGTAAATTAACTTTGTTTTTCCTATTGACCAATACAAATGCTGGTGATGTGTTCGGTTCATTGTTTATTATGACTTCATCATGATGATCTCATATGATAACTGTGGAGGCTGCTTTAAGAAGGTTCTGTGTAAATAGCATGTATTTTGTTAAAATATTTCACATTTTTAAACACTTGGTTTACATTAAAAACACTATTTTTATATTTATACTAGGTAATGTTTTTCTTGTGTTTCTGTGTTTTTGTGATGCTAAATAAAGCTTTTATTTTTTTTAAAAAAAGCATGATGTTATACATTGTATACATGTTGTATATGATTTTCTGGTGAGCAGTATAAGTGAATTATACAGGTACAACTTGGAGAAACAATGTCTTGAACTCAGATGAGAGAACATTTGCATAGAGATGATGATTGAAGTTTTTGAGAGTAGAGGAAATACACCAATTAGAAAATATTTACAGAAAAATAAGACTATTAATAAAAGCATCTTCCTTTATTCACCCATTCTTTTGAAATAATAATTAATATAGCCAAGTCTTACGACCATAAAAATGGTTACTGGTTATCTATCAATCAAAATTCAATTAAATATGATTATTTTCCACTCCCTACTTAGTCACTATGCATAGATCATCACATGATTATCAAAAAGGACTCTACAAATCTACCATATTATTAAAATTTCAAGTCTAATACTATTTATTAAAACTTTGGTAATGAAAAATATTACCATCAATAATAAAAAAAGCATTTTGTTTGCTGTCATTTTCATGTAGAAAAAAAATCAAACTGAACATATTCCCTTTTTTTTTTTGAGGAACTTGTAGCACCTGGGACTGAGTTATGCATTCATAGAGCAGGCAGCCACTCAATTAATGTGATTTAAAGGACTCTAAGAAGTCTCCCTTGAATAAATTAACTCCCAGTTGGATCTTTTTAAATTTCCAGCATTAGTGCTTTCCCCAGTGTGCTTTTTATAGGAGATGTATATAGAGAGTTAGGCATTGCATTTCCTTAGAGAGGTAGCACATTATCTGGCTAATGAATTAACAGAGAACAATTGGGTGCATTTACTACCACTAACCATATTTGTACATTAGATAGCCGGATCCTGAAGGGAATTGAAAAGTAGAAAAAGTGCACATCCTTAGCAAAAGGAAAAAACAGGAAAGCAGGAAACTAAAACATGAACTTTTAAAATCTGGGTTTTGGGGTTGTAGCAAGAAAGGCAATTTAAAGAGAAATGAAACTCTGCATGTGTTCATGTGTCTGTGAATACACAAGACACAAACATATATGTTTTTTTTAATAATATTTGCATCATGGTGTGTGTACTGTAATAAACTTGGACTTGTTATCTCAATATATTAGAAACATTTATGATTTTAATTTTTACCTAAAACTCCTGCGTCTGAGTGCAAGTAAATTAGGTTTAATTTTCAAGCATCTAGAGATGGTGCAATATATTGTAATTTAAAAAATAAATAATGGTGTTATTACTTCATCAGTATACATTTATACAACATTTTTCTTGTAAATTTTCTCTTGATTAACTCTATTGTGTTATCATCTTTTAAAATTTAAGTTAGTGAAGCTTTGAAGCTCCAGTCAAATGCATCTCTACAGATTTATTCCATAATGGATCTACTATATGTATAAAGCCTAATATGTAAAGTGTTCCTCCAGAGTTCAAAGGACCAGGAGTTCGATCACTCACTATGACATGTGCTGGCCACCAGGGGGCAGTGCAGAACGAAGGAAGGCCCCTGCCAGCAGCCAGCAGCAGATAGGGACGTGGCCTGTGCACGAGTTTTGTGCACTAGCTCATGTTTTAATAATGCATTGCTCAGAGAGAATAGGTAGCAACTATTCTTAGAAAGGATTAGCACTTTTGCTTACAGGAGTATTATAATTTTTAAATTTTATATCTAAAAGAAAACACCCATTTTACTGACTATAAAAGATTTTCTCTTTATATATATACCAGAATAACTACTTTTAAATCAAAACAAAATATTTGTTTTAACACCATATTTTCCTACTCTTCCAATGGCTATTTATTATATATTTTTTTTCTATTTCTACCTTCTTTGGTAGGACTTAATACTTTTGAAGGACTGGGTTTTGGGCTTCGTTCATTACTTTTCTATGCTTTCCCCCTTCAAGTTCCCATAAATGGTCAGAGATCTCTATTGGTCATAGCTCTTAAATTGACATGCCTACTCTTGAATGGCCCCTTCTCTACTATGTTCTATGTGAAACAAAAATGTCCCCTTTCCAAATATCATACATTTTTATCAACTTTATTGCCCATGCCAATTATCAGGAGTTTTATACAGAAAAGCAATCTTGCTATCAGAAATCCTGAATAAGATAGGTAGCCATGGGTACCATAAAAGTGGTGAATGAAGGGATAAGCATTATCTCAGGGTTTCAGTATAGACAGTTTTATATAAACAGATTGTTTAACTGAAATAGACAACTCACCAAGCATTCCTTAAGCTCTGTTGTCCTGGCCAATTGCATCAGAAATGGAACAAGTATGAAGCTGGCAGAGCCTGGGTCTCAGGACGAAACAGAATCTTTGGAGTTGGATCCTGGGGGTCTCCATTTATAAGAATTCCTGATTTATATTTGTTTTTATTATGGATTCAAAACACCGTTTGGCAGATACTTTACCCACATCTTTCCCAAGGTTTCTTAAATGTTAAGTTCATCATACTGCGTTGACATCAAGTCTTTTTCATTTGCAAGTTGGATGAATTTTATATGCTTTTGATGATTCTGGCTTTTCACTTAATTGTAATATGGCTTGTTTCTGACAGTGATGAAACGGTGGAAGTCTAAAATTGATTAATAAGACATTTTCAAAAGTAGAAGCTTAACATACTGGACTCGGATCTCATTCTGTAATTCATTAGCTGTCTGGAGCGCGCCACTCACGGAGCTTCCAAAGGGATTTCTGGGCCTGGGTCTATCAGCATTCTGTTGCAAATGTGCTGTTCTTAGGTAGGAGACGACTGAGAAAGCTTTCAACATCATATGCTAATGCATATCTTGGCTGGCACATAGAGATTCTAGCATCTGGCCCTCGTTGTCTTCTTCAGACTTTTCGAGTGGAGCATTGACAATTGCTAGAACAAATGGCACTCACTGTGACTCAGAAGTCCTGTGCCCATCTTTCAGCATGATTGCAAATAGCATGTTATTGGCACCCTAATTTGTCTTTAATCCAGTTTTAATGTCATCCATCATAAGGAAAACTTCATGCAGACGGCATTTTTAGCCCTGTAATTCTAGCATATCAAAGTTTTCTGTAAGATATAGAAGGGGTTCTATTAAGTATAACTGATTAACAATGACAACCCAAGAAAATGTCTGTACAGCTATAGTTAATCATTTAAGTGTTAATTTGTTATCAATCATCCACATTTATGTTTTTAAGTAAAAACAATAATCTAAAGTATGTTTAATTTTTTAAATGGCTGAAGTTTCTATATATCTATATAGAGTTACAAATAATAATTAGCATACTAAAATAGGAACTTCAATTAAACCAATAATATACTGAAATGGTCAATGCCTTAAAATTAAAATATATTGGATACATTTACTCTATTAAAAGAATACAAAAATTGTTGCTAAGTATTATCTTTTCTTTCCCAGTGTATATCTATTCAGGAACACATTGCATAAGGAAATAATAAATTATTGAGGGGGTGGGGAAGGTGCCATTTATCTTTCCCAGCAGTTCTTGTTTGAATGTCGCTTTTCTATGTGAGAACATTGCCATCAAACTTGTGAGCCAGAATATGTGTAGTGCATCAAACAAAAGTTCTTTTGGAATAAATTCCCTCTAATGCAGTATTGGTCCTTGAGTTGCAATGATGACTGCTCTTGAATAACATATTTACCCACGGTGCAAATGTTTAGCACTCTGAAGATGTTTTCATTTTATTAGAATTTCAGTTACTGCCTTAAGTGTGTGTATGTGTGTGTGTGTGTGTGTGTGTGTTTAATATATTTTTATTGAATTCAGAGAGAAAGAGAGAGGAAGAGATAGAAATATCAATGATGAGAAAGAATCATTGATTGGCTGCTTCTTGCACAGCCCCTACTGAGGATTAAACCCACAACTGGGGCATGTGCCCTTGACTGGAATCGAAACTGGGACCTTTCAGTTCTCAGGCCAATGCTCTATCCACTGAACCAAAGCAGCTGGGACAATATAAAGTGTGCTTGATGGGCTCTTGTAACTACAAATAATATATGATACTCTGTGGAAATGTTTTCATTTTATTCATTATGATTGATGACTAAAACCCATTAAACTTTGTTTATGGTATATTATCATCATGTTTCTTTCCTCTATATGTTGAATAAATAGCAACTTTTAAGACAAGTTGACAATGTCTAAACTTTAGGATTTGGTTGCCATCTGAGTTGAATTTATTAAGTTATATATATATTGCCTGTTTTACTTTTTATTAAGACAAATTTCTGAATTCCCTTGCCTTTCCAGCCATGACAACAGTGAATTCTCTAAACTGAAAGCATTCTAAAAATTGAAATAATGTTTGCATTAAAATCTCTTAGAATCTAATGAAATAGCTGAATTATATGCCTATCTCATATATTATTAATTTGAATTTTTATAAAAGGAGATCTTGTGCATAATCATAACATCAATAACATTTAAAAGACTACTTATAAGTAGAGAAAACTCAAACTGTCTTTAGAAATTATTGGCATTATAGAAAACTCATGTAGTGTTATAACAAAAATTATACACAAATATAAAATATCTGACTCCATTTCCATAACTATTAGGAATGACCACATTTCTTATAAGTTGGATAACACAGTAATCGTGTATGTATATTCCTTAGTGCTGCCCTGGAGGCGGGAGAGGTTCCAACCACAGCCGCTGCGCTCACCAGCTATGAGTCTGGGTTTTGGCATCCATTGTTATATTACAAAGATGTTTATTTTCTCTGTTATGTCTAATTTTTCAAATGTATAAGTTCAAATTTCTTAACATGGGTAGTTTTGTTACTAGGAAAGAAAGTCAGTACAAGAAACAGCTACATTTTATTGTACTTTTGAGACCAAAAAAAGAAAATCTGAGCTATGCAATTTTGGCCTTGGATTTTAACATTATTTGCATAGACACAATAAAGTCAGCACTATTTATTTTTTTCAACCTCTGTCATACACCTATGTGCAAATCCCGGAAGGCTTATGGAAGACGGCAAAAAGAAGCCCCAGTTCCCAGTGGATTCATGGGAGGTTTGCAACAGACCTTCTGCTTTGAGCGCCGGGACTGCTGCCTAATCACATTACAGCTGCTCCTGAACCCAGCTATCACTACAATGAGGATGAGTCTTCTCACTAGTTTTGCTCCTCTTTGGTTAGAACAGCTAACTTCCAGGAGAAAACTTTGGAAGCTTTGAATCCTGTAATCTTTCCACATGTAAGAATGTCTGTATTTCAATAATTAAATACTTATGGAGGAAATGCAGACAAACATACCTTTCTTTTCTTTTTTTAAAATATATTTTATTGATTTTTCACAGAGAGGAAGAGAGAGGGACAGAGAATTAGAAACATCGATGAGAGAGAATCATCGATCAGCTGCCTCTTGCATACCCCCCACCGGGGAAGTGCCCGCAACCAAGGTACATGCCCTTAACCGGAATTGAACTGGGACCTTTCAGTCCACAGGCCAATGCTCTTTCCACTGAGCCAAACCGGTTTCAGCCAAACATACCTTTCAACCATCTCCCTTTTATGTAAAAACAGTCTTTGTCACTAACCAAGAGCATAGGAAAGAAAAAATCAAAGATAAGCTCTACATAAAAGTAATTCTTTTTAATTTGACCTAAAACACAAATGTATTTAAAAAATATATATTTTTATTGATTTTAGAGAGAAAGGGAGAGGGAGATAGAAACATCAGTGATGAGAGAGAATCATTGATCGGCTGCCTCCTGCATGCCTCAAGCTCACAACCCAGTCATATGCCCTGAAAGGGAATCTAACGGTGACTTTCTGGTTCATAGATCAAAGTTCAACCACTTCAACCAGACAACACAAATGAACTTTTAAAGATATTTTAAAATACAACCAATAATTGATAAAATTAAATACATGGCTCAAAAGCAATGCCCCCTAATGTTATAGAACTGTTGTGGTTATATCAGAATTGGAAGAAACTGAATGAGCCTGGCATATCCTGAATAGAAAAAGAAAAAGAATTATGACTTGTTCTATAAAATCTATAGAAATAAAAATAACCTAATCAGTATAATGACTCAATGAGATCATTTTACACAATATGTATGATTTGCAACATTTTTAAGAATAATTTGAGGGTTCAAAAATGTGCCTTCAAAATAACAAGGATTACAACAATGGGATCACACTACTGGCTGCAGATTACTATGCTGTAGAAGCAACTTGTCTTGATGTGACTCAGCATGAATTTTTCCCCAATTGGTAGTAAGTTGATTTTTCCCTGCCCTTTTGTTGTTGGTTATATATTGTATTAACCCAGGATCCAAGGTGTGGAACTGAAAAATAATTTCATTGTTTTCAGTCTCAATTTCTCTATAAACTATTTGTTTCTGATTTGCTTCAAAGATAAACTCCTAAACTAAAATTTTAATTTGCTTTTCTGTAATTACCATTACTCTTTTCTTATAAGTCAAGGTAATATTGACAGTAATTGAAAATGTTTCCTTGCTTAAATATAATTGTATCTATTTTTATGAACTATTAAAAACAACTTGTTAGAATTAGCTAATTATAAAATGATAGAAACAGGTATTACACAATTATTTTGAATGCATTTGAGGAAACTCAAATAACATTTTTAATTATATTAAAATATAATGATCCTTATACTGTTTTTTGTTCAGGGGAAATAAAAATTCATGTTGGATATAAATTAGTAGTAAATTTTTAGATTAATAATCTATAATGAAGCCGGGACCGGGTTGGCTCAGTGGATAGAGCGTCGGCCTGCGGACTGAAAGGTCCCGGGTTCGATTCCAGTCGAGGGCATGTACCTTGGTTGTGGGCACATCCCTACTTGGGGGTGTGCAAGAGGCAGCTGATGGATGATTCTCTCTCATTGATGTTTCTAACTCTCTATCCCTCTCTCTTCCTCTCTGTGAAAATAATCTATAATGAAAATTTAATTATCCATGTTAATGTCTATCTTGATAAAGAATAACAGGTTAGTCATCCTATCTAATAAAGAGGGAATATGCTAATTGATCCTCCCACCATCACAAATATGGCAGCCAGCCAATAAGAAGGTAATATGCTAATTGAATATCACACCCTTAAAGATGGTGGCGCCCACAGCCACAAGATGGCAGCGTCTGGTTCCCTCAGGCCTGCGGGGGCGGCAGGTGTGCTCCGCCCACCTGAGCCTTGGGCAGCCCTGGATGGCTGGGCAGCCTCTGGGATCCCCCAGTCTCCTCAGCGTCCCCTGCTACCCAGGGTCGGCTGCCCACCCATCCAGGGCTGCCCAAGGCTCAGGTAACCAGCCAGCCAAGGCTTGTGCTGCTGGCAGCGGCAGCAGCAGAGGTGTGATGGGGCATCACCTTCCCCTGATTGCTGGGTCACTTCCCACCCCTGAGGGTTCTCAGACTATGAGAAGGATGGGGCAGGCTGGGCTAAGGGACTTCCTCTCCAGTGCATGAATTTTCATGCATTGGGCCTCTAGTAAAGTAATAATAGGAAACAATGAGGAAATGTGCACGGTATCTCTGCCAGTGGTCTGAAATGTTAGCATTGAAGCAGGATCACTTGAGCTTGTTTAAAAATTAATTGTTAGCCCTAACCAGTTTGTTTCAGTGGATAGAGCATTGGCCTGCGGACTGAAAGGTCCCAGGTTTGATTCCAGTCAAGGGCATGTATCTTGGTTGCAGATACATCCCCAGTAGGAGGTGTGCAGGAGGAAGCTGATCTATGTTTCTCTCTCATCAATGTTTCTAACTCTCTATCCCTCTCCCTTCCTCTCTGCAAAAGATATAAAATTATATATATATATATATATATATATATATATATATATATATATATATATAATTTTTTTTAAAAAATTGTTGGGCCCCATCCTTAGACTTTGATTCAGTATCTCTGACATGATACCCATGGATTTGTATTTTCAAAACCTCCCAGGTGATACTGATGCTGCCCACACCTGGAGAACAATTAGTTGATAAACTACTATAGAGATTATTAGTGATCAATAAAAATTAAAAACAATATTAAGCAGTATAAAATATTATTATCTGCTTTATATTTCTATCAAAGCAATGACAATTCTAAACAATGTCAATGTTCAATTAACTCTTCCCATGGTGTGTGCAACCTATTTGAGAGACACAGAGATAGATTAGAGGTAGAAATAGAGTTAGAAATAGAAAGAGAGAGAGGGAGAGAGAGAGAGAGAGAAAGAGAAATGATAAAGATAGACAGAGGCAAAGACAGAGGGAGGGAGGGAGGGAAGGTGGAAGACAAGGAGGGAGCAGATCTTGGGGAGACAGTGTTTTGACTTGTAGTTCAGAAGCCTCTGTGTTTTATTCAAGCAAAGAGAGACTGATCTGCTCTGAAAAGAAGGAATGAGCCAATACTTGAGATTCTGTGGAGTCACCAATAATTGGGGGATTGAAAAATATTGAATGTATTAACTCATATCTCTCCATCCCTTATTACAGGGTTTTATTCTATTTTTTTAATTATTATTATTATTATTATTATTATTATTATTTATTTAAGCCCTGGACCTCAGCATAACATTTATACTTAGGTTGAGATTGAAACTTCTGGAGAACTCAACTCCTCTCGGGATTAATTTGTGATCCTGGATCTAAACTTTGCTCTTCAACTGATGGAGATGAATATCTCTTAATAAGCTGCCAACTTTATCATAGGCTATTCTATAAGCCTTCAGTTAACGATTAATCATCCATAGCCTTTTCTGTAGTTCTACTTCAGTGGCCCATTTCCACTGTCCTTATAATTACTAGCCCCCCTGTATTTCTCAAATGACGGATATGTACCCTTGCTGGTGCATGTTCTTCTGATGGCATACAACCACATTTCACAATCGTGAAAATGTTAACAAATACATTACTAACGTATGCTAGGGATAAGCACTTGGCCCACCTGTGATAGGGTCCTTATTACCGACCTGCATGTAGTGATTCAGCTGCAACATGCTCTCTGAGTGTCTTTCCTCAGCCCACTTCTGGAACCATCCCTGACAATTAGTTTCTGCAGGAAGCACACTGTGAGATGAAAATGAGCTTGTGGTGCTCTAAAGATCATCATCTGTGTGGCAAAAGAGAAAGCATGATTGGACACAGAGAAAAAATAAATGGCAATGCACTTTAAACAAAATGTCAGCTGATTCAGATGGGATTTGGAAAGCTAGATGATGCTTCAGGGATGTGTTGTGTGGTGCAAGAAGCCAGATCTCTGGGCTTTTACAATGCATAAATGGGGGGGGGGGGGAGTGGAAAAATAACTCCCCCAACCCCAAGGGCAATATGTAAAGAGAGCTGGAAGCCAAGGCCTGTGATCCAGCTTCATTCCCAGCAGCTGGGAACAATCCTTCCATGTTGAAGAATCTGGATGGTGCATTGTACATGCAGGACTCAAAGGGGCTTCACATTTCTTAAGAGCACAACTGAAATATAGAACATGAAGGAAAAGAAGCCTTTACAGGTCTGAGAGATATGCTTTAACAAGAATAAAAAGGTCCTAGCTGGTTTGGCTCAGTGGATAGAGCATTCGCCTATGGACCAAAGGGTCCCAGGTTCAATTCCATCAAGGGCTTGTATCTTGGTTTCAGGTTCTTTCCCAGGCTATACTCATGCGGGAGACAACTAGTCAATGTCTTTCTCCCACTTGGATGTTTCTCTCTGTCTTTTCCTTTCTCTTCCACTTTCCCTAAAAATCAATGGAAAAATATCCTCCCATGAGTATTAGCAACAACAACAAAGGTAATAAAAGCATATCAGTCTTTCTTTGCTTAAAAAACAGCACAGAGGTTTCTGAAATAAAAATCAAAACATAGTCTTCTACTAATAATTTTCCTAGTCTTTACAATTTTTACAATATGTCTTAATATGGGGATCTAAATTTATTTTTCCCTTTATTCTTAAATAGTTATTGTATTTCAATATAAAGTAATTTGTATTTCTAGCTTTAGGAAGTTACCTAATTTAATTTATTTAGTTTTAATTTCCTCATATTTTCTTTTTTTAAATATTTTCTGCAACTCATATTATGATGTTGGAGAATGCTAACATTCATAGTGTTACTCTTACATTTCAAATAATCTTTACCTATTTTTTTTTCTGGTCCATTGGAAAGTTTCTCAACTTATATCTTATATATATTTTTTTTAAAATATATTTTATTGATTTTTTACAGAGAGGAGAGAGGGATAGAGAGCTAGAAACATCGATGAGAGAGAAACCTCGACCAGCTGCCTCCTGCACACCCACTACCGGGGATGTGCCCGCAACCAACGTACATGCTCTTGACCAGAATCGAACCTGGGACCCTTCAGTCCGCAGACCAACGCTCTACCACTGAGCCAAACCGGTTTTGGCATATCTTATTTTTTTAATATATCATTTTTTATCCTTTCTTATATTTAACTTTAAAATATATACTCATTGTTATTTCATAGGGTTTTGTTTTTTTTAATTTTATTGTCCATCATTTCTGTATCTTCTTTAGGACTCTAAGAAAATTTCTACTGTGTTAAAGATTTTCCTCAAAGTATATGTGTATTTTTTTCCCATCTAAATTATTTGTTTCTCTTTTATTTGCTTTGAAATGTGTATTTTATTAGAGACTTTGCTTAAGTATCTTGGGAATTTTTTTGTTATACCAGTAAGAATAACTGTATTATACTGAAATAAAAAGGCATCTCCACAATCTTGCCAATAAAGTTTAAATTATGTCTCCTGCTATCTACTCACCAAAGTTTGCTTTGGGGATCTGTTCTGTGTCACCATAATGTTCACTCCGTGACCCTGGCTGATGGAGTAACAGTTGTGGGTCATATCCAATACTATGACAGAAATAAGCTGTTGATGTTTCTGTCCAGAAATGGAAAAAAATCCACTTCTACTCACATTCTATTGACCAAAGCAGTGGTTATGCCTAAATTCAATTACGAGGAATTTAATTGTACCACGTACCAGGAGAGAAAGAACAAAACAGTTTATGAAAACATTAAACACCGCACCCTCACACCTTTGTAGTTAATAATGAGAGACTAAAATGCTAATTGCGTACTTTGAGGGCCTAGGGGGATTTACTTTTTTAATAGAGGACTCCAAATGTAATAGTCTGGAGTTCTTTCCCTTTGGAAAGTCAGCTTTCACAGAAAGAAATTCTGTAATCTCTTGCCTTGGGAAATGTAGGTAGGGCATAAATCTATTTGTAGACATCCCGGTAATGAAGCTTGGGCACAGTGCAGAGTTCTCATTTTCTTTCTGTGGATCCTGGTTTCTGAGAACACCACCCTGCCCTCCCCTTTTATGTATCTGTTTCAGGTGAGTCCAGAATATGTTGAATCAATAACTCCATAGGGTTTAAAATTCAATCGCGTTACGTCTACAACCAACAGAATCTATAACTTTTCATTTAATGCTTGGGGCTTTGCTCTTGAGGCGGGAAAGAGCATCTGTACTAGTAAATTCTCCCTTTAAAAACCTTTAAGCAAGCCTAGTTTTTCAGCCTCTAAGTTATCTAATTGGTTCCCTTTCTGTGGCCTTTTAGCATTTCTGTTTTCAGCACCTTTTTCTTCCCCTTCTTATTTACATAAGATTACACATTTTGATGCTTACTTTATATATTAGTTTTCTTTGGCTGCTGAAACAAAGCTTCATAGACAGGGTGGCTTATATAACAGAAATGTATTTCACACAGTCTGGTAGCTGGGAAGTTCAAGATGATGGACATCAAAGTGCCATTACATTCAGTTCTTAGTGAAAACTCTCTTTCTGGCTTGCACATGGCCAATTTCTTGCTATGCGTCCTCATATGGAGGAGAGACACTAAGCTCTTTGGTATCTTTTATTATAAGGGCACTAATCTCATCATGAGGTCCCCATCCTTATAACCTCAACTAGCCTAATTAGTTCCTTAAAGCCCCATCTCCAAATACCTTCATCTTGGGAGTTAGAACGTCAACATAGTTATTTTTAGGGAACACTAAACATTTAGTCCGCAACACATGTCAACCTTATTAAGCCACAAGCTGCCCAGATATTGGGTCAAACTTTATGTCTGGGTGTGTGGGCCAGAGTGTTTCTAGAATAAATTAGCATTTGAAGTAGTAGATATTTGTGACTCTTATCCAATCAGTTGAAGACCTAAATAGGGACCTCCTCCTGTCCAACTGTATGACCTGGATGTTGATCTTTCTGGACTTTTTATGTGAATTGAAACATTAGCTCTTCTTGGATCTGGAACCTGCTAATTTTTAGACCAGAATTAAACCAGCTTGCAGACTGCACATCTTGGGAGTTTTCAGCATCCATAACACATAACCCAAATTCTTATAATAAATCTGGTTCTATATCCCATTGGTTCTTTAAAGAAACTAATGTACAGATAAAATTATGTAGTTCTTTGATTTATCCACTTAGATTTGGGAGGAAATTCCATATTTGGAAGTGTTTATTTTGGACCAAACATAAGAGGTAGAATAAAATGACACTATGTCAGTTTGTTGGAAGATGATTACATGAACTTGTGAAAGCAGTCATGGCAAATGAAGACATTTAATGCATTTAGTGCATTCATTAGAACACTAATATAATTTTATTGCCTAAAATAATCAAATACTACATCTCAAAATATATATTTCCTATGGGCATACACTACTGATAGTCTTAAAAATGCTGAATATAGAGTAATACAAAATGTAAAAATTTGCTGGGAGTAGTTTAGATGGTAAATCTAGAAATCTCCAGTAAGGACACAACTTTAATTGTTGATACATATACTGTTGGAATAATTTTTAAAATATATTTTAATGATTTTCCACAGAGAGGAAGGGAGAGAGACAGAGAGCTAGAAACTTTGATGAAAGAGAAACATCGACCAGCTGCCTCCTGCACACCCACCACAAAAATGTGCCTGCAGCCAATGTATATGCCTTTGACCATAATCGAACCTGGGACCTTTCAGTCCACAGACTGACGCTCTATCCACTGAGCCAAACTGGTTCTGGCATGTTGGAATAATTTTTAAAACCTGATTTCAATTGTAACTGTAATGCAGTTTCTTGGATCATTCAAACTGATAGAGTCAAGATAATCAAGTTGTATAGAGTTATTTTAGGTTGCTACTGAATTTAAAGAATATTCACAAAATAGCATGAAAAATATACTATTGTTTAAGTCAATTTGTCAATCAACAGCTTAACATAAACATGTAATTATTATGTATATTTTTTTAAAAAAATTGTAATGTTTCTAAATATAGAAGTTTAATCAAAATATTGCAGTTGGCATTGTCAGTTGTGTTTCCACGCAATAATAAAAATTTAAATACATAGGCAATAAATAATTCAGTGTGAATATTCCTGGTGTGTTGAAAGCTTAATGAGTGTACGTACAGGTTATATAGGTAGCAACATTCTTATAGCTGAAAAGTCACTTTTCTATACTGTTTTGGGATACTATGCTTGGAATTCACCATTTCCCATCTCTCCCCTGTCAACTGACTCAACCAAAGGTTCTTCTAAAAGGGGGTGATACAAGGAACTAGAAGGCTCTTTGCTCCCTGTTTCTTTCAGCATTAACCAAACTAATGTGTTGTTTTTTTTTACCCTGACAATGGCTGCTATTTCCAGTAGTAGTTGTCAATGTAAGAAATGTCTAAACTTACAAGAATTTTTGTGAGATTATTTGAGCCAAAGTGACAACAATTGCTAGGAAGCAAAATCTCAATGGATTGAGAAAATGCTTCAGAGAATGGCAGTTTTGCACTGTATTTTACGCATTACAATCAAAGGAGGAGACATAAAGTGGGTTACATGAAATTCATTGGTGATATATTAGAGACGTGGGAGAACACAAAGCAGGGAAGTCTTTGAGATTGGATAAAGTGTAAAATGAATAGATAAATACTTCTTTTACACAGATGGGTATAGTATAGTTAAAGATTAACATTTATAGCACATAGTGATGGTATGTAGGGAAACAAAATAACAATGAGAGGTTCTGTATTTGGACACTGGTGGGAAACTATGCCCTAAGACACCTGATAAGGGAATTACTCAAGTGCATGAGGAGATGCTCAACCAAATAAGCAATCCCTCCAGCCAGGGCAGATAGCATGTATTTATTTATTTTTTATCTTCATCAGAAGACATTTTTCTATTGATTTTTAGAGAGTGAAAGGGAGGGGGAGATACACAGAGTGTGAAACATTGACATGAAGGAGACACATCTATTGGTTGCCTTCTACATGTGCCTGGACAGGAGCCAAGCCTGCAACCAAGGTACATGCCCTTAACTGAAATTGAACCCGAGACCCTTCAGTCTACATGCTGACGTTCCATCCACTGAGCCCAACAAGCCAGGACCAGCATCAGATACCTCTCAAATGATATCCTATCTAAAAAAAGAGTAATATGCAATTTAACCATAACTCCACTACACCCACAAGCCATGCCCATCAGCCAATCAGGAGCGAACATGCAAATTAACCTAACCAAGATGGCTGCAGACACGGAGTGAGCAGGAGGCTTAGGTTTCCCCAGTAATGGAGGAGGCCAAGTTTCCACACACCCTGGCTGGCCCAGGCCTCCACTCAAGGCTACAACGTTTCAATTGTAGAGCATAAATAAATCCCAACAAAAATGGCAGCAGCCATGGAGCTGGAGGGAGCAGGAGGCTAGGGTTGCACCTGGCAATTTAGGAAGCCGAGCTTCCTGCACATCCTGCTCTGCCTTGAACTCCATCAAGGCTACAAAGTTTCAGTTATAGAAGATAAATAAACCCAGATGCCAGGGCCTCTTCTTGGGTTGCTGGGGGGCATGACCAGCCTGCAAACCACCACTGGCCCCTTGTCCAGGCCACCCCATGCTCCAAGGGAACCCCCATCCTGATCTGGGGCATCCTTCAAGGGAAACCAGCTGGCCCCCACCCATGCACGAGGACTCTATCCTATCTAATAAAAAGAGTAATATGCAAATTGTCCATCATTCGAACACACAAGATGGTTTCCTCCTTGTGGTCAAAGATGGCTGCTCCCATGTGGACACAAGATGGCCACCACAAAGATGGCCAGTAGGGGAGGGAAGTTGGGAGGCACAAGGCCTGCAAGGGAGGGCAGTTGGGGGTAATCAAGCCTGCAGGGGAGGACAGTTAGGTGTGACTAGGCCGGCAGAGGAGAGATGTTGGGGGTGACCGGGCCTGCTTGGGAGAGCAGTTGGGGAGGACTAGGCCTGCAGGGAGGGTGGTTAGGGGCAAACAGACTGGCAGGGAAGCAGCTAGGCATCAATCAGGCTGGCAGGGGAGTTGTTAGGGGGTTACCAAGCTGGCAAGCAGGAGTGGTTAGGAGCAATCAGGAAGACAGGCAGGCTAGCAGTTGGAATCCAGAAGTCCTGGATTGTGAGAGGGATGTCTGACTGCCTATTTAGATGCAATTCTACTGGGCAATCAGACATCCCTTGAGGGGTTCCAGATTGGAGAGGGTGTAGGCTGGGCTGAGGGATACAAACCCCTGTGCACGAATTTTGTGCACCAGGCCTCTAGTATTTACTATAAGATGGCTAGACCAAGAGCAAGATTTGTATAAATAAGGAAAAAATCTTTCACTTCTGAATTTTGTTGTGACTATGGCTGTGGTTTGAGAAAGTGTGACTCTAGGATATTTGAGAATATTGAAGTAAAAAGATATTGGGGATATATTATCTATGGAGACTGAAAGAATCCCATGTGTCAAAGTGATTTTATTACTTTAGCCTGATAGTGGAATTGCAGTACTACTCACATAAATGAGATATTAGGTTGAATAGCAATTTCTGAAAGACAGGAGATGGGAGAGCCTGTGTTGAATTAGCAGTAACAACTCTCTCTAAAAGGAGATATCATGTAGCTGGTAGAAATATATTCCTCTTTGGTCATAGGAGAGAAATAGACGTGTGTAAGAATACCACTCTAGAATGTATAAAGCAAGTGCAGTAAAATATGAAAACCACTTTGAAAGGAATCATTTTCTAGGAAAATCTGAGAATATATTTTCCCTAGAGTTGAAGAAATTTAGAGAAATCTAACATTTATTAACATGAAAAATGTATAAAAAAAAAACACAGAAAAAACAATGGTGTGACATTGTTTACAAATATAAAATCCTGTTCTGTCTTACTGAGGTCTCTTAGCTTATCTGATTATATATTGGTTTTATATTTCTCAGGTTACTAATTTTAACTGTGTTTTGTAGAATCTCAGTCTCTCTCTCTCTCTCTCTCTCTCTCTCTCTCTCTCTCTCTCTCCTCTCACTTTTATTTATTTTTTGTCCACTCCTTCTCTTGACAGGTTCAATAGCATCATAGTAACTTTTGTTTATGAAATGTACTCTCTGGTACTCTCTGGACAGAGTTAATTTGTGGACAAGGTGTCTAAAGGAAATTGAAGGGTATGGTCTGTACTTTCACTCCTCACATTCTAGGACTTTGTCAAGCAGAAGACAGCGTGTTTTTCCTAAAGGGGATTCCCTCCCCCCTGTTCACTGGTTTAAGCATTTCCAGTGTGAAGGGGCAGAAAGGTAGGAGAAGGGAGATAGAGATTTTCTTATGAGAGACAGTCACTGCCAGGGGAGGGGAGTCCGGGCCTCATAGGATTTATTCAGTCTTATGCCCGTTGCAGAGGCTGTTTAGGTGTTCTCAGTAGTATGGGTGTGTGGTTTTTGGGGGTCATGTTCACCTTGTCCCAGATCCTCCTCTCACTGTCAGCACACACTACAAGATATCTTCAACTCACCATCAGCACGTAACTCCTCTCCTGGTGGGCTTGGTGCATCTTTGTCCAAAGTCTCTTGAGCAGTGCTCCCCATCTGCTTTCTTCTCTAGTTTCTTGGCTCCTTCACATGTGGACACTGGTAAAGCTGAGCCTTGTTCATGTCCTCAAATAACTGCAGAGTGGCTTGGAAGTTTGGGAACAAGGGGTTAGTCACGCTTTTCTCCTCAGGTTCTTAAGCCCCATAATAACGTAAGTCTCTCCTTAAACCTACCCTCCCTCAGCATCTTCACTGGGGAGGGTCTATAGCTTCGGTGAAAAGGTACCATAAGTGGGGCCATTTTCAACTAGAGTTGCAGCTACCATTCCAGAGGAAATTCTTGCCTGCTCACTCCTCAGACTTTGTAATGTCTGAATTGCACAAAACGAACCTTCGGACTTACCCAAACCAACACTGTGTTCCAAATAATTGTTTTCAAATCTAACAGGAAAGTGCATATCTTGATTAGAATAGCTTTGCCTATTAGCATCAAGAGAGATTTTTCTATTCATATAGTTCCTTTAATTCCTCCTTAAAAACAAACCAACCAAACCTTGCCTTTACCCTGTAATCAGAGCACTATTTGGGTTTCACTGGTTCCCAAATAGCTATTCTTTGCTCTCAAATAAACACTTGATGCCTCTCAGGTTGACTTTTTAGTTTTAGGTTAATGGTTCTGAAACCCCGGAAGGCTTGGGCCAGGGAGCAATGTGCCAGGCTCTGCTGCACACAAGGATAGCTGCCCCTGTCTGCCAATGATTCTCTTTAACAGTCAGTTCTTATTGTTTAATAGGAATGCATTGAATCCCTTACACCATAAGTACAAATGGTTAAAAACTTTATATGAAGAAAATGACTGTGAAATCTATTATGTTCTCTCCTCCTGCTGTGATAAATATGTCTTTACTTCACAAAGACAAAGTAAAACATCATGTGGAAAGCAACAGACTGCACCACAAGCTCCCTCAGTCTCCTTTTCAAACATTTAGAAAAACCCCGGGATAAACAATCCTTGTCCCTCACTCTGGGAGGGGTGGGGGATATTTCCATTTCTACTCAGTACCTTCTTGTATTCTCACCATTCAGGGACATCAATGCTCAGAGGCAGAAATCACTGCGTTGGTTTCTCCTCACCTCAATTTCAGGCCAGACAACATCTGACTACTAGATACCCTGTGGGAATCCTTCCTTGGTTTTTAGAGGAATTTAAAACTGTAAGGTTGAGTTTGGATTTAGAATTCCCCTTCAGCTAGGAATTGAACCATGGCAGGAGGCAGAGTGCCATGTCTGGGCCGGGCAATGGTCCACCATCCTTTTTTTTTTTTTTTTTTAAACATTTTTAAAAATTATTATTATTGATTTCAGAGAGGAAGGGAAAGGGAGAGAGAGATAGAAACATTGATAATGAGAGAGAATCATTGATCTGCTGCTGCCTGCGTGCCCCACACTAGGGATTGAGCCTGCAATCTGGGAATGTGCAAGGAATCAAGCCATGGCCTCCTGGTTCATAGGTCAATGCTCAATTACTGAGCCATGCCATCTGGGCCATCTTGTTTTAAACCCAGGTTACTTCCAGCAGTTGGAGGTTTCTCATGAGTATAAGAAAATGCCTGCATGTGCACAAATGTTCCCAAATAGACAAGCTTTGGACACCCAACGTGTTTAGGATTCTGCAACCTTCTCTGTGATCTGCCTTCAGCTCAGATCCCTGGAACTGACCTGTTCATGCTATTATATGGGTGTGGGGAATTTGTGCTGAAAATTATATATATGGTTCCAGCTTCTTAAAATATGGTCAAGAAAAGGGTCAGCATCTCAGTCTCTCTCTCTCATTTTTATTTATTTTTTGGCCACTCATTTTCTTGGCAGGTTCAATAGCATCATAGTAACTTTTGTTTATGTAATGTACTCTCTGGACAGAATTGATTTGTGGACAAGGTGTCTATAGGGCATTGAAGAGTATGGTCTGTGCTTTCACTCCTCACACTCCAGGATTTTGTTAAGGAGAAGACAGTATTTTTTTGAAAGGGGATGTTTGGGAAGTATTAAAAACAAAATCCCCTCCCAACTCAGAAAACATGGCCACAAAGGTAGAAGAGGAAGACAAGTTTAATGTTGAATAGACATTAAATGAGATGTGATGCACACAACAATCTCCTGAGAGATTGCAGAGGCATATTCTCAAAATAAATCATAACCAGCTCCCAAGTAAGATGACTTGACACCATTTGTCACATACGGTTTATCTTCAGTTCACTTGGTAGTGAGCTAATTGTCTCTTGCCAAAGGAGAAACACATTTTTCATAGCTTTGTGATAGGAGGGAGTTTTGTTCCTGTAGTTACTGTAGTTAGTTACACATTAGAAAGAGGAAAGCAAGGGGAGGCAGACATTGGTACACTGGGAACAGAGGTCCTTTTGCTTCATCGGGAAGCTATAGCTTCACACTCTGCCCAGGGAACCACCAGTCCATTCCTAGCAGATCACTGGGGGAAGGGGTCCAACAAAGAGGAGGTGAGCACATGCTCAATAGAAGTGAAAATGCTGCAGAGGAGACGCTTGGCCATAGAGGCCTATCAGTCAAACCTGGGAAAAAGATCATCGACTAGAGCAGTGGTCAGCAAACTGCGGCTCGTGAGCTAAGTGCGGCTCATAATGCACGGTTTGCCGCTCTGTGGACTAATGAGTTTGACCTAGACTCTCGATTCCAATAATTACAGGCTGTTGTTGTTCCTTGTGATTAAGCCCCTATCCCAGTGGTCAGCAAACTCATTAGTCAACAGAGCCACAGTTGGACTAGAGGGTCAATGCAGTCCTAAGAAAGCTTGGAAAGATGATTGGTTATTTTGAAAGCTCCTGGGGAAAAGCCCAGGGAAACAAAGATATCTCTCTCTCTCTCTCTCTCTCTCTCTCTCTCTCTATCTCTCTCTCTCTTTCTCCCATCCTGTAACAGACTTGCCCATTAGTTTGCTTGCTCTCCCATCCAGGACCATGTGGGTCTAGCAACTACCACACTCACCGCGCTCCAAAGGTCTAAGCTTTACTATGAAACAGAAACTTTGGACACTGACTGGATTCTCTGGCAGGAGAAGTCCTCTCTTTGGCACTGTGGTCCACCAAGTGACTGACCCCAAGGCTTGAAGACCATAAACAAAAATACCTAAACTCTATCCTTTGGAGATACAAGGGGAGCAGTGACTGTTGACTCTACTGCTTGGTTCCCTGACCCATTCAATCTTGAAATAGAGAAATGAGGCTATCAGTTGAACACTAGCTTAGAGCATATTTGATAAATTCTAGGGCTCACACTCATAGCAATATGCCCTAGTACTGCAACTACACTTTCTACAGACCCCTGGTAGATTGAATTCTTTCAGCAAATATTTAATATTCTCTCCAATGTTTTCTCTAATCTCTCCCTCCATGACCCGGCTCAATGTACTTTTCTACCTGTCTTACTTTAGGCTTAACTCGGTAACTTGCTTTAGTGTGTAGAATAGAGCAGAGTGTGCCAATTTTGAGCAGAACGGAGGCTTTGAAAGCTATTGTGTGTTCTCTCTCAGTTTCTTATATTCCTGTCATGAGAAGGCCATGGACAAAGTAGCTTCTGTTCCTCCATTCCGGGTTTTCATTTGAGAAATATGGGGAGCGGTTCAATACAAGACCCAGCTAAGCCCAAAAAGCCCAACAAAGATTTGCAGATACACAGGTAATCAGATGCTGATGCAAAAATAATGTCTTGTTTGTTTGCTTAAGCGACTGGGGATTTGTAGTCATTTATTGCTTTAATTGCATTGCATTTCCAATTCCATCAACAAAGGCAGCTGCCTCTTTGTGATGGGGCATATGATATTACTGGCCATGCGGTCACTGTGCCACAGCCTTCCCTTTAAACAACTGTCAAGTGTTATTTTGAGAGAAATGCCAGGGTCCTCCACAAATGTTGGGGTTAACAAAAGCACTGCATGGTGGAGAGGGAAATGCACATGAGACTTAGTTGTCTGATCTTCAAAGAGAAAGCACTGCCTGTTCCATAATGGGAAGGGGTAGGGCACCAGGTTGCTGAATGATTCCTGTAGGGTAGGGTTTGGCAAACCACAACTCCTGGTTCTAGCCTCTGTTCTACAACTAAGTTTTATCGAATTACAGCTACACTCATTTGTTCACTAACTTCCTGTCTTCAGGTTATGATGGCAAGCAGAGTCTACTAGTTACAACAGAGACAATATGTCCCACGAACCCTAAGATAGTTACTAATTGGCTGTTTACAGAAAAAGGTTTCAGATTCCCATCCTAGCAGATATCTGCAATGTCAATATCTACAGCATAGGTTTGATTTCTGCTGCTGGGAGGTCAATCACTGGGCACTTGGCCGAAGGCAGATCAATTTCAATGAGGAAACTGACAGTTTGGTTGGATCTATAGCCTGCATTTCCTTCCAGCCAAGCCATATTGTGTATAAGGGACCTTTGAGCCAGCACGAGATTAGTTAAGGAAAGATGCTTACTAACATCTACAGCAAGTATGTCAAACTCATGGCCCGAGGGCCACATGCCTCATTTATTTGGTCCATATTAGCCTTTGAGTTTGACGTGATTAACTTACTCTCTCCCATGCACCTCCTGGTCAATTTTTCCAATGATATTCTTTTGAATTCCTGATCTATTGGTCGACCTTGCAGCTATCACTAATGGATCAGTATAGTGCCACAAATCCAGCCATCTTTTATAATAATAATAATAATAATAATAATAATATGCATATTTATTTATTTGTTTGTTTGTTTATTTATTTATTTTTAGAGAGAGACATGGAGAGAGAGAGGGAGAAATAAGGGTTGGAACCCCAAACCCAAGCATGTGCCCTGACCAGGAATCTAACCCCCAACCTTGTAGTATACTCAGCCATCTCTTCTAAGTGGACATTTAGTTGCATTACCTGAAGTTGTGATCACTGGGGAACATTTTCTACCAGCACTCTCTTTCTGGGTCAACCCTGGTTTAGGATAGAGAGCAGTAATAGCCCATTCCTCACTAATGCCTTTTACCATGAAAATACATCCAGGAAGCAATAACCAGGTGATAACAGTACAGAAGGGCAGGCAGTGCTTCTGGGGAGATCTCCTGTCTGCTCTCAGAAGATTAAGTCTCCCTGGTGGCTGTGTCCTGGCATGTGTGACTGAATCTGTAGCTTCCTGGTGAAGCAAACAAGCTCCTGTCCCCCAGCCCATTAGGTTCAACAGTGTCTGATTCCTCTTGCTTCCTTCCTTCATCAGTATCTATGCTAACAGACCTGCCCCGTCATGGGTACTGGCAGACCTGATTTTATTCTTTGTTAGGGCAGGCCCATTTTGCTTGTAATGTTGCTACAGTTGTCCTATTATATGCCCTTATTGGACCTCACCTGTGTATCTGAGGTATTAGGTTAAATCTTTCACACCGGTTGGGCTAGAAAAGCAATAGCCTCAGGTATGTTCCATCTCTGTTTTCACTATTTAGATTTCAATGCCATAGTGGGTGTTTTCTTTTGGGCTTCACAGTCTTATCTTGTGCATGCTGAGCCCAGCCCTCCACCGAGGAGCTGAGGCGATGTCACACAGACTTCTGGAACGCAGGAATGTCTCGCTTCTTCCTATCAGCTCCCTATGCAGTCCTATCATTTAAGTTACCCTGCCTTGCAAATTACAGCTCCTTGACTAGGCAGTGCCGGCTATCTCTACCTGATCAACCAAGTGAGACTCTGGCATTGATTAGACCCCTCCAAATACAGGATACGAGGGAGCTATTTCCCTGTGTTTTCCGGCTGTGCCTGTGCTATTGAAAGCCTGTGCCCCAGAGGACCTTAACAGTGCCCTCAGCTTGACTACATTTCAGACAGGTTTCTTTCTGACTCCAGGGTCCTGTGCTTTCTTTTCTTAGAGCATTTGCTTTAGAATCTGAGATTTATTATCCTACATCTTTCATCAGCTCCGTTGAGATGTAAATCCTTTTAAAAAGCCTCTTGCCAGTTTTGTAAGCCAGAAATGCTTTTCTCCAGGACATGGGAGCCTTTTCTTTCAAATGCAAGCATCAAGGAAGATAGTGCTCCTATCTCTCTGTCTCTCTCGGAGGAGAGAAGCCATGTTTTTGTGAGGTATGGCAGGCAGCTTGCTCCTAGTTGTAAAGGTAGACAAAGTTCGTTTTTCCTTTGGATAAAGTCAGTTGGCAAAAACAAGTGACCTAAGATTGTCCCCTCACCCTTTTAATAACTCTATGGCCTTTTGTAAGTAGAGTTGGGCTCAGACTGCTTTCTGCTGTTTCTCTCCTATTGCAATGCCTTGGATAATAAAGTTTTCTTCTTCTGTCTCACTCTGTCCAGTATAATCTTTACTTTGGCACTTGAAAACATTTGTCCCATGTGTTTTTCCTGTTTCAGTTGTTTTCTGTGGTAAGAGTTATTCTAATCATGCTTGAAGCAAAAGTCTAGAGAGGATTTCAGAGGAATTTTGCTCTCAATGAGGCCATAACATTTTGATTGATAGCTAAAAGATGTAAGTTCAAAGAAGGTGTTTTTCTTTTAAGCTGGGTATGTAGGCATTACAACATCTGTGAACGGTTATGGAAGAGATACATAAAAGAAGAGAAAATCAGTCCTTAAGAGAAAGATAACTGTGGCCTCTAAGGTGTTGAGCATAGAAGTGCTGGGTTCTATACACGATGAGAAGTTGGAGTCTTAGAGAACACAGGTGTCAGTTCCACCAAGTCCCATATATTGATACAGATGCAGGTATGTCAGTGGATTTGATGGGGGAAAGCTGATGAGTTTCCTTCAAATAGATTTGTATTTCCCCAGTAAATAGAAAGGTCTTTCATCCAGGATCAAGAATGAGGCTGTTGGAGAGCTGAAGAGTTTCCAGACACAGAGGCATTGAGAGTTGGGCTTAATTAGGCATAGCTTTTCACTAGGTAAGGATAATCTAGGAACACAAGGACACATTAGTAAAAGTATACTCAGAGAAGACACAAGAAAGTCAATGACAGCAGAATATATGAAGGGTGGCAATGATATAGTCTAATTGTACGTAAATCATAGGGAGGGTAAGGAGATACCGTATTTTCTGGTGTATAAGACAACTTTTGAAACGAAAAAAAGTCAACCAAAAAATCGGGGTCGTCTTATACGCTGAGTATATCCCAAAAAACGTCTCTATATGCCACTAAACAAATTTTCCAACTTGATCCCGCACCAATCACTGCAAGGCTGCTCGGACCACCTCTCTAACTCAGCCAATCCAAGCAGGCTTTTTATGCATGCAAATTATACATGTTCTGTACCTGAAGCTACACTGTGTTCTAGTAAAAAGCCTGCTCAGATTGGCCAGAGTCAGAGAGGCGGTCTATTAAAAAAAAAAAACCGGTGTTGCCTCGGAAGTGGGGGGTAGTCTTATACAGCGAATAAAGGCCTAAACCTATGTTTTAACTGTAAAATTAGGGGTCATCTTATACGCCAGAAAATACGGTAAGTCATTTTTTGAAATAAGGAAAGAAATAATATGCTGGTGAAAATAAGGTGGTGATATAACAATCCTACTCCAGACCCTGCATTATGTGTGTCACAAGAGGAAAAATGAGAGAAAATACAAGAAAAGGATGAAGAGTATAGCATCATGTACATACTACATGCCTGAGTTTGTAGCTTGGCCTGATCATTACACAGTGTCTGTGTTACATAAGTGGTGGCTCAGATTTCTAAGATGTAAATTGGCAATAATAGTTATACCTATCACATAAACTTTTGTGAACAGTAAGTTCCTTGATACATGCAAAGTGATTACTTAGTACACTGTGTAGTATATATTACACATTCATTAATTGAGAGAGAAATGAAAAACTAGATGGGACAAGGCCAACTGGGAGATATAGGGAGGTTCAGAGAGGAGTTTGACATTACAGAAGGTTGTTCAAAATGGAAAGCATGTATCTTGAAAGAATTATGGAGAAGGAGCTGAGGAGGAATTGAATCTTTTTGAAAAAAATATATTTTATTGATTTCTTACAGAGAGGAAGAGAGAGTGATAGTTAGAAACATTTATGAAAGAGAAACATCAATTAGCTGCCTCCTGCACACCCCCCACTGGGGATGTGCCCGCAACCAAGGTACATGCCCTTGATCAGAATCGAACCTGGAACCCTTCAGTCCACAGGCCGACGCTCTATCCACTGAGCCAAACCGGTTTCAGCAGGAATTGAATCTTATCCAATGAGATGTGGGTGTATGAATTTGGTGGAAGGCAAATGACCTGAGAAGCTAGGACTTCTTGGGCATGGAAATAGGCGTGATTACACCTCTGGTCAGGGGATGGCAAACATTTTCTGTAAATAGACAGATAAAAGTATTTTAGGGCCACAGTCTCATTCCCAACTTCAAAATTCTCCTATTTGCTATCCATAGGCAATATGTCAATTAATTTCTGTGGCTATGTTTCAATAAAGCTATTTGCAACTGCAGGCACTGGGTCCGATTCAGCCTGTTAGCCTTACATTTTGATCTTGGTTTGCTAGGGCTGCTGTGTAGCAAAGTACCACAACCTAGAGAGCTTGAGTAACAGAAGTCTACTTTCTCTCAGTTGTGGAACTAGAAGTCTGAGATCAAGGTGTAGGTAGGTTCGGTTTCTCCCCCAGGCTATGAGGGAAGGATATGTTGTCTACAGGCTTCACTTCTTGGCTTATAGATGTGGTCTCTTCCTTGGGTTTCAGTCCATAGTGTTCTTCTGGTGTGCATTTCTGCCTGCAAAATTCCCCTTTATATAAGAGCACCACTCATATCGAATAGATAGGGTCTGTCCTACTGGCCTCATTTTAACTTGAAATCTAAATGATTAGCAAATGTATAAACATCTTGTCTCCAAATAAAGTCACATTCTGATATACTTGACCTTAAGACTTCAACATATGAATTTGGGGAGACAAAATCCAATCCTAGTATATAAAAACCCAGGATACATAATATCCAAAAGGACTGAAGGCTCAACCAACTGGATGTCAGTGCTCGGTTGCTGTGGTGACCCAGCACTGACTGCCCACCACTGCAGGCTCCCCAACCCAGCACTGACTGCCAAGGGGGCTGTGGATCAGGCCTGAAGAGAAGCCTGGAGAGAAAAGCAGTGTCTGATCTGTAGCCTCCATGGCAGCTGTCCATCATCCATTGCCTCTTTTTTTCTCTCAGGATCTGGCCAGAAGCCACACTTCTCTTTCTCTAGAGGCCAACACTGGGGCTGCTGATAAGTACCGCCTTTCAGATCAGACCCATTGATAGGCCCAAAGATACTGACTGGCATAGAAACCAACCAATCAGAACCAAATCTGTGTGAAGTATGAGGAGTCAATGGCTGCCTAGGAGGTGAAGCTTTTGACGATAACTGTCATAGAAACTGCAGCAACCTGGATGGAATTGGAGAGCATCATGCTGAGTGAAATAAGCCAATCAATGAAAGAGAAACACCACATGACCTCACACATCGGTGGATGATAAAGATCATTATAAACTGATGAACCAAGAGACAGATATAGAGAAAGTAAAGCAACAGGCAGACTGTCGAATTACAGTGGGGAGGGGAGGGATATCAGGGGGAGATAATAGATCAACCGAAGGACTTGTATAAATGCATATAAGTACAACCAATGGACATAAAACTATGGGGAGGGAGGGGATGTGTGGGAGGGAGGGAGGGGGGCAATAAAAAAAATCAATAAAATATATATATATAAAAAAAAGAAACTGACCAATCAGAACCTAATCTGGGTGAACTGCGGAAGGGTTTTAAGGGCAACAGCTGTTTGGTCTAAGCTGTAAGAAAGCAGTTCAATTTTTAATGACCAATTTGGCAGTATAGTACATATGGCTCACTATCAGTCTAGACATAGGGATTATGTCTTTTTGTCTGCCAAAAGCGTCTCCTACTGATGCAAAAGGCTTTCTCCCCCCATTTAAGCAATCCTATCCCATATAACCTACCTATACTACTAAAAGGGTAATATGCTAAGGAGATCAGGTCGACCCACCATCTTCAAGATGTCCGACTTCCTTCTGGGTAAAGCCATGGTGGTGAGGACCAAGGCAGAGGCCATTAGGTGTGATCTGGCCTTTAGAGGAGGGCAGTTGGGGGCAATATCAGGCCAGCAAGTGAGGGCAGTGAGGGCTGATCAGGCAGGCAGAGAAAGTTGGGGGCAAGATCAGGCCAGCAGGGGAAGGCAGTTAGGGACAATCAGGCAGGCAGGAAGAGGCAGTGAAGGGCAATGAGGCAGGCAGTTAGAGAGTTTGGGGCAATCAGGTAGGCAGGCAGAAGTACTTAGGGGCAATTAGGCAGGCAGGCAGAGGCACTTGGGGGCAATCAGGCATGCAGGCGGGTGTGCAGTTAGGAGCCAGCAGTCCCAGGTTTCAAGAGGGATGTCAATTGTATATCCCCCAAGGGATTCCAGATTGGAGTGGGTGCAGGCTGGGCTGAGGGAACACCACTCCCTGCCCCTCCCACACCGCCCAGTGCATGTATTTCATGCATTGGGCCTCTAGTCAAATAATTGCTGACCCTTGCTCTAAGATGAAGATCTTTATTCAATCCTAACCATTACCTTCTTATGAATTATCTCTCTTGGGCCAAGTGGGAAACAATTATTGGTTATTTCTTCATAACATCAATTAAAAAAAAAAAAAGACTTGAAACAGAAAGTTGATCTCTGTTTGTGCACTGATATCCCGGCTTTGATGACACTGCTTTACCTAGATTCAAATGAAGCTCTGCCTTATGCTTTTATTCTGACAGGTGCTACTGGAAAACCATGCCTCAACTCCAAGGAGTGGTTAGTTCTAAAAATCAAAGTCACTGACTGACGGTGTCTGGAGATTCAGGCCTGCAACACTTCACTGCTTTGGCGACAGCTGTCTAAAGAACACCTACAGAGCACCACAAGCTTCTGGGTTGAAAACAGCCTGGTTTCTTCTGCAGGCAGCCGCCTGCTGTCATCCCCTCAGTGTGATGTAAGTGCAGCCCACGAGCTCCACTGATCCTCTACCACCTCTCCGCTCTCTTCCTCCTCCCAAGATGCAACCACACCCACCTCCTCACTTCAATACCACCAGCAAGAAGGACAGAATCTATTTTGGGGATAGGAGGGTAGTGGATATTAAAAATGGAATATAAAACAAAGTATGAAGGTGGCATGAAGGTATTTTCATGAGGCATTGTTTAGTGAGAAATGTCAAATACATAAAACACATACATACAAATGTGTGTCCATCTATGCATAAATACATTCATATAAATACATTCACATATATATATATATATATATATATATATATTACATTTCTTAATAAAATGTATCATAGGCATAGTTTGAACACATTTGTAGAACCATGATGTGTGTGTGTGTGCACCAGAAAGCACACCAGCTGTTTTGTGGTTGCAGGTGAACATGAGGTTGAGGAGGGTGAAGTCATTTAGGGGAGATGGCGAAGCGAAAGAGAAAGAAAATAAAGACGCCAAACTGAAAGAGCTAAATTAGACTGCAATGAAAGCAAGTATATTTTTATCATATTTATGCAAAAATTTTAATTATGCAATTGTGTGGGAATATATATATATATATATATATATATATATATATATATATAGTCATGAGTGTGTGTGCATGTGCAGTTTAAAGCTTTAAGAGGTGGTGAGGGAAATGAGGAGGCCTGGAAACTAAAGGAGCAGCTTTGCCTGCTTCACAGTTTGCACTGGGCATGTGCTTACTTTGGAGAGTTCCTGGGAGCTTGTAAGAGGCAAAACTAGTTTTTCTACTTACATTAAACTTGCAGCCAAACTTCTACACAGTGTATTATGATTTAAGAGTTACGATTATCTTCTCATATAACTGAAAAACTGCTATTTCCCGGTGCCCCAAACTGGAATTATTAGGATACAAATGCACATGTTTTCAAAGTTACTACAATGGAATGCAATAAGACCCAGCCTTTACTTAGCTCTTTCTATGTGCCAGCACTTGTAACATCACTTTAATGCATATTTACCACTTTTCTCCTTCTAGGGAACCTAGGAGGTAAATACTGTTTTTAACTACATTCCAGACTACAAATAAGACACTGCAGTTGTTGTCAATGTAGTGCAACACATTTAGCAGTTTAAAATGATACCAATTATTTTATCTCTCATTTTCTGAGGGCCAGAGTCAAGCAGGGTTTATCTGGATCCGCTGCTCAGAGACTCACATGCCTAAAATCAAGGTGTCGTCATCCTGTGGAGCCTGTTCAGGGGCACAGAGTTCTGTTGATGTGGTTGCAGAACTGAGGCCCTGTGGTCGTAAAGATCATTCCTCTCCATAGACATAGTTGAGAACTAACTGTGTTTGTCCTCCAAAGGAAATTCTGCTGCTGCTCTGTTTGTTTCTTTCTTTTTATAAGTCATTAATTCTTATTTCTGCTGCTGCTCTGTCAGACTGCTTATTCTGACTTCTTAGTCATCTGTAAAAAGGCTAGCCTTATCCCTTTTTGCTCAATGGATAGAGCTTTGGCCTGAGGACCAAAGGGTTCTGGGTTAGGTTGCAGGCTTCTTTCTGGGTCCTGATTGTGCAGAAAGCAACCAATCAATGTGTTTCTTTCACATTGATATTTTTCTCTGTCTTTCCCTCTTCCACTCTTCCTAGAAATCAATGGAAAAATATCCTTGGATGAGAATTTTAAAAAAGTAAAAAACAAAACAAACAAACAAACAAAACAGGCTTACCTCCTTAGGTCAGGATGATTCACGTTTGGATTAACTTAAAGACAATTGATTATTGATCTAATCATGAAAATACGATCCCATGATCTTGAGGAGTCTTGGAGGAGATTTTACAGAATGAACATACCAGGAGCAGAAGTCTTCTTGGTCTATCTTAGATCCCTGAAAACCACAAAATCTAAGGCAAAGAAAGGAGGTTTAACTTTCCCCACATCACAGAGTTAATAATAAATCAGAATTGGGCATCTATATTTAAATTCCATGTTGGTAACCACTATGCTCTACTGAGAGGTGAAGGAGGAGAGTGTCAGCTCACACTTTGTAGATATTATAAGAACTGCGAAGGGTGTGAGATTTTATCCTACTTGCAAGTTAACTAGTTAGCCTTCCACAGATTCTTGGGAGCAGGAAGAAGACACTAGAATCTTGAGTCAAAAAAAAAAGTACAATCTATTACTCAAAGAAATAATAGCAGCCACAGTATCAACATTTACACTGGTTGTCTGAGCCTCAGTTCTTATGGAGTGACACAAAGAGGGCTATGTGGTATTAATATACCCACTGGGTGTGTTAGAGGGAAGAAACTCTAGTTTAGGGAACCAGATGTGTTACACCAGACATATGTCTGTCTGACATTTGCCCCAAGGGTAAGGTGACCAGATCGTCCCGCTTTTGGTGGGACAGTCCTGATTTCTAACAAATTTTCCCGTGTCCCACAGTGTTTTTTTTAAAAAAAAGTCCCGATTTTTGGAAAGATTGGAAAGATTCTTTCCAAAAACCGGGACTTTTTAAAACGCCACGGGACTCGGGAAAAATTGTTAAAAATCGGGACTGTCCTGCCCAAAGTGGGACGATCTGGTCACCTTACAAGGGGAGGCATTATCTTTATTACACTAGAAAGTGAGCAATCCTGCCCCTTTTCTATAAAAAAAACCTACTATATCTATTTTCCAGGCCAGTTTTCCATACAGCCAACCTTGAAAAGATAGTCTTCAACACAGGCAGGCAAAGTTTGATTTGTGCAAAGCATATGGAAACATGAGAAATCCATGAAAAAGTACTGCCCAACACTACCCAACTCTTGTTTGTACACCATCTTCGTTTCTATTGAATTTTCCCACAATTATATTGGTCTCTCTGATTAATTACAGAGTTGTGGGAAAATTCACTCACATTGTCTCATACATTATTTAATTAAATTTATCACCAGTAGCATTGCAAAGAGAAAAAAAGGAGGCCAATGCACACTATTGACCTCAAACACATCTTCCAAGGAACTGAATCCAACCAACTGAATGAATATCATGAACCATGAGGGTCTACCTTAATAAATCAGGTGACTTCCTCCTTAAGGTTTTATATTGATTTTTTCACTTGGCCCAACCTATTAACCAGGATGTGTAAGTGATTATAGAGACTCTATCCTGCCCAGCAATCGGGATGTCTAAGAGAATTCCATCATCTATAACGATACTGGTCAGTGAGTTGAAGATGACATGCACACCTTCTAGGGACAAGGTAATGTCTTACATCTTCCAAAGACAATGTAATGTCTTTGATCTTTTGAGCTAGTCAAAAAAAAAAATTTATTCTATCTCTTCTGATTGTCTGACTCCCTCTCTGGGAAGGCTGTCAATGACATGCCCATAAATAGAGTCAGTTATCCCTCTGGAAGCTCCCCTGAGTAAGTGAAAGCAGTTTGGTTCTGAATAAATTTATGTGTTTTTCTTGAGGGCTACATCATCTACTGGTAGTATTTTCTTTAAAATATGTAGGTCTTTTATATTTACCCTTAAGGTGCAAGTCACAGTGTTTTTAGAAAGGAGGCAAGTTAATACCTGCCTACTACACAATAAGTATAGTCCCAGGAATATAGACTCTGGCAAAAAAGAAAAAAAAAAGAAAAAAAAGGAAACAAGTATTATTCAAAAGTATTAAGTGACTCTCGGAGTGGTGATATATTTTTAAGAAGCTCACCGTAATCCAGAATATTTGCTGCCCTATTTATGTCTTATTTTAAGAGCTAGTAGATTTTTCCAAAGCTGTGGGGTTTTCGCCAAGTCCTAGCTAGGATTCTTTCATCCAGTTGTTCATTTCCCAAAGGCTCACTAGACACAGATTAATTTTTTCTTTATGACTTTCCACAGGAGTCTCACTGTTTCAGGGAATTCTCCTTTCAAAGGTAACTCTCCCTCACAATAGCTGGGCCCCATGACAAAAACTCTGACTTTTTACTGCCCTATTTGAGTGCAGTTAAGGTTGGAATGAACGACTGCAGGAGGAGCTAGGTTTTAAGATGACCTCGTTGTGGCCATTTCTCCTTAACAAGCACCACATGTCCCAGCCCCTCAACTTTTATATAAACCAGCCAAAGTTGAAATGGATTGCTTATTTTTGCCCTCAAAAGCCACAAGTTTTCCTTCCTTAGTAGTCAGCAGAGGTGTGTGGCTCTGTAACTCCTGATTGCAAGAGGGGCCTTAGTAATAGTTTTTGAAGAGGGGTGAACCTGGTGCTGATCACCACATGGGCTAGTTCCCACCTCCAAAGGAGCTTTAGCAAGAACCAGAGTCCGTTCCAACCGCTGTCTTTGAACTCACTTCTTGGTGTGGCCTGCGAGCATCTACACAATTCTTCCTCATTCACAGGAAAGAGTGTAAGTCCAGTTATTGTGATGCAGTTGTCTGTAAAATTTAGTTAACCTATTTACCACATAGTCCCATGGACTTTCCCCAAATCCTGATAAATTGTCCCCAAATTCTCATCCTTCCTAGCACAGAAACCCATGCTCCTACTATTTTGTTAAATGTCAAACACTGTGAAGGCTCTGAGATTATCGACTTGAAAGCTAACAAGTTAGCATGTTATGGTTTCATGGCTGCTGGCAGAGAACATGAAACCTCTAAATCAGAGGCAAAGAGCAGTTTATTACACAAACAGCAGTAGCAGAAAAGTAGCATTCCCCAAGCTCTAAAGCAGTGGGTGGCACTATAGGAGAAGAACCTTAAGCATAAATGGGTGAAATTTTTAATAATGGTTGATGAGCCTATTCAACCTTTGTTCTGAAAAACATCATTACTGTTATTATACTAGACAATAAAGTAAACAAACCTGCTTTTTGCTGTCGATGAAGTCACTATTCTATCTTGAAAGGCTAGTCACTATACAAGGTCCTTGAAAGACAATCTGGAATAAAAGGTCTTTGCTTATAAGACGTGGAATTGGGAGACTCATGGAGAATTGTTGCCAATATACATTTACCTCCTTCAAGTAGTGATTACTAATTTTCTTTAAGAGGACATACATTTTCACACACTATATATTTTATAATCACAAAAATTGCTAATATTTACTAGTTATTAGGCAGGCATTGATTTACACATTTTTACATGTATTAGCTCTCTTAGCCTTCACATCCCTATGAGGTATTGTTATTCTTACCTCATTTTGAAGATGAACATTCTAAGATTCAGAGATTAAACTAAAATGTCCCAGTTCACAACTAATGATGTTAAGACCAGCATCTGGAGATTATCATCCCCCAAAATTCTGACTTGAGAGTCCAGGCTCTTGACCTCCAAACTGGGGCAACAGGAGGATCACATGGAGTTATGGCTGACTCGGCATCACGTGAAGCCCTCAGCCTTGGGTGCCTTCAAGCATGAGGATTAATATTAGGTTTTCTTTTGATCTCTTACATTCATTTTATAAATAAAGAAATTGAGGCTCAGAATACTTGATTTTATATAGTCAAAATGTTATTCTAAAACTCTGAAAAATAGATATCCACCGGTCATTTCAACATATTCCTGGACTCAGAAAAAACTTGGAGATGAAAATAAACATAGACTACATATTTTTCTTAAAAAATATGTTTCTACTGATTTTAGATAGAGGGAGGGATAAGGAGAGAGAGAGAGAGAGAGAGAGAGAGAGAGAGAGAGAGAGAGAGAGAGAGAGAAAGAAACCTTAATGTGAGAAACATTTATCCACTGCCTCCTACATGCCCCCTACTGGTAACTGAACCTTCACCTGAACATGTGCCCTGACCAGGAATCAAACAGCGACCTTTTGGTGCACTGGGTGACACTCAAGTAACTAAACCACACTAACCAGGGCTGGATTATTTCCTTCCTTCCTTCCTTCCTTCCTTCCTTCCTTCCTTCCCTCCCTCCCTCCCTCTTTCCCTTCCTTCCTTCCTTCCTTCCTTCCTTCCTTCCTTCCTTCCTTCCTTCCTTCCTTCCTTCCTTCCATCTTTCTTCCTTCCATCTTTCTCCCTTTCTTTCTTTCTTTCTTTCTTTCTTTCTTTCTTTCTTTCTTTCTTTCTTTCTCCCTTTCTTTCTTCGTTAATATAAATATGTTTTTATTTACTTTAGAAAGAGGAAGGGAGAAGGAGAAAGTGACTACATAAATTTAATGGTATCATTACTCTAATATTTATAAAGATAAAGTAATATAATTTAACATAGCTTCTTAAGCATATATTAAGCTGGAAACACATTTGCATATAGCATTCAGCATCATAATAAATACTGCTTACTGTTTTAGATCTTGACTTGGCCATATCGCTTTGTTTTGAATATTAATTCCAACTTGGGAAAATTAATTTGTATTCTCACCATATCTACTGAAGATATGTGTGACCCCTTCAATGTCTAAATTCATAAAAACTATAATGGCTTTATTTTATTATGAAGGCTTATAGTATCCCTAATGATTATGATTAGAAGTAGTTAAAATAACCTTAATATAGAGAGTAAAAAAAGCACTTGTACAGAAAGGCAGTGATAGTTAATTTTTATCTTATAATAAATTGATGAGTCAAAAAAGAACATTAAAAAAGCATATAATGAAGTTTTATGATAAGAAAAAAATGTGACCGCTGGGTTCTCTTCACTCGTTTCTTGGTAATTTCATTTCTCTTTTAATTAGAATTCAAGAGAAATCCTCTGCCCAACTGTCTGACCTGATCCTTCTTAAAATCTTACAACTAACTTTTGCCCTACAGCTAAAACGGTTGCTCGCTGCTTCAGTAAGTTTGACATAAAGAAACCCTTAGACTTCACGCTGAAGGACAGAGCATGGCAACAGAGTAAGTCATTACATTAACAACTGATGATACTACAACCTGAAGTAGAAAAGCCTTTAGTAATAATTAGGTTATTTAAGAGAAGCACAAACTCGTTTAAGTGCCCATGTAACATAGGGCTTGCTGATTAATTAAGTGGTCCATTACATGAAGAGTTAGCGATTTTCTATAATTACTTGCTATTTAGACTTTATAGCTAGATTATTTAGAATCCCAATTCTAATTGTCTGTCTAAACTTAGGTAATTTAAATCTCTGAACCCTAATTGCCTCATCTCCTAACTGGTAGCACCTTGATGGTGGAAGGCATGAGGGAGATGCTATATGTATATTGCTTACTTGAGCCCTTATTAAAGTGACAGTGATAAATTGTAGCAAGTATTTAGTGCAGTAATTGGAGTTATATGATAGTCTGAGTATTGCATTCAATGTTAAAAAATATATAGATGAATAAAACAGTTGCAAAACTAGAGGGACACTTACTTCACTTTGGGCAGCCCTCAGAGGCAAAGGATTTACAATAATAAAGGCATAATGTAATAACTAGACCAGACAGCCAAACAACCTTCCAGACATCCTTCTGGACAAAGCTGCAGTGGTGGGGGCCCAGGCAGAAGTGGTTATGGGCAATCAGGCAGGCAAGCAGAGGCGGTAGGGGTGATCAGGCAGACAGGCAGAGTGGTTAAGGGCAATCAGGCAGGCAGGCAAACAGTTAAGAGCCAGCAGTCCCAGATTGCCTGACTGTTGGTTTTGGCCCAATCCTGCAGGTATCCCTGCGAGATCAGGCCTAAAATGGCAGTCAGAAGTCCCCCAAGGGGTCCTAGATTGCAAGAGGGTGCAGGCCAGGCTAAGGGGCCACCCTCCCATGCACAAATTTAATGCACTGGGTTATAGTGTCTATATAATACACTAAGTACAGAGGCATACCAAAATAAATAGCTTGGCATATCTGGTGGTTCATCTTGCGAAGCGGAATCTACCCAAAACCAAGGTTATAGCTAGCCAAACAAATTGGTGATGTGTTCTGATGCTGTGAGCATACACACTTTTGTGAAAATATAGTATATTGCATAGAGCATTTTTCCTGCCCATTCTACATGCAGAATATCTTAAATAAATATGAAAAACAATTTAAAAATGTGGAGACAAGTGCTTGTGTTTATCCGAAATTTTGAAATGAAATTTCTGATTTTTTAAAAAGAGGAAAAAAGTACAAACAGTGAAGTATAAAAGTTATGGTTTTTATGAAATATAGTAGCTGTATAGATAAATGAATGATAACAGTGGGCATTACATACCATTCAGAGGAACCAATATTTATTCTGCATAAGAGTGTTTGTTAAAGATTGGCCAGAAAACCACGTAGGCTCCCCTCTGCCCATATATTCAGAACCCTTGAGAGCATGAACTAAGAATCTGCTACTGTAAATAAATCCCCAGTGCAAATCCCCAATTAAAAAGACAGAATGGTGCAACTTCAGCTGTAAGTGAACTAGTGCTATTGACTAAATAGTTAGCATTTTTGATTGATGACTTTAGCAGTTACTAGAGAAACAATTTGAGGAGAACAAATTCGAAGACAAATAGAAAATATAAAAGGCCATTTATTTATTCATACATCACTCCCCCCTCCCTCCCCTGCCAGCCCTCCAAACCTATTTAAATGATGAGTATAACCATAGGGGGAAAAAGCAGGTAAGTTCTTTGAACTCTTGGTTCCTAAAAAATTTCCAGAAAATCAAATAAGCACCAAATAATTCTGTGTATTTTTAAAACAGAAGTTCAAGGTAACCTAAGCAAGACTGGTGAGCAAGGGAAGGCTAGAAAGAAGTGATATTTGTACTTAGAACCAATACGTAGAACTCATGTGCGTGTAGAAAATAAACAGAAAGCCTGAAAGAAGAATAGAGCCAAGTTTTTAAGGTGGAGGAAATATAATCATTGAAAGCCCTAAGGCATGAGAGAACATGGTTCTTTAGAGTAATTCACTTTTATTCATTTTAGGCCAAAGGGATTCTTTAATAGTACAATATAATCTTATAAATCCTCTTAAGAATTTAAGTCATTTTATGTGGTGCATTACTATAAATTATAGAGAAGCCTATTTTTAATTAGTTTGTATTGTGGATATGTTTTAATAAAATCTTTTAAAGCAACACAAATGCACTATCTTTATACATATTTTAGATAAGCAATTTGGAACCACTTAGCAACAATAAAAGCATATTGTTTACTTAAAAAATTATTTAAGATAAATATATGAATTAGATATTGTATGTTGATTATTTTTGGAAAGAAGGTGTATGTCTGGGGATACAATAAAATGTAGACTAAAATATAATTCTATTTTATGGTACCTAATATAGATAAAATGCTTTCATAAGCAGTTGCTTGTATTTTTTACATATTTTTTGTTAAAATAAGTGAGTGTTTATCTTAATAATGTTTATATTTTGCTTCTAAATAATGAGATAGTAGAAAGGATGTTATATTATTATTTAAAACCACAAATAGCATATTAACACATCATGTGTAATATATAAAACATATGAATATAATAGCTATCCCGACCATGGACTAGGATCAAGCTTGCAACCCAGAATCAAACTTGGGACTGTTCAGTCTATAGGACAATGCTCTATCCATTGAGCCAAACTGGCTAGGGCGGTACTGGTTTTAAAAGTTGAGACATCTTGATGTGATATACATGATATTAATAATATGAAGGCAACATATAATATAACGAGTCATATTATTGTCTATTTCCAGAATTATTAATAACATTATAATTCAGTGTCATTGTTGCTTATTATTTCTATCTTCAACCAAGTTCAATATGGAAATAAATTAAATACATTATAAAAGAGAGCATTAAAATAAACATATAAAAAGTGACACAGATAATAAAACAGTTCAAATGAATTGTTGGCTGAGTCATTAGAAAGTTTATCTGAAGTCAACAAACCCTTATAAAATAGGGATCCATTTAGTACTCACTCAAGTTTTATACCATTGTATTTTAAAGTGGAAATTTATTTTATTCTTCAAACAAATTAAAGTAGATATAATTATCACCCTTGGAAATATGATCTTAATGACACATGTTTGCAAATATCCAGGTGTGGAGAAGATCACATATTCAGAAACAGTGGAATATGGAGAATAGGATGCAGTCCATTGAAATAGAGATTCTTCTATTTAGCAGAGGAGTGTAGAGGAGAGGAGAAAGCTGATTGAGATATCTTGGGGAGATAGATATTTTGAAAGCTTTCAGAAGAAATTTTTAAGGGTCCTAATCAAATTTTTTTTTCCTAAAAGGATCATGAAAATATATAAGGCTACTAGTAATCTGAAATTGACATGATCTAATAATTACTATTTTCATGAAGGCAATTTAAATAAAGACACAAAAATAAATATGGTAGCTAATAGTGAATAGAAGAAGCTTGCAAAAATCCAGATAACATTTGATGAAAGATTATTTTTATGTTGGTGTGGAAATAAAGAGAATTAAACAGACCAAAGAAAAGTTTAGAATAAAGAGTCTCTGCAATTGTTCAAGAATGAAAGAGAAAGGAAATCCAGACTTTTGGGTTGATCAACAAATTAGATGTTAGTGGTGTTTTTTGAGAAAGGGAATGTTGAATGAGAATAAGAAGCATGAAGAGGATTACTAGTATTCTGTGGGTGATCATGCTTATTTTTATTTTTTCCTTGTAATGTAATATACTTAAAAATATGTAAGTGCTGATGGGAAGGAATGGGTTCAGAAGGAGACACTGAAGTGGTAAGAGAAGGAAATAAATATTGCTATAAAACAAATTGGTTTTATTGTATAAGCCTATAACACTGAGATACTTCACCTACAATATCAATAAAATAAAATAAAATATGATGAGGACATACCATGCACTGATAATTCCATGGAGATTGTAACATACTGGTACTCTCTCCAAATATATTTTATTTTATATAAGTGGTAAGAGGTGAAGGGAGAGAAGCATGTAATATAGATTTGAGAATTGTGGGGAACATTTTCAAAATTCATGGTGGTAAATATGAGACTAGAATTGAATTGTTGCATGACGAATAATTTATTTTTGTATCACACTGCTCAATTGTGTGATTTCTCAGGAACAATCACAAGTTAAGCTGTAGTCATGGGAAAAGGTGGAATTATTTAATGCCAAGAGGATGGAAATTACTAAAATGGTTTGACCATAGAACAGAGACAAGCTGTTGACAAAAGTGATTCAGATGGGGGAAATTAACAAGGCAGTCATCATTGAAAGAAACTATAAAGATCCATAGTTTCTGCCACATGTATTATACTTGAGAATTATCCTGAAAATGCTATCATGTAATTGACAGAATCTTAAGATTGAGTCAACATGTGTGTATATGCACAAACCTATGAATCATATGATCATATGACTTAATTAAGAGGAAGCAAAAGAAATTCTACTCAAAGCTTCTTTCTTGGGTGGCTCAAAATATAGGAAATAGGGGAGAAACCCGAACTTTCTTAAGGTTGGGTTATGAGTTTATTTTTGAACTTGTGAGGATGTTTTAGGTGCCAGTGGCTGCACCACTCATGGTCCTACTAGAAGACAGAAACCACACCATATTTTGAACAGGGTAAGTTTAATATAAATAACTATTATTTATCCTGGGGCAGTGGTCGGCAAACTGCGGCTCATGAGCCACATGTGGCTCTTTGGCCCCTTGAGTAAGGCTCTTCTACAAAATACCACATGTGGGCATGAACAGTGTGATTGAAACTTCGTGGCCCATGTGCAGAAGTCAGTTTTTGGCTCTCAAAAGAAATTTCAATGGTTGTACTGTTGATATTTGGCTCTGTTGACTAAAGAGTTTGCCAACCATGATCCTAGGGAATTGAAATTCATAGGGGATTTGCTAATAACAAGAGAGAGAACTCTGTAGAGTACTGGAATAGGAAATGCGAGGGGTAATCATTATATCATTACACCCAAACCCAGATTGATCATTCACAGAAGAGTCACTCTCAGGTTATGGTCCCCCACCCCCAACCCCAGACTTGAGATCCAGACTTCAATCAAAAGGTCGTGAACCTGGTTCACTGACTGGGAGAAGCTGCAGGAAATTGGCCCTCTATGATAAGCTGTCCACAAGTAAGAGTCATACTTGGGAACTCTGAGCAAAGCCATCTGAGGTCTTGTTGAACTAGCTGGTGCTACCCTGCATTGCAAGAACCAAGTGCTGAAAAAATTATTCACTAAAGGAGACAAATGCCAGAGAAACCTACTGGCCAGCGTGGCCAGAGAAACACCAGGGAAGTTAAATGCCTACTTTTCCTTCTCCGCTCCTCTAGTACCCTCCACTGGCAACGGTTAAAATCATTCCAGGCAGCAAAGTACAAACAACTAAAGGCCCAGCTCTTTTTGCAGAGGAGGAAATGAAGGGTACATGTGGATCAGAGAGAGAATGATTTGATAAATGGCAACTCCACAGAATAATTTGATGCAGCATCCCTGGACTTTGTATTAAGGAAAATATATTAGCTTGAGAAGGGAGCATTGTTAACGTGGAGGAGTTAGGAGGAAGAAACTTAGCAGAATGAATAAAATGGAGACATCAAAGGTAGAAAAGAGAAACTAGAAAAATTGCTGATTTGGAGTCAAGGAAGTTTCAAAATGAGAGAGTGGTCAGCAGTATCGGATACCAAAATTCCAGTAGAATGAGAATTGTATTTCACATTTCAGTGGGAAGAAACTGTGTTAGCAGACATAACAAGAGGGAGCCCTATTTTAAGGAAGTTGCATGGGATTTGCAGAAAGTAAACCTATGTTCAAATCCCTATCCTGTCATTGATCAATGGTAAATCTTTAAGAGGGTTTCAAAAAATATTTTTGAACCTCAATTTTGTCCGGAAAATATAAGTGTTAATAGTAGCCATCTCAAAGCTTGTTGTTAAAGATCAAATAATAATCTACTAGTGTTGCAACAATTTGAAGCCTCTATTTTGCACAGTTGGTAGTGTTCGTGTTGGTACTAAAGATGGAGTTCTGGTGCTAAATGAAAGGGAGCAAATGGAGCTTATAGAGGCAGAAGCATAATTCAGGAAGGCTGACATTTACAGGAAGGAAAAATATACGTTTAAGTGGATCAGGTTGGAAGTTGGGGTTCCAGTAGATACAGGTTGCTGTGCAGGGCACAACATTTAAAGCAATAAGACATTTCTTCGTATAAATTGCCAAGATCAAGAAGTATGACATGCCATTTACATTCGTTAATCAGCAGATAGTTAGAGCTTAAACCTCCATACATAATACAGCATACAAAGTAGTTAACATACCCCTACCTAAATCTTCTACTCTGAGCTTAATCATGCTATTTAATTGCCAAACTTAATTTGAAAATAATTGTTCACAGCAATTAAGTAAATGTGCCAATTTCATTAACAGACTTTCTAATTAGAACCTACAACATAAAAGTGCTAATGTTGCTTCATTAGCTTTGATTTACTGCTTTTAATACTACCTTTTTTATTATTCTTTTTCCCCCCCAATATGAAACTGTTTAGGGTTAATTATGTTTGGTTCTTGCAAATATCAAGGGATAATTATTTCCAGATTAAGCATAAAAATATCTTATATTAAAATTTCATTTTAACTTTTTACATTAAACACATATTGGGACCAACATTTTAAAGTCTCCTTATTGTGGAATAGTTTAAAGCAATTAGTGAGAATTGCATTCGCCTTGAATTGTAACCAAACAGGTTTTTCAAAATTGAAAATGCTCCTTCACATATGGTGTCTGATTGTAAAATAAAACAGTAAAGAAAAAAAAAAAAGGTTTAATTGTTATGTAGCCCTGTTGCAACATTCTGAAAGTTGACTTACATTAGTAATAATTTTACAATCTAAGATATGCATTAAATATCCTCAAGTATATTAAGTATTGTCTGCTAATGAAAAACCTAGGCTGGGGAGGTCAGTGAAGTTTCCCAGTTTCTGTCTTAGCCAAGTAGAAAGAACTTGCTTATGTTTCCAAGTGATCCTATGTAGCTATTAACAGCACGGTTACATCAAAGTATGAAAAACATACTGATTCCTTACCAGGCACTAAGATGAGGCTCTGATGGCAGGAATGTGAAACATTATCGGTAGGACTGCAGTTAAGAGAGAAGAAAGTGGAGTCCATAGGTCATCTAGTCCAAGCCCATTGGTTATGTACTAGTACAAAGGTGGGCAAAAGTAGGATTACAGTTATGATCTCTCAAAGCACAGAGTTCATTCTTGTGTTACTATTCATTGATATTGTATTATTTCCCCTACACTGTAAACCTACTTTTGCCCCATCCTACATATAGGAATGCCTGTACATATGTATCCCCCTTGATATAATGGTCTACCCAGTGGTTCTCAACCTTTCCAATGCTTGGACCCTTTAATACAGTTTCTCATGTTGTGGTGATCCCCAACCATAAAACTATTTTCGTTGCTACTTCATAACTGTAATTGCTACTGTTATGAATCATAATTTAAATATCCGTGTTTTCCAATGGTCTTAGGTGACTCTGTACGCAGCAGCGGTTTTCAACCCACAGTTTGAGAATCGCTAGCAGTGTCACCTAAGACCATGCACCCTGGGCCTCCAGCAATTCATCAATTACCATACAGGGTTGCCTACCCCAGCACTGGTTCCTTAGGAGACGTGTGTGGGGGTTTCTACTCCGATAAATTGTGATTCTCTGTATCTGCCTGTCAGTCTCAGCAATGTGGGGGGAGGGGGGGGGGCATCAGTTTGTTGCCCTATGACTTCACTTCTTTTCTTAATCTAAGGAGAGTTGTGGATATTTTTCAGTAAGTTTAGCTTTTTACTTGTTAGGATGGAGTGATGACTTCTAAGCTCCTTGCATGCCAGGTTGGAAACCAGAAGTCCCTCTACTAAATTTAAAAACCCTGCATAACCTCCAAGAGAGTGCAGGACTACAGGGAGGAATGAGGATGCTACGTGAGTTAATGGTGCCTTGTGGTTCACAGAAATCAATCATGCACATTTATCCCCAAATCAGAATTTAGTGATATCATGTGAGTTGTTTGAAATTGGCCATTTTATAAGTACTTACCTTTATAGCAATTGTTTATGCTACAAAGCAAGTATTTCTGGCCACACTGGATGGAATGGAATGCTTGAGAGTTCAGGAACCACCATAAAAGAGGCAGATGTATGTGTTAATATCTGTATCACAGTCTTTCAATTTCAAATGACACGCAACCCAGGATAAGCAGAAAAAAGCAAATGTTTTGGTTCAGAAACTGAGAAATCTGTATTTAGTCTTTGTTTCAAGCACCATTATATCTAAGATTCAAACTGTCATCAGAGCATAATTTGTACGATTTTCTAAGCCTGGCTCCTGTGGTCTATCCTTTCTCTCACTTTCGATAGTGCCTACCAGATCAATAGCCTCCTCAGTTCAAAGTCAGCATGCAAAGAGAGCTTCTTCTTGTGATAAATAACAGTCCCAGGTATCCCTCTGATCGGATCAATTTAGGACAACATTGATCCCCTGAAGCGGTCATTACTTTATATGTGTTGATTGAAATAGACTGGATGATTCAACAGAGTCATATGTTCCACCCTGGGGCGAGGCCTAGGGTCCCACCCAAGGATCAGAGCTCTCCTGTGCAGAAAAGGGTGGTCCTGCAAGGCATTTTGGATGAGTCACCAGCAGCAACATGTGACAAGATATTGAAGGAAAAGATGCAACAGATTCCCACTGTTTCCTACAATGAAAAAGACAGAGAGAAAGAGCGAAAGCTCTCCCTTTAAAGCACAAACAAGTTGAGCTATGAAAACCTCTCTAAGCATTTTGCTGGAGTATTTTTAAGATGGATCATTTTCAGTGTGACATTTGAATTCTTTCTCCGTTTGGCCCAAAATGGAACTTTTGCTAAATTGGATGGAGATGGGACTTTTGGCCAATTGAGACTTTGCTAAGAAGTAATAATGTTAGAAGTAATAACACGAAGACTCTCTGGTCCTCATAACAAAGTATGTGTCTGGAAGGAGAAGGCTGTCTCCATTAACAGAGCATGGTGCTCTGACTCTCCATTGGTGGCTCAAAACAGAAACAAACACTCAAGTCGGTGCCAAGGGCATCTGACGTTATCCACGTTGATTTAGGTGGCAGCAGAAACAGCAAATAGAGAAACTGTGGGCTTCTGTCTGCTGAAGAGACCTATCTAGGCCTCTGTCTGAAATTCCATCTCAGAAAGGAACAAACTTCAGAGAGGGGCATCGGGAGCTGGGGACAAGGGCCCTGTGTCCTACTCCTCCTTTGTTCTGCCCTTCAGGCTGCAGGAAGTTTCAGACCAAAACAGAACAATAAACAATATATTACATTTGAGTTCAGTTTTTAATTTTATGGTAAAAAAATAAACATGTAAATAAAGCAAGTGCCATATCTTTTAATATGTATTATATTGAGTTGTTTATCATGTTAAGTAAAATATATGCTATATATCAAGTTAACCTTGTTAAATATAATTTTTAAGGAATTCAAACACCTCACATTGGAAATGAGTCAGACGTTTGCAATGTAATTGGCATCACAATATATCCTTTTTTAAAAATCGCTCTCTATTCCTCTCTCTTTTCTTTTGCTTCCTTAAACAAATAGCAATTAAACTATTTTATTGTGTATACTCAATGATTTCTGCACAGTAGACACTCCATAAATGTTTGTGGACTAAAATAAAAAATTGGTCTCACTGTGATTATTAGAACTTGATTTCACATTATGTAAATGTCTATGTATTTTATGGTTTTCAACAGCTTGCTTCCTAAAAATCAAACATTCTGAGATTGATTTTTTGGCTAAAACATTCTAAAAAATGTTCTTGTATTCTACCTATGTCCAAGATAAAATGTTCACTACTTAACATATGACCTTATTATCAATTCAAATATAATCATATCCATATTCTGACTGAATACTGAATTCAAAATGAAGTATTTTCAAAATAATAACTATATTGGTAAGTAAAATATTTATCATATTAAGAATAATTAACTTTGCTTGTGAAACTTATATTATGCAAATATTATATTAAGTTATTAAGACTTGAGAATTTCAATTTAAAGTCATTAGGTAATTAGGTTACTGATGACTGTAGAAACAAATGCAATCTTAACTACAATCTGAATGAGTTCCTATTAGATAAAAATAAAAGTGAATTAAATCTACCTGGTAGCAAAACAAGACTAAACTTTTCTAAAGGATACCTGATAATTAACTTATTCAGCACAATTACAATATAATCTAATTGGGTATTGAAAATGGCTCTAGTGATAAAACAAATTTTCCTTATGTAAATTTTAAATCTCTCACCTATATTTGGTTGTGGGCATTTGAGGGGCATATCATTGGTTTGGAGATTGTTGTTTCCTGCTATTCCCAGATGATATGAGTAAAATTGACTCTTCTGCTGATAATTTCAGTGAAGAGAAACAAAGCCCCTAGAAATCTATCTCATAAACCTGCAAACTTTTTGTATCCAAGAGACAATTAGTAAATATTTTAGGCTTTAGTACTCCATGTCATCTGTGTCACAGCTCTTCACCTCTGTCATTTTAAGCCAAAATGGCCAAAGACAATACTTAAATGAACGAGAATAATTTTGTTCTAATAAAACATATTTATAAAACTGGCCTCGGATCTGGTCCACAGGCCTCAGTTTGCTAACCTTTTCACCTATATTAGTCTACATCCTTTCTAGAAAAAACAGTACACATTTTAAAGCCTGCTGAAAAATGAATATGGGTTATTTTGTTTAATTATCTTTGAATTGCATTATTATTATCCCATCTTTTAAAGTGCTTTGGACAATTTTTTTTCTGAGATTAAAATTGGTCTCATCTTATGGAATTTTAATTATGCTTATATGATTGCAATAAATTTATATTCAGAATGAGATCTTGCATTTTGTAAAGGCAAGACTAACTAAAACATAGGCAGAAAATGATACTCTGGAAATATCTGGACAATGTTTTATGAAGACTTGCTGAAAATACTGTAACTTATTACCTTTAAATTTTTTTTAAATATAAATTTACTTCAATGGGTTTATGGTTGTACAATTAAAAGGAAACATAAGCCCAGCCAGCATGGCTCAGTAGTTGAACATGGACCTATACACCAGGAAGGCATGGTTCCATTCATTCCCTGTTAGGGCATATGCCTAGGTTGCAGGCTCAATCCTCAGTGCAGAATGCAGCTAATCAATGATTCTCTCTTATCATTGATGTTCCTATCTCTCTCTTCCTCTCTGAAATCAATTTAAGAAATATTTTTTAAAAGAGGAAACTTAATTCTTCATCAGTAAGAAACCAGCCTCACTGCTCCTTCATCTCTTGCCCTCAGATGTGTCTCTCTCCCTTTCCTTGGCCTACTCTAGGGAGACCCTCCCAGCTGAACTTTCCAACCCCCATACCAGCTGGCTGTTGCTGGGCTTGACCAAGGAAAACAGGACTTCTTGGCCCACAATTAACCCTGATCCTAGAATTGAGTGTCATCTCTTCCTCTTGGTCATCCAGTTAACAGTAATTGCTTCTGATCTTTGTGTTGCTTCTGTTTGGCTGATGACCAGAGCCACAAATCCTCCGCATTAAATTCTAAGGCTTCAAACATTTTCTCTGTGCTCTGCTTTCCTAGGAGCTTTTGATTCATGTAAGAAAAACTAGATTAAAAACTAAATATATTCCAACCTAATAGAAGGAAAAATTATCTTTTCATCGGAGCCAAGTGAATTACAGAATTAGGTTATCTTATGATTGTGTTGAGTAACTTAACTATCAGGTTAGAACAGTTTTTTTCTACCTGGTGGGTATAATTACTGCTGACCTTTATAAGAACCATAGATTTTTATATAAAATATAATTAAACATATTAAATATTACCTTAAAAAATCAAGAATTTATTTTGAGCTTATAAAATCTTCACTTTACCATTTCTGGTTTAATAAGAAAATCATTGTATTAAAATATGAAATAATTGCTTATGTAATGTAGTTGTCTTATAATATACTCTAGCTTAAAGATCACACTTTGCCATAGGTTGCTATCTTTGTAAAAGTAAAACAGTATTATGATCAACTTCTTGATAAAATATATGCATGAAGATTTCACATAAGTAACTTCTAATGTTGCATTTCAGGCACAATTAGCCCAACTAATGTTATGAAGCAAAGTGGGTTCTGTCATAGCTAAGCTGTGTTAATTGCATAGGTTAGTCAATTTATCTGTATATTATTAGTATCCTACATAGTATAGGTAAGGGATGTGTTGTTATGAAAGTTCAATGGGAGAATATATGTAAACTGGAGTTCTGGTGCATGAAATCATGCATGGGTGGGGTCCCTAGACCTACTGGTGATCAGGGCCTATCAGGCCCAACCTCCTCCCCCCCTTCTTCACTCAATGTCCTAGTCTGCTGTCACCCATCCCTAGTTCACCATCCCAGTCCAGAGCCCAGCCCCGTTTGGGTGATTAGGACCTGCCAGCTAGGGGGAAGGGACCGGGAGGTTGTCTGGCAGGCCCCAATCAGGCTATCAGGGCCTGCCAGCTTGGGGAGGAACCAACTGCCACCATGGCAGGTTGATTGGGGCCTGCTGGCAGTGGGGAGAGGTGGAGAGAGGGACCTTGGAAGTTGGCCACCAACCCCAAGGAAGGAGCTGGCCCTCAGCCCCCAGGGAAAGTGGCCCCATCCACCACCACCTACCCCTGATTCCCCATCCCAGCCCAGGGGCCCAGCCAAGAACAAGTGATTGGGGCCTGCTGGCCAGGAGAAGGTTGGCTGGCAGGCCCCATTGGTGATCGGGGCCTGTGGGCTGGGGCAGCTCCTGCATTGCACGTCTGCCCCCTGGTGGTGAGTGTGCATCATAGTGACTGGTTGTTCTGGTCATTTCATCATAATGGTCTCTTAGGCTTTTATGATAGAGATTTCCTGTCACAAAGTCTGGCACTCAATAAATCTTAGTCTCCTTCCTCTGAAACAGATTGTCCTGGTGATGATAATTTCTAACTGGAAAGAAAAAAAGTCTAAATATTGATTTTTTTTTATTCCACTAAGACTAACCAGAATGACTTTTTGTATTTGTATTATTTTTGTTTTGTTACTCAAAACCAAGTTATTAGAAAAATCACATCATAAGTTGTTTTGGGGTCAGGATGCACTATCATTTCTGAAATGTGAAAATATTCAGTTTTTATTTTTTTATTTAAACCATGGAAGGTTTTATTGCTGCAAAGAGAGCATACAATTTCTAAAAATATTCTCAAAATAGTTTTGTGTAATTTCATTTTCATTTTTAGCCTTTATATGGTTATTTTAAATTAGGAAGATTAAATCTATTTATGAAACATGTTTTAACAAGGAAAAATCCTTTGGACTTATTTTATTAAACCCTAAAATGAGTGCTTTGGGCTGCATAACACCCTGCTGGTGAAGATATTTTTTAATCTAAAATTTAATAAGTTTATTAAACAAAAGCTCTTTAATGCCTACTCTAACTTCAGTTTGCTACACATAATTAATTCTCATAATCATAATTCAAAATGTACATTTTAAAGTGAATTTTTTATGGCAAATAAATTTAATTGCCATATGGCCTATATAAAACTTCTATTCTTATGCATATCCATGAAGTCAGCAATGTAGTATATATACAAATATATTTCATAAGTATACATTTGGGACTTAAGGAAAAGAATCCAGGATCAGAACAAGCTTCCAATTCACTATCTTCTCCAAAAGATCAATTTTATTTTATTTTATTAAATATATTTTTATTGATTTTAGAGAGAAGAGAGAGGGAGAAAGATATAGAAACATAAATGATGAGAATCATTAATTGGCTCTCTCCTGCATGCCTCATACTGGGTAGAGCCTGCAACCCGGGCATGTGCCCTGACTGGGAATCAAACTGTGACCTCCTGGTTCATAGGTCAACATTCAACCACTGAGTCATGTTGGCTGGTCCCTGAGATATTTTTAAAAGAAGAAAATATATCTTCATTAACACTGAAACTAGATAACAGCAACAATCACAAGCGATAATATATTCATGATATATTTAGTAAAACCTATTTCCAAAGGAAGGACAACCAGAGCTAATCTATGCCACCCATTCACCAGGAAAGGGTTGTGTTGCAAGAATTAGTCATTGGCATCTCTCTCTCTCTCTCTCTCTCTCTCTCTCTCTCTCTCTCTCTATATATATATATATATATATATATATATATATATATATATTTTAATATTCCTCAAACTGTGACTAAAGGCAATAGTGACTTAGGAAACCAGCTTTCCAGTGGCAATGAAAGAAAAGACATGTGGGAATATCACACCAATGTCCTCTGGCCTGGCCGATCCATTAGAGGGATGGGTCACTCTAAACTAGAACTCTAGTCCTGGAGGTTAATTGAGGAACAAACTCATGACTTTAAAATAATGAAGATTTGCAAAGTCAGGTTGATTCATCCTTTAAACCTGGTAGTTCTGCAGTCTTTCTTACCTCAGTAGTTGACCCATCATTATCCTAATTGGTCAAATGAGAAAACATGCTGTTGCCTTTTATTTCTCCCTTTGGCTCACTCTGTACAACGTGTTTCTGAACAAGTGCTGTTGGTTCTACTTCCAAATATACCTAATAACCATTAGCTTTGCTCTATTTCCTCTTTTTCCTGCATCATCATCTCTGCAGTAGCCAGGGAAAAGCCTTTGACCTGGTCTTGTTATTTTCTATATTTGCCTTCTCTAATCCATTACTCAATAGCAGCCTGTGTCAACTTAATAAAAACAAACAGATAAATGAGGTTATATCTTTTTGCTTAAATCCTTCAAAATAGATTCAGAAGGAATATTTCATAACTCATTCTGTGAGGCAAAAATTACACTAATATTGAATCAAGACAAAGACATTATAATATTATAGTCCAACTAGGGATCCTGTGCATGAAATTCATGCATGGGAGGGGAGGGTCCCCTCAGCCCGACCTGCACCCTCTCCAATCTGAGAGCCCTCAGGGGATGTCCTATTGACTGCTTAGGCCTGATCCCTATGATTCTCTGCTCTCTGTGAACCTTCCTGCTTTCACCACTGGAGGCACTGGTGTCTGCTATCTGTGGGAGCCTGCTTGCCCTTAGCCACCAGGGCCAGGGGAAAGCAGGGCCCTGCTGTCTGCTCTCTGTTGGGGCCCTTGCAGGGGACTGCTTGCCCCTCACTGCCATGGCTAAGGGCAAGCAGGGCCCTGCTGTCTACTTGCTGACTGTGGGGTACATTTCCGCCCTGCCCCCAGCTGCTTGCACGCATGTTGGCTCGGAGCACTTGGGTCCCAGAGATGTTCCTGCCCTGCCCACAGCTACTCCACACCTGTATGTGCAGGCCCAGAGTAGCCAGGGGTAGTTCCAGGCCCCCAGTTGCTCTGTGCCTGTGTATGCAAATTAACCCACCATCCTTGTTGGGTTAATTTGCATACTCACTCCTGATTGGCTGGTGGGTGTCATGGGATTTGATTATTTCTCTTTTATTTGAATATTTCTCTTTTATTAGTGTGGATATTTCTGATAGAGATAGATGCAAAAATTCTCAAAAAATATTAGCAAGTCAAATCCTACAATTTATGGGAAGTTATTACACATTGTGACCAATTAGGATTTATCCCAGGTATAAAAGTTGAGCAAGGATGGCTTAAATTGCAAAAATCAATTAGTATAATACGTAAGATCAATAGGTTAAAGAAATGCATAGTTAATATCATATCAACATTCATGGTGAAAAACTAGCTTTACTGCTAAGATCAGGAACAAGGCAAGGGATGTTCCAACTCACCACCAATGAAAAGATGTTGAAGAAACTTAAAGCGTCTTACTAAGAGAAAGAAGCTGACCTGAAAGTGTATGACATTCTGGAAGACAATACTATGAAGACAGTAAAAGAATCAATGGTTGCCAGAGATTACAGGGAAAGGGATGACTAGGTGGAGCACAGGGGGTTATTACAGCAGTGGAACTACTCTGCATGACTTTCATGATGGGTGTATGCCATTGTACATTTGGCAGGACCCATAGAATGCACAGTAAGAGTGAGCCTTGTGGAAACCATGGACTTTGGGTGATCATGATGTGCCAGTCGAGGTTCATTAATTGTAACAAATATGCCACTATGGTGTGGGATTTTAGTAGTAGGGGAGGCTGTATGTGTGCAGGGCCAGGGGGCTACATGGAGAATACCTTTACTTTTGCTCAATTTTCAATGAATCTAAAACTGCTCTCAAAAATAAAGTCTGTAAAAGCAAACAGACAGAAACTTTGTTAGCTTTTCTGAGCACAAGAAACAAAACTCACACCACCCTGCATGGTTACTGCCCGGAAATGAGGCCAGCGCTGACCCATGCTTCTTTATTCCACTGCCTGGTGTGGTTCAGGGAAGACAAAGCACCAGACTGCCTAGTTCCTTCACCCGGAACGCCATTCTCATAACTCATCCGGTGTCTGTCTCCTTCGCATCAGCTGTGGCTTAAGTGCTGCTTCCTTGAACCCCATCCCTTAAGTTTATTTCTTTACTATACTTCCTTTTCTCCCCCTGTCGAGTAAAATGTAATTGATTCTGAGTTTTATTAAGATAGGAATCCACAAATTAAGAAAGTTTGATTAAAATGGGTTTAAAGATGAGAGTAGAAATCATTTAAACAAAATAACTGAATTAAATTCAGCTACAATTAATGCAAAAATGATAAGTAGATGAATATCTAAGGCAATGCAAAATAATGTTTATAGTTATTTATTTTATCATTTTAATTTTACCTTTTAAGCTGTGAACAACTGCAAACAAAAAATATGCCCGAGAGGCAGGTGTTGGAAATCTAAATATGAAAAATACTCTATTTCATAAGGAGACATTAATATTGTTTTATTTTCAAATTTTGGGCATTAACAAATTAAGGGATATAATTACATAAAGGTATAAATATAAGCACTGAAAAGTGAAATGAAGTTTTGTGGGGTTTTTTTGTTTTTTGTTTTTTCTCAAATCACTATGTGCAGAATGTCAGGAGGCATTGAAAAGCAACAGTAGAAAATAAGACAATATAAATAAAGCACTTAAAACATAAATTATAATTCAAGATGACAGCTATGACACCATAGGTACTATTTCTATGATTCAAATTAAGTTTGACCTTAGCAGGGATCATCTTTTTTTTTTCTTTTCCTTTTTGGGAAGCTACTTGATCTAAAATGGGTAGACTATGTATTCAATTAATGATAAAACATGGCTTAAAATACAGGGATGGTCAAAAAGAAGTTTATAATTGTGAGTATACAGAAAGTTTATTTTTATATTATTGTATTATTATTTTTTATTATTATTAACCTACTTTTGCTCACCCCTGTACACACACACGCACACACACACACACACACATACACACACACACACTAGAGGCTTGGTATATGAAATTTGTGCACAGGGGGAGGGGGATCCCTCAGCCCAGCCACTGGCTCCTAACTGCTCACCTGCCTGCCTGACTGATCACTCCTAACTGACCCCCCTGCCAGCTTGGTTGACCCTTACTGCCCCGCTCTGCCGGCCGGCCTGGTCGTCCCTCAGTACTCCCCCTTCCCGCCAGCCTGGTCGCCTCATGCAGCCTGCTGGTGAGTCATTTGGTCATCCCTCACTAACTCCCCTGCCAGCCTTGTCGCCCCACGCAGCCTGCTGTTCGGTTGTTACTGTGAGGGTGTCATGATCAATTTGCATATTAACCTTTTAGTAGTATAGATTGTGTTGGTTTGTGCTTAGTTTTTATAACCAAAAAATTTGTAATATTTAGTGTGCTCAGCGAGAGATTGCCAGCCACACTAGTTAATGTTTCTATAACCAGTTCTTTGTTCGTCATCTCTAGACAGGGAGATTTATTTCGCTTATGTATTTTTTTATTTTTTTTTTTAGCTGAAAAGACTTGTTGCTTCACTGAACATATCTTCTGATAGATTAGAGCACCACTTATACATTATGTAACATTTTAAAAAGGAAATAACTTAAAGTATTGTATGACTCAGTGAAATCGGGCTTACCCATGCATGGTTTTTTTAAACTTCAAAATAGCTCACACTATCATAGCTGTGTGCATGGTGTTTTTATGCTCTTAGTTGTAAGGTGTTTCATGATGCTTAAAAAAAACAAAAAACACACACACAGAAATGTTGAGGCATGAAAAGTTAGACTTAAACCTAAACTTTGAAAAGATATCAATGTTGTCTCTCTCAGTGAGATACTTTTATTTTTTTAATCCTCCTAACTAAGGTGTAATTTTATCTGTGTTCATTCTCAGCCCATTTTACTCTCCCCTCACTTTGTTCAGCGGCTGAAGTTTATTCATAAGTCATTGTAATAGGTTGTTAAGCGCAGGAAAAACACATTGGCTTTCTCTTTTATAAGACTAGAGGGATATCTCATTTAATTGAGATGGTTACCTGCATGTGTCCAGATTAAAATTACAGTTATTTGCTTTCTTGCTTTATGCCAGGCATTATGCCAAACACTTCATATACTACAAGATTGAATTTTATCCATAGCTCCATTTAACTATAGAAAACTTTTGAAAAAGCTTACAATGGGATGTGAAGGATCTCCATGATACTTGAAGTAGCTGTGGTCAGAACACAGTGACTGGATATATCGAAGCTATAATTGAGGTGTCTTTTGAGTGAGTCCCTACTACAATAGTTATTTTCTACAATGTGTGGTTATAGTAAGTTTTTTTTCTCAGTTAAGTATAATTCTTGCACAGGTCCAGATCTGATTTTGCAAAATACAGGAGTACCCCCTTATCTGTTGTTTTGCTTTATGAGGTTTGGTTAAAGGTGGTACACTGTAGTGTGAAATACTAGATGGAAAATTTTGTAAATAAACAACTCATAAGTTTTGAATTGCTGTTCTGAGCACCGTGATCCAATCTCCTGCTATCCCGCTCCATCCTGTCTAGGATGTAAATCACCCGTTTGTCCAGCATCTGCATGCGATATACTTCCTGCCAGTTTGTCACTTAGTAGCTATGCTATGTATCAGTTATAAGGGATGGAGAGATAGAGAGAGTCAGAGAGGGAGAGAGAATTCACATAACTTTTATTACAATATATTGCCATAATTGTCCTCTTTTATTATTAGTTATTGTTGTTAATTCTTCCCGTGCCCAACTCATAAATAAATATTTTTCATAGGTATGTATGCATAGGAAAAAAACATAGAGTATATAGCATTCAGTACTACCTGCGGTTTCAGGCATCTTCAGTGGGTTTTAGAACATAACCCCTGCATGTAAGGGAGGACTACTGTGTGTTTTATTCTGTTCAATCACTGAAATATTGGTGCTAAACATAGCATATTGTTAACTCACTATCTTTATTCTTATGTAATTCTGCTTCAAAGTTGAATATGGGAGAAATTATTACCAAATCAAGAATAAGGATATTCCACAGATCATAAAATCAATCAGGGAAAAATATGTCATATATATTATATAATTTTAAGATAATCCTGTTGCTAATATAATCACCATAATATAGAATTATCTTCAAACATTTTGTAGTTATCACAACAGAATGGAAATAACCTCAGTGAAAAGAGTTTGGACCATGAATATATGTTTTAGCGATCTTTTAAAATAGTAGTAAACGATATTGACAGTGATTTCAGTTTATGCTCAACTTTCAGAGCAACTAATGTAATATGCTGTGATTAGTTTAACAATCACTTCAGTTAACTTCTTGTATTCATAATATGTTGTTAGTTCTCTTTAAAAAATGCTTTTGATTTTTTAGGAAACACATTCTAAAATATAATCTACCTGTTTAGATAGTAATTAGTACTACTCAACTTTATTAAAACATTTGAGTTCTATCGTATATTGAATGAAATTTTGCCACTTTTTTTGTGCAAGTTTTAATACATTTGTGGGTTTTAATATTTGAATGCTTGGTGTGAGTCTTTTTTACTCTGCATTTTTTTCAATTCAACTCTATGAGGCAGGCATTACTCTGAGGTGACAAATCTGAGGTAAAGAACATGGGATTTACTCACAGCTACAGGGCCTGCGGGCAATAGATCGAGCAGTTGGGTCCTAGGAGCCCACCTAGTGCCATGAGAAAGATTTAAGAACAACAACATGAAAACAAAAGCAATGAAAGGCAACAGGATACTTTTAATAATGATATGTTTCCCATGGGGGGAAAAAACAAAAAACAAACAGGTGGGCTATTATAAAACAACACTGGACAAGCTGCCTTTGGTCCACTTCCCTTCAGGTCTAAATTTAAATGTCTCTCCTCTTGGTCTTACCTCCTGATAGCATGGAACACACTGTGGAAGAGGCAAGCCACAAGTTCATATTCTTTTCTCTTTCAGCTCATCTCCTGTGAGTGTGGTCCAGTGAAAAGAGCGAGCAAGGGTAGGGGAAAATAAAGACGAGTTATTACTACTCCTCTTCAAATAAGATTTTAAAAGTTTTGATGAAATTCAAATTAAGCTTCAAAACCAAATGGAAAGAGGACGAACAGAGAAACGACTGGGTGGTTCAGGCAAGAGAGAAGTTTAAAAGAACGAATACTGAGGATGAAAACCGAGAAAAGAAATGGGGATGGAAACAGGGCAGTACCCGTTGTCACAAGGCAGGGGCACAGATGTCTTGGGTGAAGCCAGAAAGTTGGAAGTTGAAAGGATGTCTTTCTTATCCACTTACTTTAAAGTAAGATCCTCCAGCACTTCGGCAGTTTCTGAAGCCGCCACAGGGGGGCAGCACATAATAGTCCTTATGGAAATGGTCCCTGGGGCACATCTGATTGAGTCCAACTCCTGGCTCTGCAATTTATTGGGCCTGCATCCTTCATAATTTGACTATACCTCAACTTTCTTTTATTAGAAATGATAACAGCTAAAATTTAAGAAAGAGGCTGTGGATGTTAAATGAGGTGGAAGGGTGCCTGATAAATATTAGCTATTACTAATATATTACTAATCTTGCCTGTCCTAATTTTTCTCTCTCTTTATAACAGTTATCTATCTAAATCACATCCAAACCTCTCTCTCCTCTGCTCTATCTACACTTTATATGACAAGGATGATTAAAAACTCAAGTTCCCTAAAGTGATATATAACCTCTTCTAGGTTTTGGCTGCCTCCTTCTTTTTTGCCTGAAACTTTTTGCACCATAAACCACTTGCAATTCCCTGTAAGAATATTGCTGCTCTCATCTCCTTGCCTTGTTCATGAACTGCATGGGCTTTATTCTCCCCTAAATATTTACTCCCACCAGTAACTTCCATCATTCATTCAACAGCTCGATCAATATTGATATTATATAAAAATATGTATTACAATAGTTAGATATATTTTTAAAACTGTATTGATCAAAGTATTATAGATGCCCCCCTTTTGTCCCCACTGACCCTCTCCACCCCATTCCCATTCTTCCCAGGCCTTTGCCCACTATTGTTTGTCCATGGGCTATGCATATATGCATGTAAGTTCTTTGTTTAGTTTCTTTCTGTTTTCCCTCCCCCGCTTCTGAAATACATCAGTCTGTTGCATGTTTCAATATCTCTGGGTGCGTTTTGTTCAATTTATTTTGTTCATTAGGTTCTACATATGAGGGAGATCATGTGATGATACTTGTCTTTCTCTCTCTGGCTTGTGTCTCTTAAGATAATGTTACAGAAGACCAAAGAAATACCAAGCATGCTTCCTAGAGAAAGGGAGGGACCCCGTTTATTAACTCTAGTGGACTCTGGGAATAATTTCCAAATCAGAGTGAAGAAACACACAGAGAGCCTGTCTATATATATCCCGCTGGGGTCTTTGTCTTGCAGATATGCCCTCTGCCCCCTTCATGGCCCTGCAGGAAGGCCCCCAGGTGTCAGGCCACATCCAATGGTCCATCCTGGCACCAGCATAACAACCCTCTCTCCCCCAGGGCAGTGCATTGTTTACAGTTCCGTGGCCTGTGCACTTAGATCACAAGTTCTGCAAGACCAGTTTCCTCCTCAATGATATTTTCCAGTTTCTTCCATGCCGTCTCAGAGGGTGAGAGATCCTTCTTTTTACAGCTGCATAGGATTCCATTGTTTAAATACACCAGTAGATTTTTTAATCCACTCACCTACTGAGGGGCCCTTGGGCTGTTTCCAGATTTTAGCTATTTAAATTGTGCTGCTATGAACATAGGGGTGCGTGTATTCTTTCTGATTGGTGTTTTAGACTTAGGATACGTTCCTTGAAGTGGGAACACTGGGTGAAATGGCAGCTCAATTCTTAATTTTTTGAGAATACTGTATTAGTTATTGATGAATGCAAAACAAACAACTCAAAATTTAGCAACGTAGAAATATATACACACATACGACCTTTCGTAGTTTCCATGGGCCCAGCTTAGGTGAGTTCTCTGGTTCAAGGTCTCTTCCAAGATTGTAAGCATGATGTCAACCAGGGCAGCATTCAGTTTAAGGCTCAGTGGGAAAGAGGTCAATATTCAAATCCACAAAGCTGTTAAGAGAATTGAGTTCCTTTTGGGTGACGGAGTGAGGGCCCCAGTTTCTAGTTGTCTGTTGGCTAGAGGCTATCGTTCACTTCTTACATGGGCCTCCACAGCATCACTTTATAGAGCTCCTTTCTTTAAAGTCAAATGTGAATCTACTACTATATACTTCCTGAGTCTTCTTTTTCAGGAAGGACCCCTGCTTGTCCAAAGCAGGCAAAATTAACTGCAATCATCATGTCATTTTAGATTTACTTGATTTGTGTGTCTTATCCCAGGGTCTGCATGACCTCAGGGACTGTGTCTTCATCTCTTTATGCTTGCTGCACAGTGGTGATGACGGTATAATTATTAAAAATATGTGTTTAATCAATTTTGGAATAAAATCCATCGATATATAATCATGCAGTGTTTGATGGATAAGATTTTTTTTTACCATGTCACAATTAATGAATTATCTTTAGAACACAGAATGAGCATTTTCACTATTGTGCAGGTGACAGGGGTACATGCATTAGACACCAAATAGAATAGAATGGTCATGTCTCAAATTATAATAAATGTCATTAAAATTACAGTATAGAAACCTTGAAGCATAATTTATATATATATTATATATATATTTATATATATATTATATATATATTTATAATATATAGTAATAATGATGATGTATAATGATGTCTGCAGATACCAACATTCAAGAATCCACTAGTGTTTAGTGTCTACCAGATCTTCTACACATTTGGGCTCTAGGTATTAATAAAAACTGCATTGACACACAACACATGCTTATTTAAGTCTTTAAAATACATGCGTTTTAATATTGAGAACAGGGAGTAAAAGTGAAAAAAAACCATATTAAGAGCATATACAGAGAGAAAAGCATTTGACATTTTTTCCTTTGTGCCATATTTCTGAATAAATAGCAACAGTTATAAAAGATCTTGTAACAAAATTACTTAGTTGGATCACCCTGTAGAATTTGTCATTTAAATCCTTCAGAACAATTAATTGCTAGCTTCTATAGGAAAATAAGAGTAATAATCTCAATGTACTGGCTTTAACAATCAGAATTTATAACATAAAAGTTTAGAGTTCAAGCTGAGTGTCACAATTAAAGTTTAACATTACTCATATCTGAAGAAGTTATATGAGTTTTGTACAATACAAAGAAAGATAATTATCAAGTTGCTTCAGACAGTTATAAATATTTTCGTGATTAAGTAAGAGATGCTGTACTTTCCAGAACTACCTTGAATCTCCATGTTCTTGTTACAATTTCCCTGGCCCTGAGGTAATCCCTAGTTACTGGGAAGTGACAACCAGCCACTTTTCCAAGTAATATTGTTGGTGTGCCATTGTCTAACTCAGCATGTACATCCCTTTTTTTAAATGCTCATATGAGGATGCTTGAGACTTTGCGCGAGTTTTTTCTTTCCCACATTTTCCGCTGCTGCTGCTGCTCAGAGTAGCTTCATATACACTGAGTGGCCAGATTATTTTGATCTCTGAACACATAATAATCTGGCTACTCAGTGTATATCTTATCTAATAAAAGGCTAATATGCAAATTGTCCCCTTGACCAGTAGTTCGACCAACTGTAGGCCAGCTAACCACCTATGTCTCCTCCCCCTGGCAAGGCTGGCCAGACCCCACCCATGCATGAATTCATGCACTGGGCCTCTAATATATATATACTGAGTGGCCAGATTATTATGCATTCAGAGATCATAATAATCTGGCCACTCAGTGTACTTAAAGTCTCATAAATACCCTTGCACATTATTCTCTCAAGCAGTATCTGGTAAAGATGCCTTCTTCTTACTTTTAAGATAAAAAGCTTTTTTATTTCTTCTAAACTATATTTTTATTTTAAGAAATAATTGAATTCATCTAACCTAAAATGAAAATATAAATTTCAAGAATTTTTGTGATTCTAAAATAATTTATAGAGAACAGGAGCTATTTTCTTTATTTTTGGAAGGTAATTTTTAAATAAAACCAGTGAAAAGAAAAACATATATATGTATTACTCCTAATCTGTTTATGAATGGATTTTATAATATGATGCAATTAAAAATTGTGAATAATGCCGAAACTGGTTTGGCTCAGTGGACAGAGAGTCAGCCTGCGAACTGAAGGGTCCCGGGTTCAATTCTGGTCAACAGCATGTACCTTGGTTGCGGGCACATTCCCAGTAGGGGAAGTGCAAGAAGCAGCTAATCGATGACTCTCTGTCATCAATGTTTCTAACTCTCTATCTCTCTCCTTTCCTCTCTGTAAAAAATCAATAAAATATATATATTTTTAAAAATTGTGAATGGTTTTCAAAGCTTAAATTCTCCAGTGACATTTCCACAGTACTACATTTTCCAGTGCTTTTACTTATTTTTGGTCACATACTAAAAAAATGAAATAATTCATTCTCATTTTGTTACTGCTTTTCATATAGTGAATAATACAACAGGAAATTTGTGGCTAAATTTTCTATGTAAACCTATTTGGTTCACTTGCCCCAGATACAGGGTTGAAAACAAAGAAGCTCTGAGAAGTCAGGAAGCAGAACTCTTTTTGATGCTTTATTTGAATCCTTTTTGTGGCCCCAAACTGAGACAGATGTAGTTTTCCTGAAATTCTTCCAAAAGAAAGAACTGATTTGTTGTCATTGTTGGTGGTTGTGGTGGGGTGGAGGTTAAACGATATGTTTTACAACCAACAAAATGAAAGCAATACCTGAATTCATACTAATAATTGAATTGGCACAGTTCGCTTGTATGCTGAGTATCCAAGTCATCCATAAATATTCCACTTTTACTTTCAAAAGTGTTCTTGGCTTGGGTAATCAATTTTATGTACACCTATAGTACTACTAAGCAAAGTCTCATACATATAATCATTCAATATTTATAGAATATTTTAATTTTATCATAATATTATATTATCTTAAGAACCTGGTGTTGAAGGAAGAAAAAGGACCAATATTCTAAATTCATCCAGAAAAACATTAAGCAACTTGTTGTATGTGTCTCAGCTAGCTAGAGTCTCAGAAATAAATCAAACCAAAATCTCCAATTAAAATGTCTTTTGCTCATTCCATTATAAAAGAATGTTTCAGTTTAATTCTCCCAAATATCACTCAGACAACTTGTTAATGTACCAAATTACATTTGTTTGAACTTATAACCATAACAGAGAATGCTATCTTAAGAGAATTTTATCAGTTTCTCAGAAATGGAGACATTAATAGATATATAATGATAAGGTTTCTTGGTCCAGGCTCAAGTGGTTTAACATATGCCAAAAAAAAAAAAAAAAAAAAAAGTCAAATTGGCTTATTAGGTAAAGTTCACAACATACATTTTTTTTTTTTTTTTTTTTTGGATTAGTGGGTATAGTGCGGTGAATAACGTGAAGTGAATCTTGATAAAAATAATTAATTAATAAGAAAAATGTTGACCTATGTCCATGGTCAACAAACTGTGGCTCACGAGCCACATGCTACTCTTTGGCCCCTTGAGTGTGGCTCTTCCACAAAATACTACAGCCTGGGCGAGTCTATTTTGAAGAAGTGGCATTAGAATAAGTTTAAGTTTAAAAAATTTAGCTCTCAAAAGAAATTTCAATTGTTGTACTGTTGATATTTGGCTCTGTTGGCTAATGAGTTTGCTGACCACTGGCCTATGTGAATAGAATATTATCTAAGTTAATTTAATATCCAGGAATCTCCTGAAGTAAAGCTATTAATTGGTATATTTCTGGACAAGTTTTCATGGACTAAGAAATGTTGATTCAGGTCCTCTTAACTCTGTTTCCTGGTGGTCTTCCATCTGCCCATGGTGAGCAACCCACCGTCATCAGTTAATGGTTTTACCTGTCTGATTCACATAGTCCAGGCTGCAGCTGCCGCTGATGTTGATGATAATATGCAACTTACTGTTGCAAGGGTTACAGAATCATGTATTTTAGAGTTAAGTTCAAAAAAGAAGATAATTCTGGGAGTCTATCACCAGGGTTTTCTCTTTTAGTAACAGTAATGGGTAACATGCTGAAGCTTTCTTTTCTATAATTTGGTATTGTAAAATCTAATATGATTTAAGAACCACTAAACAAGCAACTAACATATGGACACTTTTAATTCTTCCCTCTCCCCAAAAAAAAGTAAGAAGGGAAGAGAGAGAGATAGAAACATCAATGAGAGATAGAAACATCAATAGAAACATTATCTTTCAGCTGCCTCCCGCATGTCTCCCACAGGGGAAATCAAGCCCACAACCTGGGCATGTTCCCTGACCCGATCTGGTGATCTCTTGGTTCATGGGTTGATGCTCAATGACTGAGCCACATTGGCTTGGCTAATGTTTTAATTCTTAAATAAGTAATGATACGGGGAAATTGGACTGGAATGCAGTGTTCCTCTGGGAAGGGTGGTTCCAGGGTTTTTTGTCTGGTGGAGTCCAGGAATGAAACCACGAATGAAAGGTGATATAGCAAAAGGTGGAAATTTATTGAGAAACAAGCACAGGCTCCTATGTGGGGAGGGGAAAAGAGTCCCACTGAGTTGCTTTTCCTTATGGTTTATAAAGGCTGCAGATCTTTGTGCCTTGATATCCCCTCTGATTGGTCACCATCCCCCTAGATTGGTTACTATAGCAACTCCAGAGCACAAACCTCACCTGAGGTTGCCTCCTCCTTCTCCCTTATTGTTTCCCTCTTCCCTCTGGGCTTTCTTCTTCCCTCTCAGAATGAGGGGCTTCCTTCCCTTTATTCTGTAAATAGGTATCTTTCTGCAGCTCCCAGCTCCCTTATCTTATGGAAATGTACTTTCTGCTACTCCCAGCTTCTTTATCTGATGGAAATGTTCTCTTTGCAGCTCTGTAGCCTGTGCTTTATCCATGGACCCCTTAATTCCTAAAATGTCCTAAACCTGCCTATTTCACCCCTAAAAACTCCTTTCAGTAACATTGATTATCTCTATTGTAACTATGAGAAGAAGGAAGTTCAGAGATGCTATTTGATCTGCTGAAGGTAATTCAGGTAGGGAGTGAAAGAGTCAGGAATTGAACCCAGACCAATCTGATTGAAAATTAGGTAGTATTTCATGTAACCAGTGATGTAACAGACACTAGAAGAGAAGACACATGATAAACTACTTTTATCCTTTGAACTTATATTTGCTTTTTCATGAAAAGATATCTGGACTTACTTCCACTAGATAAGTAGCCACAAGAGCATCACCCAGATAAAAATTTGACTGCCTGATTATGCAAGTGAGCAACATGCCATAACTCCCGGTGTTTGGTCACCATTTCAAAGATGTGATTTGACAAGACACGGTAGCGAAGGGAATAAAAATTCTTAGCACTCCCATCTTTTTTTTCTGGTGCCTGGGGGAGCTGCATCTATAATTGATTACTCAACTTCCAGCTGTTCTCAGAACTGTGTCATTGAAGTCATGAATTATTTGCTAAATCTAATATGTGGATAACAGTTAAATCAGCACACTGAGTTTATTTATCCGCTGCATAATTTTTTCAGTAAACACACTTGTCCAAACAAAAGATATATACTTATCAAGGAAATTAGCCTAAAATTAGTGGGGAAAATATGATAGTACAAAATAAATACACACAGAGAACTGCATTCTGGCATTCATGTCAACATGGCTTCACAAAATTCCCAGAGACCTTTGTTTGGAGGATACCTGTAAACATCTTTGAGAGCACTTTCTGAAATCGCTTCACTTATTTCGTAGGTATTATTCTTTTGAATCCATCTCCTTGAATTACAAGTGAACTCTAAAAAAGTGAGGGAGGCTTTGTAGGTCTAGATGGCAGAGCAGTTTTTGCCAACTTTCCAATAGGAATTCCCTCAGGTCTTCCTTTTGTGCCCTCTTTCAGAAGAGTCCTTCTCACCTTTAATGTGCATATGAATCACCTGAGGATATTGTTAAAATTCTGGAGGCTTGGGGTCAAGACTGAGATTCTGTATTTGTCTCAAGCTCCCCGCTGCTGCTGAGTCCTTGAAATGTGGCTAGTCAGAAAAGAGATGGCTAAAGTAGACAGGAGAGTTTGAAATCTTAGTAGCAAAACAAGAAGGCAAAATACATTTGAAAAAATTTTTTTTCTAATGATTATATGTTGACCAGACAACGTTATAGATATATTTGATTGATAACTAATTTTAAAAAAATATATTTTATTTACTTTTTACAGAGAGAAAGGGAGAGAGGTAGAGAGTTAGAAACATTGATGTGAAAGAAGCATTGATCATCTACCTCCTGCACGCCCCCTACTGGGGATGCGACCACAACCAAGGTACATGCCCTTGACAGGAATTGAACCTGGGATCCCTCTGTTTGCAGGCCCATGCTTTATCCACCGAGCCAAACCAGGTAGAGCTTTCTTTCAAATAATATTTGCTTTGCATTGTTTCCTTTTACAGCACTAGTCTCAGTAAAGGGTCAAGATTAGAATCTGATTCAATGAGACCCAGATGGTGTCTTAGTATTGTCATACTTTACTACTCATGCATATTAATGAGACTACATTTCAATCCTTCCCAAAGGACTGTTCATTTTCTGAGTGTCGGGACTCTTCCCTGTTGTGCCTCAAACAATTAATAAGGTGACTAGCAAAGAAGAGGTTGTCATGTTGGTTAGATATTTGCATGCCACAACTGTGAAAGTGCAGCCATCCTGTAATCATCACAATAAGTGATGCAATGCAGGGAAAATATCATTTCTGGAGCACTAGATTTTCTAAATTTAGAAAACTCATAATGCTCCATGTATTCCGGTGTTATTATGGGAAATATGTGAAGTCATGTCATAGCTCCTGCTCAAATATATGATTGTTTTACTTGAAACCTAAGAAATGATAAAATGCGGTTCATAGGAGTTTTGTACAGGAAATCTGGAGATGATAAAATGTCTTGTAATTCTCAGTTATGAATGACTCCACTGAAATGGAAAAGTTTACTTTCACCAAAGTAATACTCTTCAAACACCAGAAACATTTTTGCTCCTGTAATCTATCACAGAATATACAGTATTATCAGGATCTATGTAGCATGCAGTGGAGCATGGTTTATGTGTGCCCAGGTCCATTATACATCTTAGACTTCTCTGAAATAGTATGTATTGCTCCCTTATCAGATATTAAGGGGACTCAAAACTTAAGTTACAACTGTTAGAAATTTGGTACTGTGGTATTTCCTATATATGAGGATTAAGATCAATGTTCCTAGAGCCAAAATGTACTGTGCAATTTACCACCTCTGTTTATCAGTTTTCCTGTCTCTAAAAATGGGGCTAATAATTATACTTAAAGAGTTGTTGAAGGGATAAAATGAGTTAAAAGCTGTAGACTCTCTACCATAATTGGGCATATAGTTATGTATCTGATAGGGTTGTCATTATTAGATACTAAAATGTTCCTAGTTATGGTATAAATTAGCAGCTGACATAAAAATTTAATTGCCCAATGCAAAACCTGCATTATAGCTAAAATATAATAAATGTGCATTCTACCCCAGCCAGACGGTCCAGTTGGTTGGTTATCCCTCCCATGCAGGGAACAGTTGTTGGTTCGATTTTCAGTCAGGGCACATACATAGATGGTGGCTTTGATCCCTGGGGTTCTACATATGTTTGTCTCTCACATGAATATCTCACTCTCTCTTTTCCTTCCTTTCGCTCTAATATCAATAAACATATTATCAGGTGAAGGTTAACAAATACAATAAAAATAAACATTCTTGAAAAAAATAAATGTACATTCTTTAATTTTTGTGGTTATATTTCCACTGATGAAAAAACTTGAGGACAATTCTTTCTTTATGCTACTATCTTCAAGTGAATAAGTCATAATGTTTTAAAAATTCATTTGGAAACATTTCTCTTTTGAATGAGAGCAAAATCTTAGTGTTGCTCACAGTTCAATATTCTACTAAAAGCATAAAATATTATTTTATTTGATAAAATTGAAAAAAAAATATATCCTGTTTGTAAAAACTACTTCATCCAATTTCAGCAATACTTTACCTTTGGATATTTGAAAGCATATTCTTTTTAGTTCAAGTCTCAATATTATTCAATATATAGGATTTTCAATGTAATCTTGAAGATATGGGTCATGCATTATTTATGTGCTCTGATGTATTAGCACTCAATAATCCATTTGCCACCTCTGAAACATGGTTGTTTCAATATTTTAGCAGTCCCAGTGTGCAATACATTCTGTTATATTCTATATTTAAAAATTACAAAAATACATTTTGGAAAGAGACATGATGGCCAAATGTCAGTGATATCTTGGGTGGGATGCTGGCACAGAAAAAGGACAATAGGTCAAAACTAAGGAAATCTTAACGACGTGGGGACTTTAATTAAAAATACTGAATCAATATTGGTTTATTCACTGTGATAATTATACCACAGTATGGCAACATGTTAATGCTGGGATAAAACTGGGGCATGATATGCTTTGTAATATTACTGTAACTCTACTGTCAATCTAAAGTAATCTGAAAGTAGTTCTCAAAAAATACATTTCAAATTTCTTGAAATTTTTAATACTAAAATTCTTCTTTCCATTCTCCCATTGCCTCACCCTCAACACTGCTCTTTTCTGTCCTTCTCTCCATTATGAGGCAGTACAATATTCTTTCTAAGAAATTAGAATTATGAAATCTTAACAGGAGCCTATATTAAATCTCTATACTTCTAAGTTAAAGTCTAAAAGTTTAAAATATGAGTGATATTTGTTTATAAATACACCAGAAGCCCGATGCACAAAGATTCATGCAAGAATGGGCCTTCCTTCCCCTGGCTTCCAGCACCCGGTTCCCTCCAGCAACAAGGACCTGGGCCTTCGCTCTGGCTGCCGCCTTCAACCTTCGCTTTGGCCAGAGCCACCTTTCACTTTCACTCTGGCCCTGCCGCCCTCCTGTAGCTCCCGCCATCTCCCGCCCCCACCCCTTAGCAAGCATCCTGCCCAGCCCTGGCCACTCCATGCCTACAAATATTTCCAAATTTATTCAAATGGCTGAATGAATAAAGAGGTCTTTCTTAGAATAGAAAACTATCATCTAGTCACTAGTCTCTTCTACTTTCCTTCCTCTGGGGACAAATTTAAATAGAAAATATCAATACAGAATTCTTATCATAAATCTTGGACAAGTAACTTCATAAAATTTAAACCATTATTTTTACTTCATCTCATATACTCTATGCAATTTTACTACTTTAAAAAAATCATCTAGTTAAACTATAAACATTTGAGGTTTCATATTATTTTGGTGGCTTTTGGTACATGAGGAAATTTTGATTCAGAAAGAGTTCAAACAAACACATTTTGCAAGTCTTTTTGTTGAGACTATCTTTCGTATTTCATCCCCTGACTTCAGTATTCTAGCACCAAACTGATGTCTCTACTGTGACGCAAAGGGAGGGGTCAGGGTGCAGTCGCTATTCTAAGATCATTTTTGCTCTGGAAGACCTCGGTCTCCTCAGAGCCTGACCTCCTCTCACACAGATGATTCCAGAGTCAGCACTGCCACCTACATTACAGATCCTGTGTACTTTATTCTCCTTATGAGAAGTTTTCTTTTCTGTTGCCTGATTTCTTGGATTTTGGACTCTATTTCCCTTCTAAAAATGATGGTAACTTAATTCTACTTGTTAATAGCCCTAACTACCACCTGATAACTTGAGATTTAATGTTTTGCTTTTTCTGAATCTAAGGATGTTTAGATAATAACAAAAATAATTTTGAAATTATAGCACATTTGAATTACTATAATGTCAGTGTTCTATAGTATAATGCATTTATTTACTTTTATACTTTTAAAAAAACCCCACTCAATTCATATCTAGCACTTAAGAACATTTAATAGCAAAATACTATCTCAGTTCAGTGTCCAATAGTAATATATCTACATAGTAGAGGAATATGCAAATTAGCCAGGATGTCATAACTTTAAGACTGAACAGCAGTGACCTGAGGCTGCATGGCATCTGGCCAAGGCAGGGGACCTCGGGCCACGCCCCCTGCTCCAGAGCCAGGTCAGGAGACCTCAGGATCCCCATTCCAGTGCTGGGCCACGGGACCTCAGGCCACACCCCCTGCCCAGTGGGGCTTGACAGGAGATCTCAGGCCACCCTTCCCACCCCAGTGCCTGTCTAGGGGATCTGAGGCTGTGTCCCCACCAGCGGGGCTTGACGTGGGGTTGGCCTGTTCTGGGTCTCACCCAAAGGGGGTGGGGCCAGCCGGGTCTGGGTCTCCTGCATTTTCAAAATGTGTGCGGGCGGTGGGAGGGGACTTGATGCTAGGTCCCATGGTGTGCCCCAGATTCTGACAAGAGGGAGATTTCATATACATTTTACTAATTTTCTTTCATCTCTGACACTTCTAATATAGAGAAAGGGCAAATAGCAATATTAAAATATTTCCTCCAATTAATTCCTTTTTAATGTGCATGAATCTTATGCACCGGGCCACTGGTAGTAGTAGTAATCATAGTAATCATAATAATCATAATATTAATAACAAACAGACATAATAGATATAGTTTAAAGTTATTGAAAGCTCTGATGACTGCTAATTTTTTGTTTCGTTATGCAATTTCAGTGTCAGAAATGTACATATCTTCAAAAACTCAGTGTTTTTATTTTTTATGTTTTATCATCATAAATTACAAAATATCATCTGGTGGAATCACAAAATAGTAGCCAAGTCTTGGACTCATTCATATAAAATAGATGGGCTGAAGATCTAAATCAAGGAAGTTAGCAGTTACTGGTGGAAGTTAAAATTAGACCCTATGTAAAAGGAATCAGATGGTGGCCAAAGGGTGAGCTGCAGAAAGGAAGGACCAGGAAGTCAGGACTAGTAGCGATGAGGGAAAGCATGACGGACAGATCTGTATTTAGAGCTGTCTCAGGCCTGACTGTTTCAGAGTAATTACACGCATTAGCCTTCAAGCTCCAATCAGGATGGCTCTCATGTCGCTAAATTACTGCATCGGATCCCATACTTGGCTGCAGTTCTGCATGGTCCTGGCCTGATTTTCCATTGTTTTATTAAGAAAAAAATCTTTGTTCCTTTCCTTTTGAACTCCTGTAGGATCCTGACCTCTGCAGTCACTCCTGTCCTCATAAAGTCAGACAGGGTTTCTGTTATCGGAAAGTTCATCCTTATTTTGGCACAGAAGGCATAGAGCACACCTCAGGCCTAAGCTTTAATAAGACCAGGAATATAAACGGTATATTTCTAAGTGGCACTTGTTTTGGGTAAATCATGTATATGTTATTGTGAAATGAAACAGGTGGATTAGTTACTGGATGAACTCATTCCCTTATTTTTTCTTGCTGAGAGGTATGCACTCAATTGTACTATAGCATATATTATAAGTTAGGTTTAAAATCACAATTAAGACCAGCCTCCCTCCCCCGCCCCCAATAAAAGTCCTGGATCCTGAGAGTCCTTGGGTCTCCCTGGGGAGTCATTCCACGCATGTCCCTGGAGTTCACAGCCTGACATGGGCAACCTCTGTGGCCTCAGACAAGGATGTTTCCTGGAGCTATACTGGACCACCAGGGACTCCTTGTGGATTCAAATCATGTTCTTGCTGTTTTTGCTCTGTACCCTTTTCTGTAATCAATCTTAGCAGTTAGTATTACTACAAAAAATGTCATAACCAAAATGGAAACTTTTCAGTTCTTTCAAAAAACATATGAGATCATAAATGAATAGCTTTCTTTTAATACTGGTTTTAAAAAAAGGTAATTATCAATATTTTTACTTACTTTATTCACCATAAATTTGACTAGTACTGTAGTCGGCAAACTGAGGCTGGCAAGCCACATGCGGCTCTTTGGCCGCTTGAGAGTGGCTTTTCCATAAAATACCATGGCCTGGGTGAGTCTATTTTGAAGAAGTGGTGTTAGAAGAAGTTTAAGTTTTAAAAATGTGGCTCTCAAAAGAAATTTCAATCGTTGAACTGTTGATATTTGGCTCTGTTGACTAATGAGTTTGCTGACCACTGGACTAGGAATTTCTGCATGTATCCATTTAAACACAACACACACTATGTATAACTATGTTGCACTGGAGTATAGAGAAAAGCAAAAAGTTGTAATGGCACTTAGGTACAAATCCTAAATATATCCTCATATCTTTCGCATGAGACATAGGGACACTCTTGGATAAAATTAACCCAACTCAAACTTTGTGTTTGTTTATTTATGTTCATAAACATAGAGAAAAGATCTAAACAAGACAATTCAAGAAGATCCAGGAACATAATATGCTTCAGATGACACCTTTGACCTGCCACAACCTATCTCTGAGAAAGGCATACGGTTTTCAATCTTTTAAGGTGTGGTATTAAAAGGTTGAAATAGTACATTATTTACTTTGTGATAGAAGCATTCATATAAACGAACAAATAAACTGAGTTCAGGTAATCAGTTTATTTGTTCGTGATCATGTATAGCACATCACAAGTCAAAGAATAAAATATAAGGAAGTTTCTCACAGGAGTTCTGAATTTTTGAAAGTGCTGACTCTTGACTTCCCACGAAGGCTAATAGGACAACCTCTTGATCAGAGTAAAGCTGACTTAATGAAATGTACTGCCTCATGTGAGGTTATCATTTTGACATTTTCTGCAAAGAAGGAATTGAAAAAGTTAACTATTGACTTTTTAAGTCTGGACTGCAGTAATTTGAGGTGTATCTTCCAAAGAACTAGGTAAGCACTGGGCAAGGTTTATGAAGTTTATGACACAACAGATTATGATCAACAAACTCAGTGAGTCCAAGGTCCTGAAATCAAACTTTACTGGGAAAATGGTTGCCAAATAAGCAAGCAGTTGTCCCAGAAAAGTTTAGGAACTTCTTGAAGGAAAGAGCAGTTATTCATTGGCTGATCATTTCATCTTTCTGAACAAGAATGTTCTGGAACAGACAAGTCGTATTATTATAGGAGGTTTAAGTTCTCAGCAGGGAAATACAATTCAAGTAGTGAAAACCATCTGTTTCAGCAGGGTGTACTGGGAGACTTGAACTCAAACTCGGTCGTGCACACAAGCAACCAACTAGTATGTGGAACACGTTGTTTATATGCAGTCTCCAATACATGAGCATTAGAGGGATGTATTCTCACTCTACAGACCTTATAGGCCATCGCACAGGTTAATAAAAAGGCAATGCAGTGTGGGGTAACAAGTGTTTGATGGCAGATATATGGGAGCACAATGGCAGCATATGGGAAGAACACAGAACACATATTTGGGGGTTCTCAAAAGGCTTCTTGGGAAAAATAATGGCTTGAGTGAAATTTTATAATGGAAGCTGAGGGAATCAATGTAAGAAAGAAAAACAGTAAATGTGAGGACATTTCTTTGGAGAAGAGCAACTTTTGGAATAATAGGACTTAAGCCAAACTAGAATATGGATTGCCTTAAAATGGAGAGGTCAATCTCCCTTATTTAGAAAAATTATGTAATTATACATACATCCTAAGTTAGAAATTTATTTCTGTTACTCACACATATTATAGTATATTAGAGGCCCAGTGCATGAAATTCATACAGTGGGAGAGTGGGGTTTATCCCTCAGCCAAGCCTGCACCCTCTCCAATATGATACCCCTTGAGGGATGTCCAACTGCCTGTTTAGGCCCAATCCCACTGCCCTCCCCTGCTGGCCTGGGCACCCCTAACTGCCCTCATCTGCAGGCTTGGTTGCCCCAATTGCCCTCCCCTGCAGGCCTGGTTGCCCACAACTGCCCTCCCTTGCTGGCCATCTTGTGGTGGCCATTTTGTGTGTTGAAGTGATGGTCAATTTGCATATTAACTCTTTATTATATAGGATATATACATGTATGTTATGCATATTTTATATATCATGTTTATAATTTTTCAATTCTACTAAAGACCAATGTATGATCTATAGACATAAATCTAAATAGTTCACATAAAAAATAAATTCATTTATGCTCAGATTTAATTTCAAAATGAAGGCTACTGTTGTTTAGGTCTGATTTGAAATTGACATTTTAAGAGGTAATGATGGCAATGAGTATATCATCTTTTGAACCAATCAATTTTACCTTTTATATTTTGATAATACTAAGAATATGTAAAATACCAGCAATTCCCCTAAAATTCCATGGACCAGTTTTAAACCTGGAGTATGAGAATTCTCTAAGGCAGTTTGAACTAAATTCACATTGCATTTCTTCCTTTGTCCTTGCTTCATTCAGGCTCTGTTCAGTATGAGCTGCCTTTGTTATAATAATCGTGCCAACATGGAAAAGATTAAGAATATGTTTCTTTAATGTGAAATCTTTCTAAAGAACTCTCAGAAGAGTTTCCTCAGTTTTCTTATTGATTATATATTTATTTTCATGAAAAAGCAAAGGTTTATTATTCTCAACTTTTGACTGCATGGGTCTTCCTCTTAACAGTAAAAAATCCACATACTCATTCATCTCATTATTTCTGTTAGTGATTAGCAAACTCTTATTTTTAGCCAATATTCCATGTTAGTGAGTGCAGGACCTTTATTTTTTTTAATTATCTATTCACATGTCCAAAATATATATACTTCTCCCCTGTCAACCAAGAAAGAAACATTTTTGTTGTTGTTGTTTAATGATGCTGGATTTGAATTTTAATTTTCTCTTGCTCAAAGAAACTTAACCACAAAAATAATAACTAGTGACTTACCTCAAGTTCAGTCAAGCACTGGAATATTTATTATATTTAAAATCGCATCTCTGTTGTTTAGAATGTGAATACTAATCCATTATTTTTATAAACCTTTTTTAAATGCTACTATTTCTGTTATAGATAATTATTTGATTATTTTCATAATAGAAAATGAGACTTTTGGGGGGGTCATGATGATTTCTTAGATGTGAGATTAGTGAATTTTGTCTGAGGGTTATTTCTTCACCCAAGGAAGAAAACCAGTATCAATGATGTTCCAGCTGCATAAAGAATATCAAGATTTCCTTTATTATTTCTAACCCAGTTTATTTTCTCTTTTCTTAGCAGAGAATGTGACCATATCAAGAGACATCTATGGCCTTTCAAGTGCTTGAAAGGAGCTCAAAAATTGAAATGTGTCTTTGATGCTGTCAGCATGCTTACAAAGGATGACAAGCAACTAGCTTCACTGAGAATTATCTAAATGTCCACCTAATGCATAATGACTAGAAATGACAGAGATGCTAATTGCTCATTCTTAAGAAACTGTTTCAAAATATTAGTAGAAACATTGAAGTTTCTGGAGTGGGACCCATCATCTGACAGTGGCATGATTGCTTTAATTTTTTTCTCTCTTTCTTTATGCCCAAACAACCATGACATATAATTTCATCACATTCCCTCAAATTATGCTTATTTATTATTTTCAACTATATTAGGTAAATGTCAGTCTGCTCTCTGAAGAAGATTTTAGATGAAACTTCTTTTCAGAGTACATTTCTGTATTGCATAATATAGAATACAGCATGAATAGAATGTAAAATCCAAGATACAAAAAAAAAAAAACACACAAAAAAACAAAACAAAAAAAAACCATCAGAACCATAGTTTCAAAAAAAGCTAAAAGCAGCACAGCCAATAAGTACTAGACTGTCTCTTTAAAGACCTCCAATGGGCAAATCTGCAGGGTAGGTATTTGAGATCTTTTTATAACCGACTTCTATAATCTGATGAGGGTAAAGTGAAAGTGACCTGGGTTAAGGAGGGAATAGGAGATGAAGCATGGCAGTCGTGGAATAAAGAACCCCTCTAAGACATGTGCAGGAAGCTTTATTTGATGAGAGAAACAGGGGGAGAGAAAGTTAAAACTTCTAAGAGGAGAGTTGAGTATGTTTATTGTAGGGAGAGGGCCCAGTAAGAGGGAGATTACTAGAGACATTGTTTGTTAGAGATTTAGATCCCTGTGATGAGGCTAAAAATATGGTGGGGATAGATGATTTGAAATAGTTAGAAAATTAGTGAGAAAAAAACAGAATGATGATACAAATATACAAGATTGACATCAGCTGCTGAAAATATCATGGAATTTTTGTCATATCTTTACCTGGTGGTTTTTATTTGCTCATAATAAAAAATGTGAATGTTGGTAAAGATTATATAGATACCAATATTTGAATTCTAAAAATGTACTCTATGGAGTATGTAAAACAAAAAGATTATTTTCTTCAGTAAAAATACAGGATGTCCCCAAAAAATACATACACACTTTGAATGATTATAAAGTCAGTGCTTATTAACATAAGTTCATTTTCAAAATGTAAAAGAATCTAGAGAAATGAATAATTCTTTTGGTCAATGTCTGTTTCAAAACTGATGGTCATTCTGGTCGAGGCACTGCTGGCAACACAAAGCAATGCAATCTCAAACATCAAGAATCATTTCATTCGCCAAAACCGGTTTGGCTCAGTGGATGGAGCGTAGGCCTGTGGACTGAAAGGTCCCAGGTTCGATTCCTGTCAAGGGCACATACCTTGATTGCAGGCACATCCCCTGCGGGGGGTGTGCAGGAGGCAGCTGACCGATGATTCTCTCTAATCGATGTTTCTAACTCTCTATCCCTCTCTCTTCCTCTCTGTAAAAAATCAATAAAATATATATTTTTTTAAAAGAATCATTTCATTCGGTATTTGTGTGCCTTCAATTCATTGACTGTTGTTAGTTGTGTAGTATAAACTTTATCTTTTATGTATCCCCAGAAAAAAAGTTTAGTGACATTTTAGGATAAATATTCTGTGTTCAAAGAATAGTCTTGCTTCCATCATCATTTCAAATCAGTTAAACTTGAAAAGGAGTGAAAATTAAGTGTTATCAGCTATTAAACTGTTTATACATTTTTGGGGACACCCTATATAATCCAGTTAGACATAATCAACTAAAATTAGTTTTAAGTAACTCAAAACAACAATGAATAAATTGATTTCCATACTTCATATATGAATAAAAAAATGTTTTGTTTGTGGATAACCTCTCCATTTTCATATTTACTTAGACACATTTAGGAAGAAAAAAAATAATTCTCCTTGTGCGGGCAACATTTTCCCTAGGTTTTCTCTATTCTGCTTTAATTAATAGTTTTGAATCTGGCTTCTTTCTGGCTGAGATCTCTGTATATCCAGGAAGAACTTGATAACAAGGAGCTCTGAGGTGTAGTTCTTCTAAGTTATTACCATCAGCTGACAATATCTATAAAGCACAGAACTAAATTCAACTTGATTTAACTAAACTAAAATCTGAGAATAACACATCAAATAATTAAGATAGAATCCACAGTAACTCTAAGAGTCTACTGAATTTTTAAATTAAAAATCACCTTAAACTAGTATAGGTAAAATTAACTTTCTCAGATTGTTTGCTGCTGTTCCTTCTGGTGAGAGTCCTGGATTGATTTAATCAGGCTTTGCAAGCCGGCTCTCAATCAGCCCAATAGCTCTATTAGTGTTCGCATTTCCTATTTGTTTTTGCCGATTGGAGATTTGACTAAAGCTGGTTTTGTTAACTTCTTTCTGCTAATCCAATGCCCAACTTAAACTGTTTTTTTTCTTTTTTTTTCTAAATAATGATCAAACTATCTTTGTGATAGGAAGAACTGGTGGTTTTTAAATCCCCAGTCAGGTAGCAAACAATAGAATAGGTTCAACACTTCTTTTGTAAAAGTAGTCAGGTAACATCCCTGACAAGTGAATTAAATTCACAAAAGATACGTTTTTCTTAAGGAATGCACTTTTCTTATCTTTATAAAAAATCTGTGTACTATTATTATAATGCCTTACTAAGGTAATTATACTAACAAAATATAGTTTATTTTTCTTCTCTTTTTTTTTTAACAAAATATATTTTATTTTTAAATATATTTTATTGATTTTTTACAGAGAGGAAGAGATAGGGATAAAGAGTTAGAAACATCAATGAGAGAGAATCATCAATCTGCTGCCTCTTGCACACTCCCTACTGGGGATGTTCCCGCAACTAAGGTACATGCCCTTGACAGGAATCAAACCTGGGACCTTTCAGTCCTCAGGCCAACGCTCTATCCACTGAGCTAAACCAGTTTCGGCAACAAAATATATTTTAAATGTTAGAATTGAAATAATGGAATTCTTATGTATGTATGTATGTAAGGTAAGTGAATACATACACACACACACACACACACATATATATACATATATATATATATATATATATATATATATATATATATTGAAAGTTACTATCTTATTATGTAATAACAGTAATAGTGAGCATTTGTTATATGTTTGACAATATGGCAGGTTTATTTAATTAAAATTATGTGATCATTTAATTCTCACAGTAAGCAGGTGGGGTTGATTCTATAGGTTCCATTTTATAGGTGATAAGATGGATGTTGAGCACATTTTTGACGATCACTCAGGTAATAAAGACCTGTTTAGTGCTGCAAATACAGGATAGTCTCTGAGCACTTCTATTCATTTTGTTATACTAAGGAAACATAGCCTTCTCCATGCCTTATTTTTCCTCTGGAGAAAGCAAAGCAAGGCTAATAATTATTTCAGTTACTATCCATTCTATGTTATTGTCACACAAGCAAAGCTCTTCATATTGTAATCTCAGTATATACTTTGTTTTCAATGTGAAGGCAATTGCTCATTCGGCTACACACTCCAAAACTTTTACACTTTGAAAACTATATTTAAATATAATTCAACTTTCTATATTTCAATAGGGTAATGTAGCTAGAGAGCATGTCTCAATATGTTTGAAAGATATTTTGTTTGGTTTTAGTTTGATTTTAAGTTTCAGTTTTCAAGTGGACAGATGGTAGTTTCTGAATAATGTTTCGTACCTTGAAAAGTACAATAATGTGGGTATAATAATCTCCATCAGTCCTTATAGATTAATTTTTATTGTTGATGTTGTTTGCTGCAAAAGGCTTTATTGTTTCATTTGGCCCAATGCATGGGAGAGGGCTTTAGTGGTTAGAAGAATGGCTATGGTTTGGGGGAGAGGCTCAGGTAAAAGTCAGACTCCAGGGGATGTAGAGGGTCCCTCAAAGTCCTCTGAGCTCCAAAGGCTCCTGGTCTTGCTTGAGGGTGAGCCTTTCAAAAAGACTCTCACCCAGCCCAGCCTGGGGGCCTGCAGTCTGTGGAGGTGAGTCAGGTGTCGCCCATCTTCTTGATGAGTTTCATCTCTCACCCCGGAAGTGGTTTTGCAGGAAGTCAGAGACAAGGGTCTGCGGGGAGAACCCAGGGCCTGCAGCTCCAAAAGCGTTCAGGTTCTTCTTTAAGGCCAGGGCGGCTTCCATGGTGTCCCGGGAAGGCTTCAACACGTCCTGGGAGAGAATGCAGCCACTGCGCTGGTTTTGCATCTTTAAGGGATGCTCCGCACCCTCAACTTCTCCACCAGCTCTGGGAAGAGGAGGCCCTCGCCCTCCCGGGCCACAGGGTCAGGTGGAATCAGAAGCCCAGAGACAGGTAGGTGTGGGGCCCGCAGACGCAGGTTGGCCATGCGGGTGACTGCAGCCTCCACCGGGTGGAACAATTCTGATGGATTTGGGAGCTCATGGTTGTTCGGCAATGAGGAGTTAAGGTAGAATAAAAAAGCTGGTGTGTTGGCTGGTCCCAGAGGTGGCTCTGAAGGTGGTGACCGGATAAGATGCTGGAGGGGGGTCGGAGGCTGGAAGATGGGGCCCTGAGTCTGTTCCATCCAAACACTGTGGAAGCAAGAGACTGATCCCGGACCGCAGAGGGCAATGCCATAGCTGAAATGTTTTTTAAGGGAGGAATAGATCTATTAAAGTGTTTTGGTTTTCACTGTAAACAGGTCTTATTTATTATTAGCTGATAAAAGATGTCCAAAAATGTGTTAAAATGCTACTATGTTGATGTCAGTTTCTTGTAATTGTCATTTACAAATACAAATTGGTCAAATTAGTTTACAGTACTATTAAGCTCTAATGTTTTTTATTCAAACATATCTTAATTTATATTTAAAATTCTAAAGTTGATATGTTGATAAAAGTATACTGTAAGTAATATAATGTTTTTTATCTGATTCTTGAGAACAATTTTCCTTGGGAAAGTTGAATTTTAAAAGAAATCATTGTTTGAGCATATAAAAATACCAAAATTAGAAAATGCAAATTGCATCTGGAGAGGAGGCTTCTAAGAAGTTAGATTCTCAGGCATTTTAGTACATTTGGAGAAATTAAGAAAATGCATTTAGCATACTTTACAGTTTGACGGTCAGAAGTCCAAAATGGATCCTACTGGGCCAAAGTCAAGGTATGGCTGAGTTCCTTTTGGAGGCGCTACATCTTCTAGATGCCACCTGCATTCCTTGGCTTGTGGCACTTTCTCTACAAAGCCAACAGAATGGGTTGGGTTCTTCGGACACATGTCTTTCTGGTTCTCATTCTTATGCCTCCTCTACCACTTTTTTTTATTATTTTATTTTTTTTGAGAGAGAGGGATAAAAAGATAGAAACATAAATGAAAGAGAAATATTATGAAATAGCTGCCTCCTACATGCCCCGCCCAACACCTACAGGAGATCAAAGCTCCAACCAGGCATGTGACCTGACTAGGAATCAAACCGGTGGCCTCTTGGTTCTTGGGTCGATGCTCACCCATTGGAGTAACACTGGCTGGACAACTTCTAGCACTTTTGAGGCCCTTGTCCTTACATTGGGCCCATTAGATAATCAAAGATAATCTATTTCAAGGTGAGACATTTTTCAATCTCAATTCTATCATTAGAATGTGGATTTGTTTTGTTTTGGGGATCAGGGGATATTCATTTTGTCTACCACAATCCCAATCAATAAGTAACTAAGTCTTGGAGACTTGTGTTCCACATGATTTTGTAGTCCTCAGGTCTCCTACACATTCTCTTTAACATATTTTATGTTCAGCTTTCACATCACCTAACTTAATTTCCTCAATTAGAAATTAAGAAGCATGTTTCCAGTAGTTCGGTGCACTAACTCTGTGTCTCATAAAAGTGACTTAAGTTGGCTTTTTATAAGCAAGTCAATATTATTGGACTAAGTGACTTACCCCTTTCATTTGAAAAGCAATGCATAATATAAAATGAGTAAAATAATTAAAATTGCTTTTGATTATCAATTTTAAATAATAGTACATTAACAGTCAAGTTTAAAAGCATTATACATATATTTCAAACTTAATTTGAATGAAATACCTTCTGTCAGTCATATAAGAACTTTAAGTCTATTCCATAAAAGTTTCTCTTTAGCCAAAGTGATGAGGTAAGATGATGCTATCTTTACTGTGTTAAAAATAGTCCTTGAATCTTCTGCTCTTAGGAGAGAAAGATTATGTGTATTTGTTTTACTAACTTTTTCTATAACATTCTTTATTAAACTACCATTATTATATTTGGCAATAATAGCTAATACAAGAGGCTAGGATACTACATATAACATTTCTCTGTAGGTTATATTTAAAATGATAATTTGGGTACTACAATGAAAATATTAAATTATGTAGAAATGTTGTGACTGCCTGGGAGGCAGTAATATGATAGAAATTTAAAACTCCATTTAGCATATTTTTGACATACTGCAATTTTTTTATACTCACAACAGAATCCCCTCTGGAACAATCTTAAACTAGATTTAGCACTAACACTTTTTATGGATTTTATGAATACAAGATAATGTGCATCCATATTAAATACCATTTGTCACTTAAATATCTTTGATATTGAGTAATTTTGAGTTAAAGAAGATAATATTCATGGATTTTTGAAAAATGACTCCAATTATAAATCTTATTTAGCTGCTAATATTGTTGATATCTATCTTGTTTCATCAAAGTAGAAAAAGGTTAGTTGGGATTATCTCCGTTTTCATGGTGTTTAAGCTAAATACTGTTAAATTTATGAGAAATTGTCATTTTCTTATTATCATATGTGATAGAAAATTGTGTTTAGCTATCTCACCAAATTGGAGACCATGTTTTACATTTTTTGAACTTTCAGGTGGAGAATGAGAATTGGATGAGCTTGAATGATAAGGACTCAAGCTTTTTATTTTACTTTTAGATTTATGCAACACAAAAAGAACTTGCTCAAAAACAATGACAACAAAGTACTTTTTAAAGTAGATTAAATGTTCTCCTTGGTTACCAGTATTCTCTCATTGTTCCTACAAACAAAAGTGCAGATTTTTATTTTCCTTTTAACTTTTCTAATGTTATCAGTATCTCACAGATCTTTTGAAACTGCTTTTAAGAAGTTAACAGTATCTCTGTAGTATAAATTCTGGGTCAACTAGACTTAATTGATTGGGTTTCTTTCAATGGAATGTATGAGGAACAAATTTATGTCCTTGGAATAATTAAGGCTTGAAATAATTATTTCTAATTACTATTGTAATTGTGATATTTGGTGAGCCAAATAACAAAACAACCCAATCAGAACAAACAGGCAGACTCCTGGTAGCAGGTGGTGCTCCTGATTCTTTTCTTTTTACCACAGGAGGTTCATTCACTGTTCATAAAAGTTTACGAGAATTTTTTTGAAAATGTATTTTCTGTTTTTATCTTCAGATTATGTTTTGTTGAGCACTGTTCCTTATTTATTATTCTTCATTGAACTTTTTTTAAACTTTATCATTTGCTGCTATTCTCACCTATCAACATGGAGCATATCAAATAACACCTCACAAATCTTTTAAGATAATACTTAGGTCATGAGTTAATTTTTATTTTTTTATATATTTATGTTTAAACAATTACAATTGTGATATTATCTAGAGCTAATTATCATGCACACATAAAATAATCATGTTACTCTATTTGATGTGAATGTGTTCATTTCTAAATACTTACAATGCACATCTTTCATGTATAAAGTTTTTTTTAAATAAAGTCCTCCCAAGTTACATGCTGGCCAAATATTTCAAAAAAGAAGGAGTCACAGACTATGTGACTGGAATGAAAACCACAATAATCCAGCCTCTGTGGTTGCTAGACATCTGTGTGACTTTTCTGCATACTGTCACTTACAGATTTACAAAAACAGAATTGCAATTACAAAAATTAAATGTCTTGGAATACAGGCAAAAAGAAGTGTGTATTTTAATAGTGTTCTAGAAACTATTCATCACACTATAAAAACTTGAACACTAGGTGGATGACATCTTTTAAGTCATAAAAATGAGAGACCTGCCGAAACCGGTTTGGCTCAGTGGATAGAGCGTTGGCCTGTAGACGGAAGGGTCCCAGGTTCGATTCCAGTCAAGGGCATGTACGTTGGTTGCAGGCACATCCCCAGTGGGGGATGTACAAGAGGCAGCTGGTCGATGTATCTCTCTCATCGATGTTTCTGACTCTCTATCTCTCTCAATTCTTCTCTGTGTAAAAATCAATAAAATATATTAAAAAAAAAAAAAATGAGAGACCTGACATGAGGAGGAGATCAAGCAGAAGTATGCAGTTGATCCTGAATAACGCAGGGGTTAATGGCACCCAATCAAAATTTTGCATTCAACTTTTGACTCTAGAAAAAGTTAATGATTCCCTCACTACAAAGAGGGATTGGTTCCAGGACTTAAACAGATGCCCAAACACATGGTGCTCAAGTTCCCTAGATAAAATGCTTAGAACTGTACATAATTGGCTCTCCATCAGACTCCCAACCACTGGTCCAAAACTGTGCAGGCATTTACTGACCAAAAAATGTGTGTGTAAGAGGACCCATGCAATTCAAACCTGTGTTGTTCAAGGTTCACCTGTATAACACAGGACAAGGCACACACAAGCAGAAAGAAAACCTGGTACAAAGTGAATGGCAAAATTAAACTTCTCAGAAAATTGAGATGCTATATCAAATGCTTATGAGCTATAATTCTGATCTGATCAAAATAGAAAAATTCCCAAATAACAAAAATGAGAGAAATTTATGTCAAATCAGCACTTTGAAAACAAAATGCAAAATGATATGCTAAGACTCTCCCCGCCCCCAATTTCTTGTTTTCAAAGCCTGCAGAACAATTATACACAGAAAAATAATGGTCATATTTAAAATGATTTGTAATGGAATATTACCACACCCACTGTGGAATAACTCCTTGCTATTTTAGGAGCCTCAGGCAGTCGCATAGCTATTTTAGATTCCCCAAGAGGCAAAAGCGAGGTCACAGCACAGAAAGAATTAAAGGACAAACTGTCTGATACTTGCATTTTTGTGGCTGTGTGGTGGCAAGGTAGCTGGCCTGCAGCGATGGCAGTGGAACTAATCAAACATGTACACCTGATTAAGTGTGATGTGTTAGAGGGCAGTTGACCTCCTGGAGAGAGAAGTCATGGGTTTCATAATGAGGTTCCAAATGGAATGCAGATAGCCACAGCCCTAAGAATATCTGCTGTGAAAATGCTCTTCTTATAGAAAAGTACCTTCTCTAATACCTTTTGGCATTTGTTTAAAATTATAGATTTGATAGAGCTCACTCCATAAAGGATCACTCAAGTAAGCTAAAAAAAAAAATAGATAGAAATTCTATCATCACAAATGGGACATTGATTGAAAGACTAATATGTTACTTTCTCACTATAATTTACAGAAACAATATTGCTAACATGTCATCACCTTTCCAGGACAGTGAAAACTCTTAACTGTCTGTTTAGGAATTCCTAACCAATAGCCATATTCTCCACCCTTTCTTTTTTCTAATTTTAGTTAGAGAGAGAGAAAAAAAACCACTCAAATTGGTTATTATGAGAATTGTTGCTCTTTATAAAAACAAGCATGTAATTGATAAAAATCCCAATATACTTTTTATATGTTAGTAAGCAATCTGGAATGTTTTAAGTCAAGGTTGCATTTAGTACAAAAATGTATTTAACATGCATTTTGAATAAACTGATCTAAACAGAAGTTGATTGATTTTTCATTTTATCAATAGAATAATTATAAGTTTTAGGGCACATTGATTAATAAACTTTTAGGAAAATAGATTGATAAGGCAAGTATCTATGACAATGATTTAAAAGATTTTAGATAGATCATCTATATATTCTGTATATAAAACCACATATATAAATTTAGCAATATTATCTGTTTTCAGATTTCATAGTTATGTGTAACACAAACTCTTTACATGAATCTTTGATGTTGACATCTATTTCCAGCGCTAACTTTTACATCATGAAATATTTTTTCCAAAGATTTGTATTCCCCCCCCAAAGCTTCTAATCTTACTGTCATCTAAGTTTCTTAAGAAAACTACATATGTTATCTCTGAAAAATTCTATCCATAACATTATTTGCAGATCATTAAGTCAGTATTATTTGAAATGTTTACCTCAAGGCACAAATTTATGAGTGCTGAAATTTAATCACTTGCAATTGTGAGGTCTTACCTTCAGATATAAAGTTAACTTGGTTAAATGTCTTTACTTGTTCTTTTATCATTCTGCAGTGTTATACATAAAGCCGTCTACATATTTAAGATTTTTCAGGAAGTACAGCTTGTTGCCAATAGGACAATTTAGAGAGCCTCAAGCAAAATAAAGAAATGATAAATATGGGAGTTTGGGAGAAATCACGATTTCACTCTGATGTAGAATCTAAAGAGCACTATAAACAATCAAACAAAACAGAAACAGACTCATAGATATTGTCAGAGGACAGACTGCTGCTTGCCAGAGGGATGTAATATTGGGAGATTGAGTGAAAAAGGTGAAGGGATTGAGAAGTACAGATTGACAGTAGCAAAAATAGTCATAGGGATGCAAAGGACAGCATGGGAAATCAGTCATTGATATTGTAATCACTATACGGTGCCCGGTGGATACTGGAAATGTTGGTGGGAACACTTGGTAAAGTATATGCTGTATACATAAAGCTAAGACAAATGCTAATTGTAATGGGGGGGGGGCACGGTCCTCGATACCTGCCATCCACAGAAGAATATGACAGCAGTAAAGAGCACAGACTTTTGATTTCCCCTACACTTGGGTTCAAGTACTAATCGGCCATGTTCTAGCACTGTAACCATCAGCACTTAGTAAACCACATGGTACAAAGCCATGTGCCTGAAGGGAGCAGAATTCATCTACCAGGAGGCAGCAGTTGCTTTGGCAATGAGGATGTGATGAAGAAACCATGTTACCTGGAATAAGGAGAGAATGGGAGAGAAGGACATATTTACAACAGGAACCATAAACTTCATAAAATATTCCATGAAACTTGGTGGATCAAATAAGTATCAGATGAAAATGGCAGGTCTTTGGGAATTATAATGAGATATAGTTGTCTGCCCCTCTCAATTATGAGTGAACACATGTGATATCAGACATTGAAGAATGAGAGAAAGTAACAAAATAGGTAACATGAACATATCTAGAGGCACTTTGAAATCTCTACAGCAAAACAGAATTTAGAATAGAATTCAGCCCAAAGGCCAGATTGTGATATCTGAGTCTCAACTTGTTGTGCTTATGTTCCTAACCTGTAACATTATAGCATTTCATAGGAATGTTGTCAAATTTAAATGGGGCCATATGCATTGCATACAGCGCAGAGTAAATGATACCTCTGAATCCTACATGCTAAGAGCTCTTCCCTGAGCTCCAGATTATAGCATCTCCAATTGGCACTCAGGGTTGAGAGGGTGACAACCATCCCTGTTGTCTAAGTTTCTACTGACTGACTTAGCCTTTACACATTCAACTGCCTAATGCACAGCTTCTCTTAATGGCCCATGGACACCTCAAATACATGCTCAAAACTAAACTACCAAACCCACCACTGTCACCACCAGATTCCCATTTCCATTTCCTCTCATCTTCTTGCATTTTCTCTTTACAAGTTTGTTTTACCCTCTGTTAAACATCTTCATCTGTGCAGTTACCCCACTTAAAGTTTTGGAAGGCAAAACTATCCCTCTCCCATTCTTCACGCCTACCCAGAGAATTACCATGTCCTGTCTTTTCCCCTGAGCTATTTTTTCACATCCATCTTCTTTCCTTTTCATCCTGCCACTAATCAATATTTATCTTTATTATGTTTCACTGCTTAACTGACCTCTCAGCTTCCAGGTTTGCTCCTCGCTCTGATGTTACTCTCCTGCTGAAACCCCATGGGTGCATCCTTGTTTCCCCACTCACTCCAGCCTTCACATATTAAAGCTCCAGAAATGTCAAATTAACAGTGGTTCTTTTACACTGCAGCTTTTGTATCCCTCCTCGCCTTCATTTGCTTTATAAGATATACATAGCAGTTGTGAAAAATCTTAATGAATATACTCTTCCATGACTATACCTTTCTTCCTTTTCGATCTTTCTTATCTCATGTGATAATACTGCTCCAGATTCATCAGATCCATCATCCCTTTTGAATGTTCTATGACACAACCCCCAAATCCCCACCCAGCCACTCAGGCACCCATGGAATTAGTCACCATGCTCTCCTCTTTATATCCTCAAGCTTATGGCTGCTATGTAGGCATCCCGCTGCATTTTCATCTTTTCTTATATATTCACTGGAACAAAAATAAAAGTATTACCTCAGACACAAATAAACCCTACCCATAATTTAGTTTGCATTCTTTACATTTTGTTTCAGTATTTATAAAAATGTGAAGATGTAAATTTAATTATCTGCATATAAACATATCTGTAGTCTTATTAAAATGAATCATGCTTATTAAAATTCTTTGCCTTTTTTCAGTTAATATGACATGAATATTCTTTATAAGCAGCACAAGTATTTCAATATGTAAGGGATACATAGGGTTTGGGTTTTATACTATGGATGAAGTATAATCTAAGGTTGATGTATTGATGTCCAGGTATTAATGGACATGTCACTTCTCTCCAGTATTTTGCTATTAAAAAACAATATTATTCTTGACTGGTGCTGCTCACTGGATAGAGCATTGGCCCGGGCACCAAAAGGTTGTGGGTTCAATTTCAAGTTATGGGCCCGTACCTCTGCTGCAGGTGCAATCCCTGGCCCTGGTTGTGGTGCCTGTGGGAGATAATCAACCGAAGTCTCCCTCACATTAATGTTTCTCTCTCTTTCTCTCCCTCCTTCTCCATACCTCCCTTCCACTTTCTCTAGGAAGCAATGGGGGAAAAATATCATCTGGTGAGGAATAACACACACAAAAAGAAAACGATATTAAAGTGAACTTTAAAAAAATATTAATGTTTATATTAGAAAAGATCATGTTACATCTCAATAACAAACAAATTTAAGCCACAGTGGCTTGTCAATGCTTATTTCTTGTGTGTGCTATGTGGCCTTCACAGGTTCATGGCAAAAGAGAGCTGTCGCATATTGTCAGTGCAGGCTCAGGTCAGAAGTGATATTGTGATTTGCCACTCACTGGCCAGGACTGTCCCAGCTACATGGAAACTGGGAAATGAAGTATCTCCATTAGCCGTGTCACTAATAACTAATAGACAGACACAAAGAATGCATATTGTGAACTCCCTTTGTAAAAAGTTAAAAAAAAAAAAAGCAAAATAAAATATATTAGAAAATCAGTATGCTGGGCACTTTTGTGTGAAAGAAAAGATTATAGGGGTGTTCCCATTGTGGTGAGTTATTGAGCTGTGCTTTTATGTTTTGTTCCTAATATGTGTTATATTTCAATAGAACTAGTGCTAACGTAAAATAAAAGGAAACAAACAAACAAAAAACCGGCTAGTGGGTCAGACTCACTGGGAAGATGGAATGAAAAAGGATTTTAGCAAAAGTGAAAGTTTGGGTTTTAAAGAGGAGATATTTTCTTCTTAACCATTTAATAAAATTTTCTTTGGAATGCAAATATCTATTTTCAGCAGGAATCTTTTTAGTTTTCTATACCAGAAATGCAATCCTGGCTAGCTGATTCATAATGCAAAATTTTGGCTCATTAACTAAATCTAGACATTGTTCTGCTTTTCGGCTCTGCTAGATGTCAGATGCTCCAACTCTGCTGTAAGCAATTTGTTGTTCATTTCTCTCTCTCAGCTCTCATTGTGTACGTGCTTTTTTGATATCTGCAGTCTCTCCCCAGATGGTAGGAAAGAAGAATTTTGGGAGATTCAGAGATACTAGATTCTTATAGTACCAAATGTCATAGGAGAAAAATTGATCTATCCCAAAGTACATATGGATCCCTAAAATAATGCAATCTGATTTTCTTACATGGGCTACACAGTCAATGCACCTGCCCTACATGGCTTAGGGAAAAATGTGGCTCCCTGATTGAAAGGAGAGAGGCAGACAAATATTGTATATCTCATATTCCCAAAGAGCTGCCATTTTAAAAAATATATTTTATTGATTTTTTACAGAGAGGAAGGGAGAGAGATAGAGAGTCAGAAACATAGATGAGAGAGAAGCATCAATCAGCTGCCTCCTGCACACCCCCCCAACTAGGGATGTGCCTGCGACCAAGGTACATGCCCTTGACCAGAATCAAACCTGGAACCTTTCAGTCCACAGGCTGACACTCTATCCACTGAGCCAAACCGGTTTCAGCAAGGTGCCATTTTAATTTGATTCTTATTTGATCAACCAAGCTTCATGGAATAGTTTATGATGTTAATTATTATGGCTTTTGCTGTAAATATGCCCTTTTCTCCCATTCTCTCCTTATTCCAGGTAACCTAGTTTCTGCCTTCATCACATCCTCATTGCCAAAGCAACCACTGCCTCCTGGTAGATGGATTCAGAAATGTTTTATTTATTATTTTATTGATTAACCCTTGTACCTTCCTTTGTTTTCCTAAAGAGAAAAGATTTTCTTGATTTGTTCCTATTTATCTTCATGCTTTTGGAGCCACCTCTCACTTCTACTGCTCCTGCTTTTGGTTAAGAGCAAATGTCCACAATCCTCAGCATTCAGTCATACTTTCTGTCTCTGAAATCTAAGCAGGCTGATCCTCTGTTTGAAATTACTTATCATATATTTATATTAATCAGTATAACTCCAATTTGTCCTTAAAATCTAGGTTAGGTGTGTGTTTCTGAATCAAGATTAGCCAAGATCCTCTAGAGCAGTGGTTCTCAACCTCTTTAATGCCTCAACACTTCATACAGTTTCTCATGTTGTGATGACTACCAACCATAAAATTATTTTCATTGCTAATTCATAACTGTAATTTTGCTACTGTTATAAATCATAATGTAAATATCTGTTTTTCCTGATGGTCAAACACATTGTGTATCCTGCTAGTGGTGTTCAACCTGTGGGTCACAACACAGGTTGAGAACCACTGCTGTGGAGCCTAACACTATCAGAAAACACAGATATTTACATTACTATTCACAACAGTAGCAAAATTACAGTTATGAAGTAGCAATAAAAATAATTCTATGGTTGGGAAGATAGGAAATTAAGAGTATTTAAATTCATCTACTTGACAGACCCAATTTCACCTGTGAACTAGGAAGCTCAGAAATCTATTGATATAAAAGTTTATGGAGCTGGAGTATTTGACAAGAGTGAGTACTTTTCAAGAGCTGATAAGGAGCAAAAGCTATTCCAGTTGTATCCTCCGGAGTTTCTAAATCTCACAATGTTACAGTCTCCCTCACTGATGCTCACTGCTCCACACAGGACAAGGCAAGTATCTGGATTGATTAAAGATAAAATGCTCGGTGGAGGAAAGGACAGAATAAAGAACAGTGGAGAGATAATGTTTCCAAGAGAGTCATTCCAATGTAGCACATTTAGTGTCAGCTTGCTTAGAGACAAAATCTAAAGCTGTTGAGAGACTGAAGGAAAAAAGAAGGTAATGACTGGACATATTAAGAAGTAAGGGTCTTGTGTAATATATATTAGGAAATAATAATTTTCCCCTTTCACTTATTTCATTTTTGAAAATGCATATGCACTTGCTTTACCATATATTATTCTCCACAGTTTGTTTATAAACTGTAATGATAAATTCTCCAGTTTCTACTATATTGAGACTGTTTGTTGAAGATTACCTTTTAGTTCAAGGTGATAAATCTAAATATCTAAAAAGTCACCATTCTTGCTACAACAAATGTCAGCATTCCTTATTTTTTTGAAAATTTTATCTATCTATTCTTCCATGTTTAATTACAACCCAGTTTTGAGAAATAGTCACATGACCACTACTAGCCAATCAGCATGATTCTATCTTCTAAGCTGTAGAACCTACTCCAGGGAAGGGTATTTCTATCAAGCATGTGAATCCTAGCTGTTGCTCAGAACTTATATATAACGTCCCTGACACATTATGCTAGCTTGGAGCTTCTGGTAGGGGGTTACTAATTATAATCTGAAAATAAGCCAACCTTTTGAAAAATATAGCAGAAAGTTGAGCTAGAAACATCATAATGAAGTGTTTTGGACTGTAGCACCAAATCCTGCTTGAATCTGGCAGTAGCTGTTTATGAACCATGCAGTTATGTGAGCCATGAATCTCATTTGTAATTTAAGCAAGTTTATACGGGTCCTTTGTTACTTTCAGCAGAGAGAAAGATGTATCCTACATGTCCAGTGTCTAAACAATTTTACAGGTCCTACTTTTCTGAAACTTTCTCCTCTATGTTCTTCTCATATGATGACTACCAAGAAACTTTACATTGCCAAAGCTGGTTTGGCTCAGTGGATAGAGCGTCGGCCTGGGGACTGAAAGGTCCCCGGTTCGATTCCGGTCAAGGGCATGTACATTGGTTGCTGGCACATCCCCAGTGGGGGTGTGCAAGAGGCAGCTGGTCGATGTTTCTCTCTCATCGACGTTTCTAACTCTCTATGCCTCTCAATTCCTCTCTGTGTAAAATCAATAAAATATATTTCAAAAAAAAAAGAAAAAAGAAACTTTACATTGTTTTATAGAGTCCTAGCACTGCTCACCCTAATCCTTTCTTCCCAAAGTTGTTAGCTTAAAATTTCCAAAATCAAAAAAGTAATTTTAACATTAATTTCCACAAATCCTCACTGTGCATTTTAGTTTTGAAACCATGTTGATCTATATTTATTTATCCAAATTTTTCACCTTATCCTCTATATTGACTCTGTGAGATGCATAAATAGAATATGCTCCCTTCTTTTACAGTTCAGTCTCTGTCTTTGTACTAATGGTTCTTCCCTGGATTATAAATGTTCTTTCTCGTTCGTGTCATCTCTTCATTCATTTATTCAATAGATAATTAACATCTTTTAGGACAGTAATATTTTACTTCAACCAAAATTTTACCTAATCTTTAAATCCTTATCAAACTTAAAATATGAATAATTTTGGTACTAACTAAAAACTCATAGGAATTTTTATATTTTTTGAAAATTTTCTTACTTTATCTTATAATATTGGAATTTTTGCTATCAACCTAGAATATTGCTAGTTTTTCAGTGCAGTGTTTTTAATTATTATTCTCTTATTTATATTATTTACAAGTTATAAAATATAGCATTGCACATGGCAAGTTTTTAATAGTTAAGGTAGATTAAAAAATATTTGGATTTACTCTATGTCTTAAATTAGGATGGTCTTATTCAAGCATTATTCTCTTTTTAATTCCTTTCCTCCCCCCCCCTTTATTTTAATTTGTTGCCTCCCATCCAAACCCCAACTTGGGCTGGGGATCTAGCCTGAGATATGTGCCCTTGACTGGAACTGAAACGGGGACCCTTCAGTCCGTAGCCTGACACTCTATCCACTGAGCCAAACCAGGTAGAGTTATTCTTTTTTCTTATAAATGTATTATAACATAGTATATTGATATTAAGTATTATAACATAGTATATTGACATTAAGTATTGGCCTGTAGATTGTCAGACTTTACATTAAAATGGTAATCAATTTCACCAGCAATTTGGCACAAACTGTGGTAAACCATAGGAAAGTCTGGAGAAGAAAGGAGAAATGCCCTTTTTTATAAAGGAAAGGAAGAAATTGGAGGTGTTGTTTGAACAAAAATTCATTGGAGGAAAATAAAAGTTTGAAGTGGTGCAGCTTTTCATTGGCTGCAGGCCAGGGCAGCTTGCTGTTGCTAGGGTAAGAGGGAAATCCTCTTCCTTTCTACTGGCTATGGAAGCTGCAGTGAGTGCAGAGCGTGAGAGCTCTCTTCATGTCTTTCCAAATCTATTTCAAATTATGCTTCCTTACCACATTTTCAGAAGGGATATTTTCATTTTTGAAGAGCTTTTTGAAATGTTATATCAATGACCAACTCTATATGTAAAGCAAATTTACCTGTTTTAAATGTGGTACAACTATTATTGGTATGACAAAATTACTTTTATCCTCATATATTTGGAGGGTATTCATAAATATTTTAACTAGTTAAATAACTGGTGACTCCATATAAGCTTTATATTGGGATTTTAAAAATTCTTGCTTAGTATTTTTATTATGAGACTTCAACAATGATGATTCGATAAGTTACAAAAAGCAGGTTTCTTTGTTCCTGGTGATGATAATTATACTTTATGAGAAATAGGGAAACAATGTGTTACTGCTGCTCCAGCCTCTAAAGCAGTTAACAAAACTAAAATTTTGTTCAAACCATGTTAGGAAGTATTGATTTCATTTTAAAATGTCCTCTTCTATTTATGTCTCACTTCATCTACCTGTCTGTTATTGAAAAATGAAAAAGAAGCAGGCATTATTGAATGAACAAAATCATAACCTAATAGTATGAGAAAGCCTACCACACAGTTGTGTATTATGTTCCCTTTTATTGGCTCCAACTTCTGGAGACCCTATGAATGAGTGACATCCATAATGCCCTGTCTTCAGCAGCCCTGTTCAACTCTTGTAGACTCCTACCTATGCATCCTTTATAGAGTCAGTGCATCTCACATGCATTTTTCCTCTTTCCCTGCTGCCTTTTGTTTTTGCCAGCATTTATTGCTTGTTTCAAAGAACCCCGTCTTCTCAAGATGTGCCCAAAATAAGACAGCTTCAGTTTTGTCATTTTTGTCTTTAGCAATGTTTCAAGGTTTATTTGCTCGAAGACCCACTTGTTTGCTTTTCTCATGGTCCAGGGTATCCACAGGACTCTCCTCCAAAACCATATTTCAAATATTTTTTCTTCTTGTCAGCCTTTTCACTTTTCAACGTTTGCATCCACACACAGTAATTGAGAGTATGAGGGTGTGGATGATCTTAGATTTCTCATGATATGCCATTCATTCTTTTGAGAGAGAGAGAGAAAGATAAATATTGATGTGAGAGAGACACATCTATTGGTTGACTCCCACATGCACCCCAACCTAGGCAGGAGATTGTACCTTCTTCCCCAGTACGTATCCTTGTCCAGGAATCAAACACCCGACCCTTTAGGGAGTGGGCCAGACACCCTCACCTCTGAACCACACTGACCAGAGCTCAGGTAATTTGTTGATATATCAATAGAGGACACAGAGGGGAAAATAATCATTTTGTAGGGTTTTTTTTTTGGTTCTGAGAACTCTTTCAGTTCTTTGAATCTAAGCAAATGGCAAATCAGACCTTAAGGGTCTAGGTTCATTGAATATAAGGGAACAAGCGTGGGAATCAGACCATTGAGTCCATTTCCCTGCAAGTAGAGGAAAACTATTTCTAATAAGCCCTTTAGTGTAATGTCTACTTTGCCATTATATGCCCAGTGGGAGGGTATTCCTTCTCTTTCTATGAGGATCCAGACTCTTACCCAGTAGTTCTCACCAACAGCGTTGGCCTTAATTGCACTACCCTAAATTTCCTCCCATTAGTCCTAATTGCATGTCCTTGATGAACACCGAGAAACTGCTTGCCGTCTTCAAAGTTTTTCTTATAAAGTGTTTATCCCGTTTATTTGAACAATAAACAAATTACATGCTAATTCTACATTTATTCCATTTTAAATCAGAATCCATTCTGATTCTGCTGCTCTAGATATAAAAGTCATGTTTATTGCTCTGGCTGGGTGGCTCAGTTGGTTAGAGCGATGTCCGGTACACCAAAAGTTTGTGGGTTTGATTCGCAGTTAGGGCATATACCTAAATTGTGGATTTGACCCGTGACACCATCACAACCCCCCCCCCCCATGTCAGGGCACATATAGGAGACAACAGATCTATGTTTCTCTCTTACATGGATATAGATGTCTCTCTATTACTCTTTCTTTCTCTCTCTCTAAAAATCAATAAAAACATATACTTGCCTGAGGATTTTTTTTTTTAAAAGTCACTTTACTCATGTATACAAACAAATATAACCAGGTGCAAGTTAAGTTTATTTAAGAATTTATTCTTAATTTAATTTGACTTAATGCCCAATTAATAAGTATTGTCAATGTGTGTGTGTATGTATGTGTGTGTGTATATATATATATATATATATATATATATATATATATGTATTTTGATTATGTATTTCATGTCCTAATTGCATACATTTTAATTATGCTTTTTAGATATATGGAGTTTTGTGGAGGGCTGGGGTGTGGGGTTATGTTGCCAGCAGCTCTAACTATGAATTTCTGGATGTAACTGCTTGAAATTGGATCTCGGCTACTCTTTCATTTACTTGTGTCTCAGATATTCAGTAATTCCCCACCCTCCATGCCTGCAACTGTTTATGTGTGCCATGTTTTCAGGATATTGTTTTATTTCAACTATTGTGTGTGCTGAGTTATGTTGTGTTACAAATTTTATTTTGGGAAAGTAAAATTGTCATCCTATATTATATATTATTTTTTCTTTTTTTTTGTTTTTAACCAAAAGAGAGCATAAGACCTATAGTGTTGTTGAGTATAGTAATAATAATTCAACCTATTGTCAAGTATAGCAGTCCAAATTTTAATAGAGGTCTGAGCTTATGTTTACTACTATCAATCAGAATGGTGCTCATACCTCTTAAGCACATATACCTCAAGCTTGTTACCTTGGTGCCTGAATATTTTGTCTCTGATTCAAAAGCACATTTCTAGGACAGTAGCCCTAACCAGGACTTTCACTACTCAAAAGTTTTAACTTACCCAGATTTTAGCTCTAAAACAAATGTCATAGTGCGCCCAAAATTCCCCTGTACAATCTGCTCTTGACGTCTCTTGCCAGATGCCTGATTATGTATTACACCCACCCCTTGACACTGGGTTAGTCGACAGTCTTCAAATAGCTAAACAGCTTCAAACGCTATAATTCTTCTCTGTTTCTTTCTTTTGTAATGTCTTTCACTTCTTTCTTCAACAGAGAAAGATTCTTTTTTTAGACAGAACTTAAATGTGTCTGGTTTCCATGTGAAGATACAAGTTCGCCTCTGATTTGGAAAACACAAACATGTGGAAAATATCTCCAAAAGGAGATATTTGGAACTGATCACAAAACATGTGTACTTGAGGAGATCCTAAAAATTGCTCTCCTATTTGAGCTTTCCAAATTTTCAAGCGGTGCTATTAACTAAAAGTGGTTTTTAAATGAAGAATTTTTCTGACAAAGTAAAAAATTATTTTCCAGTGTATTGTGCTGCGAATTTTGGGAAGTCAAGGTTAGGTGGGACTCTATATACAGCATCTATCTATGAAAGGAGATAAAGGGAGAGTTACTTGAAGAGACAGGTGCACACTTCATTCCCATCTGCCATAATGATCTTTATGCTTTTTATGGGCCATTTTGTCCCACAACAATATACCTTTCCTCACATGCAGAATTGCTTTCTTCAATTCTCTTTCCAGAAATAAAAAAGTACATGTTCTGGAAAGTGCATCTTAATGTCACCTCTGCTGGGGAAGCTTTCCTGGGCCATTTTCTTGGCTGACTTAAGTATTGCTCTTCTCTGTACCTTGCTTCACCTCTTTTATAGCCACTCTCCAGTTTTGTAGTAAAAAAAAAAAGTACTTACTGTCTTTTTCATCCTACATTTTAAACTTCATAAGGAAAGTACTTTTAGTTCACTTGTACATTAGTAACTTAGTAAATATTTGCTTAGCAAGTGGCTTAATAAGAACACCAAGTCCAATGATATCTCAAATTCTGCTAGAATCTGAACTTCACAAGGGCAGGTTTTATATGTGCATTACTACAACATTTCTCTCTCTCTCTCTCTCTCTCTCTCTCTCTCTCTCTCTCTCTCTCTCTCACACACACACACACACACACACACACACACACACACACAAACACACACACACACACACAATGACAATAGCAAAAAACATTGTCTGGTACTTACAAAACACTGTTGGATGAAATTTTGAATAATTTATCAATCAGACTTTTTTTCATAAGGCCTGTACTATATAGCCATCCCCTCATTTAGTCACGGAGGCACTGTGTATGCATTATCTCGAAATGTTGGCACAGAAAAAAATTTCAGAAAAAACAACTGACCAGAAAAATAAAGAACGTGGGCAGGAAGAGACATCTGGTCAGGCTTGATCCTAAATAGGAATGTACATAAGTTTAGGTCATAATCTAAAATAAACAGATCAATGGGAATTTAGTTAACTGTACATGCAAAGCAAATGTGTTATAGGCTAATGTAGTATGTGCCCTAGTATCCCAAAATAATATGTGAGTTTTTGCACAGAAAAAAGTGATTGTAGCTTAAAATATTGGTAGAATGATAAAAAATTAATTTAATGAAAGTGAATAAAACTGTAAAAGAACAGAGTTCATTGCTGTAGTTTTTTTGTTTTGTTTTAAGTTATAAATTTATTTAGGTACCAATAGCATGTAATAAGCATATGCTAATTAGAATAAATATTTAAGAGTTAAGGAAAACATGTATATAATAGAGAATGACATAAGTTATTTAAATATATTATCAAAAAAGGCCTTTTTAGGATATAAATGACAAAATATTAAGAATTGACTGCCCAGAATACCACAATTTTTGTGACTTAAAGTCACTATAAAAATTAGAATTCTACCACACTGATTAAGAAACCATTTGCTACATATATACAAAGGCTATACTTTATTAATGCCTGAAATAGCTTTGTTAAAAGAGTAAAAAAAAATAGCAAAGGTCAATAAAGTTCATAAAAATTCAGTTCACTAAAACAAATTTTGAAAATGATGATATATAAGCATAATAAACAAAACAAAGAAAAATTACATATACTTTAGTAGAAGTCAAATAATTAAAAATAACAAGTAGCAAGGGGCCATTTTTACCTCCCAAACTGTCAAAAAATTAAAAGTTAACTCTCAGTGTTACTGAGGCTTCTGAAAACATATTAAAAACCTTGAAAGCATGTATTAAATCAATTATTAATTTAAGAACCTATATTTAATTATAGGTAAAAACAAAAAATAATTTTGAGAAGATCCTCACAGTATTAATAATATAAAATTGTAGGAAAATAAGTGTAATACTAAGGTGTTCGGTAAATATATTAAAGTATAATCCTATATATAATAAAAGCCTAATATGCTAGGTGTCTAGTTGTCCCTTCATCTGTCCAGCCAATCAAAGCGTAATATGCTAATGATATGCTAAGGTCCCTCAACCGCTTGCTATATTGTGCACTGACCACCCTGGGGGAAAGCACACCAACTGGTAGGTTAGCTTGATGCTGGGGTCTGGCTGATCAAGACTGAGCGAGACAGGCCGGGCATGCCCTGGAGCCCTTCTGGGGTCCCTCCCCAACTGGCCAATCTCCTGAATCTCTCCCCTGTGCCAGTGAGTTCCCTTGGCATGGCCTGTGCCCTCTTGCAATCCAGGTCCCCTCAGAGGAAGTTGGAGAGCCCGTTTCAACTAAGTCTGCTTAATGCAGGCTGCTCCCTGGTGATCAGTGAGCTTCCACAAGGTGATCACCGCTCAGCCAGAAGCTGGACTCATTGCTGGTGAGTGCAGTGGCAGTGGTGGGAGCCTCTCCCGCCTCTGTGATGTCCAGCTGCTGGCTTAGGCCCACTCCCCATCAGTTGGACATTCCCCAAGGTCATCCAGACTGTAAGAGGTCACAGGACACATATAGGAGTATGCACTAATTTTGTGCACCCAGACTCTAGTATTTATATAATTAATATTATGTCCTTTAGTAATTCAATATCAATTTGTTCACTTAGAAATTACCTAAGGGTGCTTACTATACTAGGTTGTACCAATTAATGCAGATTTTTTTCGATAGATGGAGTTACACATATGTTGATATATATGCAATTCGATATGTATGCTATTTTGTTGTATTGACAAGAAGCTTCAAAACTTGATATGTCAAATTTGCTGAAGGTGTTTTAACATCATAGATATTTTTACGCTTAAAAATATTGAATTTCATGCCAGAAAAAGAGCTTTTGTGGGAATTTTTAATTCATTATTTTGAAGAAAAAGTTATCGTATATTTCAGGAAGCTTATGGTGAACATGCTCCATCTCAAGATACTTATGAATGCTGTTTTAAACACGTTAAAAGTGATGATTTCAATGTGAAAGGAAAAGGAAGGCTAGGTCAACAGAAAAAAAAATTGAAGATCAACAATTACAATCATTATTGGATGAAGATGCAAGTCAAACTCAAAAACAACTTGCAGGAAGGTTAAACATTGCTCAGTAAGCAATTTTCAATTATTTACAAACAATGGGAAAGATTCTAAAGGAAGGAAAATGGGTGCTACATCAACTGAATGAAAGACAAATGGAAAACCAGAACATCATCAGTTCAACAGCATCAAAGAAAGTATTTTTTTGCATAGAATTTTGACTGGCGATGAAAAGTGGATTTATTTTGAGAATTTCAAATGCACAAAATCTGGGTTGATCCAGGTCAACCATCAACTGCAATGCCAAATTGCTTTGGAAAGAAGACAATGCTGTGCATTTGGTGGGATCATGAAGGTGTGGTGTATTATGGGCTTTTAAAACCAGGTAAAACCATTAATACTGATTGCTACTGACAACAAACAATACATTTTAACCACACTTTGATCTTGAAACAACCAGAATGTGCCAGAAGACACAGCAAAGTAATTTTGCCCCATCACACACTTCAAAACCAGATAAAGACACATTAAAAGATCTTGCCTTGGAAGTATTAACCCACCCACTATATTCAGCAGATTTTGTTCCTTCAGATGACCACTTATTCCATCAATGGCACATGCAATTTCTGAGCAGCACTTCAAAATGTATCCAGAAGTGAAAAATTTGGTCTCTGAATGGTTTGCCTCAAAACAAGAAAAGTTCTATTGGGATGGTATCCACAAATTACCTGAAAGATGGGGAAATGTGAAGCTAACAATGGACATTACTTTAAATAAAGCACTTTTGATATTTCTCTTGACATTATTGTGTTTTCTTTGATTACAAAATCCACCATTATTTGCCAGTACACCTAGTATATAGAACCCTGAATAAAGAAAGTCACTATTTAGAGTCAACTGAGGGAGAATTAGTAAACAAATAAAAGTGAATAAAGTATTCAGATGTTGATTAGTAATATAAAGTAAAGCACTTAAGTGCAATGCTAAAGGGTTATAGAGAATATAAATATATACCATTTAAAAGGAAAAGATGGAAGATGGCCTTCAGACCTGAGACCATCAAAGGGAAATTATCTAAGGAGCTTTTAAACCTGGTAGAATCTTTCAGTGACCTTGCTTAGATTTGAAATGAGAAGCTCATAAGAGATTTGGCATCTATCCAGCAGGTGAGCTATTACCCTCTATGTAGCTGTTAAAATTATGATAAAGAAAGGTCACACAAGATTAATGTATTTAAAACTCAATGTAAATCGTAAGTCAGGTACGGTTTGGTCTAGGATAGAAGCTTTCTACTTAGTTTGTGAGACATTATCTAAAGTGAGATATGTAACCTCTATGCAGGCTTGCAAAGCACATGACCAACACAGGTATTTTATCTCTATCTGACAACCCTACTCCAGTCTATTATTAAGTTTGGATAAACCAACAATAATCGGAGAAATTAAAGCAAAGCGGGGTGTTAAGGGAAAATACATACAGTTCAGAAAGCAAAATATATTTCTCCTAGAGATTGAGTGGCACAGTTGGTACTGCCCAGTTCACATCTGAGGACTCCAAAGGTGCTGCTAATTAAGTTGATGTCACACCATCAGAGAACTGGTGGGATTAAGGGTGACCAGGACTCGCAGGAATGTTTGCATGAGAAAATGGGTCAGAACTTGCTATGGATCAAGTGTGACTCATCCTCAGGAGAAAAAAAACTGGCTTTGGATCGTTGCAGAGTATGTTCAAGAAACCGAACTGGATGCGCAAAATGATAGCAATTGAAGGAACGTGGACTTTCATCTTTACACCTAAGGTTGGAGAAAAAAGATGTGTGTAAATTTAAGATGTAATCACTCTCCTCAGAAAATTTTCACTGAGAGATGTCTAACAATGGAGGCAGATTCCTGAATAAAAAATGAAAATCCCTCATAAGTATGCCAGCCTCCTCCATCCCAATGGTCCCCACAACTTCTGGGAGTACAATATTGAATGAGCAATTCCATTACATCTCAGGAGTCCCAAAGTTCCACTTGCCCTGAGAAGTGGATACACATTCACCTCCTAGAAGGACAGATATCCTTATACACTTGTAAACCTACCTCAACAAAGCATTATTGCTTATGTCATTTAAATAAATAAAATGCTCATTTTCTTTTACATAACCATATGGTAATCAGTGACCTATGTTTAAAAGTTACTTCTTAGCTCTCCTGCTAGATATTTAGTACCTATTATTCTCAGCTAATTAAGCCCCTGTAAAAGAATGTTAAACAGGAAAATTGATTATACATATACATGCACACCCTTATTAAAATATAAGCCCATGAGACATGGATTTTGATCTATTTCCCTTATCCTGTGCCTGGCATATGGTATACTAAATCAGTATTTGTTGAATAAAATTAACCAAGGTTTGCTCTGCCTCTTAAATTGTGGACAATACAAGAATAAACACAGTTTTTATCACCATTATCACTAATATTGTTTTGAAATTACTACAAATGTAATTAAAGAGAAGGCAGAATGCATATCTATTTCTAGCTTTCTATTTATATTTTTAAGATAAGGAGGCACAAATAACTAACTGTTATTAATTATATGTTTTAAACAGTAGTAACAGAACATACTAGTAAACTAAACAGCCTACGTAGTAACAGTACAAAAAACACATAGGAACTATAGAAATAGCATTTTAAAATTAGTATGATCTTCCTTATTCTTCCTTAATCTCATGCCAATAGACTTATTTACTAGTACTCAGGCTTTTAAAATTAGTGACTCAATCCTCAGGACCTTCACAGATATATTTTCTCATGTTAGAAATGTACTTTATTTTCTCTTTGCCCTTCCCTCACATTTCCTCTGGTTAGTGTCTGCTCAGTTTTCATTTTGAAGGACAAGGATTTGCTTGACTCCATTAGACCCAACCAGTTTAAACTGTTGGATTTCCCCCCCCCCCCCCCGCCCTCAACATAGGGTTTCCTTTTGGTCATAGGTGGTTCTTTAACTGTAAAGTATACATTTGCATTTGTGTGATTATTTGATTCATGTTTATCTCCATAGTTAGAGATAAACTACAAGGACAATGTATAATCTGTAAATAATCAAATATAAGATTCCCAGGATTTAGCATGGCACAATGAAGACCTAATATTTGGAGAATGAACAAGTAAATCGATACAGATGAATAGACAAATGAATGAATGATGTAGATAGAAGATAGATAAGTAGATAGGAGATAGGAGACCCTCCTGCCGCAGCCCCCGGTCCCCTGTCTGCCAGCAGCCCTGCTCCAGCCACTCCCATGCACTGACAGTGCGGGCCCCGCTTTCACATACTGATGGTACAGAGCGATTGGGGCCTGTACCAGCAACAGGTGCCACTAGGGCTGGCACCTTCAGCAGATACACGCAGCGGCTGCTGCCCTGTTCGCCCCTCAGGAACAATGGGAGGTGGAGAAGCCCTCAGGGGCAATTGGGGCCAGCACCAAGCGATCAGGGTAGGCACCAGTGCTGGCAGTGGATGCAAGCCACAGCTCCTGCGTGGGCAGCAGGTGTGATTGGGGCCGGTGCTGGCAGCAGGTGCGAGTGCCAGGCGGGACCATGGCATGTGAGAGCAAAGAATTTTCAGCAACCACCAAAGGCTTACCCCAATGACAGCCACTGGTGCCCCACCTTGGTCTGGTGCCCCTGCACCCCTGCTCCATCATCCTGCCATGGCTGACACCAGCCATGTTCCATGCTCTGCAACCTGCTGCCAATTCCTACCATGTTCTGTGCATACCCCTGGTGGTCAGTGCATGTCATAGCAACTGGTTGTTTAGTTGTTCAGTTGTTCTGCTGTTCAGTGTATTTGCATATTAGGGTTTTATAGAGAGAGATGATAATGATGTAATTTAGAAATTGTTAAAAATAAGAAAATTTTCTTCAATTGTTTTTGGTAAGATCCATTTTTAAAACATTTGCAATTATTTTCTCACCATACTTTAAAGCTGTTATATTTACTTCACAGGAAGCCTGCATTTATCAGAATAAAAGTTGGCTGGCATTTATTAAGAGTCACTCAAGTACTTTCATTATTTTCATTGTGCCATACTAAAAATTTCTCAATTTAAAAATAATTTATTTTTCAGACAGTTCGTGGGACTGGCATTTCTGCATTTTAAATTATTGTGGTGCATCACTTTTATTAGCTTTTTTAAAAAATATGGATTACAGATGAAACATAAAATGGAAATATTTTAATTTTTTTTAAATTTCAATGAACTACTTTTTAAAAAACATTTATTGATTTGAAAGAGAGAGAGAGAAAGATTTAGGGAGGGGGAGAGAGAGATGGATTTGTTGTTCCACTTACCTATGCATTCATTGATCAATTATTTTATGTGCCCTGGCCAAGGATCAAATCCACAAGCACAATTAGTTAGTTAATCTTGTTCAAAGTTATTTAAATACAATAACAGAGTTTTAAGAAATGTATAAAGGTTGTTGATTAAAAACTATGCCAAATCAATGTAGTTCTCATCATTATATTATAAATAAAAATATGAGTGTAACAGCTAACATTGCTTTTCCTGCAGCACTAGCACAGTGTTTTGTACATTGTAGCATTGAATAAAAGCTTGTTGAATAAACAGGGGGGGGGGGGGGAAACACACAAAAACAAACAAACAAACAAAAAACAAAAATGCAACCTTGGTATATGAAGATGATGCTCTAACCTAATGAGCTATGAGGCCAGGGCCTATTTTCCTTATTTTTTTTAATGAAAAAAAATATCGTCTTTGCGATTAGGAAATTAAAACTATTGTGTTACAATTAACAACAACACTACCCAGCCTTGTTGTTTTTTTATCTTCTTACAGCAAGCAGACTCTGAAAAATTGTCTGGAGGGACAAAAAAATGAGTAATGTGTAGCTGGAATAATCCTCTGTAAGATGAATGAAAGCTGACAACTTCAATTACAATTTGAAGTGTCTTTTTGTGTATGAATGTGATTTAATGGAAATCTGATATTCAATAAACCCGACTTGCCTTATGATTTATAATAGCTTGCCTTAGGTTACCCAGATGTATTTTATAGTGTAAAATGGCACCATGCCCTCTCCTAGTGATATGCAAAATTTTCCATCAACCAAAAATCAAAAGGAATATTATTCTGATCAAAAGAAGCATATGTAGGACCCTATTGAACTAACATTTTGCCACATCCTCTGATCCCCACTGTAAAACCCTTCCTTATTTTTTGAAGCAATACAAGGAGTCTGCTGACATAATATCCAATTATTCTTCCACATTCCATTTATTTTTTTCCACCTCAATTGTGTAAAAGCAGGAAAAAAAAGTTATCCCAAGAGACAATTTTCTGAAGCCTGATGTCTGTATATATGGCCCAACCTGCAGTCATAAGTATTTTTTTTTTATTATCCTTTAGGAAGCTTATTACAAATCAAGATATATATATATATATATATATATATATATATATATATATATATATATATATAAAATGTAAATTAACCAGGATGCCATAAGAGTCATGACAAGCTCAGGAGTAGGCTGCATGAGCAGATGGTGGGAGGGGACTGTGTGATGCCCCCAAACCCAGTGGCTGAGACCCAGCAGCTGCTGGGGCTGGGGGCGGGCCTGGAGCAGAGACACCACACACAGGTGGCCCGCCCCCGCTGGGAGACAACAATGCGCCAGCAGGCCCACCTCTGCATGCGAGCTGCAGAGAAAATATCTTTTCTTACTGCACATTGACTAAGCTCCCTGTACGCCACTAGCAGTGTTCTTGGTAACTTGCCTAATAAGAATCAAAGAAGGTGATCTAGGGTTTTTCCACCTCACTCCTGGAGGAAAAAAACAAAAACAAAAACCCCTCTGCCACTGCTGGAGGGGTTAAGAAATGTCATATCCTGATCTAGCCAGTTTGGTTCAGTGGAAAATGCCTCGGCCTCCCAACTGCGGGGTCTGGATTCAATTCTGATCAAGGGCCTACACCTACTTTGCAGGCTCCTCCTTGGCCAGGGCTCATGCAGAAGGCAACCAATAGGAGTGTCTCTCTCACATTGATGTTTCTCTCTGTCTTTCCCTCTTTCTTCCATGCTGTCTAAAAATCAATGAAAAAATATCCCCAGTGAGGATTAAAAAAACAAACAAAACACACACACACACAAAAAAAAAAAAAAAAAACAAAGGAAGAAAAAAAAGAAAAGAAAGAAATATGAAAGAGACATCTTGAAAGAGACATCTTGAAAATACATAAAGAAAGTTGTCATTTTTTCATGGTGAAGGGACTGGAGTCTGTGTTGATGAAAACACCTTGGTGGTTGTGGAGGCTGGCAGTGGCAGCAGCAGGGGGTGATGGGGGTGGCACCTTATCCTCATCAGAAGGTGGCCTCCCTGAGAGGGAAGCCAGACTGCAGTTTAGGACCTCTCCCCTAAGATGTTAGTAGGACATCCCCTGAGGGCTCCCTGACTGTGAGAGGGGAAGGCTGGGCTGAAGGACCCCCTCCCCGACCCAGTGCACAAATTTTGTGCTCCGGGCCTCTAATTAAGCTGTAATCCAGGTAAAGGGTTATTTGAACTATAGCTCTAAATGTATTCATATTTTCATCTGAAGGGGAAAGCCTAGTAGGAAATATCACTCCATGCTATGACTTTATCTATCTCTTTGATGACTTCCATATTCAAATTGTGTATCAAAAAATGAATTCTCATGTAATTTAAAAATAAAATAGAAAATAAATGTGGAGCATTTCAGGAATGGTGTTTACTGATTAGCATGATTTATCCCACTGAGTTTTAACTGCAACAATATTTATGGATAAGGAGTTTGAGATTTATAGGAAATAAATAGCTTCCCCCAGTTCACACAATTCATATGTGTTATAGAATCAGGACACATGTTAAAAAATCCATAATATAAGACAGATTATATGTATCTATGTACTATGTAATTGCTCTCTAAGTATCTAGCTCTTTATCTATATTTCTGTCTGCCTGTGACTATTGGAGGATATGTTCCCTGGAAGCTGACTCAGGACTTTTATTAGCATGCAAAAAATGTTTATTAGTGTGGGCTTCAGGATTAAAACCTCTAGAAAGGAAAGAAAAGAAGGAGGTGTGATCAGATGAAGTTTGAGGGAGAGTCAATATCTATGGAGACCTAGCTGAGCCTCTGTAGCTTCAGTGGCCCTCAGAGATGTCCCCAGCAGAAACAAGAGTCAGACCTTGCTTGTCCTTCATAATCTGCCACTGTATGCAGGTTTCCCAGACAGGATCTGCTATGACCTTCTTTTTTTAATGTTTAATTTTTTTAATTTAATTACATTCAATATAATTTTTTGGTATTAAGTTCAGGTGTATAGCACAATGGTTAGACAATCATAATCTTTACAAAGGGTTTCCCCTGATAGCCAACTAACACTATTCATAGTTATTTCAACATTATTGACTATATTTCCTATGCTTTACAACCCTGTGACTATGGGCGAGAAAGGTGAAAGGATTGAGAAATACAAATATGACCTTTCTTTAACTAAGATAATTTGGAAGAATGCTGACAACTGAGGTCTTTCTGTCAGCAATATTCTAATCAACCTTTGGAAATAGACCTTCAGCTTGAAGGAGGACCTGAGTTGTACATCATAGCATCCACCATACTCTTATGCATAGAAATATCTTTATACAATTATGCACATATAAAGCTGTGCATATATAACATAACTAATATTTTAGATGAAGATACATCAACCATTAGCTTGGATCCTATATTTTATTAAACAAATAAGCCTAAAGCTTTGCATTTTAATCAGGTATTCTAATACTGAATATGCATTCTGTTAAGAAAATAATAATACAGGAAAATAAAATTTAAAAAAATCTCATCTTAGAAGGGAATGAAGTGTGGGTTTACCTATAAAGCAGTGTGAGGAATTTAAACCTGTCATGAAATGCATCCACAAAGGAAGAGATAAAACAGTGGATTCAGTTTCAGGGGCTAACGGAAGTTCATCTTAGTGGGTAAAATAATACATTTACACAAACTTCACAAATGCCTGTAACTATGATTTACTTTATATGTTTTGTGAGAGAGGCTCAAAAACAAAAGATGCATGGAAGGGGAGGCATTCTCAAATGCCTAAGAAAAAGGTGGGTAAAATTGAAGAGTTCATTTCAAAAATTGGATTGTGTATCTTATCAAAGAACCTATGGCATTAACTGTGGAGTGTAAGACAGTACCCTGAAGTCTACAGAGCCAAAGTATCTAATATTGGTTGTTAATAATGAAAAAATAACCATGCTATTTGAGTGACAAAAACTATATTTTGGTGCTGCCTGATTCTAGTAACCATTAGTTTGAACCTTGTGTCAATGACAAGCCTATTTTTATTTCCCTGTTCATGACACCTTATGGAATGGGTAAAAGTCAGAAATAGAGGAGTAACCTGCTATCATAAAAAGAAAAAAATATCTAAGATATATAAAATTATATTAAGATATCATAAATATCTTATGTAGTAAATAGAGTGAATAGGCAAGAACACTTAGAAACTAGAATGGCTTATAAAGAGATGCAAGCAGTCTAAAATGCACTTCTCGGTATTTAATAGTGCCTTCATGCCACCTCTCCCAAAAAGAGCCATAGAAAAAGAAATCCTGGTTCCATCCCTGCTGTTGCAAATGGTAATAACTCCTTTTTTCACTGCAGTGTAGTATTCCATTGTGTAGATGTACCATGTTTTTTTTTTTAATCCATTCATCTGCTGATGTGCACTTAGGCTGTTTCCAAATCTTAGCTATGGTGAATTGTGCTGCTATGAACAAAGGGGTGCATATATCCTTTCTGATTGGTGTTCTAGTTTCTTGGGAACTGGAGAGCACTATACTAAGTGAAATAAGCCAGTCAGAGAAAGATGAATATCATATGATCTCACTCATTTATGGAATATAATAAACAACATAAACTGATGAACAAAACAGATCCAGAGATAGAGAAACATCGATCAGGCCATCAAACCTTAGAGAGGTAGGGAAGGATGGAGGTAAGGGGGAGAGATCAACCAAAGGACTTCTGTGCATGCATATAAGCCTAACCAATGTACACAGACACCAGGTGGTGAGAACATGGAGCGGGGGGGGGGGGGGGGGGGGGAATAGGTGGATAAAGACACATATGTAATACTTTAATCAATAAAGAAATTAGCCCAGACTGGTTTGGCTCAGTGGATAGAGCATCGGCCTGAGGACTGAAAGGTCCTGGGTTCGATTCCGGTCAAGGGCATGTACCTTGGTTGTGGGCACATCCCCAGTGGGGGGTGTGCAAGAGGTAGCTGACCAATGATTCTCTCTTATCAATGTTTCTAACTCTCTATCCCTCTCTCTTCCTCTCTGTAAAAAAATAAAAAAGTATATTTAAAAAATAAAAAATAAAGAAATAAAAAAAAAGAAATCCTAGGTAAGTCAAACCTTTCTTGACTGTTCTATTTTCCACAATTTGCATCATCACCATGACTTCTAGTTCAGTGGTGTAATATTTTCTTCCAGTAACTTTTATAAGTTTATACCAATATTAAGCAAAGGGATCATTTTACGCTGACTGGGTTGATAAGAAATACCTTCACTCAATTTGTTTCTCCATATTGCAATTTTAAAATGAAAAGTAAGTAGGCAATCTGAAAATCCTAAACTGATAATGAGGTAAATATCTCTAATCTTATATTCTATGATGTTTGAAAAATTTTATACTATTTCTAGGGTAGTAATTGGAAAATTCAGCAAACCTCTGGAGAATAGATCACCTACACTCTTCACAAATGAAACATTTGTAAAAATATCAAACAATTTAAAAATATTTCACTGTCCCTGGGATCATGTTTTATATTTTGGAATTTTGAAGTTTATCATAATAATTTTTCTTATAATTACAGAAAACATTTAATATAAAATTGAGATCAGGCTATTACTTAGATGAATTCATTTATAGAAATTATGTTTATTCTTACTAACATGAGTCTCAAATACTTCTTACATGTTATATTATAAAATATATTTTGAACATCAGATTGCATTTTAATGTTTCTGTTAAATTGATTACATTGAAAATATTTGAGTGAACAAAAAAACAACAATTTTAGCCATATTAGTCAAAAACTACATATTGATATTTAACTTCTCGTAGGTAGAGCTATAAAATTGCAAGGAATAAGAATTCACAATACATTTCACTGAAGAGACAAAAGTATTCATTTTATATAATGTGTATCAATTTCTATCTCATCAATTAAAAATGTAAATTTGTGTTATCCTTATCTATTCATATACACTGCAAAAAATTCAACAAATTTGCCCAGTTTGAATAAATCACTCTGACTGAATAGCTATATGCTCCTCTGATAGAGCATTGAGCTACTTATCTGAGAAAATAAATAAAAAAATGCCAAAGAATTCTTCTTGATTGCCGGGGGAGAAGGGCGATTATTCCCTTTTATGTCCACTCTCCTGTGAAGACAGAGTATAATCACCTACATAGATTTTCTATGGGTAATAAAATTTTTCTTTTTTAATTTCCATTTTCTATGGTATTTTTATTCTCCTGTGTATAATAGGTAAATGGTAGAAAGAGTAAAAAATATTATTCTCTTAACTTGGTTGTTCAGAAATCTGGACTCATAAATATTTATTCATGTGCATTACTTCACACAGTGAAAGAGAAATGATACCAAATCTGAGGAGTAAAATAATTAAAGAAAATTTTCATATGAACTAATTAAGAAGGAAGAAGAAATCATGAAAGTAAATAAAAACAACAATCATTTCAGAAAATACATTTCAAGGGGGGGTGATGATTTTCCAAAGAAAATAGTTAGATGTCATTGTCTGGACCTGCAGGCATACCATGAAACCTCCCAAACTCTCCCTTTCTCATTTACCACAGAAGAGTGAGAGGACATAACCTCTAACATCATTTCAGTATCTGACCCCCATAACCTGTGCAGTCATTTAAATGTTTCTAAAACTGTGTGTGTTTCAATATTAGGGAATAGGCACTTTGAACAAAAATTATAGCTCTTCCTTACCAAATGGTTAAGGATGAAATCAGAAGGTGGGACTTTACCTATTTAATTTCCCATAGTCTCTTCAGCCCAGATCCTGTGTGCCATAAGGAAGTCCAGGAGAGGCCAGTCTGTGATGATCACTTGTGATTACAAATAACACCCAAGGGAAGCACTGATCCTTAACACTATAGCTTCAGTAGGCGCTTAAAAGGTTAAATATTGCAGATTGCTTCTGAAAATATTTTCCCAGGGCTGTAACACACGTATCTAGCTTCAAATAGTAGGTTCCTACACTGAGAGGAAGTAAAGGAGTAGGTAGTCACCATTTGGGGGCAGTATCTCCTAATTTATGCATTGAAGACCTTAGTAGCGATCTCTCCCCAAATATAACTGATGTCTCCTAATCAAAAACTTAACATGGAATTAGGGATTTCTCTGAAGTGGAAGAATCCCATCAGGAAGTAAGTCTGCACTATTGGGATATTGGTAAGTGCACTATCCAACTTCCTGTAGAGAGACCTACTATCCACCCTGCAGCAAAGCGCTTGTCAAAGCACAGATCCTTCACAATGGATCAGTGCAGAGTCATTTCCCAGGTTTCCACAGCAGTCATTACTGGAAGAGCTAAGCTGTATAAATATTTTAATGTATATTCTAACTATCAAATTTATGGCTTACATTTTCTAGCCTATTAGGAATTAAATCTAGCTGTTAGATACACTGTATGCCATTAAAAAAAAAAGAAATAGAAGAGGCAAAACCTAGATAGGGCATTGTTTAAATGGCACAAATGCAATAACAAATATTATAGAAAAGTTTTGTTTCGTAGGGCAGTGGTCAGGATGTATTTCCAGTCACTGCTCTTCTCTCCAGCTAGCATTTCACAGAGAGCTTCCTCTGGATCCTCTTAGTAAAAGCCTGGTGTTTTCTAGAGGAAAAAGCATGCCAATGGGTGAGATGCCCCATTAATGCAGCCCCCATCAGCTACACACTCTCATACAAACTCACAGCTTCCAACAGTTCATCCCATCTTCTAGTTTAATGGTCTCCTAGGCTTTTATGGTTTCTTTCTGCTTCTGTCCAAGGTAAGCAAATGTTCAGTTGTCCTTTCACCTCTTTGCTCATATGAGTTCTTTAAAAATCATTCATTTGCTGCCTGAATGATACATTTTCTTATTATAAGGATAGTTACTTTTTTTTTTTTAATTCTTTAGATGTCCTAGATGAATTCAGAAGTGATTAATGTATTGTGGGGTAAGCAAACCATACAATAGAACATTGCTTGATCTTATTCCAGTAATGACATCTTTCATGTAATCAAGTTAATTTGAGAAAGTGGAAAGTATTAATTTTTAAAGCTAAATATAATAATGAACTATTCTTAAATAATAATTACTTGCATCACTTAAATAGATGTGTGCACAGCTTCTAGCTAATTGACTATATTTTATCTCTCTTATCTCTTTGATCCAATGGAATACTTAAAGTTAGAAAATTACACACTTGCAAAAAAACCTCAGCAATCTAAGGCCAGAATACATGGTTTCAAATATGATTATTCTTTTTTGAATTAAAATTAGTTAAAGGATTAGCTAAAAACATAGTTTTCTGTTTGTTTTCTTGGTAAAAAGTGGTTGATTTGTGTGTTTCAGAAAATTCCTTGCATAAGTGAATTAGTTAAATCTCACTAAAAGTATAAAATTAAGAATGAAAATAAAAATGTTGGTAATATTAAAGATGATGGTGATGACTTAAGTTATAGTTCTTTGAGAAGATACCACGAGGTTTACTTGCTATAAGAGACATTTCGCTTCATAAATTTGTCAAGTGAAAATGTTCATCCTCATCATTCCAGAGGCATATTATTGCATTTCCCAAAAACTTATGTGCATTCATTTATTCAACATTCTTCAAAATCCTGCCAACTCTCCATAATTATTCTCAATTTGAATATATTGTATAAAGATTCATAGGTATTAGTGCATTTCCTTCAAGTTGCAAATCTAAGAAGCAGGTCAAACGGTGGCCTAAAAACTCCAAAATTCTATCATTTTACCCAGTTTTTGTACTGAAAATTTTACCAAAGTAGTAGTAATATTCTATAGTCAATCCAGACTATAGAAGTCTCTAATACATGTAGTCAACATAAAATAAATTTGCATTAAGCATAATTTTTTTTATAATCTCAATTGTATAAATGAGAAAACACAACAGGATAGTTAAGTAATTCATGAAAGTGGCACAGCAAATGCGGGAGGACTTGAACACAAAATGTCTGGCTTCAGAGGGTATGCTGCCTTAGGAACCAATATATTGCTGAGAGGTATATATCGATCTATCTATCTATCTATCTATCTATCTATCTAAAATATATATATATATATATATAGATAGATATTTGCAAAGCTTCAAAAGTCCACAAAGAATGCGGTATATTAAAATAACTCCAATATTCCAGTCCTTCCAACTTTGACCTTTTAACGGCAAACATAGTTTGCATTTTATGGCATTTTTTTCTTGGCACATACAATATTTTGTATGACTAGCATTATACTTTTAAAGAGTTTTATGTAATACTTTTCATGTTTATTATATTTTAACTCATAAATGGTATAGACTGTGCTATCCAATTTTACTGCTTATAAGATTTTTTGTTTTTAAGTTGAAGCACACTGTGAAAAGAACAGTCTTACCAAAGTTAGTGGGAATCTGCCACACCCTGCATAGTGAGATTGGAAGTAAATGGGCATGGAGATGTGGGACTCAGATACCCTTCAGGAAGGAATTGAATGAGCAGGGTTAGCTGATAGCTTTGACCTGCAGGTCTGCCTCTTCAGATCTTTCGACCCAAGGTCATGCTTTCTGTAAGACGCTCCCACCCAATTAGTAGCAGTCCGAGGGCCTTGCCACTTTCTCCCATGTAGGACTCCTCTAACTAGAAATTATCTTCTCTGTAACTTCCTGTTGGCTGATAAAACGTCTTTATCATTTCTATCTCATATTTTGGCCGCTTTCATGCTTAATCCTGCTTTTTTTCATTTTCATTTTCCAGATTTTAATCTTTAATATATATATATATATATATATATATATATATATATATATATATATATATATATATATATATACTTCTAATGTAATCTAAGAGACTATTTCTCCAAGGAACAGATTGGCATAATGGTAATAGGAGTGATGCCTGCATGAGCCAGTGCAAAGAAGTGTTTTTGGAGCCACTTCGCTCACTGTCCAGCAGACACTTAAAACCCCAGCTCACGTACAAGTAGTTCTCTGACACAAGGGTGCCCTATCTGAATGTTTTCACTGGTATTGACTTAGGAAAACATTCTGCAAGGAAATCCCTCCAACCAGTGTAACAATTCTGATGTTTGCAAAGCACAGAAAACAAAACATGCAAGAAAATGTATTTGTATGGTTATTATAAAGTTGCATTACCACCCTTTTGTGAGATATGAAAACCTAAGAGCCTAAGAAACTAAGGGTGAAGACAAGAAGACCTGTTTGGTTGTTTGCTGTGGGGCAGCATGGGAGACTTGGTTGGAATGTCAGTAAGGGGGAATTCTAAAATAATTTCCTAGGGGAGTTGGCTGAAGACAACCGCCCCTCATTGTTCCTTGACCTTTCCAAACAAGTCTGTGTATGTGCGGACCCTCGGGTGTTTACTGGCATCTTTATACTTATCGTATTTTTCGGACCATAAGACGCACTTTCCCCCCTCCCCAGAAGTGGGGGGGAAAAGTCCCTGCGTCTTATGGTCCAAATATAGCCTACACATATACTGTAAAAAAAAAGTTTTTTTACTTGCCCAGCTCTGTGTGGTCTCTGTGTGCTTGCCCGGCTCTAAAATGGTTCTAAATGCTGCTGTTTACTTTACAGGGTTGATTACATGTGTTTATGACTATGATGTTGAGTTTTAATGCACATAAAATATTTTAGGACACTATTTGTTTCAGAATCTTTTTTTCTTCATTTCCCTTCTCTAAAAACTGGTGCGTCTTATGGACCGGTGCGTCTTATGGTCCGAAAAATACGGTAATCTCTATGCTTTTAAGGGTACTGTTGACCTTGTGTCCTTCCAAGAATGTTTACCCTAGTGATTCTATCTAAAAGTTAAACTTTAGCTCAAACTGCTGTTACCATAAAAGCCTGAAGAGCCAGGGGAATGAGACTGTCTGGTTCCTCTAGCCAGGAAGTCCCTTAGCCCTCTCTTTCACAGAAATGTGTGTCAGAGTTATTCTTTCATCACTCAGGGTCAGCTGATCAGCCCTGGAAGTTTACAAAGAGGCCTTTCTCTACTATATAAGGAGATGAAAAAAATTTAAAGGTGATTGAACACTCAACTGGGGAAGGTTTTTTTCGTATAATGTTAGATCACTGTTTGAGAAGAGCTAGGGTGCTGGTACATTATGTGGGGACACTTTGTTCACCAAACTACCCTCAGAGACTGCAGATGTGGCTCATTCCTGCCTATTCCTATTAGAAGCTAGCACTTCCCCCAGAAAGGGAGATCTTTCAGAAATACAGGGTTCCTTCTAAGTATCTGCACCTATTTTCTCTCATGTCTTTCTGGTAATAACTAGTGTTAATTCTCAGTATTCCTTAGTCTGAGACCGGATAGACCAGAGAAGGGAGGGAAGGGATATTCCCAAAGGAACTGAAAAGACTGGCAGCAGCCAGCATTTTAGAGCCATGACGTACCCATGGGCCTGGATTATGAGTGTGCACGGTCAAAGAGGCTAGAATATAAGGCAGGTGAAGGGTGAGTTTAGCAACATGGGGGTGCATAGTGAAGAATTTTATTTACTGGAAGAGTGTTCTGGCCTTTGCCCTTGGCTACTGTTAGGTAATTTCTTGTACCCTGGAATCTCCTGTCCAAAGAGTGTCTTTGTTTTTCCTGGGGGTTTGGGCTTGGAATAATCTAACAGTGTGATTTGTGATGGTCTCTGAACCATGCCATACCAATTCAGAGTACTAGAGGGAGTGGTGACTCACCTTTGGCAGAAGGAGGTAGAGAGGTGGAAATGGAGACTTATAGTTATTGTGACCCTTTCCTATTCATTTTTTAGATCTTTATTGTTGCACTAATCTCTACCATCCTAGTACACCATGCATTATTAATTTTATTTGCTATCTTACCTAATTTGACCTATTATCTTACCTAATTTGACCGACAGACAATGTATAATTGAACCCTAACAAGAACTCTGGACACTAAAGGCCTGGATGAGGTTCCCTACTTGGTGATACTCTTTGGATATATTCACAATTTACCCTACAATGGTAACATGTCCCTGAGTTACCAAGTTTGGATCCTCACAGATGCCACCCTATCTATCTCTTCATCTGGCTGGTTCTGATGTGTATCTCTTGCTGTTATGAGCACAGTTATGAGTTTGATAACTCTCAATAAGTTCTATAAGTTGTTATGGCCAATTATTGAACCTAAGGGAGTCTGTTGGGACCTGCACATTTGTAACCACCTAGTCTGAAGTAAGGGTGGCCCTGGGAACCTCCAAAACCATGGCTGGCGTCTGAAATGAGAGGCGTCTAATGGGGACTGTTGCCTCATACCTTGCAGTTTGCCTAACTCATTTGTAAGGGAATCCTCTCAGCATATAGTATTTAACAACCTAACAAGGACTGCTGCAGTGGGTGCAGACTCACTGCCAAGTTGGCTCCTAGAAACCCGAAGAAAACGAGTGCCCAGACTGAATGAAGCTAAAAAGCGTTAACTGCTATGGCAGATGGTGGAGGAGGAGAAAAAGAAAAACAAATGTGGGGAATATGAAAGCTAGAATAGATATATTAAATGAGGCCACAAGACTCAACCGATCATTTTGTTTCATGAAAAGACCCAAGGGACACACCATTTACCAAGGCCATCAAGGATACACTGGCAAGAGTGGCACCAGCCTCATTAAGAAGTTCAGTATCAACTCTCGGGAGGTTAAAGCTGAAGGCAGGAAAGGTCATGGCTTGGCTAATTAATAGCAAAGGGTAGGACTACCAGGAGCCTCTGGGAGATCCAATTTTTGTAATGATTGTCAAGATCAGAGTGACAGCCAAGAGAAGTTTAAGCCTCAGGGTGTTATAGAAACTGATAATAAAACATGGCATCTCCAGGAGCAAAAGAGATGGGTAGTTAAAAAGGATACTGTGTTATACCACCAGAATGTAATATATGATTAAATAAAGCAGTGAGGAGAGAAAAGGAGGTCGAGAGAAGTAACCCAGTAATAGTCATAACACAGTTTCCACCGTTTTGATCTGAGGACATATAACTGAAGAGATTTCCAGGTTAATAGCAAGAAGGACCCAGAAACATCATAGCAATAATATACGTTACTAATTTAACTTTTCCAAGTTCTTTTCCAAGTGCCCATAGCTATTTGCTTGGATAAGTGTACAGTGTTCAAAGAAAATCATATGACAACTTAAACTCTGTTGAACACAGGATCTAAGATGATATTCATTCTCAGATACATGAAGTATTATGTCCTTCTGTCCCCATAAATTCTGGTTCAGGTAAAAACAAAAACCTTGCCAAAATCTAGCATTTAGTAGGTCAAATTAGGTAAGATAGTAAATAAAAATAATAATGCATGGTATATCAGGATGGTAGAGATTAGTGCAACAATAAGATGCACTATGTAGTCGATAGCAAGCCCTACTTTAGGAGCATAGTATAAACCCATGGGATTCTAGGTCAAGGTCAGGCCCTTGAAACAGAAAGTTACATGTCTTAAAAAAATAAAAAAAATCTCTTGGCATACACCCATTCTTTGATAGAGTCAGAATGCTTTACTGTGGGATATATAATAAATGAACCTGTGTCTGGCATGATACTTCAAGACTGTGTTCATATTGAAACCACACCCTACCAGGGCTGCATCTAGCCAATGACTAGGGGTCCTAGAGAGCTGCCCTTACCTTCCCAAATGCGACTCTTCCAGCTCTGGGATTCGCTCTCCACACGAATGAGATTTTCTAAGACCTACAGTGCAACTCAAGTCTTCTTCCTTACCCCTCCCATTTCAGAGAGCTCACACCTGCATTACTGTTGACTCTTCCTACATGCTCTGAGTGTTCACTTCCATTATCTTTCATAGGTATCTCCCCTATTAAATCTCATACACTTAAAACAACAACAAAAACTTGTTGTCTGCTTTCCAAAAGCCCAAACAAACATAGAACCCATCCCATTAGCATCTTGAACATATAAATTTTTCTATGCTTATTTGGAAGCACTACCCATATTTTCTTTTTATTGCACCATTTTCCCCCCTCTGGAATTCTGTGATATATATTTAATATTTGTCTTTTTAGAGCAAGGTACTTTAAACACTTATAAAAGCTTTCTTTTCTTATTTATTTATTATAGTAAAGCATTCTCTGAAACTGGCCATTTTTTCTAAATGTATTCTATTTTTGGATGACATTTTTAAAAAATTAGCATGCAAATTGGATTTTTTACCCTAACTGCTTTTTGGGTCTGAGGTTACAGTGGGACCATAGAATTCCCCACTCTATATTCTGTATTTATGTTAATATAGTCTAAGATCAAATTTGCATTTTTCACACCATGCAACAGAATCATATAAAAGCTGCAGTCACCCAGAACATATATATCTTTTTCACAAATGCTACTGTAAAGACATTTTCTTCATTCCATGTTTCTGCAGTTGTTTCTTTGGAGCTAAGCCTGATACTTTATATTTTTTTCTCATTAGATTTCATTTAATTTGCTCTGGTCCCCCTAACTCATCAATATTTTTCTCATCATATTCTGCCATCTAATATACTTACTATTAATATATTCTAAATTGGTTCCACATTCAAATCCACTCATCACGCTATCTCTGTTCCATGAAGTGGTATAAATGTGGAACAGAAAAGGCTCTGTTAGCATGTGTTTAAATATATACTTTTCTTACAAATTAAAATCAATGTATTTATCAGCAGTTTTGTATTTGGTCATTCAACCAACTATGGACTACATAACTGTTCATTTATTTATTACTGAACCTAGACATAGAAGGAGAAAAATTGGAAGACCATAGACACTCTCAGGAAAAGGTATGGATATGAATCTACTAGAGTGGATAAAGTCTAGAGCTTTGTGTCATGGTTGACACTACTAGAGAGAATCCACAGCTAACCAACCAAGTAGATAGAATGACTTGGCCCATTGATTTTAGTCACTACTGTCATTAGCCACCCAATGCTGAAATAAGAAGTACGTGCATGGAAAAGCTATACTGGCAGAGATGGTTGCTAGGCATAGGCACTCTAATTTAGCTACTGCCACTTATGTGCCCTGTCAGAAACAAACCAACCTGAGCCTCCAATATGAAACCATCCTATAACAAAAACAATCAGTCATTTGGTGACAAGTGAATTATATTTGGCTTCTACTCTGTAATGAACAGCAATTCACCTTGAATGGGATTGACATACATTCCCAGCATAGGTTTTTCTTTCTTGCCTGCAGAACCATAGACGGAATAACCATGAGAATACTTAAAGTCTTCTATCCGATGGCATAAATTATGATATAACATTGCCCAAGAATAATGACCAAGTTCATATAAAGGAGCAGTGACAACGGCCATAAACATGATATCGACTATTTCCACCACTTTGCTCCACTCTAAAAATACCAGCTTAATAAATGAGAGCCGTAGTCGGCCAACTGTGGCTCAGTGGGCCACCTGGGGCTCTTTGGCCTCTTGAGTGTGGCTCTTCCACAAAATATCATGGCTTGTGTGAGTCTATTTTGAAGAAGTGGTTTAAGTTTAAAAAATTTGGCTCTCAAAAGAAATTTTAATCCTTATACTGTTGATATTTGGCTCTATTAACTAATGAGTCTGCCAACCACTGGACTAGAGGAACAGCCTCTAAAGGATACAATTGCAGGAATGAGATATAAGATCTTATCCTGGCATTATCAGGATGTGGTATACACTAAAATCAACATATTTTATGGCTCAGTACCTGCAAAAGGTACAGTGTTGAGGTTTGGAAATGAAGGGATAGAGGTACAGAGGTTATCTTATCATAACTCCTAGAGGTGCAGTCAAGTTATTTGTACTTTCAACACTTTAAATTTAGGCTCTGTAAAATGAGACATCTTGGTTCCCAGAAGGCTAATGCTCAACCTGGACCTGAATATACAGCAGGAGTTTTATAGAGTTTTAAGTTATAGCTGCTGACCTGTCACTTCAGGCTCCTTATTCCAAGAGACGTGCTGACAAATAAAAAGTTGCCTCACTGATGTGGGTAATTTGTCTTTTTTTTTTTTTTTTAAATATATTTTATTGATTTTTTGCAGAGAGGAAGGGAGAGAGATAAAGAGCTAGAAACATCGATGAAAGAGAAACATTGACCAGCTGCCTCCTGCACACCCCCTACCAGGGATGTGTCTGCAACCAATGTACATGCTCCTGACCGGAATCGAACCTGGGACCTTTCAGTCCCCAGACCGACGCTCTACCACTGAGCCAAACCGGTTTCGGCGGGTAATTTGTCTTGATCATAACGAGGACGGGGCATTGCTGTTATATAATAAGAGCAAAAAAGAGTAGTTTTGGAGCTCAAGTGATGCACCAATCAATGCTTTTGGCGTTCCCATGCCCCATTTTAAAGATGCATTCATATTTGAGGAAATGCTATTTTAAAAAGTACCAAGTGATTTGGAACCCTTAGGGATGAATACGGGGTGATCTCCACCAGGCAAACTGCATTGACAAGCAGGTGCTAGCAAGGTTTGAGGGGATCTTAGAAAAGGGGGGGAGAAGTAGTTGATGAATTTTAGTTATGTTGCAGCAGTAGAGGCTATAGTTCCATCATACTAACCTGTCACTTGTTAGTGTTCCAAGAAAAAAACACTAACTATCAATAGAATTCTCAAGGTGTTATTCCCAGACAAGGCACAATTAATAGAAAAGACATGTAGATCTGAGTGGCACAAGGATTCATATTATTGGATTAACCATTTCTCATCTGAATCCCCTCTTTGAGTCTGACCAACTCCTGTGCCACGCACCTGGAGATAACAGCTACCAATTGTTCAAAGCTGGCTCTTCCTTATAAATTGTCCTTGGCCACAGGGAACCGCTGTGTTTGAGTGTAAGCTCTCTTCTGCGGTGTACTCTGGTCTTCAGGATCACGCCCAAGTTTGATGATTCACTCAGAAGTCTCACAGGACTCAGCACGTAGTTATACCCATGGCTATGATTCATTACAACAAGTGGATGCAAAGCAAGATCAGCACAAGGAAAAGACGCATGGGGAATGTCCAACATACAAACTTCTAAGAATCCTCCCCCTATGGCCACACAGAGTATGCTCATTTCCCCAGGCAATGAGTTGTGATAACATGTATGAAATGTTTTCCCCCAGGGAAGCTCACTAAAAATGAAGGGCCCACAGTTTTTCTCAGGAAGTGATCATGCAGGTATCATTGCTTGGCATCCACTCCCAGAAGTAAAGCAGGTAATCAGCATACACCATACTATTTGCATAAACAGTGTAGGTACAGGGACCAAGGTGCCCATAGCCATCCTGAAATCTGGGTTCCTGAATGTCAGCCAAAGGCCAACCTTGTAAGAAGGTCCTTCCTAGGATGGCAGTCAGGACTGTAGTGTTAACAGTTTTCTACACATGTGGGAAGGCTGCTGTCATGGTTAGCTAATGAAGGGATACAAATGGCTCTATTCGATACATCTTGGAAAGGCTAATTTGGCACTGAATCTTCCCGAGGGCTTCAAAAGTGAGCTTCTTGCTCTGCCTTCCTAAATTCATGTCTTCCTCACTTCTTCACAGGGAACTCAGAACTTTTCCCCAGAAAACTCTGCACCCAGCTCCCCATCTCAGAATCTGTTTCTAGGCAACCTGATCTAAGGTAACAGCCCTCATAGTGATGACCTGTTATACACTGAAGAGTAGATGAGGTCTATAGGCTCCCAAGTATTAAACTGATAATAAGAACAACGGGATATTGCTAACGTATAAAATGTCTGATGAAATTGAACAAGTACAAAATTTCAAGAATTGTAGGACTTCTGATGTAGGAAAATGTACCTTTTATTAGTATTAAAAAAGCTACCTGGAATGTCCAATTTGGAGTATAACATTTATGTTTGAAATGTAAAATGGAAATAGCTGCGATATCAGATTTTAGAAAGTAAAAAGGAAACCCAATTCTGTGTAGACTCAGGAACCATAATAGAGGAGAAGCAGAGAGAGGTCTTAGCAGACTGTTGGTAAAACAAGAATAAGCACACACACATGTGCACATATACATGCACACGCACACATCATTAAGTTCTGTATACTGTCCTTGATGTCAAATGGTTGTGTGTGGCAAGGTCATGGGCACTTGGAACATCACAGTTGCTCTACAAATGCTGGTTGATCCTGACTCTACATGACTATCTCTACTTTGTGCAGTACACTAATAATTACATGTCTGGGTCAGAATAAGAAATATCTCATTATGTTGCTAGTAGGGCTCATAAAGAGATTTGAGATCCTAAGCTATGTGATAAAGGGGTAATCAATGTAACCTTTTGAATTTTCCTACTTTTCTAATCTTGAAAATGTCTGCCTTTCAACATAAACTGAGGCTGTGTCTGTGATTGTAAGTTCTCAGCACAAATCAGTTCACTTTTTAGCGGAATATAGTAAAACTAAGTTTTATTTGGCAACATCAGCCTCATTCTCTTAATAATATTGAAATCTGACTCATTCGGTGGCAAATTACATTTGGTGGTTGTTTTGTAACATTTGTATTACTTTCCTATCTCTACCACCTACAAGGGACTCTGAAGTCCTTGTGTATTTAATGCTTGTGAAATATGCTGCCAATTATTCTGAAATACTAATAATGTTGGAAATAGAATTGGCTTTTCAGCATTCTTAGACATTTTCTCAAATATCAATTAAAAGAGCAATTCAAGTAAGTTGAGGATAATCTAAGGTTGCAGCACATTGCTGTAGAAAGCTCAGAAAGGTTTTTTTTACATCCTAACTTCTACACTCCTTCTTCCACTTCTCTCAGAAGGGTGCTTGTACTTCTCTCAGGTAGCCTTCAGCAACCCTGTACTTTCTGCATTTATTTCTATTTTAATAGAAAAACCTGGATCTAAATTTTCCAGAATGCCCAACTCACAGGGTTCCAGTTTTGAGTCTCATAATGAGAGACACTCATGCAAAATTTGGAAGCTGGAAGAGAATCCTAAGCAATTATTCTCCAGTGGAAGCTGTGAGCAGGCTCGCGGATAGTGTCAGCAGCCAATTTGAAGCTTCACCAAAAGTTCCCTTCTGTCTTCAGAGAAAAACACCCATTTCAATCTTTCAGGCAGCTGAAATCTCCAAGAACAGGTCACCTGCACTGTATTTCCTCAGAGCCTCCTTGACCTTTTCTACTCAGGTCTTCCAATGTGTGTATAAGCAACTAATTGCCTGCTTTTGGTCCTATACCACCTGAAATACTGTACCTAGAGTGGATTCTCTTACTTCAAGTGAACCTGTCCGGTGTAGGGAATACAGGGAGAAAGAGTATGCCCATTCACTTTCGAGAGCTACTTTTCAATCTCAACTTAAAAATATGCAATCAGTTGACTAAACCTTCAATCAGTTTTTGAGACAAGTAGAGGTTAAAATTGTTAAGAAACAAATAATTTGAGGGGAATGATTTTCAATGCTCCAAGTCATTGTCAATTGGTTAGCGACACTGACATCTCTCTTTTTCAGTGTTTTTAGGCAGCATCTACACTTTGCATTTACAATATCTATGATTTGTATAAGATTACTAAAAAAAAATGAGAAACTACTCATTATAATTATGGCTTACAAAAATATTTAAATAAAGTACATTTACTTTTAGAGAAGTAAAATATACATGTATATGAGTTTCTAAGGTGAAATTCAAATATAGATGCTGTATTTTACAGGTTAAAAATGTAAAAGTTATACCGTAGAAGACAGTCAAAAATAAAATAAGAATTTATTTTTAAAACCTGGAATTTCAAATCAGACACTAAAAGTTACCAAGTTATCATTATATATGTATGTATATACATTATATATAAATTTAATTTTAATTTTATACACACTCTCTCTCTCTCTCTCTCTCTCTCTATATATATATATATATATATATATATATATATATATAACTTAATTCTATGTAACTGGTAATTTGTAATTCTCATTTCATCAATAACAACCAAAGATTCAGAAAACATTGAAATTACGTACACTGATTTTTATTTTAAAATGTTATATGTGTCTTGGCAGCAATTCACTCTGAAGTAGAAACCATCTGCAGAAAGAATGAGTCATTTTACATATTTTGTTTGAAATGTTGAATTGAATTTTGCTATAATTAATATTCATACATGACACCTAAGTTGTGAGGTGTTGTATTACTTCTGATAATATCTGTATAGTCAGTACATTGACAATGGTGAAATAATCTTTCTAAAAAAAGAGGTATTTATTTTTAGCTATTTTATCATTAACATGTAGACCTAGCTATGATTAATTATTAAGACTTTATATTTAAATTGCAAGTGACAATTCTTACAATTTTTAAATATTACTATTATCTTCCTACGTCATACAAAAGGTTAAATAGGTCAATGAAGTTTTATATGTTTTTATTTTTTAAAATATCTAGTGAAGTTTTAGAGAGGGATGATGATGATGGTTGCACGTCAATGTGAATGTACTTAAGGCCACGGAACCATATATTTAAATGGTTAACATGATAAATGTTACATTTTGTATAATTTACCACAATAGAAAAACTGGGAAAATATTCTATCATTTATTGTTAACTTAGGGTTCAACTTCATCTTGAATTTCCTTTTCTTCAACAGAGATTAAATTATAATTGCTTTCAGGTAGGCAGGGTTGAAAACGTTTTCTCTTAGCAGATAAAACCCTAAAAATTATAGAGAGAAATCACTAAATTTTTATAAAATAAAGGTCAACTGGTTCATGCCATCTAAATTTAAATTTAAATAATAAATGACTCAGACAAATCTATAAGAAAAAAATGGGTTAGCCTAACCATTGAAATAGTCAGAAAGGGGATTATACAAATTATAACTAAATAATATGGAGTCAGCCCCATCCAGAACAGCAGAAGTTAGAAATAGGATAGCTGTCCCACTCTGTAGTGGCAATCCTTTGCTGTTTTACTGCCAGAGAAAATGTTTCCTTAGTTTAATAGTGGTGGGGTGCCCGTGCCTGGTTTGCCAGTTGCCAGACTACATTCCCTAACGTAAAGCATCCGTTTTCATGAAGGTTGCCATCTTCCAATAGAGATGATGGAAGCCAGCTGAAGCAATCCAACCTACACTGCAGGGCAACCCCATGGCAGTTACCATAACTCACGTATTCCACCCCTGAAATCAGCAAGCATTTGAAGAAGGCTAAGAGCATATAACTAAAGGTTATGTTAACTTCTTAATAGGAAAGGCTGGTGGAAAAGAGAGAGGAAACTTTTCTTCTTTTCTCTGTTTGGAAACATTTAAATAACACGAGAAATATTTATATCTGGAAGGTTTGATAGAATCACTTGTGAAACATCAGTCATTTTATTTTGGCGAGGAGCTGACAGCTTTCTCAAACCCTACCATGATAATTGGTTTGTTTACATTTGTGCTCTCTTAGTAATCTACATATTCTGAGAATTTGAAGTGAATTTTCAAACTTATTTGAATAGAGTTGAGTAAAATGCTGAGAAATAATTAGTGATTATTCTCTTGTTTGCTTAGGTTACCTACTTGATGGTTTACCTATTTAATTAGTTTCCTTCAAAGTATTAGCTATTGAATTTATTAAGACTAGCATTTGTATATTCTAATTGTTAATATACATTTATATTTATTCATTATGTTCTTTTATTTTTGATAGGTTTAGTTAGATTTTTTCCCAAATTCTTGAGTATGACAAACTCTTTAAGTTACATGAGTTCTTGAGAAAGAAAACTTTGATCTGTACCTCCAATTTTTACTTTATTAATCAACTGTATTGAAGAATAAGTACATTTTGATTATTTAAAATATGCTATTAAGTGAATGATACCAAACTATATATGAGCTTGAAACCTAACTACATGAATGATATGCAGATTATTTTGTTCATCTCTAAAACATTCCATGTATCTCCTTACAGTGTAATCATCTCTTTGTCCCAAGCCCCTGATATCCAATAATTTGATTTGTGATTATAATTTAATTTAATTTTACTAAAATCTATATTAATAAAAGGGTAATATGCTAATTAGGCTGGGAGACCTTCTGGACATCCTTCTGGACAAAGCAATGGTGGTGAGGCCGAGGCAGAGGCAGTTAGGGGCAATTAGGCCGGGAAGGGGGGCAGTTGGGGGTACTGGTGAGTGGGGGAAGTTTGGGATGAAAAGACTGACAGGGGGGCAGATGGGGGCAAGCAGGCTGGCGGGGAGGAGGGGCAGTTGGAAGCAAGCAGGCCAGCAGTGGGGAGCAGTTAGGGCTAAGCAGGCCAGCAGGCAGAGTGGTTAGGGGATATCAGGCAGGCAGGCAGGCGAGCAGTTAGGAGTCAGCAGTCCCAGATTGCCAAAGGGATGTCCTACTGCCAGTCTCACATTCTGTGAAGGGTCCCATATTGGAGAGGGTGCAGGCTGTGCTGAGGGACATCCCCTCCCCATGCACAAATTTTGTTCATTAGTCCACTAGTTGTATATATAATTGAAATAATAAAATTATTTTTTTTATCTGACATCTCTGAGTTGGCCTAATGATTTTGAGTTTTATCCATCCTGCTGCATGTGTCAGCTTTTTTCCCTTATATTTGTATCTGTTCACTGTTGACAAATACCAGCATTGTGTGCAATTTGGGCTCTTACAAATAAGGCTGCTATGACATACTTACACATGTCTTTCTATGGATGTACTAGGAGCCCAGTGAACAAATTTGTGCAACTTGAAAGGAACTGTGGGCTCGAGACTGCAGTGGGCACAGGGATGGGTCTTGATTCATCCTCCACACCCCACCCGGCCCCTCCTGCTGCAGTCCCCCAATCCCTGTCTGCCAGCAGCCCCTCTCCTGCCTCTGCCGCTCCCATGTGCTGAAGGTGCTGGCCCTGCCCACACTGCTGATGGCACAGAGTAATTGGGGCTGGTGTCAGCAGTGGGTGATTACTTAAAACATTTTTATTAAACATAAATGAACTAGTGAAATGCCTGTTAAAGTTATTCTCACCATTTCTCTGATTCTTTTATTTCACGCACAGGTTCTTACTCTTGTTATATTCTTGATATTTAATGAGCATCTTCCAAAAAACTGTTCCATATTTTGTGTGGTTTTTTTTCTGAAGAATTTAAGTTTAGTTGACAATATGTTGGTTGCATATTCATTCTATAACACAAGATTTCATTTTTCCTAAGGCTGAGGATAACAATTTGAAATAGCGTCTTCTCCTATTTATTTCAAGAGAAAAAATATTCATCTTCATAGAAAACATCTTTTATTGCAGCAGTCATGCCCTGAACAATAGTAATAAAGATGCAAATTAACAGTTCTTATGTTGTATGTAAGAGTTAAAATCTTAACTATATTGATAAAATGCAAATTATATCATGCTTTCTTATGTACATTTTCCCATAAGAAAAGAAACTCAAAAATGACTTGAAAAAATTTTTTTTTTAATTCACTGTATTGCAGGCCTGTGTGTCACAGTGGTTGAGCATCAATCTATGAACCAAGAGGTTAGATTCCAGATCAGGTCACATGTCTGGGTTGCAGCTTTTTTCCCTTCTTTGGCTACCTCATGCCCTCCTGTGTGTGGTGGGCATGAGGTAGCCAATCAATGATTCTCTCTCATCATTGATATTTCTACTTCTCTCTCACTCTCCCTTCTTCTCTGAAGTCAATAAATATATATATATATATATATATATATATTTAATTCACTATATTATCAAAATAATTTTATCACAATTTATTCCTAGATATGTCAAATCATTTATGAAAATTTTAAATGGGAATAAAAAGGCGTAACCAGCTCAACTACTAAATTTAAAAAAAAATAATGCATTTTCCTTTTCATAGTCTGTCAACATAAAACATCCAATCCATTTACTTTTTCAAACGAAAAATAAAATGTTTAATCTCCTTGTAAACTAACACTATTCACTTCTGCCTTACATCTAAAACTGATCATGTTAAATGACTACACAGTTCCATTTTAAATTTTATTGTCAAAAGTCATCAATAAAGGGGTGCCTGAATGCATTTAGTGCAATTGCTTTTTTTTGTCTGAATTCTGTTACTTTTCACTACTGGTCTTTTTTTTTTTTTTTTCATGCATTACTGTGTCTGTTGTTATCACAGTTAGACTATTTATTTGAGAGGACATCTTAGAGGCTTAGTTAAAATGAGAATATAACTCTTTTGTCAGCAGCCAGTACTTACTATTCCTGGGGTTTCAGAATCAAATTGGCTATTGCTTCATCATTCAGGAGATGTGTGATCTTTCACACACCCAAGGTAGAGAGGTTGTGCAGAAACAAATCATATGGTTGTTTCTTTTTTCCCCCCAAAAAAACTTGAAGATTCAACAAAATTGTATTATTTACAGATTTATTTTATTTAGTTTTATTTTATTTAAAACTCTATCTCTCTACCTGTATCTATCATCTGTCTATCTATCTCTCATATAGCTATATTCTCTTATTACCTGTTTCCAATACATTTTTTTTATTTGAAAATCCATTTTAAGTATTGTATTTAAAAATTGTATTTCTTTCCACTCTGGTCAAATTGAAAAAGTACACCTCAGAAATAAATATAAGCTGACCAGTGTGGTGCAGTGGTTGAGAGTTGATCTATGAGCCAGGAGGTCACAGTTCAATTCCCAGTCAGGCACATATCTGGGTTGTGGCCTAAATCCCCAGTGTGGAATGTGCAGGCGGCAGCCAATCAATGATTCTCTATCATCATTGATGTTTCTATCTCTCTCCCCCTCCCTTTCTCTCTGAAACCAATTTAATATTAAAAAATAAATAAACTCTGGCAAAGGCTGACTTTAATTTTCATGATTTAGCTTACTTATCTCTATTTATTCTTTGATAACAGAGGAAATAACAATTCATTGATCCTATGACATTTTTACTCTGCCTTACCCCCTTTATGTCCTCACTTCTCTTCATTAGAGCTGAACTTCTCTAGTCAACAAATATAATCTCCCCCCTTTCTCTTTTTTTTTGGCTCTCATTTTGCTTCTTTGGGCATTCTTATTAAAATCTCAGCCTGACTAAAACCAGCTTTATCTACTAAAAGCCTGCCCTTCAGACTTATCTCCCTTATCACTCATCTCAAGAGGGTCTTTATACTGCTCAACAATGGTGCTGTAGTGTCCTCATCCACTCTTAGACCAATATCTCACACATTATCCACTGTCCTCAAAAGATTCTCACTTTCAGCTTGGACCCTGCTTCTTATTCCATTGAAAAAAATTAGGGAAAAAACAAAACATAACAGATTATATCTTTCAAAGTTTTACTCACCATATGAAACTCATTTACTATGATTTCTGTCTCAGTGTCTATACATTCTACTGTTTTTCTGATTATTTTAAATGAAATCAATCATACTTTCATAAAAATTAAATAAAAAAACAGTCCCTCAAAATACTGTGAAAAAACACACAAAACTTATACTAATAATTCTTCGTGTTGCTAACAAGGAATAACACCTTAAACATGGCACTTACAGGTCTTAAGCTAAAATTCATTTGGTAAAGTCACATCCTACTCATGATCCTCAGCCTTTGATCGTCTTTTGGAGTTTTCTCTACCTCTCCGCACTCAGCTTTCAGATGTTCTCTACACTGCCCCTGCCTGCCGCTTCCCCTAAGCCCTGAGAGAAGCTCTCTTCTAGAGAGTAATAAAATTTGCATAGTCAGACCTCTAAGGATCATCTAAATGTCTAAAATGTGCCCTTACTTTGGAAAGAGAAACTTGAACCAATGGGGAAAGCAAGCTTTAGCATCCATCTGCCACATAAATCACATGTGTAAGATATCTGTGCTGCAAAGATATCATTCTGTTTGTGCTATTGCTGTAGCATTGAGGTGTACAGAGCTATTGTCAATAGTTTTATTCTATATTTCCTTTTATAATTACAAACATCAAAACAATTTAGTCTATGTTTAAATATTTACTTGAACATCTTGTTTGCAATGTACATCCAACTTCTTTATTTACTTCTTAAGCATTAACTTCATTTGTTTTCTGAATGAGTGGAAAGTCTAGAGTCAAAGATTTATGCAATCAACATCTCTTAAGATCATTTTAAAATTCTTGTCTCTGAAATTTTTCATATTTATGTTCATTTTTCCCCCCCTGAATTATATACTTTTTATTCATAAGTACAACCATTATGGCACATCAAGTTTTTAAGTGGATTAATAGAATATATAATACTCTGGCCCACTTGCATAAACCGTACCTCTCTCAATAGCAAATACCTATAATTTTTGAATAATCTTCAATTGATAGAGAAATATGTATTAACAAATAGTTGAGAAAATAAAATACAATAACCAAAGTTACCAGGCTTTGTAACTTTCTTGACTAACATGCTTTTAATTTTCTGGCATGGAACTAATTTTTCCACACATTGGATGCATGCATATAAGGATCCAAATTACTCCACAAAATGTGCCTTGCAGTTGAGCAATGAGGACCCGATGTACCTCATGTTGATACAGTTAGTCATTGTGCTTTTTGTGTGGCACCTGGATCTTCATCTGTTTTATTCCATTTTTATTTTAGGAAGAAAACTATAACCATGAGTACATTTTCAGTACTAGTTGCCACAGTGTTGTAGAATTTTGAAGCTGGAAGGAATCTCAGAGATTAGCTCCGAGATTTTGGCAGGCATAAAGTAAAGTAGCTCCACAGAAGCAAAATAGGAGAGATACAAAGATTTGTGTTTTTTCCCCAAAAATGTATGTTCCTCACAAGAACACTTATAGGTCCCAAAGCCCCCCTTTTGGTCTAGCGACCAGTTCTAACAGATTCATGTCCATTGCCATCACTGCTGCTCCTGGGCCCTCACACAGCTCTTCTGAAAACAGCACAGCGAAACGTCCCATTGGGCCTGTTCCTGGGGGAGCGTACATTTAGAGCTATCGTCACTTTGGCACAGGGGTGCTCTCCTAAGCAGCCAATGTAGCTGCCGCAGCCATAATTCAATGGAAACTCAAAAAGAGTTAGCGCAGATATTCAGTTTAGGTGGATAATCACAGAGAAGTCATTTCAAGTAACACATTTTTAAATGCTTTGCTTCTTGGAAATAATATCAATCAAACCATTTCAGCCAGACCAGCACAGTGCTAAACAGGCATTAGGATTTGACAGTAAGTTCTAAGGAGAGCTAATGGGATAGATCAGATAAGCAGTTTATATGGGGACTGGAAAAAGTTGAGTCCTTTTTCTTACCTCTTAGCTAATTCTGCCCTAGGCTGCTGGGGACAATTTCTTAGCATCCAACCAATTGAATTTTAGAGCTAACTTGCATTTTCCCAAAGCATATAATTTAAAATTCAATCTATAGAAGACATTTTTATTTTATTTTTTAATACTGAAAATATATTCCAATATTTAAGGGTATTAATGAAGGACCAAAATAAATAGTTGAAATTTTATGAAAAACAAGAAAGGTTAAATATGATAAAGGAAATGCTTGCTTGAAGCTTGCACATGTGCCCAGCATCTATTTACTGCGTGATCGGGAGTAGTAGGAACTTTAAAAAAAAAACTCCTAAAACTTGGGAATTGTGCCCTGTTTGCTACCCACAAAAATGGTATCATTATGCAATAATCCCTGACCCTCAAGCAGTTTTCAATCCTCTATAACCAACTAAAAGGAGACGTTCAGAAAACTATGTTAATCAGAGGATTTTTCTCAATTTTTGCCCTCAGATTAAACATTCAGATATCCCCAATCATCTCATTTCACAGTGACACACACTCTTGCCCAGAAAGCTAAAATATTTCAGCCTTGATACAGATTGATTGTATAGACTTTGGTTATTCCTTGACAATTATCAGTGAAATCTTTGGAAAGGGATGGAAGTAGTGAGAGGAGACCCCTGCATTCATTCAGGCAAGGTCTGTTACTAGCCTGACCAGAAAAATCATGATGCAGTGAGAAATGAACACATTCTGGAAGCCATCAGAATTTTCTCATGGATAAGCTCAAAGTGAGAGAGAGACAAAGAGAAAAGGGCAGCTCCAATGCTGACCAGAACAACTAGTCGATGGATAAGGCATTAAAAGTATTAGCAGGGTTGCTCTCTCCAATGCCCTCTCCTCAACAAGAGAGGGAATCAAAAGTAGGATGGACAAGTGCATTTGTCAATTTCATAGAATAAGATGTATTTAATACCATGAGATTAGATAGGATCACCAAAGAAGAAAATATAAAGAAAAATGTCCCCAAATTGAATCTGGGGCTCTCCTCTATTATGAGGCATCAGATATGAGAAAGAACCATCAGAGGAGACTGAGAGGCATGAGGGAGGAAATATAATAAAAGACTGAACACTGGAGAAATTAGTTTAAGGAAGAGAGAATAAAAAACTGGGACAAAGGGCTGCTGATCTGTCAAGTAAGATGAATATTGAATTTATCAACTGAGACTGGGAAGTTTTAATAATGGGGCAGACACTGGAGACTGATCAAAGAGCAAATATGAGAGAATAGGATGGGAGATTTGGAAAGAATGTATGTAGAAACACAGTTGAGGAATTTTTTTCCATGACAGAGAGAAGATAGATTTCTAGAAAGAGAAATGGAAATTTAAAAAAAAGTTTTCATTTTTCTATTTTTTTTAAAGGAGAAATAATATCATGTCAATGTACTCTTGGGAATGAGAAATGAGTCAAGGGGGAAGAAATGATGATGTAAGACACATGAGAATGAAATTGATTGAAAAAGGGAATGGGATGGAGGGAGGGGAATTTGGCCTCAGAGAAGAAAAAGAGTTGTTAATCCACCATAGTGGGAAGGAAAAAAAACAACAAACAGTGTTTATGTTGGTAGACAGGCCCCGATGGTTAGAATGTCCATAGTCTCTTTTCTAGATGCTTCTCTCATTTTGGTCATATAGGACACTAGATCATTAGCTGAGACTAAACAGGTCTTATTGGTGATATGAAGAGCCAGGAAAAAAACCAAAAACATTACATCTAGAAGAAAGGGAAATGGAATTGCTAGGCAGCATTAGGGTTCCATGTGAAAATCATGGTCATATAATGGTCAAAATATGATTTAATATTACTAGTAAGGCATGGCCGGTGTGGCTCATTGATTGAATGTCAACCTATGAACCAGAAGGTCATGGTTTGATTCCTGGTCAGGGTCTATGCCTGGGATGTGGGCTCAATCCCAGGTGTGGGACATGAAAGAGGCAGCTAATCGATGATTCTCACTCATCATTGATATTTCTATCTCTTTCTTCCTCTCCCTTATTCTCTGAAGTGAATAAAAATATCCTATATATAAAAGGGTAATATGCAAATCAACTGAACAGCAGAAGGACTGGTTGCTATGATGTGCACTGACCACCAGGAGGCAGATGCTCAATGCAGGAGCTGTCCCCTGTTGGTCAGTGCATTCCCACAGGGGGAGCGCTGCTCAGCCAGAAGCAGGACTGATGGTTGGTGAGTGCAGCAGTGGTGGTGGGAGCTTCTCCTGCTTCTGCGGCAGCACTAAGGATGTGGAGAGTGGCAGCAGGAGCAGGCCAAAGCCATCAGTTGGTCATCCCTCAAGGGCACCCATACTGTGAAAGGGTGCAGGCCGGGCTGAAGGACTCCCCCCTCCCGTGCACGAATGCTGTGTATCAGGCCTCTAGTATTATAAAAAGACAAGCAAACAAACTAGTAAGAATGATATTTTCCTTCCACTCAACTATAGGAATGCAGGCTTGGATTAAATAAATAATTGAATTTGAATATGGTTTTTGTTTTTAAAAAAAAACTGTCAAAAAGGGAGAGAAGGGCAAGAGAGTTAAAGTGTATTTAGAAACTGATTATAAAATTTAAGCTAAATGAAGCACGTGATGGCATGAAGGGGTTATTGGACAACCATGGGTAAAATGCATTGTAGGTGCTCATGAGGTTTAATAATGTTTTTAAAGTCAGAGCAAGAGGGAGCAAATGAGAAAGATGAGGGGATGAACATCAGACTGATAGTGTGATGCTTGAAGCAGATTATAGGGGGTATCAGTTTGGGGAGTTCAAGACTACAATAGGAAAAGAATAGTGGAGGCAGCATAGAAAAGGGCATAGAGGAGAAAAATGTGAGGGATTAAGATACCCAGTTGTGGGAAGCTGATGTCTATGAATAATAAAACCAAACAGAACTGAGAATGGAATCCTCTGGAGCGAATAATAATAAACTAGGGCTAAAATCTGCAAGAACTCGGGTTTAACCAGCAGCCAGCAGATGTCCTACAACATGAAGGAGTACTAAGCACCATAGACTGATGACCTGTGACCCAGATATGGAGGCTTTTTAGTAGGAGTGAGGCAGACCATTGACGAAAAGATACGCACCTTTATTGTAAATATAAATGTGTGATCATGGGTGTGAAAACGTACATGAGGATATTTTAAAATTAAATAAAGCCCTTGGTATTTAGTAGGATGTATGATGCCTGCTTTTGCTCTCTCTCCATTTCGAATCTTTCCTCTTAACTGCTTTCATCTCTCAGATCTCATTCCACCTGCAGTGTGAAATTGTTTGGAACTAGTATAAGCTCAACCATTTCATACTTGATAGCTTGACCTTGGTCTCGGGCTGCTTTCAGAACTGCCTGTGTTGTTTCTCTGTTAGCCTTCTACCCCCTATGCAGAAGTTAAAGGCACATTTGATAGGTCTCGATATGTATGTCTTTTGTGCAGTTTCATGGCGGGAAAGTCCATTGCTCCTAATAGTTTTACTTCCCAGGGTAGTTCTACTTTTTCTCCTTCAAAATACATTGAGTCCTAATCTTCAGAGCATAAAGAGCAAAAGATAATATACCAGCTATAAATATATTCAGACAAACCAGGCTGCTTATTTTCAGACCAAACATGCTGTTCTATTTCTCCTACCACCTATTAGGGGGAAAATATATATATAATATGATGTAGGTCACTCCTCATTCACATCTAAATTAGAAGGATTAAAACATTTTTTCAAAGTAAGCCTTAGGGGGTTAGTTTTTAAATCCATATTAAAATATTCCAGTGAATATAGGATCTTTTAAATATTTGAGCTTGCTTATTAAAAATAAACCAGGTGATATAATTAATCTCAACTTAGATCCACTGAGAAATATACTTACTTTGATTAAGATATGATAATAGTTATGGTTTGAGTTACTAGAATGGGAGAAGATAAAATTTATTACATTCTCATGAATAGAATTAACTATTTTACACAATTCAGTATTCCATTTTCAGGGAGCGCTGTGACAGAACTATCACTTTAGACACTGTTAGCTTCACCTGACACAGCTTTAGAGCAAGCAACTTTGCATGTGCCCTGCACAGCCTCCTCCATGGTGACCGATTTCACACCAGCACACAGAAACAACCCCTCGCCTCAGGCTGGCACTACACTAGTGTTGCCCTGTTGCTGCTAAGGCACGTGACACCAAGAAACACTGTGGGCACCCATGCATATCCAACCTAAATGCGTGAAAAGTTGACACCCCTGGAGAGAATCTCAGACTAATGGGAGACAGGAGCTGATACCCCTGCCCTGAAGTACAGTCTTTTATATAGCCCTCAGAAGACAAGCCATGAAGATGCGTCACTTAACTCTCCCTCTGTATGAAGCATGCTTGACATGGACCCAGTGGCTATGCTCTGAATCCACCATCACAATCATGCCTAGGCCACACCTTCCATAAGAAACTTGCAGCCAAAGGCAGGCAACTGTGAGGATACCAAGGCAGATCCATTTCTGCAAGTTGCAGGACTCAGCTGGTAGGTGACATTGGCTCAAGGACAAGTCATTACAGGCCCGGAGCTCCAGAAATGTAGGAATGCTTAGCCAAGAAAGATCAGTTTCACTGATGTCAGGATTCTGGTTGGGAAAAACCTCGTACTATGGAACACGTGATGAGGACATCTGGAGAAATGCCCTTGAGGAAGTTGATTCTTCAGACATCCACCAAATGTCAGAAGCTGAAGAGTTGGCCCATCCTTCCCTATTAAGAGATGGCACTTCCGCTATGTTGAAAGATGCTGCAGAGACCCTTTCCTTGGAGGCAAGAATAAACCCCTCAGAAACTGTTCTCTCTTCCTTTTCTGTCCACCAGGTCATCTCTTAGGGTTTGGTCATCATAGATTCCACCTACTGATATGCTGGGCCTGAAAAATGTGAAGACAGGCCATCCACTGAAGGAATTACAAGAATTTGTTTGTAAGTGCTGGTAAGAACCACAGGAATCGCTCTGAAATTTGATTTTGAGGACCAAGGAAAATTATATACTCATGGTAATACCTGTTCAAGGTCTGGATTGGATGCTAATCTGTATTTATCTTGCATTTCAGAGTTTACAGTATTCTTCACGTTGGTTAGCTAATTAAATATCTCCTACCATCAGATGATTTCTGTAATTACTTGTTCCTAGAGAAGAATAACTTTTATCAAGTAAAACAAAGAATTTAGTGACACTGGCCTCCAATTCTGAAATAGGTAGGCTAGCAAAAAGAAAAGAAAAGCATTGACAAACACAGCACATGGCCAAACTACTGCTCAATATTAGGAAACACTACAGAAATATCCCAAGAAAAATAATGCTCTGGGATTTAATTCTAGTTAGTCAAAGATTTAATGGGGAAAAAAAGCCTTTTTTTAAACTGTAAAATATAGCAATGGCATATCATACTAAAAAGTATGTTTCTTTGCTTTCAAAAATGAAATAGGGAAGGAAATATATATGCTTATATTCATATAATTTGATAACTTATTACCAAGTGAACATTTGATAGAATAGATCAATAGCAGAACTGAAGTCCAAAATCAGCCATAAGTTGCTTAATATATATTTTAATACATAATAGCCTACCTTCAAATATCTGTATTTCCAGGAATTTGCATATACTTCTCCTCCATGGACCTTATGTTTATATATAAGTATTTAAGTCTTAGTTGACTTTCCTTTTGGAAGACGAAATACCTGAGCAACATTGATGGGTAGCAGGATTGCATTGTGTTTTAGTTTGGCCAATTACATGTAGACGTAGTGAGTACCATTTCCTAATAGAAGTTAAGTCAGTTTTAGATCCTTTGGGTATCTCCTTTTTGTCTGCCAGAAAACTGTGTTCCAAATAGTGCCAATCTTCAGTCTGCATCCTAGAATAAATCTGACATGGAGCTAACTGTCTCACCATTAACAGATAATTCATAGAAAAGTGAAGCATCAGCCCTGCCTGGTGTGGCTCAGCTTGTTGAGCAGAGCACTGTGCACCGAGTGGTCACTGGTTCCATAACCAGTCAGGGCACATGTCCAGTTGCAGGCTCATCCCCAGTAGGGGGCGTGCAGGGGCCACCAGATAGATGTTTCTCTCTCATCAATGTTTCTCTCTCCTCCCTTCTTTCTCTCTATGAAAAGATCAATAAAAATGTATCTATAAAGAAAGAAAAATTAAGCACCATTATTTAAGCCAATGTTTTTGTTGTTATTATCACTGTCTCTATTGCATCATCACTTGCATAAACTTATGTAATATGAAATTTGAAAATGTTAGAATAGTTTTATTATAACTTTAGGATTTGTTTAAGTAGACAAGAAGAAGGACTGAATGGGATAATACATTTCTATACTATCACGGGGTTCACACTCAAACTTCTCTTTGATTTAACTGTGCAACTTATAAATTGTCTTCAGACGGGCACATTTGGACCATTATAAATCCTGTATGCCTTTCAAAGAATGAAACTCAAATGATCACCATTTCAAAGTGTAAGATGCCCTTGCCATATGGCAAGTGCAAATGTTTCCAAAGTGGCACATGTTCTGTCAGGAGTCGCAGGGACACTTTGATTAGATTGCTCTGTTTTCTGAAAGTGTCTGCCAACAGAGAGCTCGATAAAGAGTGAAGAGTGGCTGGCAGGCTGCAACAGAGGAAGGCAAGGGACGTGCCTGCTGACAAGTTACCTGTCATCCTCAGATCTACCACGCAGTTTATGATGGATGCCTCTGTGTACGCGATGTCTTACAATAACTTCTGTGCACCAGAGAGAACTCTCATGTCCTTGGGAAGCCAAGAGAAAATTGGGCTCCAGATGAACAGTGAACACTCTGGGTTTCTGCTACAGTGTCTCTTCTTAGGAGATAAACAAAACACAGGAAAGAGAGATGCATGCTCTTTCTTTCACAGTTTCTCTTCAGGCTTCCAAGAGAACACCACCTGCCTGGTCGAACTCCCGGACAACTCCCACTTGAGGGGACAGTTTACATACTATGCTTTTATTATATAAGATAAATATAATAAGAAATTCAAATTCTATCATAATATCAACTAAGACCTTGTTCAGTGCCACACAAGCTAGTTGGCTCAGGAACATCACAGAAGTAACTTTATAATCTTTGCAACTTCTCAGAATTAAACTAAAAAGAACATTTTTAAGCTATATGTCTGATGTTCATTTAAGAGTATAGCCTACCTATATAAAAAATAATTCTACAAATATTCTGATACTCTTGTAAGGTAACTAAAATAACAAGCGATACTCCCTCTGACTCTAATTCAATTATATTATAAAAAAACTCATTGTGTACTTCAAAAATAAATTAACTCAAGATGTTACTCAAAGCCCCATCTGCTCTATTGCTTTAAATGCATTCCATGGAACCTGGATGACTTTAAGTGATTTTCCATCAAAAGCCAAGGGCTGTTTTTTAATGTTCGACTTCATTCAGATACGACCTCATAAACTCTTTGATGATTTTCTTTTCTTTCCTTCTCTCTTTCTCTTCCTGTACGGAGGAAAAAAAATATGCTGCAAAACGTTCGTACCTGCTGTCTTTTATGTAAATTACTTTTGATTGTAGTTTAGAACTTTTACAGGAAATGAACCTTACACCATGGTGTCACAACGCAACAGGCACTTGTAGAAGAATAACTGAAAATGCCCCAAATTGGTATCCTCTATTATTTTCTTGTACTTTCTGTTATTCATAGGCATTTGCTATTTATGTAAAAGACATATAGTTCAAAGAATTAAATGCAGTTTACAATGCTCTCTTTTAGATAAAGAAAAGGAGACTTTGGGAAATTTCCTACCTGAGATTGTGAACTGAAGTCAACCCTATTCTTAGCTGAATTTGGAGCCATCTATTACTTTCCAGGGTCACATAACTGATTAAATTCCTGTGCTTAAATGATTATGGATAATAAAATAAACTTGCTAAACTTCATAGGATGCCTGGATTAACACCACCAATGAGTAGAACAGTTGATTCTTAGTTAAGTTAAAAACCTATAAGCTAAAGTGGAAGATGACCTGGTTACAAAGATAGTCTTGGTAAGGCTGTAGGGCCACTCTTCTTTGTAAAGCCTGAGAAATCTTGAAGCATTTTTGCCAAGCACCTTTCATTTCCTACTTACAATTCCTCAAGAGTCATTATGATATGTCTCAAAGTCCTTGACTATTCTCTGTGCAGAGCCTTAAAAGTCTACCCTGAAGGTTAATATTGTAATTGGAAGGCTTTGAAGATTTACAGAAGGGTTTAAAATGCAATGAGAAATAATAGTTTACCCATAAAATTGCATTTCTAAATGACAAAAGATCTTCAGTCTCCTATCAGACATGAGTCAACAAATAATTTAACAATAATATTAATAGAAGGAAAATTATGCTTATCAGCACTCAAACTTAAAACCAGACACCCTCGAGAGCGACATAAACTTAAAAAAGAGCCAACAGTAGTGGTAATATTCTATCTGTAGTGCTAGAAAGAAAAGAAAAAAATAGGGGGTTATAGGGAAAAAAACATGCTGCACTTCATTTCCAGAATGAGAATGACTGATTACTCATTACTCATAGTAACAACTAACCACCAAACCCATCTCAATGAATCAGTGCCAACCTTCAACATACAACCCTGGAAGTAGCTAATAAGTGACAAGCACATACTCTTAACAGCAGCCCATTAGCAGCAGCCTCCACAGTAGCTTCTTTTCCTTTTCTTTTCTCTCTTTCCCCTTCTCTTCCCTTCCCTTCCCTTCCCTTCCCTTCCCTTCCCTTCCCTTCCCTTCCCTTCCCTTCCCTTCCCTTCCCTTCCCTTCCCTTCCCTTCCCTTCCCTTCCCTTCCTCTACAGCAGCGGTTCTCAACCTGTGGGTTCCTGAGAATCGCTAGCAGGGTCACCCAAGACCATCGGAAAACACGGATATTTACATTATGATTTATAACAGTAGCAGAATTACAGTTATGAAGTAGCAATGAAAATAATTTTGTGGTTGGGGGTCACCACAACATGAGGAATTGTATTAAAGGGTTGCAGCATTAGAAAGGTTGAGAACCACTGCACTAAGCTATACCAGCTGGGCCAGTCACATCTTTCCTTTTCTGTTGTTAACCAACCCCAAATATGCTTCTGAAAGACTACCTATCTGAATTCAACATTTCTAAAAACTCTATATGGGATTAAGGTATTGCTTTGTACAATACAAAGAGACAATCTTATTAAGCCCAGGTCATTCTTATTTTGAAGGAATAATTTGTTTTTGTTCATTTTTCTTTTCAGATTCTGATTGATGACTTCTTCCCTTAATAGTCTTCACTTGCCATTAAGAAATATGAAGTCTGCCAACTTCCTCTGTTATTTTTAATTGTAGCTTTCTACAATTAACATGCTACTGGCAACAACATGGTTGTCAATGCCAAATGTAATCACACATTGGCAAGGCTTTGGCAAGGCTTTTCCTTATTCCAGAATAAGTCTGTGCTAATTTTAGATAATTATTGAAATGTAAATATATGCACTCAAAAACACATTAGTGTATTCTATTTGCGGAATTTGAAAATTCCAGAAAGAAAAGAAAATATTCCTTGCAGCCCTGGAAGACTTTACTTCCTTTTGGAAGATAAGTGTGGTCTTAAGCACTGCACTACCTCACTTCATGTATTCCAGTAGGAGCTGAAACAGGGCTCTAAGACAGTGCAGTAGAAATTCTGAGTGGGGATATCATGAGGAGGGTGAAAAGAGAAGGAGTGGCTATAGGGACAGCTTGAATTTGTGGTCAGACAAGATCTAAAATACTCAAACTTACTCTATATGTTTGAGCAGATTCAAGGTAATGTTACAGAGTATACATTCATAGGATACCCTCAGTTAATCAAATGTAGCTTTGATTTTGATTAAATATAGAATAAAATTCAGGTAAAAATCAGTGCTATTGTTTGTTCTTATATTAGAAATAAACATAAAATCATATGCTGGAAGCATGGTCTCTGAGTTTTATTGTTATACCTTTTCATTGTTGTGCTTCCAGATCTAGCACTGTGCCTGACATGCATAGGTGCTCAATAAAAGTTTGGTGAATAAATATAGGAGTCTTGGTTTTATTACTCAAGCCCAATAATGAGAAATGGCAGAATTAGGAATGTACTTGTTTCGAAGAGAGATAACTTTCCATGTCAAAATCTAAATACTTTACACCCACAAATCATGCAGGTGAAGCTCCAGATAAGATTCTGGGATTATATACTATTTTATCCAAGGTCCCCCAGGAAGTGGACCTTGAGATTAAAAATCACCAATAATGCTAAATTAGTGAGGAATAATATCAGTACCAAAAAGAGAAGGAAGGGGTTAGACCGAAAAGTGAATACAAGGTGATACCCTATTGCTTCCTGTTGAGACTTGAAGTGACACAGACAGTTGCCTGATACTTTCATCTGCTTGGCTACAAGACATGGCAGGACTGACTACATGGAAAAATCATGACTTGAAATAACCCTACAGAGTGAGGAAAATACATTGCTCATTTTGCTGATTTTTTTCTTAATCCCAATGCAACATTAGTCAAAGTGTTTTATAAAGAAATTAATACTTTACTGTTCTGGGATTACATCAACTAGCCCACTTAGCAGTTGCCAGAAAGCCAAGCCCCATTTCCTACTCCATCCTTTCAACTGAGCCCAGAAGTGCCTGGAGGACTTAGATGCCTGTGACGGTGCCACTGAAGCTGGCGTGGGAGCAGGACGCTGAGTTATGAAGGCAGGCAAACGTGAAAGGATCTGAGAAACGTGAAAGGATCAGTGAAAGGTGGCCACTATATTTGCCAAGCAAAGATTTCTCTCAGAGAAATGACAATTTCACATTCCAACATTTAATAGCTAATTTGCCTGAAATGTATAATTTTAAGTAAAAAGTTATTTTCAGCCCTATCTGGCTTGGCTAAGTGGATAGAGTGTCAGCCTGCAGACCAAGTGTCCCAGGTTCAATTCCCCTTAAAGGCACATGCCTGGGTTGCAGACTTGGTCCTCACTAGGGGGTGTGCAGAAGGCAGCCAATCAGTGATTCTCTCTCATCATTGATGTTTCTCTCTCTCTCTTTCTCTCTCTCTCTCTCTCTCTCTCTCTCTCTCTCTCTCTCTCTCTCTCTCTCTCTCCTTTCCTCTCTGAAATCACTACAAATGTATATACATATATTTAATTGTTTTCATAAATCAGAAAGATGAGCAATAATGTGCCTCCTGCTAGTCAGCATATTTCTGCACTGCCCAACCTCCTACCTTCAAAGGAAGAAAACAAGAATGTATTTGAATGAATGAGTCCCCAGCATACAATTTTGTCTTTTGATATATAATAATTCCCTCTGTATAGCGATGGCATTGGAAGTGTTGATGTGTGAGGTAGATTTATATTTTACCTGTCTCTATGCACTATTTCTTATAAACATTTCTCTATTTAAAGGTTCTTGAAATAACTTATGAGTTGTCATTTTTTTCTATCCTTAATTACAGAATAATGATGTAGATTTATGCTTCTAATATTGCCTAGTAACATTTTTTTTATTAGTTGATCATTTGTTAGTTAAAAAAAAAATGAACTTTTTATAGAATACTAGAGGCCCAGTGCATGAATTTGTGCACAGGCGGGGTCCAGCCAGCCCACCCCATGGGGGCTCATCAGGCCAGGCTGGTGAGGGGAAGGGCCTTGGGAGGTTGGCTGGTTGGCCCTGCCCCCATTGAGATGTTGGGGGCTAATTGGGGGTAGGGCTGGAGGGAAAGACCACAGGTGGTTTGCCATCCAACCCTTCCCCCCCCCATTGGGGTGTTGGGAGCCGATAGGAAATTGGGCTGGCTAGGGGGATGGGCTGCAGGCAGTTGGCTGACCTGCCCTGTCCCTCATAGAGCTATTGGAGGTCAACTGGGGGTGGGGCTGGTCAGGGCTGTGGAGGGGCCGATTAGGGCCTGGATCAGACTGGTTGGCTGCTGCAGTACCTGTCATAGCCACCAGCCCTTCTTGTCATTCTGGTCATTCCACCATTCTGGTTGCTGGGCTTTTATAGATGAAGTGATTTAAAATAGAGTTGAAAATCTTTGTTAAAGAAATAAGTATGCTATTATATTAAAGAAATAAGTAAGTTCATTGTTTTTTTAATAAAAAAAGGATTGAAAACATTTACATAGAGGTTAGTTTTAGTCACAGAGATATAAGTCAGGGTTCTCCAGGTATGTAGATTGATTGATTATGAGAAATGAGCTCATGAGATTACAGAAGAAGACAAATCTTATCATCTGCTATCTGCAAATTGCAGACCCACAATAGTCTTTGACTATAGTCAATTTGAGTCCAAAGGCCTAGGAACTACAAAAGCCAGTGTTATAAATACCCGTCCACTGATTCAAATGCTAACCTCACTGAGAATCACCCTCACAGACATGCTCAGAAGTGATGTTTAATCTGGGCACTCCATACCCAATGACATTAACACATAAATAAACTATCACACATATTACAGAAACTCAGCACTTCATTTGCATATTTTCAACACATATAATATCATTAATGTAAACTATTAATAGTTAAATAATTTTGATAATCATTTAATGGAAATACTTGGATTTTTGTTGTGAATGAGTAAAATCATTTTATCTTAAATAATGAGTTTTGAGATTCTTTGTTGGGAGAGGGTGGAATAGCTAGGTATATAATACATGATTTTTGTTTGTTTGATTTTCTAGTGGTGGAGACTAAGAGGTTCTTGTGTATATCAAGTGAACTCTAGGAAATAATTTACCTTGTGATCCTTTAGTTGTCCAACTGATAAAAAGAAGATATTGCTTTCTCTCAACCTACATCACAAATATATAACCTGGAGATCTATCATCTTTTTAATAATGTTTTAAAAATTTTCACAAGCCTTGATTCTTTGAATTTTAAATTAGAAATAAATTCATAGGCAACTTTGATTTTCTTTTGAGGCACATAATCAGTCAAAACTTGCATTCTTCATATAGTGAGTCAAAATTAAAATTTGGTTTTCTGCGGGTCTCCTTGCTTGAAGGCATTTAAATTGTAAATGCAGCCTGGCTGGTGTGGCTCAGTGGTTGAACATCGACCTATGAACCAGGAGGTCATGGTTCAATTCCTGGACACATGCTCGCATTGAGGGCTCGGTCCTCAGTGGAGTGTACAGGAGGGAATTACTTGATGCCTTCCTCTCTCATCATTGATGTTTCTGGCTCTCTCTCCCTTACCCTTCTTCTCTGAAATCAATAAAAATATATTTTACAAAAAAGAAAAAATGTACAGATTGGCATCTTCCAAATAAACACAGTTCAAGGCTCCATTGAATAATACCAAATGTAAAGTTGCTTTTTATCTTGCAAGACAAAATAAATCAGGATTCTATGATGCTGGGTTTGTTTTTTATTTGTTTATTTGTTTGTTTTTCTCCCAGATGTGTTTTCTAGGATCTCTGATTAAGTGGGAAATTGAGGATTCCCCTGCTGTCATGCAACGATGAACAAACATGTGATGAGAGCGAAAAGAAAGGTGTTTCTATACATTCTATCACTTTCCTTAGGTTATTAAATTAGCTAGTTTTTCAATATATATTTTTTATTTTACTAATAAGCCTACTTCAGCTTCTGACTTTTTAAAAAATATGATAATCGAGTGTAATTATGTGCTAAAATGTTCAGGAATATGATATGTTTTATGTAAAGATGCCATTAGAGAGATGTGATTAAAAGTAACAAGCAATTTGTCAAAATGTACAAAATTTAAACTATACTCCTGGGTAAATTTGGTAACTGTAAATGAATAGAATTCTTACTAGAGGCATTTTCAACCTCTTATGTCTGGTCTCTCCATTACGAACTAAATGCCTTGGTCTAATTTAATTTTATTGAATGCAGTTTGAATGTGTGTCTTTCTAATGCAGAACTGTCTAATCTTTCTTCCCTCTATTTCTCATTAAGTATCAGACATTATAAGTCTGTGGCAATGCAATGCACGGCATATAAGTTGAGTTATTTACTTTGCATTTTGGGGGTCTGCTTTTTTTTTTTTACATTTGATAAATTTCATATTTCCTAAAAGTAGTTTACTTCCTATTAATCAACTGAATAGATTTTCTTTTTAGAGTTTCTAGCCTTATATCTAAGATGTAGAAATGTAGGTCCTGGTAAAGTGACCAAGTAAAATGTAAAAGATAAAATGATTCTAATATAATCATAAAAATGAACACCTACCAAAGGTTTTAACTCAGTTATTAATGATAGAATAAATACGATGGTAAAACAAATTCAAATAGCTTTTGAAGCACTGTGTCTTTCCTTTGCAGAAGAAATTTTGTGTTAAGATAGATAACTCTTACCACCATCCTGATTATAATGGACAAAGCACAGATTAATGGAAATAATCTGTACATGTTCATATGTTAAGTATTAGATATGTGGAATGATTTTTAAACCAATTTTTATTTATATGTGCCTTACTTATTTTTACATTATACTCTCTGGATATATGTAATGACTCTGAAGAGAGAGAATACTCTCATTCAAAAATACTATCACTCAATCTAACATATAATTATCACCTACTTAGGCCCAGTGAATGAAATCCACATACAGGTAGGGTTCATTCCATGCCGCCCCCTAGTGGTCAGCGCACATCTTAGCAAGCAATCGACTGGTTTCCCAGTCAAACTCCCAAGAGGACACTTTGCATATTAGCTTTTTATATAGATAGATGATGTGTCAGGCACTTTACTATGTAATCAACAAAGAATAGGCGAGAGTGAACAGTGTTTTTAAAGAATTTAAACTTACCTTTACATGTTGATATCAAAACAAATATATCATCAAATTAAGATCATTTTAACAGAATATCTGTATAAAAACCACTCCATCTATTTATCTGTCATCTATAGCTATAGCTATAAATTCGGAAAAATGAGGCCAGATTCTAAGCAGTTAGTATAACTTAAAATTAGATTTTAGTCTTTATAAACAAACAAGCCAAGATAAAAATATCATAACCACAGAAATGTGTTGTTTCTATGGTGATAAAATTAAAAAAAAAGAAAAAAGAAAATGCCTCCAGGCATTGAGAGATCTTAACAAAAATATGTTTATTTGGGAAATAGCAAAAAAAAAGTTTTGCCATATGGGAAGGGTTACATAAGCAAACTGAGATTGAAATCTAAGTATGTTAACTGTCGTAGTGCAAACATTGAAAGATATTTCATGGTATTTCATTAGTAAATGCATTTTCTTTTTTATTCAAACAAATTGTTTATTTAATAAATTTGAAAGCTTATTTTATCTTTTTGATCAGAACATTTTTCCCCCTTCAGTCACCACATATAAATATTAGTAAAATTGCAAGATATAGGATTATGTGTAATGTATATTTGCAGCCAAAAGAAAGACAGAAGAAAGTTCAAAATTTTCAAATTTTCAATGTGGGTGTACTCACTTCTTTGAAAAGATTTTCTCTTGGGGTAGGATCCATACATTCTCTCTTTATAAAAAAATCTATAACTAGTCTTGAATTTAGAGGCAATTTTCTAACATTCATACAAAAAGTTCTGATTGAAACATCATATCTCTTGAATGACTTCCAGTTTATTCACTTAACTAATCTATGGAACATGAGTAAGTTGGTATTCATGGTATAAGAGTTTGATCCACAATTTTATAGTCAACTATGCAGGATAAGTTCCTTAAAAGAATCAATATTTTGGTAAAGAAACTAATTGGAAGTTCTTGAGCTGCAAAATTATGAGTAATATTGTTTTTACTGCAGCATTACTGAAGCTAGGATATCAATGGATATTTAAACTAACACATATTTTTGGAGCTCATTTATAATCACTCATTGACCATGGGTGATACAGTAAAGTAGGAAAACAGTAGTAGTAGACTGTGATAATAATATGCTATGGGCAATTCTGTTGAATACTCGAAACAAATATCATCCCTTTTTAGCCCTAGCCAGTTTTGCTCAGTGGATAGAGCATTGGCCTGCGGATTCAAGATTCCCAGGTTTGATTCCGGTCAAGGGCATGTATCTTGGGTGTGGGGACATACCCAGTAAGGAGTGTGCAAGAGACAGCTGATCAATGTTTCTCTCTCATCAATGTTTCCAACTCTTTATCCCTCTCCCTTCCTCTCTGTATAAAATCAATAAAATATATAATTAAAAAATCATCCCTTTTCAGATTAATTGGAATTTTCAAATTCTTTTCTACAAAAGTTTTACATAATTATAGAAAATGTATCTATGAAAGTCTGAAATTTTGATTCATATATTTACTTTTTGTTTGTAATCTCATAGATTACTTTTTGAATCATATAAATATGAAAGCCTCCTATTATATATATACACACTAGAGACCCCGTGTAAAACATTCGTGCACTCAGGGGGTGGGTCCACCCTCCCACAGTCTGGGAGCCCTTGGCAGATGTCTGACTGATGGCTTAGACCTGCTCCCCACAGCCACGGAGGCAGGAGAGGCTCCTGCCACCACTGCTGCACTCACCAACTCTGAGTCTGGCTTCTAGCTGAGCAGTGCTCCCCCTGTGGGAGTGCACTGACCATCAGGGGGCAGCTCCTGCATTGAACATCTGCACACCCCCCCCCCCCCAGTGGTAAATGCATGTCATAGCAAGTAGTTCAGTGGCCTTAGCATATAATTAACATATTACACTTTGATTGGTTGAACTGCCAATTGGACCATGAGGTAATTATCATATTAGGCTTTTATTATATAAAACATATATTTGTGTGTGTATATATGTATTACTAGAACAGCAATTCTTAAGGAAATAGTAGATGTGATACCCAATGTAAGATATATGTTAAAGACATAACATTAATTATACATTTACTCAAGAAAAAAAATAATTTCTTTATAAAAGTACATATCTTCAGCTAAAACCGGTTTGGCTCAGTGGATAGAGCGTCAGCCTGCAGACTGAAGGGTCCCGGGTTCGATTCCAGTCAAAGGCATGTACATTGGTTGCTGGCACATCCCCAGTGGTGGGTGTGTAAGGGGCAACTGATTGATGTTTCTCTCTCATCGATGTTTCTAGCTCTCTATCCCCCTCCCTTTCTCTGTGTAAAAATATTTTTAAAAAAAGAAAAATAAAAGGGGAGAGGGAGGAGATAAGAGATCAACTGAAGGACTTGTATACATGCGATAAGCATAACCAATGGATGAAAAACTCTGGGGAGGGAGGGCGTGGATGGGAGTGTGTGTGGGGGGGGCAATGGTAAGATATGTATACATATAATACCTTTATTAAAAAAAAGAAGAAAAAAAGAAAGTATATATCTTCAGGTTAGACAAAGATTTCTTTCTCTGTTCTATAAAATGTGACATGAAAACCTAACTGGCATGAATTATCATCATTTGTGCATCTTGGCTGGAAAAGAACTTTAAATGCCTAATCATTTTGAAGAACTGTGTGAGCTCTCTGTATATTTGTAAAAGAGCCAGGTCCCTTGGAAATACCCCAGCCCTCTTAATTATTTGGCCTTCTTTATAAAAATAGCATGCTGTGACAATATCAAAGACATTAAAGACACTCAACTTCTGTAAGAATTTAATGGGAATGGTAGTTATATTAATAATAAAGTCAAATTATTCTATTAAATGATTACATAGAGGAAATATATTATGCAAAGTATAAATATCTTCATGATGAATACATTTAAAAGTCCTTGAAAGAGTTTTAAAAATTATTTTTATTTTTTTTAATTAAACTCCTTATGAAAAAGCATTATTACTTAGCAAATAAACATCTAAAATGTTAAAAGGATAAACTTATTTTAATAGCCTAGCCAATAATCATTCTCTACATCTATCTTATGAAGAGAAGTCTAATTTATTTGTGTAAGCTATGGTTCTATTCTTTAGTAATCACTTCCTCAAATTCCCTTACAGTAAAGTAGATAAAGGTATGAGGTTCAATTATTCAAAAAGGGTAAAAATGGTGGGCAAGTCTATGACATTTGCTGGCCCACACTCTCTGAATTGTTAGCACGTGTATAGAAGTGGAACTGTTATGAATTCAAAAGGTCAAAAGCCCAAGCTTTGTAGAACAAGAAGCTAAAAAAAAAAAAAAAAAAAAAAAAAAAAAAAAAAAAAAAAAGTGAGATTGTAATGAGTTGTCACTTAGTCCTTTTCAGTGTAATGCATATAAATAAAAGAAATGCAATGCCATCCAAGTTCCCCAACCCCCAATGACTGAGACAGAAAGTAATGCCATCTCTTAGCTGAATCTTACCATTGGACTTCCCCCACCCAAAGAGTAAGGTAAGATTTGCAGGCCAGCTGTAATCCAATAATTGGATGATGTGGAGATGTGGTATCAAAACCCTCCCTGCTTATCCCTGGAGGAGAGAATAATTAAGTGCCATCCTAGATCTACTGCTCCCTTAGACTGAACTGAGATCTTGGATACAACTGCATCAGAGTAGGATTTTTCCTTCTGTCCAATCCTGTTTCTTTCTTAACACCTCCAAGAGTTGATTAAGGGAGTGTTCAAAATCACTTTCCTTCATGCAAATCTCCAGCAAATATCCAAGTATTTGGGGACTACTTGGTGTTTAGAAATATTATTGTGATAGTGGAAAGAAAACATGCATTTATAAGCATCTGCTGTATTTTTATCTTTCTAACTAAACAAAATAAATACTCATAGTGTAATTTTTTTAACTTAAAGCAAAATTAGTTATACATAAATATTTTATTTTAATATTTTGAAAAAAAATTATATTTCATTATAATTACATAAAGATTTGTGATGTCATGTTTTAGAAATGAATTATATAATGCAAAGAAGATAAAATGCAAAAATAATTGATAAATTTATATGAGACATTAAAAATAAAAGTGATATTAATAAAATTAAGTTTTATGTTGGAAACATTTTAGGGTAAGAAAGGATGTCTTATTCAAGCTATTCTGTATAAAAAAATCTCATAAATCCTTCCTATCTCTGAAATTCATGTTTAATGCCAAAATTAATGCAGTCTCTAAAACTTTGGAAACATATTTTACAAAGCAACCTACATATAATTAACTAGAGGCCTCGTGCACAAAATTCGTGCACTCTCTGGGGTCCCTCAGCCCGGCCAGTGCCCTCTTGTAGGACAGGAATGTCCGACTGCTGCTGAGGCAGGAGAGGCTCCCACCACTCCCACTGCTCCTGTGTTGAGCATCTGCCCCCTGGTGGTCAGTGTGCATCATAGCATAGCGACCAGTTCTGCTGTTCAGTTGGTTTGTATATTAGTCTTTTATTATATAGGATGGCATGTACAAAGGAGGTGGGGTGGGAAGTAAATAAACAAAAACGAGAAACTACCTCAACATTGACATAAAATGTGTATGGATTTAGCCAAAATTAAAGAGGCATATGAAATAGATCTGATAAATGTACAATGCTTCTAAACTTTCTAAATAAGCAAAACTTCCTTCTAATATAAAGTGATCTTTTGTCTTACAGACAAACATTGATCCTTAGGATAAAATTATTCCTATTAACTCTATGCAATTTCAGAAAAGTGGATTTTATTATTTTCTTTATATTTGACATAGAAAAAATAATCCTCAATGTATTATTAATATATCACTAGATATGTATTTATATATCAGAATTAATATATCACTAGATATGTATTCTTAAAAAAAAAGTAAAACTTTGACAAACAGACCCAACTCTGCTATACACAAGCTCTAACACAAGCAATGGAAGTCTTCTGAAAACATTTCAATACAATAAAAATCTAAATTGAAATAAAGAGTTAGGAAGAAGTATTTTTTTTTTATTGTATTTCCAGAAAAAAAATGATTAGCCTTAGTGGTCTCTTTTGTTTTTCTATTCATCTCAGAAAGATAACTGAGCATTTACTGACTGAAAATAAATGGATGATAAAGCTGACAATCACAGACTTTTTAAGAAGCTGATGAATAGAAAATCACATTGTTAAGAGAAAAAAATAACCTCTCTTTGCATACAAAAAGATGATAAAGATGGCACTGAAGCTAATGCAGTCTTCACTGCAATAAGCAGGTAGAGCAATGACAGTCAAGTAAATGTTTATATTGTAATTCATTGTACCAATGGCTATTTATTAAGTCACGCCAAGGGATAATTTATTTCACAGTCAAATTTAATTAAAACATCTGTTCACATGCTAAGGTAGGCTATGAATGATTAACTTGATTGTATCGCTCTTGTTTCTGTGTATTTTTCTTTCAAATAAAATAAAAGTTATTTATTAGGTATAACAGCATCTTAATTTGTTCAACGAATTGATCCATATTTATCAACAAATCGAAAGAAGGAAGGACTAAACCTGAACAATAAAACATAAAGAACAAATAACTTGGGATGCAGGAAGATCTCTGCTTCAGGGAAAATCAGGAGAGACCACGCATCCCATCAGCATCTCCTGCTACAGGACAAAGCAATGCTGTGGGAGATCAGATAAATGAGATCACAATTCTTTTAATAAAGCCCTACATGCACATCATATTATGCAACCTGAAACCTTTGCTCATAATAAAGTCTGTTAACTTTTCAAAATTTGCTCAAAATATATATACACATACACATATCCTTGTTTACTTTTCATAAGGAAACCTGTTGGTCTTATTCCAGAGGGAAATGAGTTGGCAAATGTAAGATTCAAACATTCTGAAATGTAGTCTGTGAGACATAAAGGTACAAGGGTATTTTTATAGTTAATTAGAAGTTTCTTTGGAACTGGTTTATTTTAGCCTGATTATTCTTATCTATTCTGAAAATAATGTACTTTGACTTGTAGTTGCAGCAATAATAATAATAACAACATACATAGTCTTAGGAATTAAACTGAAATAAGCAAGTAATTTGCTGATTTATGATTTAAATATGTTTATATATGTTATATTGTATTTAATATATCTTCTAATGTATCAATGAATCAGACTTATTAAAGTAAATACATATTTTGGACTATTTCAAAATAATAAAAATAATTATGTTACATAAACTTAATTAATGAGATAAAATAACAAGAATGAAATAAAGGTGTTGTTTTTTTTTTTAAAAAAAGCCCTCCATGTAAATCATATTATGCAACTTGAAATATTTGTGTATAATAAAGTCTAATAAGTTTTCAAAGTTGTGTTTACAATATCTTAATTTATCCAAGCTTAATTTATCCAATTTATCCTGGAACACCCCAGGTATTATTTGTTCATTTGATTAAGCACTATATTATAAATAAATGTGATCATTACTAGAAATTAAAAAAAAAACTTAACTAGTAGATGTACTTTTTTTACTTCTAAACTATTATAACAATTTAAATAAGCACTTGGACTGACAAATCAGGTTTAATCCTTTCATAGAGTTGTTAATGTAAATAAATCATTTTATTACATTTGGTACTATTGGTTCAAATTTGCACAGCTGTAGATAAGTTTTAGCATAATAAGTTTGACACCTTATTTAAAATGTTTCCACTACAATAGCTAAATATATGTGGTTTTAATTTAATCATCTACAGGACTTTCCCCTATGTTCATTCATAAAAAGAGCTGTCAGCAGCAGCCTGGGGAAACAAAAGCGCCCAGGTGAATTTGTGAAATTGCCTTAAATGACTGCCTTCAAAATCAGAATGAGTACCTTAAGCATTTTGAATTAACATCACTATACAAACAACAATCGGCATGTATTTTTTTTTCTTTCTATTCACAGTTTTCCAGAAGAGGCCAAATATAAGACCCTGCCCCTTGAACAATAAAAGGCCTTTGCCAAGATTGTGATCTGATTAGTCCACCTGCACATTTATTCCACTGGAGCCGGTAGAAGTCATAAGGTAACTGTCCTCAGATTAACTGTCACCTCCTATCCTTTCTCTGCTCCTGGCAGCATGGAACTAGGGAATGAGGAGGAAAATGCAAGCTGACCACTCAGCAGGAAAGAAAACAATCCTGGACTCCCAGGAAAATCCAGTGCTTATATCTGTACTGAATCATTTTTGCTTTATTCTGTAGTGTTTCAACAGATTATGGCTTATTTATTTATTTTTTTAGTCTCTCTTTCTGAGTGGTTTGATTATTCCTATATTACTTAAATTATATTCTGAATTAAAAGTCAATGGATGTAAAAGCTGAGGCCTATATATATAGGTTGGACCTACCTGGTTTGGCTCAGTGGTTAGAGCATGGGCCTGTGGACTGAAGGGTTCTGGGTTTGATTCTGGTTGCAGGCTTCATCCCTGGCCTGGGTCTGGGTACATGCAGGAGGCAACCAATTGATGTTTCTCTCTCTCTCTCTCTCTCTCTCTCTCTCTCTCTCTCTCTCTCTCTCTCTTCTCCCACATTCCCTTTCACTCTCTCTAAAAAAAAAAAAAAAATTAAAAAAAAAATCTGCCAAAACTGGTTTGGCTCAGTGGATAGAGCATTGGTCTGCGGACTGAAGGGTCCTGGGTTTGATTCTGGTCAAGGGCATGCACCTTGGTTGCCGGCACATCCCCAGTGGAGGGTTTGCAGGAGGCAGCTGATCGATGTTTCTCTCTCATTAATGTTTCTAACTTTCTATCCCTCTCCCTTCCACTCTGTAAATCAATAAAATAAATATTTTTAAAAATCAATGGAAAAATATTCCTGGTGAAGATTAACAAGAAGAAAAAAAAATAGGGTGATTTCAACAATACAGTATATTGTGTAAATTTTCATCTATGATAGTAATAGGGAGCCACTCCCAGGACTGAGCCTAAGGAAGATTTAAGACTGATGTTCTAAGGAGCTGGATTGTCATTGCTAAACTCAAGAAACTTCCCAGCCTGTAGCAGATGGGAATGTTATTTATGTATGTGGCTGTAGCCCATACATAAATTATTTCTAGGATTAAGCTTTGTTTTCATTGTGTGATTTTTAAGATATGTGAGCGCAAAGGACTTTACTGCAGTAAGCTTTTAATTTATTACATGATGTATTCAGCTACATTGCATTTTTAAATAACAGAATATTTCAATTTAATTACTGGATGTTATGTCTTAACCCTTGTATAACAAAATTTAAGTTATATGGCAAGGTTGGGAAAATACAGAGAGAAAAGCAATTGTTTTGTGGTGATGTTTTCCTTTACTTCGATACCTTGTGGCTATATATTGGGATGATTTAGATCGGGGGTGGCAAGCTCATGATTCCTCAAATACTCTTTCCTGTGTAATCTAGTGTATAGTCTTCTGTGTATTTTGCCATGACCATTGAACATTTTACTTTCAAAACTAAAGGCCCTGTGCACAAATCATGCAAGAGTAGGCCTTCGCAGCCCCAGCTGCCTGGGCCCTAGCAGCCCCGGCTTCATCCAGAAGGTCATCGGGAAGGATGTCTGGATAGTCTTTCCAATGTTCGGCTGTTTAGTCAATTTGCATAATGCAGTTTTATTATTATAGATATGTGTTTAAATGTTCCAAAGTTACATGGTGACTCTCAGGTTCTTAAGATCCACATGCTAAACTTCTAGTTTAATAAAAAGAATACTCAGGTCTTGTAGGAATAATATAAAGTCTCTGATAATGTGGTTGCTTACAGGAATTGAATAATAAAAATCAAATCCTTTACAACTTCATTTACCTAGGAAGAATAATGAGAGTGCATTTAAGGTAGGTTTTTCAATAGTTGACAATGTTCAGAGTTTTAATTCTTTCCTGCTTATACTTCAGAAGCATAATTAATGTGTCAACATTACCATTTCAAGTGTTCCTTCCTAAACTACATATTGAGCAATCCCTTGCCACAGCACCTCTTGGATAAAACACTCGCTCTGACAAATGGTGTATTAATATTGTTCATTGATATCACTTACTTTTACACTCTGGGAATAGAACCTATCTAGTAATTGGGCATTTAAGTGAACTATCCTCAAATAAGTGAGTTTTCATATTACAGTTATTCCTGTGAACATTAATGACAGTTTTCAGTGGTAAAAAGATAATATAACTCCTACTCTAGAAATGCTGTCATGCACACAAACATGTCTCTGTGTGTGCTCTTTGATCTTGATCCTGTGAAAGATCCCAGTAGCTCAATAGCATTCATATTATGGTATAGATAGGAAATTAGGTAAAAACTATAAAATTGTTTATAAATATTTAATATGTTGAATACAGGCTTATAGCAAAGTATACCATTATGCTCGATAATGCCCATTAAGATATATAATTTTGACACACAAATGGCTGCAGTCTATGTCTCAAAAATCAGGAAGGGCTGGGATGTAGAACATTTATGTTTTTATTTACCAGGTATCTTAGATAACAAACCCTTCCCTCCCCCCTCACTGAGGAAACAGTGATAACTTAGCCCTGGTATTTTTAACCCATTCGAAGTTATAAAAGTACGAACAAACCAGCAAAAAATTATAGAACTAAAAGAAAGAAGGCAAACTATGGAAGATACATCTTGCACTTGGGCTTCTTTTCACTTGATTTATTCTCCCTGCTGGGGATGAGGGTGGAAAAACTAAAGTCCAAGGCTGCTAACAAAGAACCTGCAAACACTCTTTGCCTTACTTTGAGATAGCAAGTAGTTATAGCCTAAAGGTAACAGCCTACTAGAAGCAGTCTGACTCTATAACTGAATAATGACTACGTTTAACTTATCTCAATCCCTCAGGTATTAGTGAGGGATTACTGGTGCCTTAGCAGTTTTCCAGAAGCATGTATTTTATGGATGAACATATTATTACTGTAAGTTTGAGATTATTTTACAAGTTTTCACTTACAATACTCAGTTTTCCACCACTGAGTATGATGTTATCTGTGAGCTTTATTATGTTAAGGTACTTAATTTTATTCCTATATGTTGAGTATTTTTATCATAAATGCCCACTCTTTTCACTTATTTTCAACAAAATACCAGCAGTACTTGCCCTCGTCAGGGGCATGTAGAAGGTAACCAATCAATGTATCTCTTTTAATATCTCTCTCTCCATTCTATTCTCTCTAAAAACAATGGAAAAAAATATCCTCAATTGAGGATAAATAATAAAAAAATAAGAGTGAAAAGGCAAGCCATGGGATGGGAGAAAATATTTCCAAACAACCTATACAATAATAAAAGCCTAATAATGCTAAGTGTCCAAACATCTGATCATCCATTCAACCAGTCAAAGTACAATAAGGGGCAGATGCTCTCACTGGTAGGTTAGCTTGCTTCTGGGGTCCGGCCAATCGGGACTGAGTGAGATGGGTTGGACATGCCTTGGAGCCCTCCCATGCTCTCTTCCTGGCTGGACAACCTCCTGCAACCCTCCAGGGTGACTGACTATATTTGAGGGCCTTTTAGGAGATATGTAAGGTTAAATGAGGTCATAGGATGATGTCCTTATAAGAAGAGAAAGAAATATTAAAGATCTTTCTCCACACACACAGAAGAGAGGTCATATATGGACACAGAGACAGCAGCCCTCTTTTTCAGGAGAAGAGGTTTCACAATAAACAAACCTTGATTTCAACTGGATCTTGGACTTCTAGCATTCAAAACTATGGGAAGATAAATGTGTTATCTGTTGTCTAAGCCACCAATCTGTAGCATTTTGTTATGGCTAGTTGTGATGATGTTATGCTATATAATAAAACCCTAATATGCAAATTGACCAAACGATGAAAAAAACTTGTTGCTATGACATGCACTAACCACCGGGGCGGATGCTCAATGCAGGAGCTGCCCCCTGGCGGTCAGTGTGCTCCCACAGGGGGAGCACAGTTCAGCCAGAAGCAGGCTCTTAGCTGGCAAGCACAGCAGTGGTGATGGTGGGAGCGGCTCCCACCATCCCACAGCACTAAATACTTTTCATGGGATGTCTGACTGCTGGCTTAAGCCCGCTCCCCACAGAGTCCCAGACCATGTGAGGGTGCAGATCAGGCTGAAGGACCCCTAACCCCACCATGCACAAGTGTTGTTCACTGGGCCTCTAGTAATATAACATACCATACATATTTGTTCTTTTCCCCAGTTCCTGGTACAGGACTCCTAAAAACTTACTGATAAAGATGGTTGAAGCAACTTTTATTATAATATATAATATTTATCATTTAATGACGCAGGGTTTCTAAAACTATCTGAATTTCCTGAGTCTTAGAGGTGATAGTAATGTCTTTTGTTATTCACAACAAGACACATTTGATTACACATAAAATTATGCTAATGAGGTGACATCAAGGTGAGGCCCCTAGATAGCCTCAGATGTAATATATTTAAGTGTTTAAAACTGTATTGTTACTTAAAATTTTTCATGCATTTTTGAATGCTTGTTTTGTACTCTCTTGCATAGTGAATAAGCCACTTGACAAACCCTTGAAATTTGCATATGAAGCACATTGATTTAACTTTCCAGAAATGCCCTTCATATTTACTGACTGATTACTCTTTTTCTACCCTGATATTCCTTGGTAACTAACCAGTAGACTAGATTTTGTAGGCCATATAAATTGTAGTCCAAAAGTAAAATACGGCAGAGTGCCCAGGTACATATCTTGAAACAAATTCCAATTTCTAGCTTTCTTCCCTCAGATATATTGAATCAAATTTTTTTTGGAGGGATGGTACAATTTACTATATATTCAACAAGAATGGCCTGTGATATTTTTGTTCACCAACAAGTGAGAACTACTGATATGAATGCAACAGGAATGATTTGCTTAATAGAAGAAAAGTGTCTTATTCTAGTCAAGTTACCATAACAGAGAACATTATTTCTCACAGTTTGGAAGTTAGACGTCCAAGATCAATTTGCATTCTGCTGAGGGCCCTTTTCCTGGGTCACAGCTGGCTCCTTCTTGCTGTGTCCCTGATGGAAGAGGCAAGGCGTCTTTCTGGAGCTCCTTTTATTATGACACTAATGTAATTCATGAGGCCTCCTAAAGGATTCACTTTCTTTTATCATTAGTTTTGGGGATTAGGACTCCAACATATAAATTTTGGGAGAACAAAGACATTCAGATGATAACAAAAATTACTTTAAATATAGTATGAAATTCATAATGCTTGTCCTACTTACTGCTTTTCTGATTTACTTTTTTAAACTATACAATCACTGGCATTGACATTGCAGTGAACAACAATGTCATATATATTTTTTTTAACTTAGGAAATTTCAATTCAATGGGTTAAATCAGGAAAATAGATATATTGCAAATAAACATAGCTTCATTTTATATATAGAACTCATATGCTGAGCTCACCGACACTTTTTCTAGGTTTCTATGGGCATCCCAGTGTTTTTAATCAAGGTTCATTTGTGCTTGGGAAATGTATACTGCTGAGATAGCAATGCTTTACCAAAGAAGACTTAATAATTTCAACTAAAGAGCATCATGAGAGTTAAGATCAGGGACAAGAAGTACAGAGGCCATGCAGAGAGTAGAAGCTTAAGCAGTATTTGCCACAGCTCTGTGTGCTAGGGAAGCAGACAGATGGTCCAATTCTACCAAAAAGAAGGGGCCCTAGTAAATAATCTACATAGACATTGAAATAAAGAGTACAAGTTTGATTACATATCCTAATTAAAAAGACACAAACAAATAATAACTAAATCTTGACCCATACCTAAAACAAATAAATAACAACAACAAAATCTAGGGAGATTTTAGACTTAAATGCAAAAGCTAAAACAATAAAGCTTCTAGTGTGTTATACAGATTGCATTTATAAAATTGTGGGGAGACACAAATATTTATTTAAAAGGGACACAAAAATCTATATAAAGGATCAAGAACAAGATTGATAAATTAGACTTTCTTAAATCTTGCATGTATAAATAACTTTTATAAGTATAAAAGACAAACAGACCAGACTTCACAATATAAGAGATTCAAAATGGCCAATTAAAGGTACACAAAGTCATTAGGCATGAGGGAAATAGAAATTCAAACTCAAATGGAATATGACTGCACAATCACTAGAATGATAAAAAAAACAGGAAGAAATAGCAATTTAAGGAGAAATCTGAGTCTCATATACTCTTGGTGGAAGTTAATCTTAGTACAACCATTTTGTAAGATACATTGGCACTATTTTCTGCACATAGTATACATTTTATCTATATAACCAAAGCCTAAGCAACTGTTATGGTGGAACAACCAAAACAATTGGTCACTATGATGTGAAATGATAACCAGGGGGGTCAGTGTGCTCCCACAGGGGAGTGCCACTCAGCCAGAAGCCGGGTCACGGATGGCAGCACGGTGGCAGTGGTGGGAACCTCTCCCATCACCACAGCAGTGCTAAGGAGCAGCAAGCTGAGCAGTAAGGAGCCTACCACTGTGGAGCAGTGAGCTGAGCAGTAAGGAGCAAGCAGGTAGGCAGTAAGGAGTGAGGGATCCCAGATTGGGAGAGAGATGTCTGACTGCCGACTTAGGCCCTATCCCAGGATAGACATCCCCCAAGAGGTCCCAGACTGTGAGAAGGCACAGGCCGGGCTGAGGGACACACCCCCACCGCACACACAAACACCCAGCGCACACATTCTGTGCACTGGGCCTCCAGTGTCTTAATAATAAAAAAATGCACTTTGACAAAAGGAAGAGGTGGCATTTCGAACTTGTTTTGTTTGAGAGCAATTTATGCTTAAACACTGGTATTGCCTTGCCAATAATTAGTTAACACAAGTTCACCACAGGAATTATAATAGTTTCACAAGCCTATACATACAGGATAGTATCTCTTAATTAGCTAATAAAGAAATAACATACTCAAAATCTATGATAGATTAATTACCCTATTGTTTCAGGCAATGAAAGAAATAGACTCTAAATTTAGCTTGAGGTGTACCTCTCTACAAATCGGTTCTTGGAAGAGTCTTTTTTAGCCTCTAAGAGCTGATATCCAGCTGCCAGCACAAAACAAAAGTCCTTGTTGCTAGAGCACATTGCTAGGGAACAGAGTTGTCAGTGTTGGCAGATGAGATGATAACCCTTCACTGGGCCACTGCCTCAGGTAAAGAGACCCCTTACTGCCAAAATTGATTTGGCTCAGTGGATAGAATGTCAGCCTGCAGATTGAAGGGTCCCAGGTTCCATTCTGGACAAGGTCATGTACCTTGGTTGTGGGCACATCCCCAGTAGGGGGTGTGCAGGAGGCGACTTATCGATGTTTCTCTCTCATCAAAGTTTCCAACTCTCTATCCTTCTCCCTTCCTCTATGTGAAAAATCAATAAGATATATATTTTTAAAAAGGGCCCCTTACTAGGTGAGCTCTTGCAATTTCTTTTTTCATATATATATATATATATATATATATATATATATATATATATATGTAAATTTCAGAGAGGAAGGGAGAGAGATAGAAACATCAATGATGAGAGAAAATAATTTATTGGCTGTCTCCTACATGTCCCTACTGGGGATCGAGTCTTCAAATGAGACACATGCCCTGACTTAGAATTGAACTGGTTCATAGGTTAATTCTCAACCAATTAGCCATTCCAGCCAAGCAGCAATTTCAAGTCACATGTTTCACCTTTGAGAAATTTGCTTTTATCAATTTGTTGAAAAATGTCTCCTTTCTATTTCCTCTGATCTCCCTTTCTCCAGTTCCTTTTAGATAAATGTTAAATCTCTAAATTTATTATTCATGTCTCTATTTATTTCATATTACTCATCTCTTTATTTTTTTTGTTCTACATTTGGGAGATTTTCTTGATTTATTTTTCTCTAGCCCTCCCAACATATATGTATGGTTATAGATATATAGTTATAAATATACTAGAGGCCCGGTGCACAAAGATTCATGCAATAGCCTTCCTTTCCCAGGCTGATGGCACCAGTTTTTCTTCAGCACTCGGGACCTGGGCCATAGTGGAGCCAAGCCTTCAGACTTCAGGCTTGACTCCAGCCACAGCGGAGCCTTCAGTCTTCACTCTATGCCTGCATATGCAAATTAACCTGCCATTTTGTTGGGTTGATATGCATACTTACTCCTGATTGGCTGCTAGGCATTGTGGAGGTATAGTCAGTTTGCATCTTTTTTCTTTTATTAGTGTAGATGACTATACATTGAAATAATCATATTTTCAATATCTAAGAGCTCATTCATAGCCTAAATTCTTCTTTTATAATAGGTATTCTGTTTTTACATATCCAATGTCTTACTAAATCTCCTCGAAACTATCGATACTAATTAGCAAAACTTTAAGTCATTTTTCTATTTCTTTATTTGTTTTTACATTATAAACATTGTTCTTTTTTCTCATTTGGGGTGTTAATTTTTAAATTTGTGCTTTGATTTCTCTTAAGTATTTGATAATTTTGCTGCCCATTCATATTGGTGAATGAAAATTTAAAATGTTTAACATAGGGAACTATGTGGATATTTTCAACAGTTGTGTTGATCAATTTATACAGTGAGTCTCTGCCCAGCTTGGGAGTTTTGACAGAGGTTTCAATATTTGCAAACTTGGTGTGATTGGCAGGCTTTCTTTATGATATAGGAACAAGGCAGAAACCTGTCTACCCCAACTCAAATATGTTCTTTCCCTATTCCCATGATTTACAAACATTTCCTATGAATGTTCTGGGCTACGGCTTCTTTACTATCTGCTTTGAATTCCAGTCAATCACTTCGACTCTTCACCTTCCCAAAACGCATCAAAATAGCTGGTCTAAGAATGTACTTCCACCCCACTACCATGTCCTAAAATGAATAAAAATAGCCTTCTTTATTGAAATGTGATGGGAACTATGTTCACTCTCCTATTAAATCCCATTTCTGAGTATTTATCTTATCAGCATAAAATATGGAGGTTTACATTGACTGTAATATGACAAAACATGTTCCTTTTTTTGGGGAAAATGCTAATTCCTGAGGTGAAATTCCTGTACAAACCTGTCTTCAAGAAAATAATGCATGACTTTCTCTCTGGTTCTGCCTTTCCTAACTAAGCAACGTGACTAAAATTAAAAACATGGGTGCTCCTTGCTTTTAGGAGCCAAACACTATTTCCCATTCCTATATGAACCAACAAGATATCAGTATAGGGACAGACATTAGGAAAGGCAGAATAAGAAACATCATTCCTATAACATTAGTTGTTTATCTTTCTGTTTCTTTCTCTAGCCTAGGTACTATTTGAGATCAAAGTCTAAACATTTTGAAACTGAATAACAACACAGTCTGGATGAAAGAAAAACTAGCTTTCCCCCCTGCTCTGCCATTTATGGGTGAACCAACTTGGGTGAACATTAGAGTCCTCTTGTGAAAGAGCCAAATAATAATATTATCTACTTCAAAAGGGTGATGTGAGGAAGTGCTATTTGTAAAGGGTTTTACCTAATGCAATAGACAAATAGATGAATAATAAATATAATCTATTCCTTTTACATCAGACACAACACTAATAGAATCAGAGCTTTTATTTTATAAATGCCTTTTGACTGGAAAAAAGCACACGCACAGCACCCTACTGTTACATTCTTTGTATCTAATTAGGCAGTGGCTCAAAATCACTAATGAGGGAGGCAAAGAAATGGAATGCCATGTTAAATTGATGGAAATGCCAATATGGCAGTCGTGCTAAACAATTAAACCCTTAAGCAGTAACAGGCTCCATAACTAATTGAAAACTGAAAGATCACACTGACTCCGAGTTCCAAACAGCCAATAAGATGCTTCTGCGATCTTATTTTCATGGGAAAAATTAATTAATAGAATAAGATCAAAAGAATGAAAGAATGTGAGAGTAGACATCAACTTTCTGGAAGATATATGGACAGTGAAAGGATGATGACCACTGAGGTGGAGCAAATGAATTCATAGTCCAGAATAACTGAAGCCAAGAGGAGGAAACGTTTGCCAAGTAGAAATGTAGGGGAAATTTGAATATAGTGTAAGTATTCAGAGCTGGAGGTAAATTAAAGGCTAGAAATAAGGGGACTGGTGAATGCCTATCTTTGCAACAACTAAGCCAACTCTACCACAAACACCTATTTACAGCTTCATTTTATAACTGGAGATAAAATTACCTGAGCATATCCTCATAAGATTGATACATGGATCATGGTAGTGTTAGGTAAATCCTGTTCAGAAGTTCCTCTCTCCCATTTGCCAACCCTGTAGCATAACCCAGCAAAGACTTTCCAATTATTGTATTTGTCTACTTGTAGGTGATGACTATTTAAAAGTAATCTAAAATATCTTCTGTTTAAGATAACAATAGTAACAATATATGGACTAATTATATATTATGGGTAAATTAAAAGAATGTCAACAATGGAAGGAGGCAATTGGAACTGTTCTAATGTACTTGTATTAAACAGAAAGCATTATGGTGTTATTTGAAGGTGGGTTTTGATTAATTAAAATATATATATATATATATATATATATATATATATATATATATATATATATATATTGGGAACACTGACCAAACAGTAAAATATTTAAAAGAAGTATAATTGATATGCTAAGAAAGTAGATACAATGGTATCAAATTATTTCATGAAAAAGTAAAAGCAACTTTGTTTAGTTTATTACTCTACCTCTATAATCTATAATTCCTGGCTCATAGAATAGAACAGCATATATCTGTAACATGAATAAATTATATGAGTGACAAAATGATATAAAGTATGGTGAGCTCTGAAAGTTACAATATATTGTCAGATTTTTAGAAATATTAAAATTACTAAAATTTATTAAAATAAATATCAGTGTTGACTGTTTCAAAATAAATTTTTTCTTTATAAAGAAATTAATGCAAGCAATCCCCTCCACACATATACAAAAAAAAACAACCCATCCAGAGTTCTTTGCTTAAATCAAGAAAAACAAAAATTGTTTTCCAGCCATATTTATTTAAACAGATCAATATTTGTAGAGAAAACAACTGTGTCTCTATTTTCAAACATTTATCAAAGTTTTAAAAAACAATATCATAGTTTTTACTAATGAAACTACAGTCCTTGTAATTGTACACCAATATTTCACACTTGTATACATCTTAAATTTTGTCAAAGCCCTTAATTATCAACAAGAAACTGTTTTAACATTTGTGGGGTATTTGTCCTCTACAGTGTTTGATCTGTCCAACCATCCCTTTAGGAATAAGTCCTTATTTCTTCCCAAAAAAGTTGTCTCTGCCTAACTCAAGTCTTTGGCTGTACTGCAGCTTCAAAACAACCTGCCCTGCTTCCTAACATTTGGGATAGGTAAACTAACCAAGCTGTTAACCTTCTTCTTTGTCTGTTGGTTAATGGGCATGAGGATCCCAATATGACCAAGTGGCAGTCTCAAATACCTGTTTAAAGATAATTTAATTTTTTCCTTAACATTTTTGTGTCCGTTGGAGTAATCCTTCTTCCACTGGGAAGTAACATCTGTGAAAGAGCAGCCAAATTGCAAATAGGAAGAAAACCCTAGGTGTGGCTAGGGGTATTAGCAAGAAAATTGATTCTAATTTTACCCCCTGGACTCTCACATGCCTGAATGTAGGCTATGGAAGAAATATGCTGGTCACTGATTCAAAGTATATGTTGCAACTTGGAATATATTATTTTAACACTACAAGGCATTGCCTAATGCCACCTACAGCTTCTTCAGGCTGGTGAGAGTTAAAACCAAGTAGTTAAGATCAGAGGCTAATAACATAAAATTCCATTATTCTTTCTTTGCTATAAAGTAGACTCCCTAGAAAGTGGCAAGGGTGTCCAGAATACGATTGCACTGAAGAAAGTTCCTGTATGTCTATAGGTGATGTGTTCCACAAATTTACTAAATAATTTTAGAAAGATGAACATTACAAAAATCAACAATAAAATATCCTTATAGGGAAATGCTGGTAATATACACTATATATTGGCAGGCTTACTTAGTTGTAAAATGTAACCCTTAGGAGGTGGTATACACACTAAGCAAATTACAAAATTTGCCAATTTATATTGAAAGAAACTAGTCAGATAAGATTGTTGGGTCTTCTCTTATCTAAAATTATCTGAATTTAGTCAGAGATAAAGAACTATAATGATCATGACAGAATTAATTCATGGATAATGTAGCAATTAGTTTTTTTATAATTCAAGAGCCGAGAAGTAAATATTAGTTTGATGAGCAGGCACGAAGATACACTAACAAATCCTCATGAAGCATAATACAGATGGGTGAATCAAAGCTTTTACAGGGGACACTGAGTTCCAAGTTATGTCTCTGACAGTTTCTGGACAGGTCTATAAAGATTCTTGCCACAACTAAGCTTCTAGTGGCACTGTTGTTAATATAAGATCAGCCGGCAAGATGTAGAGATTAAGGATGAGCCCAGAAAAATGAAGTTCACCTGAAGCCCAACCGGCAATTCGGTGCCCATTATCATATCTGACTTCAAAGACCTGCAGAGAAACAGTGACCACTTCATTTCCATAATTTAAAGTTATATGCAAGGGCCCAGCCAACATGGCTCAGGGATTGAGTACTGACCTACGAACCAGGAAGTCACAGTTGATTCTCAGTTGGGGCATATGCCCCGGTTGTGGGCTCAACCCCCAGTGTGGGCTTCTCATCGTTGATGTTTCTTTCTCTGTCTCCCTCTCCTTCCCCTCTGAAATCAATAATAAAATTATATATATATATATATATATATATATATATATATATAAAATAATATCAATGCCCTCTTTTGGCCTAATCTATATACAGTGAAAGAGATACTAGGAAATATAATTCCAAGCTTACACTAATTAGCAATGAATGGGTTGCTGGACTTAGTAAATAAAAGTATCAACCACCTAGTTAAAGTTGAATACTTTAGAAATGATTATTTTAATTTAGCTACATCCAATATTTATGGGACTAGTATCATACTCTATTCTACTTCTTTCCACTCTATTTAATATTTTTAGTGTAAGCATGCTTCTTGCAATATTTGAGACAAACTTTTACTGAAAGTAATGTTCATTATTTGAAACATAAAGGTATTTAGACTGAGCTAGAGAAATATTTTAATATTTGGGTATAATAAGCCCTGTATCTGTCATAGAAACACAATTTGAAAATTGCTGATAGTGTTTATAATAAAGAATTACAATAAAAATGTGTGCAAAATAAGTACATAATATCGACTTTTAAGTTTTTTATATGGACAAATTATGAAATAGCATATACACAATTTTATACTTTTTGTATTTATGGCATCTTACTAAAAATACAGGCTAAATGCAATTAAATTTATGCTTCAAAATAATACATTTTGTAATCTCTCTGTAGTTATTCTACATTCAAACATCTAATTGTTCTAGAAAATCAGATTTGCATCTTAGAACCACTAGTGGCAGTCTCTTCTTGTACATGGCTGGTGCCATACATTTTAGCCATAGCAGAAGTAACTTTTCTTCAACCCTCTTACCTCTGAAGGCATTCCACTGACATCCTTTTGTTCTGTTGAAACAGGATTGACAACGCATGCATTATTTGAAACTAATAGCTCAAACCTGCCATCACAGAAGAAGAAATAGTCGATGCCCTTTGAATATTTTTGCCCTATATGTCCATCACCATAGATAATTAATTGAGTTGCACTGTTACTATATTCAATTCTTGGGTTTTCTGCAGAAACTGACAGACAAAGGTTCTAATCAATGCCAATCAAAAGGGTGATTTTGTGGTATGAACATTTTGAGGACTAAAACGTATTTAAATACAAATTTATATTTTATCAAATTAAAAAAATATCTAGCAGATGGCTCATTGAATTGAATATCCAAATGACCCAGACATGGGTCTTATGCCAAAGAGAACATTTTTCAAATTTATTAGCATTTAAGACAAAATCACCCCTTTTTATTTTCAATATTTTTTACCCTGATATATATATATAGTTATTTTGAAGGAATTTGCTTTTGAAACTTATCTCCTGTTATGTAAGTAAAATGGAATTACTTATTGAGACTTTGATTCTGTATCAGAATCATTGAAACTAAGTGGGGCCACTTGAAATGTTGATGCCACCTCTGTCCAATGGAGTTTAAGAGAACAGTTTATCTGAACTTACATGAGTTTATAGACCTGGAAGCATGAACACACTCACATCATCCATTTCTATTTTTAAAAATATGCAGTGTTTATTTCAGTCACAGGTAAATTATTTTAAAATACGCATAACAGTCTTGAGTCAAGTTTTAAAAATAAACTTCAAACAAAAAAAGCACCAAACAAACCAAATGAATATGTGGTAGGAATAATAAAGTTGTCAAAGGACTTTCACTACAGACATAGATATCTCAAGCACAAAAACAATCATTTCAAGGCCATTTAAACAATGGGTAAATGCTTAAGCAAGTGGAAATGATTCCATGCCTTTGGTGTTATCCTTTACTAATTTATGCACATGAGCTAGTCTATGACACAGCCACCAAACCAATACTGATATATTCAGAATTGGTTCCCAACTTTCTATTATCATGTCACAGGTGATAACATGTGGATAGCCACGTGACTATTTCTTCAGCATGGCAAAAACTAAAATGTAACTATTTTTTCCCCCAATTTCACAGAAAGTAACTTCAGGCTATTAACTTGCTCAAATCCCCTGTTTAGAAAGAGGCAAATTCAGTATTCAAATCTTGATCTTTTTACAAAGACTTTGCTTTTTTGCACTGTTTGTGCTATTTTAGAGAAAATGGATGTTTTATTTAAACAAGGAGTAGAAGAATAATTGCTTTTCTCCCACCATTCACATTACCCCAACATAAGGAATTCCATAGGCTTGATCTGCTTTTATTTTTTCAAATCTGCTTCATTTTAAAAAGTGTAAATTCAGCTATTCTTTTTCAGCGGTAACTAAAGTGTATATGTATAGATCAAAAGACAAGGAAGCAGGAGGATATCAGGAGGAAAAGATACCTTTGACTTAAAAAAAAAAAAGCTTCTTTTTCTTTTTTACACCTTTTAGGCTTTAATTGCTTTTGTGATGCTCAGACTCTATGATTGAAGATGGTCTAATATTTTTTAAAGGATTGGAAGAGGAGACTTCTCAGTTCACCTTCAATATAAATCATTATAATCTCAATTATTTTCCTTTACTTTCTGCTGAGAAGCTCTAAAATTGAATATACATCCTCAATATTTATATATTAGAAATTTTTAAAAGAGTTAGAACTCTATGTTTCCCTCCCACTCACTCCTTATTCTCTTTGTGTTCCACTTACTGACTGTAGAATCTGAAAGCTTTTTTCACCAAAATTATTACTCTCAGTTGGTGGGGGTGTTATTTCTTTCCTTGGCTTAAACACATAGCTCAGTAAGCCAGTCAGAGAAAGATAAATACCACATGATCTCACTCATTTGTGTAATATAACAAACAACATAAACTGATGAACAAAAACAGATCCAGAGACAGAGAAGCATCTATCAGAACCTCAAACCTCAGAGGGAAGGTAGAAGAGGGTGGGGGTAAGGGGGAGAAACAAACCAAAGGACTAGTATGCATGCATATAAGCCTAACCAATAGTCACAGACACCAAGGTCATGAGTGGAGGAGTGAGGGGCAATAGGGGGATAAGGACACATATGTAATACCTTAATCAATCAATTAAAAAAAAAACTTAAAAAAACACACAGCTCAATCAAGACACTCCAAAAAGTATGGTGTTCTAACTTCATGCTTACTTCATTGTTCAAGGTATTTTTGTGTGTTTATTTGTTTGTTTTATGCTTGTGTTGGTCTTTATATTATTCATTCCAAAAGTAAAGACATTCCTTGTGTTTTAATCTGCTATATTCTATGAAGCAGTGTCATTTAAATGCCATTTCCTTTTTGTTGTTGATTATATTTCCTTTTGAATGACTTTTTTTACGATGAGGTTCACATACTGAAGTGATTTTGTTTTGCTTTGTTGATAATTTGCAAGAAAAACCCTATGAAACATTGATGTTCACTGGGTAAATGCAGTGACTATAAGTAGCTCACTCTCATTTCTGTAGTTTTATTATGCAGCAATTACTATATCCTTTTATGGAGTTTGGAAATATTTGTTTTAAAATGAAAAATCCAAACTTATAAACATATTTATACAGTACTGTGGTAATATTTAAATCAATGTGATCTATATGTGGTGCTTTTAATTTCAAAAAATGATCCAAATACTTCACATGGACCATGAACCCAGCCAGAGCTGACAACCAAAAATGAATTACTCTTCAGCTACTTCTAAAATGGCTGAGTTTATCATTTTTTAACTTCATGACCCAGTTTACATACATCATTGAAATGTCACCTCAGGCCATGCAGTCAAGATTTTACCTTTTGATAACTGTTTGTTAACATTTCACTTTGCCTAGTACTTTCAGTCACATTGGAGTTAACACGTGTTTAACTCAGACTTGCCTCATTTGTTAACTATGCATTAGTCAGTTTGGATTAAAATCATGTAAAGAAATTAACTATAGGGTAGACCTTATGAAGACAAAGATGTGGACAAATATGTCGGGATCATCTCGGGTCATTCCATTCATTCATAGAATTTTCTTTGTAAAATTTGTGATTTTAACTCATTTTAAATATTTTTTTTTGTTAAATGTCATATGTTACTGTTTTCCAACAACAGCATAGTAATTCTGTTTATTATTGCCATGAAATATAAAATATAAAAACTAAAAAAAAAAAGTAAAATCTCAAACATTTTGAAAGTGTTTTCCTTGAATATTCATAACAAATTTCCATTAGTAGCTTTCTAGAGACATTTCTGGATTTCTGGGGGAAGGAGGGGAGGGAAAGCTATCTGTCAAAGATTCACACTAAAAATATTTCCTAATTAAATATAATCAATAATCGTTAGTCCTCCTGGAACAAAATGTATTGTTAAATACCATATGATTCCAGAAAGTGTGCTTCTAATTATTCTGTAATGTCATGTTCTTACATGGCTGAATAATATTATTTCACTTCTGATTTATGCTTGCTTTCTGACCGTGTATGACTGCTATTAGTAATAGTTAAGTTAGTGTTGCATATTGGAAAGTAAATAGTAATTGGAACCAGATAAATCTATGATAATATTCTAGCTCTGGTAAGGTCTGGTTGAGTCAATTTCAATCAAATTTTATAATTTTAATTACCTAATATGCAAGGATTATTTCAAAGATTAAATAATAGAGTTCTTAAGACTTATACATCCAGTATAGTACATATATAGAACTCAATTTTTAAAATCCAACCACCCTCTCCTTATTCTCCTCTAATTGTTATTATTTCATTTCCCCTAAAAATGTTTTTATATTATCCAGTTCTTTAATTACATTCTTTCCAATTTCCATGACTTTTTCTGAGAGCTTGCTACTTTACTCACACTGCACAGATCAATTGTAATTGAGGTGATTATGGTAAGCATGTTGGCCTCAACATGGCTCATAAAGAAAGATATAACTTAAATGAAACAGATACCTTCCATGGAGGATATGAGATGGAATAATGCTCTAAGAAATCTCAAGTATTTGATATCATCTCTCCAGAAACTAGTTTTCTGTTCCAAAAAATAACTACTGTATATTTCCTCCATCACTTGTACATTTACTGTTTCATTTGACAATCATCTCTTTTTCTGCAATTTTGATCCCCGAGGTGAGCTGAGCAGCTAGGTATTATTTTCTTTAAGTGTTTTAAGTCACTCCTTTTCCAAACTGTCAAAAAACTTGATGTTAACTTCAAGACTCAAGTAGACTCGTTAATTTGTCTGCCAACCCCAAAGTGAGCTTTCTCTTAGCATGCATAAATAGCCTCTGTATAGGTATTTTCAATGAAATTTTACACTCCACAGAAGAGGTTTAGGATACTCTTAAATAATAGCCATTAAGATTATTTGTCTTGATGTTCCTTAGCAAAACATGAAGCATCCACCAACTTCTTCTAATTTGAAAGTAAGATAACCAATGAACAAATATATTTATTAAAAAATTAAAATGAGAATGCATGTGCGCTCTGTTTTCTAATTATATTATAATGGTAATTTATGACAATATGAGTTATAAAATTCTGAATGTGTATATTATAAGGTTATAAGTAGTTTCAAAATGCAAGTGAAATAAAATAACTGGAACCTTCTTAAATTAGAAAATGTATTTGAAATGGTACATTTTCAAGTTTGAGGAGTAAAATCATTATAAAATATGTTTATGAAAACAGCATTAAGTAAACCAAAATCTTTTTTTTTAATATATATTTTATTGATTTTAGAGAGGAAGGAAGAGAGAGAGAGAGGTGGGGGGGGGGGGAGATTGACATCAATGATGAGAGAGAATCATTGATTGGCTGCCTCCTGCACGCCTCCTACTGGGGATCCAGACCACAACTCAGGCATGTGCCCTTGACCAGAATCAAACCTGGGTTCCCTCAGTCTGCAGTTAGATACTCTAGCCTTTGAGCCAAACCAGCTAGGGCAGTAAACCAAAATCTTGTCTTCAATTCTTTAGAATCCTCTAAAATTATGGCAATGCACAACTTTGCATATTTTTTTGGCAATTCATATCCTAATCATCTTGTGAACTATACTTGGAGAGAATTAGACTATAAAAACTGCCATTTTCCCCACCATAAATCCAAATTAGTTTCAGAGCAGGTGATGAACAGACATAAAGAGAAAAGTCCTTCTCCATCAGCAAATGTCTCTAGACACTCAAACATAATGAGAAATCATGTAAGTACAGCAATTAAGTCAACTGAGTGATTTTAATGTTTAATGATTGGTTTTATTTCTAACTGAAACCAACAAAGTGTTATTGCCATGGTATATGATCCTGGATGACTTTTGACAGAAAGATTGTAGAGTATTGTTTTCTGACAAAATCTGTAGAGCATATGAAATATTTGTTAGATACAAAAACAAAAGACAATTTTGTTGGCAGTTTATATAGGATAAAACATCTCCTATGCCTGACAACTTAAGATAATTAACATCATTGTAAGCATCATCATCATCATCATTGTCCTTATTCCATTATCCCAATAAGAAATTTTGATGCAGAAAGTCACATAGTTGTATATAGTCAGAAATTTTAACTTTTTTTTCATTATGGAAAATGTTTATCTCTACCTCTCTAAAACATATGTTTATGGGAAAGTATGATTTTTCATTGAAGTCAACAAAGGGGGTCTTAAACTTAAGAGTGTTGTTTTTCATGCTGTCCTCTCCCTGGCTTCTTGACTAATCTCCCTAGTTTTGTCTGAAACCAAAGTTCATATTCATATCTTTATTACTTATGTTATAGGATCACTTAACTCTTCCAGTGTTGGCCATTGTATGATACCCAGTGACTCTCAAATTTCAGCTGCCATCTACATTTGTTGTCTGAGAATACTTGGGAATATCTTGAATTTTACTATATGGCTGATATGGAAGATCTATTATCTCTGTATCTATTCTTACTCTAACATAGGATATTCATTCCTTCACAAATATCCATACTTTTATTTTTCATTAATATAATAGAGAATTTATAAAATACAAATACTTATAACTATTTTTATTTCTCTAACTGATTATATCCTTCTAAAATGAAGTATTTCTATGTTATTTATTGCTGATCCAGGGAACTCAGATTAGTACTGGAACAGTACAGATTCCTTTTGTGAGAAATTATTAAACAGACAGCAATAATATTTTAAGTGGTTCATGTTCTTTATGTTTAAACCTTAGTGTTGAATATATGTTATACAACAATTTTTTTTATTATATATTAAAACTTGACTATCTAAAAGCTATTACTATAATGTAGCTTTGCCTTCTTATTCTAACATATTGCATCTCATATATAAGATGATTCAATTGAAATTATTATGCCTTGGTTATTTAAAAAATTATAGTATAGCTCTTTGCAATCAATTCTGCTATTGAACACAATTAAATTTAACTTGAAATGATAATGTTTTTTAAAGCAATAAGGATCAAAATGAAAGTCACTATATGCTGAGCAGATAAAATATAGTAATCCTGGGGAAGACTTATCTGAGTTAATAAATATTTCAAGTTACATAATACTTTATAGCATATAATTTTTATCATCTCTGGTATATATTATCATTGAGCTCAACTACTTATGAATATTATATGAGTAGATAGAAATTATTAGCCTTACTCTGGTTTTATAAAAATGTGGATTCCCTATGTGCTTTAGTGTTTTGAAAATTATGTTGTTCATTTCCATACTTTTAAAAATACTTTTGATAAAAAACATTTGATATAATTAAGAGTTATAGTAAGGCTAAACTGAGTAAAGGAAAACAATATCATAATAGTTCACCAAATCATATAAAAATCTACATTAAAATTATATAAAATATCATATAAAAATCATATAAAATATCATATAAAATCATATAAAAATCTACATATAAAATCATATAAAATCTGCATTCTGTTTGATATTAAATAGAATCATAATAATAAAAAGGGGGCTATATATATATCTTAAAATTGTCCTATTTCCTTGCACTTGAATGTGACAAATAAATATATCAGAAATCTCCATGAATTCATATATTCTATAATAATAGGGAAACATGGAAATAAACACCAAATAATCATGATGACAATGATGATTGTGATTATGATGATGATCCAGACAAGACCTATGAAGACAATGAAGTTCATGATAAGAAAAAACTCTCTAATATGAATCTACCAGAAGCTGGGATAAGTAGTTAGTTGCATGTAGAATATCTAAGAAAAACCAGGAATAAAGAAATGGAATTGAGGTAGAAAAGAGAGGTGCAGTGACAAAAGAGGAGGAAATAAATTGCAGATGTATTACTGAACTGTGGTTCTTTGATGAATCCTACTGTGGGTTCTATGAGGAATTGTGTAGAATAGGCCACAGAATTATATTGGCTAAGTAGGGGAGGTGAAGTTGCACTAAGGGCTAACCTTTACTCTTATGCCCACCCCATCTTTACTCCTTGAGTTTTTCCTGGATGCAGCATATCTAAAGAAACCTCCCTACATAAATGAGTGAGATCATGTGGTATTTTCCTTTCATTGGCTCACTCATTTATGAATAATAAAGAACATTATATCCTGATGAACAAAAAGATAGATACAGAGGCAGTAAAGCATCGAACAGACTGACAAATTAAAGTAGGGAGGTTGGTGGGGGGGAGATAAGAGATCAACCGAAGGACTTGTATGCATGCATATAAGCATAACCAATGGACTCAAGATACTGGGGGTGAGGGCATGTATGGGAGTGGGGTGGGGGGAGCAGTGGGAAGATATGTACACATGTAATACCTTAATCAATAAAAAATAAAAATAAATTAAAATATCAAATTGATATAAAAAAGATTTTTAAAAAATGAATCTAGACACAGTGTTTATATCCATCACAAAATTAACTCAAAATAGATCACATATCTAAATATAAAATACAAAACAATAGATTATTTTAAAATAACCATTGAAAAATCTAGATGACCTTGTGCATGATAATGAAATTTTAGATACAGCACAAAAGGCACAATCCATGAAGGAAATAATTGATAAACTGGACTTTATTAAAATTAATAACTTGTCTTCTGAGAATACAATGTGGAGAGAATGAGAAGACAAGCCACAGACTGGGAGAAAATATTTGCAAAGATACATTCAATAAGGGAATGATAAGAGATCAACCGAAGGACTTTTATACATGCATATAAGTACAACCAATGGACACAAAACTCTGGGGAGGGAGGGTATGTACGGGAAGGGGGGGGCATTGGTATATGTACAAAAATAATAATTTAATAAAAAAATATATTAAAAAAACTCTTAAAAGTCAACAAGAAAACAAACTCAATTTAAAAAATGGGCCAATGACCTTAACAAATCCTCGCCTGTGTTATACAGTAGGCAAATAAGCACATGAAAAAATAATACACGTGATATGTCATCATAGAAGTTCAAGTTAAAACTAGGAGACACAACTGAGAACATTTTAGAGTGGTCAAAATCCAGTACACTGACAACACTAAATTCTGGTGAGAATGTGGAGTTGCAGAAACTCATTCGTTGCTGGTGGGAATGCAATAGGTACAGCCACTTTGAAAGACATTTGGCAGTTTCTTGCAAAACCAAACATACCCTTAACATAGGCTCCTGCATTTGTGCTCCTTAGTATTTACATAAAGGAGCTAACTTATGTGCATACTAAAACCTGTGCATACATATATAAGCTTTATTCATAATTGTCTAAACTTGTCCTAGTGGTCAAAAGAAGAGGCTTTGAACAACAGAAAATTTTCAATAATAATTCCATCTGTAATGAGCTGTTTACTACTGTAAATGTAGGCAAGTCTTATCATCCCAGTGAGCTACAATTTCTTCATCTATACATTGTATATTATTTCATGACAATATTGTTGAGGAGATTTTCCCTGGAATGTAGAAAACAAAATACTGGTACATGGGGGTGGTGGGAGAGAAAAAGAAAAAAGAAACTTTCCTATGTAGATAGATATAGATATAGATATAGAGATAGAGATAGAGATAGAGATAGAGATAGAGATAGAGATAGAGATGATATAGAAATAGATAGATATAGATATAGATATAGATATAGATATAGATATAGATATAGATATAGATATAGATATAGATATAGATATATCTGAGGCAGAAAAGGTGAGACACTAGTTGAAATCCCAGGAACTCTCTACCACACATGGAGCAGTACTAGGTGAGAGATCAAAGATTTGGTATAGGGCCTTTTGTAGCACAAATGCTATGTGCTACAATACCTACTAATGATGATAATGATATATATGAGTGTAGACATGAATTTATGAAAAGCTTAATAATATCCTTAAGAGTACAGAGGTGAAAATTTATGGTACAGGGATTCAAACTATGGTCTGAATTTCCAAAGCCAGTGTTCCTAGCTCAATGCTATCCTGGTTTTGATTGTGTTTGTTTGTTTCTTTTTAAGTGTACAAAGATGACAAAGCTAGATCAAAATGGTGAGTGTTCAATCAAAATGATACTAACTTCTATGGTCTTGAGGCTATGTAATGATCCCTATACAGTCAATGGAATATGTACCAATAATTATTAACCATGCTCTTGGTTATGTATTTCCTGGATTCCAGTATTTCCTATATCTATAAAAAGATAGGTCTAATTATCATTATTTCCTCCAGGAATGCTTCCTGCTGTGAATTTATTTGCTGTCCTAAGCTAAGGAACAAATAATACTGTGATAACTGATAAGATAGAGTTTACTTAGCAGCGTATTATAATGTCTCCATTGCAAGTCAGAGCTCTACTATGTAGGTTAATGAGCCATTCAGAGGTTAAGTATGTCTTGTTTAACTTGACCAAACTTTCACATTAATATGCCTTGCCACTGCATCATTAAATGCTGAATTTTCATTTCTTCTGTGTATTAGATGTTGTGTTTATATAAGGCTAGTTTCCATAAAATATTTAATAAATTGGTAATTTCTTTATCTTTTTTCCATTATTTCCTTACCCAGACTAATGTTTTTTACATGAATGAATCAAGAGCCAACTTTCGTACCATGATAGTACTTTAGGCAAATCAAATAAGAAAACACAGGATTAGTAATTAAGACAGCATACAAAGTATATCAAACACACTCTGATACATGGACAGAGAAAGGAGATGCCTTATGCGCATGTGTGCAGACGTATGACATAACTTACCTTTAATATTTGCTACCTTGAGCAATGAATAACTGAGCACACAAGAACATGCAGAGAGAGAGAAAGAGAGAGAGAGAGAGAGAGAGAGAGAGAGAGAGAGAGAGAGAGAGAGAGAGAGAGAGAGAGAAAGAGAGAGAGAAACATCAATTGGTAACTCCCATACAAGCCCTTACCAGGGATGGCACCTACAACCTTTCTGGTATATGGGACAATGTTCCAACCAACCGAGCCACCTGTTTGGTTCTTGATAAGATTGTTTTAATAATAATATAAATCACTATAAAATTGAAATCAGATACAGAATGATATGGCAATAGTGAAAATAAGACATTTTTAAAGAAGCTTTATTATAACTAAGCTGATTTATTAAAACCTTGAAATTAAGATGGTTAATCTAGAAAAAAAAAAGCATACAATTCTTAATTTTGCAACTTTGAGTGAAATACAGTGCAAATCCCCTACCAATCTTTTTTTTTATTTTTTTTTCTCCTGAACATATACTCCGGATTGGAAGAGGAAAATGCAGTCTACCATGAAATACCTAAAAATAAATAAATAAAAATAGATATTCCCTTCACCATCATCAACATACCTCTTGGTTAAAACAAAAAATAGAAACAAGAACAGTTCATTCAGGCACAAATGCTCTAAATTTAAATCTTTGTCCTTGTGTTCCAGGCTCAGAATTCAGAAAGTGAGAGGATGAAGGAGACAATAAAAGGGTGTGTGTTTCTGTTTCTATCTCTGGACAAATTCTAACATTACATCCTCCTAATTCTTTCCCACTTCCTATGCATTGACAGCATTCATAATTACATTTAATCTATTTACTTAAAATTTATTTATTTATTTACCTTTCTCCCCAGGCAACTACCAATTTCTTCACTATATCTAAGAGCTTGTTGTTGTTGTTGTTGTTTTGTTTGTTTGTGTTTTTTTGTTTTGTTGCTGCTGTTGTTTTAAATTCCACATATCAGTGAAATCACATGGCAGTTGTCTTTCTCTGATTGACATATTTCACTGACCATAATGCTGAGACTATTCCATCTCTTTACAGTTCAATGTGTAACAACAAATTTAGTAATATTTAAAAAGGCATGGATAGCCTCTGTATTTTCTTATAATAAAAATTAGTATTGTGTTCTTGGTTTATATTAAAAGACAAACATAAAAATATTTTAAAGGATCTCTTACCCTTTTAGACAGCAAGGAGGAACCTGGAGAGCACTATGCTAAGTGAAATAAGTCAGTCAGAGATAGAAAAATATCACATGATCTCACTCATATGTGGAATCTAATGAATAAAATAAATTGATGAGCAAAATAGATTTGGAGACACAGAAGCATGAAATAGACTATCAAATCTCAGAGGGAAGGTGGAGAAGGGTGGGTGGGTGGTAAAAGATCAATCAAAAAACTTGTATGCATATGTGCATAACCCATGGACACAGATAATAGGGTGGTGAAGGCCTGTGGTGGGGAGAGGGGATGGGCTAGAAGAAATCAATGGCAGAAAACAGGAGTCTATATAATACTTTCAACAATAAAGATTTAATTTTTTTAAATGAAAAAAGACTGAATCAGAAAGTCAGAAAACCTGAAGAGTCAGTCAGTAACAACCAATGAAATGGAAACAGTAATAAAAAAAATCCCAGCAAGCAAAATCCCTGGTCCTGTTGGTTTCACAGGGGAATTTTACCAAACATTCAAAGAAGAACTAACACCTATCTTCCTCAGATTATTCCAAATAATCCAAGAGGAGAGAATATCTCCAAGCTCTTTTTATGAGACCAGTGTTATCCTAACACTTCAAAGAAAGAGAATTGCAGACCAATATCCCCGATGAACTTAGATGCTAAAATCCTCAACAAAATATTAGCAAATCAGATCCAGCAATATATTACAATAAAAGATAATATACCGTGTTCAAGAGGGATTTATTCCAGGGATGCAAGGCTGGCACAATATTCACAAATCAGTACATGTGATATATCACATAAACAAATTGAAAGACAAAAATCACATGATTATATCAATAGGTGCAGAAAAAGCATTCGACAAAATCCAACACTCATCCTATGTAATAAAGAGGTAACATGGAAATTGACCATCATGCCCTCACAAGATGGCTGCCTATGACCAGGCTGGCAGAAGGGTTAGTGAGGGAAGACCAAACGACTGAACAAGCAGGCTGCATGGGGTGACCAGACCATCAGGGGGGCCGTGAGGGGTGACCAGGCTGGCTGGGGGAGGCAGTTGACGGTGACCACAATGGCAGAGGGGCAGTTAGTGGCAACCAGGCTGGCAGAGGGGGAAATTTGGGGGTGACCAGGCCAGCCGGGGGGCAATAATAGGCAACTAGGCTGATGGGGGGCAGTTAAGGGTGACCAGGCTGGTGGGGAGTGCAGTTGAGGGTGACCAGGCAGGCAGGCAGGTGAGTGATTAGGAGCCAGTGGTCCAGGATTGTGAGGGGATGTCCCAGATTGGAGAGGATACAGACTGGACTAAGGGGACAACCCCCTGGCACAAATTTAATGCACCAGGCCTCTAGTTTTTGATAAAAACTCTCAGCAAAGTGGAAATAAAGGGATCATACATAAACAAAATAAAGGCCATATATGACAAACCTATAGCCAACATTATACTCATGGGTAAAAAATAAAACCATGTACCCTAAGAATAGGAATAAGAAAGAAATGTCAGCTTTCACCACCCTTATTCAACATAAATTAGTAAAGGGTAAAGAACATATCCCAGAATAGAGATAAAGGGGAAAAATAAGTAAACAAAAAAATTAAGAAAAAAAAACATAAATAGATAATGAAGTTTGATCCAGCAAAGCCAAAACAAAATTTTTATAAGCTTCTTAGTAATAATAAAATATTTTAAAATTAGAAAAAACACATCAGAATAAATAAAAATTATTTGGAGTGAAAAAGAATTCCCAGGACCATGCTTAAATTAATGAAAAAAAAAAAAAAAACCACCCAAAATCAATCTTCATGGTATTCTGTAACATTGATAAAGAGATTATAAATCATAAATTTCCTTGTGTTAAATTTAATAATTGGCAGAATAACCTTAATACAGTCATCAAAAAAGATAAAAATGAGATAATGAACATTATTTTAATATCTACAAGATCATTATATGAAACACACACACATATATATGTATGTATATACATACATATATATGTGTATATATACACACACACACACACATACACACACACACACACACACATATATATATATATATATATATATATATATATATATATATTCACACAAAAACATAATCTACAATAATCCTAAAGGCTACTATGCAAATCGACTGAATGACAGAACTACCAGTCACTATGATGTGCATTGAGCACCAGGGGGCAGATGCTCAATGCAGGAGCTGCCCTCTGGTGGTCAGTAGGCTCTCACAGGGGGACTACCACTCAGCCAGAAGCCCTGGGCCGGGCTCATGGCTGATGAGCTCAACAGTGGTGGCAGGAGGGAACTTAGGCCCACTCCCTGTGGACATCCCCTGAGGACTCCCAGACTGCAATAGGACACAAACTGAGGGGACTCCCACCTCCTGAGTGCATGAATTTCATGCACCGGGCTTCTAATAAAAGCATAGGATACTAATTAGACCAGACAGCCAACCTTCTGGACGTCCTTCAGGACAACCTTCCTGATGAAGTTGGGGCTGCGAGGGCTGAGGCAGGCCACCCCGGCTGCATGGGCTGAGCCCCTTGCACAAATTTCGTGCATTGGGCCTCCAGTATAGTATAATGATGAAAACAAGACATTTTGATTATGGAAAAATTCCATTAATCTGTCTTACAACTTTGTGAATAATTTTCCTTGTGTATGTACATGTATAGACATTTATAATAATCGCTTTTGCAAAATAACCATTTTTAAGAACAGAAATATTGGGCATATAGCATATGTTTGAGAATATACATTTCTCTTTTACATGGTAGGGAACAATGGAACTGTGGCTTAAGGAGAAACAGGGTCAAGCCTACACTTGTTTCCAGCTGAGAACCTTTTCCACCTTCAAAATGGCATATTCATGAGCTTGCACATGTATTGTCTGTTTCTACTCATTATATTCCACTTAGACTGTGCTTCAAGACACTGGCCATTTTCATAGATATTCATAAGGGACATGTTGTATAATTTTCTTTCTCGTTGCTTTTGGTGTGCTATTCATCTATTCCTAGTGTGGGACAAAAATGAGATGAACACTACGGTATTCAAAGGGGAATAAAGCAGCTAGCAATTGGGATAGAGTAGATTAGACTCTGAAATGTAAAATTTTCCTACATTCTAACTTTTTTTAGTTTTATCTTCTTTGGAACATACCTTTGTGACCTTCTTATGTGACTGGAATTCCTGACATACACACAGTGGAATTAATTAAGAGACCCCTGGAAGCATTTTTTTTTTTTTGACATTTCCAAGTAATTGAGTTCAGTTTCTTAGATTTTTATAAGTATTGTTATTCTTTAAAAGTCTGGGGGATATTATAAATATTGGGCGTTGTACACCCTTCTCTCATTAGATTTCTAATTTTGTTATGTAGGAAAATTTTAATAATTAAAATGTCATGTACAAATTAAGACAAAGAGATGCTCTAAAGGATCTAAAATATCACGTGACACAGAAATCCTATTTCTCTCATCTATTCCATCTTGTTCATTACTTCTAAAATGATAAGGATACTATTTTGAATTCTCGATTGAGCATCCTTGGGTACTCTCCAAATGCTTATTTTAGCTCTCTTGCTTCAGTCTTCATTCTGGAGAATATCTTTAGTTCATGGCTAAATGTGTACATTTTATGCTTATAAAAAGGTATTAAATATAAGGATTAACCAGATTTCTCCTGCTAAAGTATGGTAGCTCACTATTATAGGTTGTACTGTGATGGTAGCTCACTATTATAGGTTGTACTGTTTTTCTCCAAAATTCATCTGTTGAAACCCTAACCCACAGAACCTCAGACTATGATGACATTGGCGATAGAGCCTTCAAAGATGTGATAGTGTTAAAAGAGGCCAATAGTGTGAGTCTTTTTCTAACTGGTGTCCTAAGGAGAGGGAATTTAGACACAAAAGGTGACAGCAGGGTTGTAAGGAAAAGAGGAACGATCACATAGGTCACAGTGAGAATTCAGGCATCTGCAAGCCCAGGAGAGGAGCCTCAAGAGAAATCAAACTTGCCAGCACCTTGAGCTTGAACTTCTAGTTTCTAGAACCTGAGAAAATAAATTTCTATCGTTTACCCCTCCCAGTGTGGTATTTGATATGGCCGCCCTCAAAAAGAATATCCCTACCAGTGGAAAACCTACCTGTTTTGATTTCCTTACAGTTCTGTTCATACATACCTACTGGCCAATCTGGCCAACATATGGTTGCCTGGGTACTAGAGATTTGCTTAGTCCTAAAAAAAAAATAAAAATAAAAAAAAATGACAGGGCACTTGGAAAGAAAAGGCTGCCCAAAACAATCTTCCTCATTTGTGTAAGAACAAGATGTTCCTTAACAAAATAAAAATGAGCTTAATTAGTCATTGTACCTTTTCCTTAGTTTCTGAAATAGAACGTTTTACTTGCATTTTTGAAACGACTACAAGTAAAGTTTCAAATCTCACCAGGAGCTCATTTAGGACATTAAATAATGACCAAACATTTATTTTAAACTACATTTCACGTGAGAGATTTATTTTTCTTTCCTCTACTATGCTTCTTCATATCAATGATAGAATGAGCTTTTTGGTTTGTTTGTTTTTCATTTTTAACCTAAAAAATGAAATATTTTTGCCCTGGTTGGGTGGCTCAGTTGGTTGGTGCATCATCCTATTCACCAAAAAAGTTGTGGGTTGGGTTCCCAGTCAAAGCATATACATAGGTTGTGGGGTTCCATCCTTACAGAAGGCATGACGCAACCGATCGATGTTTCTTTCTCACATCAATGCATTTCTCTCTCTCTCTTTTAAATCACTGCAAACATATATTCAGGTGAAGATTTACCAAAATATATTTTTTTCTTTAGCTGTAAATGTAACTTGCTGCTCCTGCTCTGGCCAAATAAGCTGTCCTGAGGGCGTTGTTGAGGATTCACCAGGCTCAAAATGCAATGGTGATAGTAACTGGATACTATGGAAAACCTCCTGAATGCCACAACAGGAAAGTCAGCTAAATTGTTTGACAGTCTATGAGAGCAAGAAAGAAACATTGCTACTGAAAATCAGTAGGTTTTTCCATGCACACATGCATTGTAAGAAACACAATTCAGCCAAATATAAATGAACAGAGAATGGATATATAATTACCATCCTGCTTCCAGATATTCTATAATTTTTTTGAACCACATTTGCTTGTTTTTAAGCTAAAATTATTTTTTTCCCTGATAATTTTTTTATGTCTCCCTAATTTTTCAGGGTAAATTGTTTTCTTCAGCCTGCAGCTATTTTCAATACCTACAGATTTAATAATGGTGTTGACAAAGGTCAGCCTAATTTTTACAAGTTATATGACATAAAATACTTTTGTTGGTCATGTCTGCAGTTCTAGTATGTCTGATTCTATTCTGTTATTTTTGTTAATAATATTAATAAAAGAAATTATATTTATTCAATAAACAATACAGATTCTGTATCACTTCAGTTCAATTCAAATGAAATTTACTGAGCATCAATGAAAAGCCTGGTATTTTGCTAGATGCTAAAAATACCAAAAAAAAAAAAAATAGATATTCTGCTATTAGAGATTGTTATCTAATATATACTAGTGCAATGACCAATTATTCAGGATTTAAAACATTTAGAGAAGGACTACACTGAATTGTATCTTTGATTACTACATATTTCTTTAGAAATTTTGTAAATTTCCAATAAATATATGTGAGCATATGGATTTTAAAATATGTAAAAATAAATCACTATTTTTAAGTTAATTGCAAAAATTACTTTATATGTAACCTTTTTATCAAAGACATGGAAATAATTTTTTATACTATACCATACACTTCTTGTATCTCTTAGAACATAGTATTCAACAATGTTAGATCAATTAGTTCCTTATGGACATTCTCAGGCAGTGTGCTATCCTTCTTTGAGTCACTGTGAGTACTCAGAATAAATAGAAATGAATTTCAAAGTCCATTAGCTTAAACTCCAACCCACTATGAGCCTCTTCTAATAAACTGTCATCTGGCCTATGCTTGAGAATACCCCACATCGGGAACTCTTCCCATTATAAAGCAGATCATTAAATTAATGAATAACCCTACCAGTGGAAAGATCCTCCTTAATTGAGCTGAAAACTGCCTCCTCTTTATTTCCAACTCTTTTTTTCAGTTCTGTCTTATGAAGCAGTTCTTTCTTCCAAATACTAGCCCTTTCATAATTAAAGGTATCATCCCTCTAATTTTCCTCCTCTATTTTAGATTAGATATTCCACCTGTCCTTTTCATTTTCCCTTTTAACAAAATTATTCCACCTTGCTTCTGAGTATGGAAAGTCTCACTTGTTCATCCCTCAGAGGCCAAAGGCTTGACCTATACCAATCAAGGTTCACTGTGACGTTTAGAAACAGAGAAAGAGTGGAAAGTGCAGTTACCTGAGTGCTCAGCGACAAGAGCTTGGGTCAAGCACAGTATGGAAAGCGCTCCAGCAGAGCACATTTTTACATGGAAACTGAAATGAGTTCAGAGAATCATCTGTCAGCTTGGCAAAATGGGTGTTTCTAATAGAGGGATTTGCTTTTCTGATTGGCAGTTAGCTTCGCACATCAGTATTGCTGTAATCAGCTAAGAGAGTGCATTACCCTCTGTGGAGCTAGAGCTCAGTCTTATTAACCAACTCTCTACTATGTGCCATCCATCCACCGATGCCATTCAAGAGATCAGTGACTGGCTGTCCTAAGTTCCCCTAGCTTTTAACACTTATTAACACTTTTAACAAATATAATGCAAACAAAAGCTTCTTGTGATATGGAAATCATTTGTCCAACTGATTCTATATTTACTAATTTCCAACTTGGATGTGGTTCTTCCTTCTCATATTGAGCTTTTAACCACAAAAGAACTTTGAAAATTTATAGCATTTTTACTTACATATATAATTTTAGTATAACTGTAATTTTCTAATGTAAAGATAAATACTTTTTAAATATGACTTAGATTTCAGAAATTTACCAATTTAATCCAGTGTTTCAACTGCTTAGTACACATTTATGGGTTTACTCTTCCTCTGTACATGTTCCATTTCCTCCACAGATGCTTCGTCTCATAGCAGAAGGTATGGTTGAAAACGCATCCGCATCCAAAACATTATCAAGACTGCCCGTTAGTGATAGTAAGCTCAAAAAAACAGCATGGGTTGTTTTTATCTTTTTTATCTTTATTACTAGAAAATGCTCCATGAATAAGCACTGGAACAAAGGGTGAAAATAAAAATTATGTGTAGACAGTGCATATGCCATTAAACTTCCCAAGATGGTCCCCTGCTTATTTGCTCTTCTATCCATGACCTTGTGGGGACTGAAGAGGTTGGAGTTAATTTATTAATATCTTGAATCTCCTAGACATTATATGATGACAATTTAATATAGATTATCTGTTTCTACTCTTTATCCATTTCTTTATCCTTGGGGCTTATTTCCTAAGAATAGGAATCCTGAACTATAAAGACTGAGAAATCAAGTGTGTTTACATGGGATGAAAAGATAGTATTCCATAATATATCCTTTGTTAAATACCTATCTTCAACTGACAAGTCATTAGTCATAAGTCTTCAGATGTACACATACAATCATGATATTCAGGACAATACACCGTAAATCATTCTCTAATATAAATAAAATGTTATAGCATTTTGGAGACTTGTTCAGTCCGTTTGAATTGTGTGCTTCTGATCTACGGTGAATTATTTATGAAAGTAAAATTCATATCAATGAATAAATGAATTTCAATAAATAAAATTACTTAATTTAGAGAACACAGAAATACAAAGAATATAAATTTAGCCCTTAATACAACTTTATTATAAGTACTAGAGGCCCGGTGCATGAAATTAGTGCATGGGGGTGTGTGTATCCCTCAGCCCAGACTGTACCCTCTCCAATATGAGTTCCCTCTCACAATTCAGGACTGCTGGCTCCCAACTGCTCACCTGTCTGCCTGCCTGAATGACCCTAAGTGCTTCTGCCTGCCAGCCTGATCAACAGGTAACTGCTCCCCTACTGGCCTGATTGCCCCCAACTGCCCTCCCCTGCTGGCCTAATTGTCCCTAATTGTCATCGCCTGCAGGCCTGGTCACCCCCAACTACCCTCCCTTGCATGCCTGGTCCCTCCCAACTGCTCTCCCCTGTTGGCCATCTTGTGACAGCCATCTTGTCCACATGGGGGTGGCCATCTTTTGTGTTGGAGTGATGGTCAATTTGCATATTACCTCTTTATTAGATAGGATTGAAAGTCAGCTATCTTATATATCTAATCTTACCTCATTTTTAATTTCTATAAGTATATTATTCATACACAAATATTGTAAGGTATTTTTTGTTTCAAATAGAAATAATTTTGCATATCATGATTTATAATAATATTTTGACAGAGGCAACAACTAGCTAAATATTTATCAATATATGTGTTATTGTGATGTATAAAAATATTCAGATGACTACATATCTATAAATATAAAAGCTTAAGTGACTGGCCAACTAGCCAACAATTCAACCAGACAACTTGTGCACAAATCTGCATACCAGCTTCTAGTATGTACTAGTATTATACATCTGGTATTCCTCTAGGGTTCAGGGTTCACAACTCCCAAAAGCCCTGGAATTTTCTAAATGATTAGTGATATAAAGGTGAGTTATGTTAGGTGATGAGGTGACTTCTGGAAAGTTCCTAAGGATGGGCCCTGACTGCCAGGGAAGCCAGCCCTGTGATTAGAGGTCTGGACCTTTCAGTCCCACCCCTGACCTCTGGAGAGGTCAGAGAGGCTGAAAGGTGAAACAATCACTAATGGTCAGTGATTATATCAATTCTTTCTATGTAACAAAGCCTCCATAAAGCTCACAGTTTGGAGAACTTCTGGGTTGGAAACACACGAAGATCTGGGGAGAGGACATGGAAACTCATAGCCTTTTCTCCATACTTTGTCCTATGCATATCTCCTATCTGGCCATCCTGAGTTATGTCTTTTTATAATGAACTGGTGATGTAGTAAGTGAAATATTGCACTGAGTTCTGTGAGCTACTCCAGGAAATGAACTGAACCCTAGCAGGAGGTCATGGGAATCTCTGATTTATAGCCAGTGGATCAGAAGCATAGGTAACAGCCTGAGTTTGTAGCTGGCTTCTGAAGTGTGTGTGCATGTCAGGGGCAGTCTGTAGGACTGAACCCTTAACTTGTGGAATCAGATACTATCTCAAGGTAGACAGTGTCAGAATTGAGTTGAATTCTCAGAAAATCTGCTAGTGTCTGTGAAGAGAATTGCTTGGTGTTTTGTGGGTAGACACACACACACACACACACACACACACACACACACACACACATACCCCTTGGATTTGGTCCCAGGAACCCAAAAGATTCTGATACAAAATTGTAACACCCATGCACACTAAATAAAAATTACCATTGTTTTTAATTCTCTAATAACTACCTTTATGTAAACTTCATTTTGTTTTGGTTTCCAACAAAGAGCTGTGAGAGTTGGGAATACTTATAATAGCAAGGAACTAAACATATACTTAATAAGCTTAAATTAGTAGGGTGTTATTTTTGTTACTTTGAAAGAAATCTAAAGATCATGTTGCTGTCACTGGTATAGCTGCTATCAGTGTTGTCAGAACACAAAGACTTGTATCTGACTTCCCACTCTAATGCTGTACTTTCATCTAATGCAGGTGACCTCAGAGTTGGAATATGGGGCTTAACAGTTCCATACATCATTTGAACCTTTGTTCAATGAATTGGAGAATGAATATCACCAAATATCATCTGTCCCTTTTTATTAGAAAAAAACACTATTTTTTCCTAGGGTCGACACAACAGAATCCCCCTCATATCTCATGGACTATCTAGGTTACCCTCCAAATCTAACCACGAAGGAGTTGGGTAAATTAAAGAACTGACAAGTGATAGGACTGTCATTATTGATGTAGACATAACACAATATTGCATTCATCATATGCGCTTTGGGCACACCGTCAGCCTAGATAAAATGAGGGATCTTTAAGCACAAAGTGCAGGAGAATAAATATTAGATGGCAATCACATTCCAGTATATTATATTCAATATTAAAAGCAAATTAAATTACAATGCACAATTTCTTTCACAATGGCAAGGTGGATATTGCACAGCTAGTAACATGGGACCGAATTCATCTTTCAACAGATCTGCTTACACAAAGACAAAACCTTCCCTCAAATTCCTGATTGTTCATCTGACCCAATTTTTAAACTTTCGGGAAAAATGTGTGAGGGAAATGCATGATAAAAACACCACTTTTTGAGGCTATCCATCATAATAGGGAAGAAAAGAGTGTTCAGAAAATAAATGCCTCCTTTTTAATGTGGATATTTTTTCCTTTGAGTTCTTGGAATAGGACAAAATTTCTTTTACTTTTAAACATAGTGAGAATATAATATAAATATGCCCAATTAGAAATTAGTGATGATTTTCAGAAACATATAAGTGCACATGTTTTTCTTTCTAACAAAATAATTCCCTTTAGACAATACATGGCATGAGGTATTAAGCAAATCATTTAATTTTAACAAAAAGCCTGTGCATTTTAAAAATCACATTTTAATATTCATCTAACCCAATGCTTATGTTTCACTGGGATAAAAATTGGTATCTCTGATTCTTAAAGATGATTTAAAAAGACAGGACTAAAAGAGAATAGAATTATTGCCACTGGAGTTTTGGAAAATGTATTTGATGCTAATTTATAAATATAAGTAAACTATGATCATTCTTCAAGAACAAAAATATATGTTGGAGACAATATTTAATTTACAACTTTCATGCTTGCTAAAACCCCAAATAATTGAGGTTGAAATACATGATAATCCACAGAGAAAAGCAAGTTCTATTACTGTCAATCATAAAAGCATTTAGTATTTTGTACTAAGTTATCTTGAGCCATGAGTATACAGAAAACATGGTTCTTTTCCATGCTCTTGACAATAATTGTACAGATTTGGGGGGAAATATTTTTATATGTGCTACATTCTGTCAATATCTTTCTCACCACCCCTAAAAAATGTATGCTATTTCTCCACAATTGATCATATGGAATGGGAGGCTGTCAGATGAATAGAACAACTTAGTCGTTTTCTATTGATACGTGACATTCTTATCCTTCTCTTTAAGGCACAGTCCACGTCACCAGTGGCACATTTAAAAGCATGTGAGGCTTTCCATCAATCTTGAATACATAGTTCTTATATACATACCTCCCCTTGCCTCTGCTGGAGCTGATCATTTGTTTTATTTGACTCAGGGATTTGCTTGATTTAGAAGTTGGAAATATACATCTGCAGTATTGACAAAAGCCTATTCATAAAACATGGAGATTTTGCCATCCATTCCAGAGGAAAGTCAATGTGGCAAAGTGAAGTTCAAAATTATTTCTGTCTTAGTGTTATTTTTGAGTCATATATCTCTGCCTTTTTATAAATAGCAGGCAACTTTGGAAGAATTATGTCTGAGCCATAAATTTCAATTTGACTGGGACATGACTAATGGGTGTCTTTAAGGTAGTAAGATGATATTACTGTCTTATCTTGCAAAAATCTTTAAATTCTCAATCACTAATAGAGCAGGTCAGATTTAAGTGACAAACATTAATATTTGCCTCATCAGGAAATACATTAACACTGCCTTTTCCTAACTACTTTGTGAAAATATTTCCTTAAAATCCTTCTTTAATGGCAGTTTTTATGGAATAGGTTATAAATAATAGTATAGGTTTCCTACAATGTATAGAAAAAAGTCTGAAAATATTGAAAAGGCATGGAATCATAAGGGAGCCTATGATATAGTAGGTGAAACATACAACAGACTTACAACTATAGTCTGTTGAATATAAAACTTAATGATTTAGTTGTAGATTTGGAATTGTGGTTATGGGGTCCAACAGAAACTTGAATTTCAGTCATGTTGTAGAAAAGTGTTTAAAATCAGAGAGTAAATTCGTATAATATTTTGAGTAGAGTATCTTTGATTAGAGACTACTAAGAGAGAACAATACTGAGAGATTTTAAAAACCACACAGAGCTGAAACCGGTTTGGCTCAGTGGATAGAGCGTCAATCTGTGGACTGAAAGGTCCCAGGTTCAGTTTCGGTCAAGGGCATGTATCTTGGTTGCAGAACATCCCCAATAGGGGGTGTGCAGGAGGCAGCAGGTCGATGTTTCTCTCTCATCAATGTTTCTAACTCTCTATCCCTATCTCTTCCTCTCTTTAAAAAAAATCAATAAAATAGCCGAAACCGGTTTGGCTCAATGGATAGAGCGTCGGCTTAGGGACTGAAAGGTCCTGGGTTCGATTCTGGTCAAGGGCATGTACCTTGGTTGCGGGCATATCCCCGGTGGGGGGTGTGCAAGAGGCAGCTGATCGATGACTCTCTCTCATCGATGTTTCTAACTCTCTATCTCTCCCTTCCTCTCTGTACAAAATCAATAAAATATATATTTTTTAAAAATCAATAAAATATATATTTTTAAAAAAACGAAAACAGAACACAGATATTTTTCTGGCTGAGTTTAAATCTACTGAAATGGAGCACAGAGGGAGTGAATAATTTGAGACTTATTTTGGAATCCCATGCATGAGAAACATAGTTTGGAAGTTTACTCTAAATATTAATTTTCTATCAAAGAAAGTCACCCTGTGATTTTGTTTTCTTCCCCCCCCCCCCTTTTTTTTTTCTTTTGCTTAGAGAAAATAAAAATATGTTTTCAAATGTGTCTTTTAGAACATAAGTTTCTGGCTCTGTAAAATAAAATGGTATTAATCTTGAAGTCATTGATAGAATTTATCTATGGACCATAACTTAAGTGACAGATATAATCTCTAGGATTATGCTATTAAAATCTGAAAAAAAATGTATTTTATCGCTTATCTTCATAATTTCCTTCTACTTCCCCATTTTTAGAAACAACAATATGCATTGGAATATTTCTTGAATAAAAACTATCAACTCAAATATGTTACAAATGTGGGGGGCTGGAAGAAAATCAATTTTCTATCAGGAAAGCTTGCTAATAATCAACTAATTTCTTTAAATAATTGAATCCCAAAGAACTCAGAAAATAATTTTAAGGGAATCAGTAAGCCATAAGCAAGGTGCTTTCTCATGAAGTAAAGATATTTAGTAAAGATCAATTTTGACATAATCCAACTAACTTTTCTTCTTGTGTTTCACTATGAACTCTTCTTAATTTTTCACATAATTCTCAATGATTTTAGTCCTTTAAATATCTTTAGGATGGATCTTTTCATCTCTTTTGTTTGCCAGTTTAGACATTAAACCACGACAAATGTACTCAAAGTCTCCTTTATATAAAAAAAGGAAAATTGCACTTATTCTATAATTTTTTACTGTGTTTCTCATACTGTGATAACTTTGCAATCATAGTAACAAGCTCCGTGACATTTTAACCTTGCATTATCAATATGAACAATACTTTTTTGAACCTTTGCCATGAAAATAGCTATAAATGTACTGCCTTTGTTTCCAACTGATTGTATGCAAATGGGGGATAAACAAGATGTGACTCTAAATCACACTGAACTGATTTTAACCTGAAACATCACTTTTGGAGATTCAATAATAATCACTTTTTATTTTCCCATGGTAAAGTTTATTTTTGGAAATTGGACAAATTCATTCTAGCCAATTTTGGATAATAAAATGTGCCATTAAGCTGGGTAATAGTGTTTTCTGCCTCAAATATGGCTTTATTTGCTATAAAGTAGTGAAATAGATTTTCTTGAACAGCTCATAAATTGATCCTATTTTCAATTTTAAATCTGTAGTCCAAAATTTGTTCTGAGCTAAGGCTATTGTGAGAATAGACATATGTATCCTACTCAAAGGACAAGACACAAAAATTTCTATGTTTTAATTATCTGTGATATATTTATTATTTTACATTATTGTTTTGAATAGTTTGCATATCCTTAATACAGGAATTAATTAATGCTTCAATACAAACAGTGACCCATTGTTCAGCCATTTATTTTTATAAATAAATTTTTATTAGAACATAGCCATTTCCATGCATTTATATACTGTATGTGGCTTCTTATATGCTTCAATAGCAGAGTTGAGTAGTTGAGACATAAGTGGCCTGTCTCATAAAGCCTAAAATATTTACTACCTAGCCCTTCACAAAGAAACTTCGCTAATCCCTGTTTTAGCAAATGTTATCCTATCTAATAAAAGAGTGATATATAAATTGACTGCCCCCTCACAAGATGGCTGCCCCCATGTGTCAAAGATGGCTGCCCCCATGTGGACACAAGATGGCCACCACAAGATGGTCAGCAGGGGAGGGCAGTTGGGGGGTCCATACCTGCAGGGGAGAACAGTTAGGGGTGACCAGGCCTGCAAGGGAGGACAGTTAGGAGCAATCAGGCTGGCAGAGGAGCAGTTAGGCATCAATCAGGCTGGCAGGGGAGTGTTAGGGGATGATCAGGCTGGCAGGAAAAAGCAGTTAGAGGCAATTAGGAAGGCAGGCAGGTAAGCAGTTGGGAGCCAGCAGTCCTGGATTGTGAGAGGGATGTCTGACTGACTGTTTTGGCCCGATTCTACAGGAATCAGGCCTAAATGGGCAGTCGGACATCACCCGAGGGGTCTCAGATTAGAGAGGGTGCAGGCTGGGCAGAGGGACAACCCATCCCCCTCACCCCCCACCCCCGTGCACACATTTCATGCACTGGGCCTCTAGTATTGGTAATAATGTGGTTTTTTTTTTTAGAATGATAAATAAATCAAATGGTATTTTGTTATGTAATATTGGTACCCTCTGCTGACAATATATTAAGAGTCATAGGCTCCTCTGGTGAGAAGGTGACTCTCATGAGAATGCTGTGAAGGCTGCTTCACTGGGTGTACTTAGTCACTAAGTTCAACAAGTATATGTCTCAGTTTGGGGGATTACCCTGAGGTCCTTTTATTCTTAGCTATATATATATTGTGGACACACTGGTGATCTGACTAAAAGAAAACTTTAGTTACTATTTTTCCTGGTTTAGGTCAAGGATTATGATTTGGGTTATTATCAGCACTAGAAAACCTTCAACTCAAGCTCATGGAATCTTTCATATTGACCTATGTGATATATGCCTTTGAAAAATTGAAAGTTATTCTCAGTATGTCTCAATATGGTATAAACTTTGGAGGGGAGAAACATTTTCTCTCTCTCTTGGTCTCTCTTTCTGTCTCTCTCTTTCTGTCTCTCTCTCTCTGTCTCTCTATCTATCTATCTATCTATATTTATCTATCTATCTATATCTATCTATCTATCTATCTATCTATCTATCTATCTATATATATTTAAAATGAAAAAAGAATTTTAAAGATTGAAAGACATATTAAACTATGTTTATTTTTGTCAATTGCCTCATTCTAAGGAACACTGAAGAAAGCTTTTATAAAAGCATATAATTGGAGGAAAATCAAGTTAATATGACAATAATAGTAGAAGAGTAAGAAAAGGCTTATGCCAAAATTAGCATTCAGAAGCAATCCTAATTTTTAGGACAAGAATTTTATAGACTGAGGACAAGCTTGTGTAAAGGCCGTGAATGTATAAGCTTGAACCAGCAGAGCAGAAGGATTGTGTGATTGGAATGGGGAAGGGAAGACAGTGACTTGGGAATGAGAAATTTTTCTTATAATGTATTTATTTGGATATTCATATGGTACTTCCCAGTATACCTATTAAGGAAGCTGTACCCCAGAGATATAAATTGGCTTCTTCATGACACCCATAACATTAAGGCCATTTTGGTGAAGGGGCTCCCCCTAGAAGAGAATGTATATTGAAAAGAGAGTCCAGTCCTTGATCAAGCCCTGAAAATCTTCACTTCATGGAGTCTGATAGTACAGGATGTTTCATCAAGTTAACTCTACTAGATATGTGAGGTTATATCAGCAAACTAGATTAAGAACAAATTCCCAATAAGGTAGGAAGAAAATTTAAGTGAGTATAAAGTCATAGAATCCAATAAGAAACACTAACACAACTGTGTCAATGGTGCTGACAGGATGAGGTGTAGGGCAATCGGAAAAGCATTCAGAGGAAGGCAGCATGCTGCTTTCTTTTTCAAGTATTTAGGAACAGAGACAAGCTCCCACTAGCCTATTTCATAAAGGGCTTATTTTAGTTTGCACAGAAAAGTCAGAAAGATGGGAAATGATTTCAACAATAAATCGTAATTCAATGACATAACACAATGTCAAGAAATGGACTATATTTTAAAAAAAGGAACAAGCCTCTATTCTGAGCAGCCCGGTTGTTTATTGTCAAATCTAGGGCCTCATGTGACCATGACTCAGCTGGACTCTGACCTACCTTCCACACAATTAATAGGCTCAGTTCTAATCTGCTTCACTTTGTCATGATTTAGAATCTATCTATCATCTATCTATCTATCATCTATCTATCTATCATCTATTTATCTATCTATCATCTATCTATCATCTGTCTGTCTGTCTATCTATCTATCTATCTATCTATCTATCTATCTATCATCTGTTAGTTACTTTAAGAACTTAGCTAATTGCCATATTTTGTGTGTCTCTGCCTCTAATCCTTAATTTCTCTGTGTATATCTCAGTTCAAATTATGTTAAGACATGCAAAGTGATCCTTTGAGTTTATATTATTTAGCACAGGATAATCTGCTTTTCAGATTTCTCATACTAAGCCACCTCCCTGGAATGAAAAATGATGGAGATTGATCCAGCTATAATGCTTTTTGATGCAAAATAAAAATATACTTTAAAAAACTCATTTAAAATGCCTTAGAAAATGTAAAGCCTTAATATGAACCATGACTTTAGTTGTGTGAAAGTTGGGCACAAAAATATAATGGGCGTAATGATATAGAATATATTTTTTTGTATAAAATTTATTGGGGTGTCATTGTTCGACATGATCATATAGGTTTCAGGTGTGGGTTTCTATGTTACAAGATCTGTATATTGCACTGTGTGCTCACCAACCAAAGAAAATATTCTGAACAGAGTAATAACATGAATTGGAGAAAAAACAAAATTTTTGTTTTGGTGATCTTATTGAGAGAGGCCTTGACTAAGATAAAATTGACCTTCATTTCACCAATGGGGGTATTAGTATTGATGACCTAGTTATAGATTACTGTTTTTCATACAACAATTTGGAAGTATCAATAACTGGTACTTTTGATTTCTGTGAGAGCACTAAAATAATTTTTAAAGAGGCCCTCATGGATTCAATTCTAAGTATGTGTGCCCTCTGGTGTTCATTTTCAATATATCTCATAAAAATTGCATATTTTAAAATTGGGCCTTGATGTCTTTTATGTATTAACTAATACTAATAAAGAGTGTGTAAAACCAATATTTATGTTAAATGCATGTTGATTTAGATTTAAACTCAAATTGAGTTACAATTGAATAGAAAATATTTTAAGTGAATAAAATGGCCAAAAAAAAAAGACATTAATTAAAAAACAGTACAATTGGCCATTGATCAATTTCCATGGCATTTGTTCATTCTATTAGATCTCTATAGGAAATAGAAAGACAACATATCCCCTCTTTAACATCCATACATTAATGTGGCATGTATAGATATCACCATCAATAATAATAAAAGAGTAATATGCTAATTAGACTGGACATCTTCCGGATGTCATTCCGGACATCCTTCCTAAGAAAGCCCGGGCTGGAGGGAAGCCAGCCCAGATCCTGGGTGCCTGCTAGTGGCCAGAGGAGGGAAGCCCAGGTACTGGGTGCTGGGTGCTGGGTGCTGGAGGGAAGTTGGTGCCAGGAAACGGAAGAAGGAAGGCCTTCTCTTGCATGAATTTTTATGCATTGGGCCTCTAGTTGTCTTTATAAAACTTAACGTGTGAAAGCCTCACTCTTTGGCACTGACTTAGTTTCAAGTTTGAGGGAGAACTAGAGAGCAGATTGATTTGATATATTTGTTCAAAAATATAATCAATGGTGAACTGAATTAGTCCTATAGAGGAATCTAATTAAATAAAAGTTTGTAGTTTATGTTAACACACAGATATTCATTATGAAGGTCCTAGATTTTTATCTTTGGAGAGTTCACCCAACCCAGGTCTCTGATTGCATATACGCAAAAACTGCTCTAATACTTTTTAGACAACAGAAATACAAGAGACTTTATGATAACGCACCAACTCTATACTAATATTTTCCTACTGCATTTTGTCCTCCAAAAATCTTATGAGAAAAATAGTATTATCCTTACTGTATAAATGAGGATATTCAGGCAGAGAACAATTAAATGGCTTCTGCCTATCACATACTAATAGGTAAAAGAGTTAGGATTCATTTTCTACTCTGGCAGACTACTTCAGTGAAATTATAGAATTAAACAGCAGTTACCTGAAATCAAATTAACAGTAAGTGCAAAAAAAGGTCTTTGTATTTTTTGTTTTTTTTATATCAGACAGCTACAATATTAATATCACAGCTAAATAATTGATTTGAAATAATCATTTTGGAAAAACAAACAAACAAAAAAACCCAAAAAGCCTAAACAAGAGAGGGATAGAATAAATAAAATGTATCCAGCCTTAACCAGTTTGGCCAGCAGACTGAAGGGTCCTGGGTTCAGTAGAGGGTATGCAGGAGACAGCTGATCGATGTTTTTCTCTTATCAGTGTTCCTAACTTGCTATCCCTCTCCCTTACTCTCTGAAAAACCAACAATATAGATATAAAAGATAAACTTGATACATTTTGAGACAGACACCACTTGTTTATCAAAGAGGACCTTATACCTTCTCATTTCCATCACCTTTCTTTCTCACATTCGGGATTAAATAATATTTGGGAGGAGTTCTTATGATGGCTGGTGAGGAACAGGTGAACATATTTACTGTATGAATCATATGACAATTCAGACGGAAAGAACTCTAGGAGTATTTAACATATATCCCATTTGGGAAACTTAATTCTAGGATCTGAAGCACTGAGATTCTCTCCCTGTCTCACAGGAAAATAGGAACGGCAGTGGATTTCCGGGTGTATGTCTGGGGAGATTAGCCCAGAATGCTGAGTTACTGAGGTGTCCATATCATGTTTCACTACGCTCCTTAAAGTTCTGATTCCTGTAGAGCAAGGTGTATGTGGATTTTAGAAGGCATTTAGTGTCTTCAGGAAGCATTGCTGTTGGATAGATATCAGAGCTGTTTTAAATGTGTCATTTTGTTTCTTTATAAATGCACTTCAAATTCTGTTAGTAAAATGGAGGTTGCTATAGTATATAGTCTTCTTGCAAGGGTCTCAACAAAAGAACAACATGCATTATTATTGTCATTAAAAATACCCTCCCCCTAATTTAGGAGTTAAGTATATATAAGAGACATTAAAGGGCATTTTAGCTGAAACTGGTTTGTTTCGGTGGATAGAGCATTGGCCTGTGGACTGAAAGGTCCCAGGTTCAATACTGGTCAAGGGCATGTACGGTGGTTGTGGGCACATCCCCAGTAGGGGTTGTGCAGGAGGCAGCTGATCAATGTTTCTCTCTCATTGATGTTTCTAACTCTTTCTTCCTCTCTGTAAAAAAATCAATAAAATATATTTTAAAGATAAATAAATAAAAATAAAGGGCATTTTATTTTTTAACCACATTTTTTTGCAATTAATCCAATATTGTTTTAATTAGTTTTAGATATATAGCATAGTGGTAGTGCCCACCTTGAAGGATGTTTTTTTAGAAAATGAGTGCTATGTGTATAGTTAATGCATGCTGAGTTATAAATATCATGTTTCAGTATGCTATTGTAAAGTTTTATGGTTCATTTAAAAATTTTAGTTACCTTGCTTTGACCAAGTGGCTCAGTTGGTTAAGGCATCATCCCATACACCATAAGGTTATTGGTTTAATTGCAGGCCAGGGCATATATCTAGATTATGGGTTCTATTCCGGTCGGTGGTAACTGATCCATGTTTCTCACCCTCTTCCTTCCTCCTCTCTGATCAATAAGGTGAGGATTTAAAACAAACACCTAGTGATCTCATTTCCTTAAGCTGTTTTAAAAGTATGTTCATTTTAAAGAAGAGATTATCAATATATTGTCTGGGTAATTTTAGCAACGGGATTTTTTTCAAAAACATGGGAAAACTGATACAAAATAAATTATCAGGTAGTGATTCTGAGTGTAAAGAGTATTCAGGGAAGGGGGGGATGAGTAATTATCATCATTAATTCTTTTGCTAATTTTTTTTACCATTAGCTGTTATTACTCACTTCATAAGGTAGTGCTGATGTATGGTTTCTTCTATACACTGTGGTATATTCCAGTTGAGGAGGTAGAAGAGGGCTAGGTGTCAGTGATGGGACCCTCAAAGAGGAAGAAAAATGGAAGTCCTAGAATAACAGGATCTTGCAGACAAGGACAGGGTGAAGCTTGTTGACTGTTCCCCAGAGAAAAACAAAGTGACCCAGAGCTGAACCAGAGGCTCAAGTTGCTAAGGCAACCTGGCTGAGGGGGATATGCTTGAGGGAGACCTGAGCTTTAAAGTGTATGCATGTTGCTGAAGCAGAATTCTTTTAAAGGACCAATCAAGAGCTAGCAAGACATATATCTACACCTAGACAAAGAAGCCTTGGGGGCAACCCCCTTGGCTCCCCTCCCAGCTGGAGGGAGTCTGTCTGTCTTTCGATAAACTTTGCTTTTCCTTACCTTCTTTGTCCATGAACTCATTCTTTGACTTTGTGAGACAAAGAACCTGGATCCGATCATAGCACTTTGGTTTCACAATCATTTATTTTTGGGGTTTTTAGAGCATGAGGTTTTTAATACTACAACTGAGGAATACAGAGCTCAAGTCTCCCTTTCATTCAAAGGAACACATGTTCTGTGGGTGGGATGGAGAGTTGCCTCTGATTCCACAGCTTTCCTTAACATAGAAATGAGAAACAGCACACTTGTAAAAAGAATCCCGCCAGCATGTCTCCCAGTTTCTTTCCCAATGTCAAAAATGTCAACATTCAGAATCAATGAGTTAATATTTCTGTTCCCCTGGGTTTATGCTGCTCTTATCTATCCCTTACTGATCTTCCACATTTCTGTTAAGTTTTTCCAAATTATGGGAGTACAGTGAAGTGTCCTGCCTCTCAGAATCCTCATAGCCCAGCAAGATAGAAATCCCATGGAGGGTTTTGGGGCTTAAAATCTCAGGCCGCCAAACATACTTACATTATCAGAATCTGCATTTTAACAATATCCCCAGGTGATTTATATTTAGATTAAAATTTGAGAAACATTGGTAATATGCCCATGGAATAAATAACTATAAATTTGAACTCTAATGCCCAAAAACTCATTGGAAGCATTCATCTGTACTCTGACCTTTTATCCAACCTCCAATGTATCCTCCACCTTTTTCCTGAAATTTAGCTTCACGCCTGGTCTCAAACCATTTCTTAATATAGTGTTCCTTTTGGCAGGTTTACCATGAAACTGGGTACATCTGCTAGAACCTAAAATTTGACATCATGATAAAGTTATGTCTTCCTTTTCTTAATCCTCTCTCTGCACCCTTCTTTGGTTGTTGCCTCTCATCTTTGGACTTTTTCCTGTTTATGTTTATTACTTATCCCCAGTGAATATAATTGGTGTTATAATTCCTTTTGCTAGAAATGATTCTATATAGAAAAAACTCACTTTAGGGACAAAACTGTCAAACTTTTGCCTGCCAATGTTTAGCAATTCATCAGCCATCTAAAGCCAATGCTAATCCAAATTTGACACCGGAAGGCAACCACTGCCATCAGTAAGGCCAGAGGGACAAAGATGCTCTGTTCTGAAATGCTAAATCCATTTTTGTGCTAACAGCACTTAACAATCTCTCCCTAAGAGTAACAGAGAAAAGAATTAAGGATTCACAGGGTTGGAAAATATATGTAGTAATCTCAAACTAGCATATGAGTACTTAGACATCAAACAAGGTATGGAACATTAATTTACAGACACACTGAAAAATTTCACTTTGTGTAATTTGACCATATAATAGGCTGACATTAAATCTTAAAAAATATACCAAACAAGCATTTTCATGTATAGTTTGCATTGATTTATCAAATGAATAAAGTAAGTATCAAGAAAAAGTCATCTTTTAAAACATCTATGTATTAGGGAAAGCCTCCTGAGAAACTGTTACCTTAAAAAGGAAATCAAAGTAGAACTTATTTAACCTGAAAACATAATGAATTTCTACTTGTCACAAAACATAGGGGGGGAAAAGCTACATATATTCAGAGAAGGCATACTTCCAAATAAATTAAAGTGCAAGGATGAGCTACACTAATAAACTCAGTTTAAGGACAAGATCAACAATAGACTTAACAACAGAAGTTGTTAAGAAGTAAAGGATAAAACATAAATAAGCAAGGAAAGAACACTTTTTGATGTTTTGATGGTTGATATGGGATACAGCTAATGGGGCCCAAAGTGTTGGACCTATTTCTACTCTTTTTGTGTGTATTTCCCCCTCTCCCCCCTGAAAATTGTATCCCTGATGCTATGTAATGCATGATCCTGTTCCAATAAAATAAATCATTTGCAGGCATTCTAATAGTGCTGCTCACTAGGACCCTGCCATCAGTAAAGACAAATAATATTTGGAAAAGTTGTAAATTACTTACAAAATAAGCCACTGGCCTTCCAAGGTAAACAGAGCTCAATATAGTCAACTCACCAATCTACAGTCAGTTAGTTTCCTCAAAGAACACTGCCGTTTCAAGGCTCAGTATTTGTTTCTGTTGCTGCGAATTCAAGATTTTTCAGGGCATCTACCTTGATTTAGCCATCCCATGCACCAGAGTTCCATTATTACCCAACAGATTGCTGACTTTGGAACAGCACACTTGCTTTGGCATATAGTATAATTTGAAAATAATTCTTGGACTTAATCCTCAATTTCTCTGCCTTCTCCCCATAGGAAAGTTGAAGATTAGAGACAATTTGTACTGAGACTTTTTGGCTTTAGTTTGCCTGTTAATTACTTTAGCTTTCCATGTGAGTTTTTTTTCTCTTACTATTATCAGTTCAGTTTCTCCATGTTAATCCAATTCCATTGCATTATTGTTAATATATCCCTTTACTAGTCATCTTCCTGGTACATAACTTCAATTAATGTATTTCTTCCCAAGTTCTGCCATTCAATTTTTCATTAGGAAAGTCTACCACCATCTATGCTCCAATTTCCAGTGGTGATAGGGTCCTTAATTCCAGTCTGATATTCAGTGATCGCATATTGGTCCAGATGACATGGTCTTCTTCCTCAGGCTACCAGCAGGAACCTGACAGTCATCACCCCTAACTCCTGGAAAGATTGTGTCCTTAATTGTAGCAGTGGTGATCCAGGAAGGGGATGATAGCTAAAGTCTGCTCTCATCAATCCCACAATCAAAGTAAAGAGTTAAAGAAAGGGGGGTTCGTGTGTTGCATGTCCATTTTCATCAGAATCACTTATGTGTTTTGATATCAAAGTCAGATATATGATAATCCAAATAATAAATATGAAATCATAAGATAGATACCCTATAAACCTATATTTCACATCAGGCTTCATTAAGGAAGTGAAGATAGGTCAATATCAACAAACATTATGTAATTCACCATTTTAATTAAAGGAGAAAAACAATGTGATCATTTCCATTGATGACAAAAAGTGGCATTTGCTGTACAAGATATGTCTTATACCTAATAACCAATCAAACAAATTACTGTTAAAAAGTAAATATAAGGATATTTATCAAAACGGATAAACTTTATATCCATGAGAAAAGTATAGCATAAATAATATCTTTTCATAAAAAATCATAAGCTTTTTGATTAAATTTTCAACAATATTAAATTTATAATCATAGCCTAGACAATGTAATAAGAATGCAAAACATGAAGAAAAGGTATGTTTTTAATCGCATGAAAAATAGAGAACAGTAAATGAAAGCAATACAAATAGCATTATTCAAACATCATATAAGAAAATTTTAATGTTTGATAATATCAAATATTAACAATGTAGTGGAAAGTGGATATTCTCAAAAAAGAAATAGTCAAAGTGTTTAGGGGTGGGCAAAGTAGGTTTATAGTGTTTTATGGAAAATAATACAATAATTAATAAAAAACCACAAGAATAAACTCTGTGGTTTACATACTCAAAACTATATACTTATTTTTGCTCACCCCTGTATATTGATAAGTTACATTGGAGAGCAACACAACTGTATATATATATATATGTAGCAGTGGTGATCCATGAAGGATCACTTCATGGATCATATGTAGCAGTAGTGATCCACCACTTTTATATATATATATATATATATATATATATATATATATATATATATATATATATAAAAGTAAAGGTGACTGTTAAAGTGAGTTGACCGAAGGGCCTGTTGACCGATCGCTATGATGCCTTCTGACCATCAGGGTGAAGATGCCCAAACAGGAGCTTCCCCTGGTGGCCAGTGCCCTCTCACAACCAACCTCTTGTGGCCAGCCAACTTCCAGCAGTCTATCCCCCCCAGCTGGCTGGCCCCAATTTGCCCCAATTGCCAGGCAGGCTGAGGGACTCCACTTGTGCACAAATCCGTGCACTGGGCCTCAAATTCATACATAAAATGCACTGATTAAAAGACCCCTTCCTGCCGAAACCAGTTTGGCTCAGTGGTAGAGCGTCGGTCTGCGGACTGAAAGGTCCCAGGTTCAATTTCGGTCAAGGGCATGTACCTTGGTTGCGGGCACATCCCTGATAGGGGGTGTGCAAGAGGCAGCTGGTCAATGTTTCTCTCTCATCGACATTTCTAGCTCTCTATCTCTCTCTCCTCCTCTCTGTAAAAAAAAAAAAAAAAAAAAAAAAAAAAAATCAATAAAATATATTTTAAAAATAAAAAAAATAAAAAAATAAAAGACCCCTTCCTGCCCCAGCTGGTTTGTTTCAGTGGATAAAGTGTTGGCCTGTAACTGAAAGGTCCCAAGTTCTATTCCCATCAAGGGCACATGCTGGGATGGCAGGCTAAATCCCTAATAGGGGGCATCTAGGAGGCAGCCAATCAATGATTCTCTCTCATCATTGATATTTCTATCTTTCTCTCCCTCTCCCTTTCTCCCTGAAATCAATAAAGATATATTTAAAAAAGACCTCTTCTAAGTTTATAACTTATGGATTTGGCATACAATATATATTCTAGAGAAATAGTTATACAGCTATATTCTATACTCAAATGTAGAAGGGTATTCTATACTTGTGCTGCCAAATTAGAACTCCAAAATATATTGTGAGAGGAAGAGAGTTAAAGAATAATATCTACATTATTACACCATTCAAGGAAAACTAATGAAGTAGTCAGACCATATACTTTTAAGACCATATTGGAAATAAGATGAGTAATAAAATGATCAGAAAATGGATAATTCCTGATAATGGAGTGAAGGGGATTTGCGAGTTAGGATATACAGAATTGGTGGTAATGTTTTAAGGCCATGGGTTCATGTTTTATTTGTATAATTAAAATAAAGAAGACAATGTACTTAATGAGGGAGAGAGAGAAAACAGGAACCTCCTAGGACTGGAGACAGTGGAAAAATAAATTTAGATTAATAAGGGAACCAGTAAATGTTGGAATTAGTAATAATTCCTTAATTTCAATAGGCTAGAAAAAGGGGATTTATGCTTACAGAGAAGTAAGTAGAATTGCTGATAGAACATAAATATTTAAAGGCATGGGATCAGGAAAGAATTTTTTATTGTTAAGTGTCTGGATTTGGGAGTATCTTCTAAAACATATTAAATAATAATTTTTGAAACATCCTTAGTCTAATTAATATCACCTAACTAACCTCTATATGAAAACAATTTTGATGTAGGTGTTAAAGTCTTCTACATATTACTAAAACGTTGGACATGTTAGTATCTTCAGTGTATTTAAAAAGCCATCTGTTTACTATGTGTACCCTAGAGCTCACAGAGTGAATGAAGGGCATGCTTTCCTCTAAATCACATTTAAGAATAAACATACAATAAATATTTAAGATAATACAAAGTTTAGTACTTAACTCTGACATATGGAAAACTAATTATTGGAGAATGTGGTAGAACTGAGCAGAAGTGAATATTAAAACTATATGTTTAAGGAAATTTTGTCCCTTAAATTAACGTGTAAAAATCAAAATCATAGACAGCAAACTTTATTTTCTTCTTTATTTTTCGTGAACAGTTATCAGTATCCTACATTAATTTACCAGCATAGATTTTACAATAAAAATAGAAAATATATTTTCTATCATATATACTGTGACAATATCTTTAACATATTAGCATTCATCAATGACATTTTAGTCTCCTCAATATATTTTTACTTATGTTGTGAGAAAAATAAATGCAATAGAGAAATAATTAACAATTAATTGCATAAGAAATTAATCACAGAAGATAATTAGAAACTCATTATTTTTTACTTATTAAGCAGTACATGATCCTAACAAGTTTTTAGAAGAATATATAAGAATTGCTTTTGAAATATAAGAATTTACCTTTCTTTTGACCTGAGAATATAAATTAGGATACTCAGTAAAGGGCAACTCATTAAGGAGACATATCAATAATGCATTTTGACTATAATATATTAAAATTCCAAGTATAATATCAACCTTGAGTAAATGTAGAGAACATTTCCTGCCAGCTAAGTTCACCATAGCTTTTCTTATTTTATCTTCCTAAACAGAATGCTGAGAATTTTTGTAGTTATGATTTACTATTTTACTTTATATAATCTGTTTTTGCTTTTCCCTAGTGATACTGTAACTCTTAAGGATCAGGTATTATATATCTTTGTATGCATGTAGAATCTATGATCCTATACTCAGTATGTATGCATAATAAATATTAAGAATCATAAATTTATTAACCTGGTAGGAATTATAAAATAATACTATTAAAATTTTCTGACTAAAGAAAAACCTGAGACCAAATAAGTTTAAAGTATTTAGTCAAGATTAGCTATTTGTAATCTGATTGATTATACTCTTACCAAAATAAAATTCAAATAAATTATACCTTTCACATTAGACACTTCAAAAGAACAATTTTCATTGAATAGTTAAATGTTCAATATTATAATGCATCAAAAGACCTTATCTTATAAAATATATGTTGAGACATCTAAAACTTTTGAGAATTAAAGACGTTAGACAAAATCCCCTAGTAGTCGTCATTAAACAGACATTACTCAGAAATAGTATTTATTGCAGGCATCCATAAGTATCTTAGTGTAACTGTAATGATTATTCCTTGTAATATAATTTCATAGGGACATGCCTACTATGATTTTTTCCAATTTCATTTTGATCAAGAAGCAAAATTGTTTTATTTCATATCATCATCAATGTTTCAGGTGTCTATGTCAATAAGCCAGTGGTGGTCAACAACCCCCCTTACTAAAACTTAGTGGCATATAACAAATGTTTTCTATTGTTGTTGTTTTTCTCTTAAATAGTCACAGGTCAGTGGAGAAATGGCAGCATCTCCAAACTTCAGGTTGGAGGTGTGCATGTCATGGGGAGGTAGGGCTCAGTTTCGATCTGGAGTCCTATTGTTTAGGTGAAATGGCCCTATTTTATATCTTCCCCATTAACAGGCACTACTATAGGATAAAATTTCCACCAAACTAGTTAAAGAAGCAAGGAAGACTTTCTTCAACACCACTGCAACAAGGAAGACAGATTGAACTAAACTCTAAACACACATAGGGAACTGATGATGTATAGCCAACAGGCAAGTTGAAGAGTCAATCAATAGAAAATTACCATGAGAAAATTGATTAACTATTAAGGGTGAGGGAGAAATAAACTTGATTAGATGTCAAAGTGGAGTAAGAAAGCTTCTCTGAAAATAAAAGGTTGCAAGATCCTCCATCAACTCCCTTATCAGGATTCTAAAAAACAACAACAACAAAACAATAACAACAACAACACACACACACACAAACAAACAAACAAACAAAAAAAGAACAACAAAAAAAATGGGCTTAGAAGGAAGAAGGCCTAGTCAAAAAAGAGGACTTAAAGGAGGTTGAGTGAAGTTTGTTCAAGAATGGAATCCTCATAAGGGCACAAGAACTGTCATTGATACTCTCAGACTGTGTTTTTCATAAGACAGTGGTAGAAACACAAGACAACCTCCTTGCACAAACACATTGTAAGCCTATGCCTATGTTTATATCAGGTTTGTTAACATGGCCCAAAAAGAAACACCATTCACTTACAGGAGGCAGAGGGGAATTAATGTTTACTAAATTTTAGTCCACACTATCACTGGATAAGATCCCTCACTCTGTTTTCAGAAAAACTTCCAAGTTAATGGATTTTGATAGCAGGACATGTGGAATATTCACATTTTACATTTAGTGGCTTATATCTGAGTTGCTTTTGGTTATAACTCAGTTTATGTCTACAAGTCAGAAACCAAACAGAATGAACAAGCCCACATGGATTTAGTGATATGCTTCTCAGAAGGAGGGGGAAGACCAAAGACCCAGGGTACAAACATGTGATTTTCCCAATTGACCAAAAAGAACCACATGACCAAGCCTAATATCAAGAGCATGGCCAGATAGATTCCTCCCACAGGGAGTACTTTTTGCCATATGGCAGTGGGCAGAGATGTGTAATCATCTGGCAGGTGAGGAAAAAATGATTTGGAAGAATTTTCTTAGAAGTAATAAAAATATATGCATAAACTTTCATAAAAGCCAAATGAAAATGGCTTCATTTAAAGATATACTAGTAATGCATGGGGTATTTTATATTTTATGTTTATTCTTCAAAAGGAAGAGAAACTATTTTAAGTAATTCATTTAAAATCCAAAGTTCTGAATTGACGTCAATGGAAAGCTTATTTTGAAAGCTTCTAGGGTTCTTTTAGTTCTTGAGGTCAACAATTAAATGACATGAGTTATATAGAGTCTTATTGGGCTCCGGGACGTTCTATATGGATTTTATAAACACTGAAGATGTTGGGAAGCTCATTCCCCTCCTCTTTTCTATTAGATCAAAAACATAGAACTCCTGCGATTTTTGTTCCATCAAAATCCTACTGAAAAATACATAAGTTTGGCTTCTTGGGCACAGAAAACTATCCTTTAGATATATAAGGAGAAAATCTGAACTATAGGAACTCAGACATCTCTGTAAAAAATAATATCAAAGACAGTGACATTGGGTACCTTTGGGAGAGAAACCTGAATATTTAAATTTAGAGTTGGAAGAGAATGTCTTTCCCCTGCACACTATTTTGTGCATTTTCAATAGTGTACTGTATGCTTGTATTGCCTGTTCAAACAAACAAAAACAAGTACACACCTACATTGAATTACACCCTTTCAGGGACCCATCTTTTTCACATCTCCCAGCTTCTTCTTTTACCACTAGTGCTTTGATTGTAAAGAGTGGATATTTAGTTAGTAATCAGTTATATTTCTATTCAAATGCTACCAAAATAAACGCATTTTTATTTTCAGTCTCTGGTTGTTGTTGTTGTTGTTTTTCTTCTGTTTTCTCTATGTTTCTTTTACTATATTTTCTTAAAATTATTACATTACACAAGTATAATCCTGGATGGGTAGCTCAGTTGGTTAAAATGTCATCCTGATACAGTAATAACGGGACTTTGATCTCCAGTAAGGGCACATATAAAATCAACCAATGAATAATTAAATAAATGGAAAAACACCTCTCTCTCTCTCTCTCTCTCTCTCTCTCTCTCTCTCTCTCTCTCTCTCTCTCTCTCTCTTCATTCTTCTCTCTCTCAAACCAATAAATATATAAAAATAAAAAAAATTCCACAAGTATTTTCAGATAGATAATAACTGCTTGGTAAACTTTGCTCTAAAATTTAGATTGGAAATCATTTTCAAGAAGGCCCTTCTGAGTGAATGTAAGTAGCATGGGAAAATGAAAGAAAAAGCAAGGTGATTTATTGCCAAAGTACAAATCTAGACAGAACATGATCAAACTTGAGAAAAATATAGTTGCTATTTCATAATATGCAAAGTGATTATTTGTTTTGGTTCCATTCTACACATCTAAAATGACTGGTATACCAAATACACACTGTCATTATTTATCATTCTCTCCAACTTTGTAAATAAGCAATTACATTTCATATAATTCTACTTAGTGGCTGAAAAAAAATTAAAGTAACAACTTCCTTTTCCAATATGTTTATCATAATATGTTTAAATAAAAATGATAATGATTTATTTTCAAGCTGAATATGTTAGTTGATGTTTGAAATTTACAAAAAGGTTCAAGATGCTATGTAGTTCTTATCTTTACTGTTTTTGATCATATATTTAAAGCTTGCCAATGGAGATTTTTATTTAAGACATTTTGTTGTGCATAAAATCTTATAATTGCTTAGTTATTATTAAATCATTATTGGTCCTATGTATACAGAAGTTAAAAATGTTCTAAAATTAAAAATGCTAATTATGGCTCTTATCATACTGACATACTGTATTAAGCAGTCAATATTAAAATAATCAAGCCATCAACTACATAGATAAGACTAAAATTATAATTTCTCAACATAAATGTATATAAATTACTAAACATTTGCTTTAAAAATACCTACAACACTGGTTGATTGGTTTAGTTAGTTGGAGAACTTACAGGAGACAACTGATCCATCTTTTCTCACATTGTTGTTTCCCTCTGTGTTACTCTTTCTATAAACATATCTTTAGGTGAGGATTAAAAAAAACTTATAATATACTATCATATTTACCAAAAATTAAAAAAAAACAAAACCACACCTCATTTTCGCACTTGCTACAAAACAAATCACAGATGCCTATTTATCATAATGACTTAAAACAACAACCATTTGTTTGTCTCACAATTCTGTAAGTTAGAAATTTGTTCTGGGGTACATTAGAAGATTTTTGTTTTTTCCAGTCTTGGCCTGACTCAGCTGATTATTGCCAAGGTTGCAATAGCTATGGGTGGCTATCTAACATGGCTCAGCTGAGATGGCATATGCATTCCTTGTGCCTCTATTTACCAGAAAACTAAATACACACACATACACACAACACTGCACATGAAAGAGTTGGCAGTGGCCCAGAGAACAGCAAGAGGGCAAGCTCGAATGTTCAAGAACTTACAAGCAATTACTTCTGTCATATTTGCTATTGGCTATTGGATATATTTAATCACATATCCAACACAATAATAACAGTGGGTAGACACCACTGAAGGAGTGGATAAGAGAGATCTGAACAAAACAAAAGGCATGATTACCACAATCTTACCACAGTCACAAACATTGTAGTTGCCTTCCTTCTTTCCTTCCTTCCTTCCTTCCTTCTTTCCTCCCTTTCCATTCTTTCTTCCTTCCTTCCTCCCTCCCCTTCCTCTCTTCCTTCCTTCCTTCCTTCCTTCCTTCCTTCCTTCCTTCCTTCCTTCCTTCCTTCCTTCCTTCCTTTCTTCCTTCCTTCCTTCCTCTTTCACTTTTTCGTTCCCTCCCTCCTTATTTCCTTCCCTCTTTAATTTTACCTTCTGGTTTCCCATAGCTGTATTTGCCTTCTTTACTGATTTAATCCTTACCTCTGATTTCCCATGTAAATTTGCATTTCTCTTGTGTTTAGAACACTGTTTTCATCCAATAAAATATATATTTTTTACTTCTCACTTAGTAAGCTTTCTGTATAGCATCCAAATCACTCTCTGCATCAGTGAATGGCTTATTCTGAATGAGTTTTTTTCTACATGACATGGGTACAAGGATGACATTTCCCAAATCATCATGTAAGAAATAAATCCTGTAACTACCTCCCATTGGGAACCATTAAGCTGCTATCACAGTAGTTCAGAGTCAGCTTTCTCGCCTATAATATTAAAGATTACCCTCCATTCCCTGAGGAATACCTTAAGTTGGGTACTATCTCACACTTGGCAACCTTAAGTAGCAGCTCTTAGCAAAAATATTTTAAAAAGCACTCTCCATTATACCCAGTCCTCTTATTACAATATGGACTACAGCTCTTATCACAAACTGTGTCAACACATAATTAACCTACTAAATGGTAAGTGCAGGAAGGAAATGTAGTGAAATAGAGTAAGAACTCAGACATTTTAATAAAAGTATGTTTTCATTCAAAACACCGCAGTAGCAAACAACAACAAAAGCAGCAAGAGGAACTTCAAATTTTATTCAAAAAGAGAATTTTAAAAATGAAGATGTTGAAAATTACCTTTCAAATAATTTTCTCTGTTCTCTTTACCAATTAATGCTAAATAACTATACACTAAATTTTGATTAGGCAGGCTTGTACATAAATTCTGGACTGCTGTGTCATTAGAGGAACTCTGGGTATAAGAGATAATATTTCTCACTCATGAATTTTTTTCCCCCTGAAAGATATGGCTTATATTTAGGGAAAATGATGCTAACATATTCATAGTGTGTGGAAGTTGTCATCTTCCAGTTCAATTGATTTTACACAAAGGTGGTAAGGTAATTCAATGAGAAAAGAATAGCTTTTCTCAACAAATGGTGCTGGGAAAATTGGATACCTTCATGTAAAAAGATGAAGTTAGCACTTACCTCATATCATACACGTTTTTAAATTCCAAATGAATCATGCTCCAAAATTTAACATCTAAAGCAATGAAACTTTTAGAAGAATGTACAGGAGAAAATCTTTATGTCCTTGGACCAGACAAAATTTTGAGACACAATACCAAAAGCCCAAGTCATATTTAAATAAAAGAAAAAAATAAAGACAAATTGGAATTCTTCAAAATTAAAAAACAAACAAAAGAAGTTTTGTACTTCAAAAGACACCCTTAAGAAAATTAAAATACTGATAGAAAATATTTACAAATCACATATTTCTTAATTTTCAGAATATGAAGAACAATGTTACAATGATAAGAAGACATACCCCAATTATAAATGAGCAAAAAAATTGATGACATTTCACCAAAATAGATACATAAATGGCTAAGAATAACATGGAAAGATGCTCATGTTCAACAATGTTAATTATTAGAGAAATACCAATGAAACCACAATAAGAAGCCACTTCTCCCCACTAAAATGGTTAAAATAAAGAGTTAGATAATACAGACTACTGGAAAGGGTGTGAACAACTAGAATCCTCTTCCATTGCTGGTGGGAATGTACACAGTCACTTTGAAAAAACAGTGTGGTGCTTTCTTTAAAAGAAATTAATACGTGTTGAGCTGGTGTTGCTCAGTGGTTGAGCATCGATCTCTGAACCTGGAGGTTACAGCTCATGCCTGGGTTGTGGCCTTGATCCTCAGTGAGTGACATGCAAGAGGCAGAAAATCAATGATTCCTTCACATCGTTGATATTTCTATCTCCCTCTCCCTTCCTCTCTGAAATATATATATATATATATATATATATATATATATATATATATATATATATATTTCAGATATATATATCCATCCCAATGATTTCATTTCTACAAATCTTGCAAAGAGAATGAAAACATATTTTATACTAACACTCAACAGTGGAAGTTAAAAAGTGGAAAAATATAATTAAAAAGTGGGAAAAATCCAAATGCTTATCAACTTGTGCTTGAATGAACAGAATATGGTATATACAAACAATAGGATACTATTCAGCAATATAAATCGAATGTCTTACCTCTGCTACAAAATGGATGAAGCTCAAAATATTATGCTAATTTAAAGAACTCAGATCAAAGGACTGTTATATTGTCTGAGTCCATTTATACTAAATGTACAGCAGGGCAACATATAGAGATGGACTAAGTGGTCACTTGGGGTTGGGATGGGACTGAGGATTCACTGACTGCAAATTGGCATCAAGGATCATGTTGAGTGATTTGCATGTTTTAAATTGAATTGTGGTGTTGCTTGCACAACTGTATACATGTATTACAACATATTAAAATGTATACTTAAAATGGGTGGATTTATGGACCTTAATTATAATTCACTAAAAATGTTGAAAAATAAAGACTATCAGGAATTGTGAGAATTTTTTTTTAAATGGAATTGTCAAGGAAATGAGAACTAATATTGGCATATGTTACTGATCTGACATTGGAAGAAAAACAAGCTTGTCTCCTCTAAAACCAACCATTGTTCATATCATGCATAACAGCAATGGAGAGAATATGTTTTTTTTTTTCGTTTTGCAATATCAATTTTGGCATAATTATTCTGCAGGTATAAAGCTGTTCCATTTCATATACAAGGTGTGGTAAAAGTAGGTTTACTTTTGTGAGTATTTGAAACAGTATATTTTTGCATTATTACTTATTAATTATTCTATTACTTTAATATGAACAACTATAAACCTACTTTTGTGCTCCCCCTTGCATATATTGTTTGGGCACTTATAGTATCAGAGAAACTTCTAAGTATTTTTATGCAGATGACTTTATCTTTTGACTATTCCAATTATTGAAAGGTTGACTTTAAGCTGTAACTTCTGTTATTGAGTACAAATTTGTCCTTTGAAACTAAGCACTCCTAGTCAGATGTTTATTCCACATTGACACAGGTAAATTAATAGTGTTTTGTTTTGTTTTCAAAATATATTTTTATTGATTTCAGAGAGGAAGGGAGAGGGAGAGAGAGATAGAAACATCAATGAGCTAGAATCACTGATCAGCTGCTTCCTTCATACCCACACTGGGGATGGAGCACACAACCCAAACACATGCCCCAATTTAACCCTGACCTCCTGGTTTATAGGTTGATACTCAACCACTGAGCCACTCTAGCTGAGCAATTAATGGTGTTTTTTATCTTAACTCTTTCCCCCAAGTTCTTCATTAAATCTTGGAACTTTTTGAAGAGATATTTCTTTTTATTGGACTATAACTCTATTCAACCATTTCAATCGTCTGCTTTTTTTTTGGCAGTCATATCTTACTTTAATCATATTGAGCTTATAGGGAAGTAAAACTCTCATTTATACTCATGCATGATGCTATTTAGACAGGTCTTTATTACCCAGGACTTGTAGATTTGAGTTAAGCAGCAGTAAAGAAATCTGACATCCTAAAATTTGTCATTTTGCAATGTAATGATTTCCACTATCCCTTAAGAGTTTGCTCTAATCATCTTTTTATTGCAAATGGAATGAAATCTGGTTGGCCATTTATCAGAAACTCTGCCTATCCATGGGTTTCCTTGATAAATAAGCTGACTTTGAATGGGCTATTTATCATGTGGAGCCCCCTAAAAAACTCCAAGAAGAGTGAGTTTGTACATTGTCTTGTTCCAATAAAAATCCAGATGTCCAGTCCAAGACTAAATAGAATGATGATGCAACAGCCATATTTGTATTGTGTTGGTTTATTTTTATGGCCTTATCATGTTGTTGTTTTAGAATGAGACACTCTTATCCATCTCTCCCTACTTCAAGATTTCATTATTTCAGGAGTAGTCTTGAGAATTTGGCTTAGCTCTCTTAACAAAGCTGAGCGTATAACATCACTAAATAAGGAAAATAAATTTTACTGATTTACTGCCTTCATATTTTTTGTATTTATAAATGTAACCTTATCCAAGAGTAGACATAATTGGGTTGTAACTTGGGCTCTTCCCTGGTGAAATAAAAAACAGGCCAGACACTAAGACATGGGAGGTTGCCAAAACCGGTTTGGCTCAGTGGATAGAGCATTGCCCTGCGGATTGAAGGGTCTCAGGTTTGATTCTGGTCAAGGGCATGTACCTTAGTTTCAGGCACATACCCAGTAGGGGGTGTGCAGGAGACAGCTGATCAATGTTTCTCTCTCATTGATGTTTCTAACTCTCTATCCACATGGGAGGTCAAGGAACAGCTGTCCGATTGGTAAGTGGCAGGTTTAATAAGCAAGGGGATTCAAGAGGTTTATTTGGGCCACACAAGCCTATCAAATCTCCACACCACCTGCCAGAGCATTGAGTTTAAATAGAGGCCTTACCTGTGTTCAGTCATGGACACAGTCCTGATGGTCTCAAAAACACTTTACAACACCCCAGTGGAGGGAGCTGTGGGATAAAAGCATTTTCCAAGCACAGTGGAGGGATGAGGAGCCTCTGATTTCCTGGTCCAGCTCTCAGCTCAACAGGAGGTCACATGTTCTGGATGACTTCCTCCCACACTTCTTGGCTTCTTTAAACTAGAGACACTCTAGATTTGTTTTATTATATCATGCAGAGTTAGACAGAGTTGCAGGAGCAAATAAGTGAGATACATAGCCTCTTCTCACATCCTACCTAATAAAAGAGCAATATGCAAATTGCTGATACCTCCACTATGTCCACAAGCCAATCAGGAGTGAGTATGCAAATTAACTCAACCAAGATGGCTGCAGCTATGGAGCTAGTAGGAGGCTTAGGTTTCCCTGGTGATGGGAGAAACCAAACTTCCTGGCCTGCCTGGCCTCCGCTCAAGGATACAAAATTTCAATGATAGAAGATTAATAAATCACAGATACCAGGGCCTCTGCTTGGGTCACCGGGGGTGTGGCTGGCCTGAAAACCGCCACAGGCCCCTCGTCCAGGCCATCCCACACCTCAAGGGAACCCCCACCTTGATCTGGGACACCCTTCCAGGCAAACCAGTCAGCCCCCAACTGTGCATCAGGCCTCTATCCTATATAATAAAAGAGTAATAGGCAAATTGAGCATCACTCCAACACACAAGATGGCTGCCCTTATGTGGTCAAAGATCTTGCTCCCATGAGGACACAAGATGGCTGCCACAAGATGACCAGCAGGAAAGAGACTAGGTCTACAAGGGAGGGCAGTTGTGGGCGATTAGGTCAGCAGGGGAAGGCAGTTGGGAGGAACCAGGCATGCAAGGGAGGGCACACGGGGGAAATCAAGCCTGCAGGGGAGGAGAGTTAGGGGTGACCAGGCTGACAAAGGAGGTAAGTCGGGGTGACCAGGTCTGCAGGGAAGGGCAGTTTGGGGGAACCCAGGCCTCCATCGGAGAGCAGTTGGGGGGGACCAAGCCTGCAGGGGAGGGCAGTTAGGGGAGGGCAGTTAGGGGGTGATCAGGCTGGCAGGTAGAAGCGATTAGGGGCAATCAGGAAGGCAGGCAGATGAGTAGTTGGGAGCCAGCAGTCCTGGATTGTGAGAGGGATGTCTGACTGCCAGTTTAGGCCCGAGCTGAGGTACACCACCCCCACCCATGCACAAATTTTGTGCACTGGGCCTCTAGTATCATATATTATAACTTCTTTGTGTTCCCTTTTCCATTTTTTCTTCCTGCTTATATATTGCTGTGTAAAAACAAAAAAAAACAACAAAAAACAAACAAACAAACAAACAAAAAACACATTAATTTCTCCAATTCTGATTGTTCTATTTCAGTAGTAGACATTTGACTATAAAACCTAACATTATAATAAGCAGTTGCCCAGTTGGTGTTGCTCAGTGGTAAAGCATCAATCTATGAACCAGGAGATCATGATTTGATTCCTGGTTAGGGCACATGCCCAAGTGTGGGGCATGCAGAAGGCAGCCAATCAATGATTCTCTCTCACCATTGATGTTTTAATCTCTCTCCTTCTCCCTTTCTCTCTGAAATCAATAAAAAATATATATATTTCAAAGCAACAGCAAAAACAAAAACCTAACAACAACAAGCTGTATTTTGTGGTCTTCCCCAATATTTCAGAACCTATTAATATTGTTCATATATCTTGTGTTCTTTATTTTCACATATTTACTAATACTTTGGTTGCCCCCAAAATATACCTAACCAGAATTTCCCCCATTATGGGGAGTAGTAGGTGGTAGGAAGGTGAGAGTTGGGATTTTACTGATTAATGGCATCTCATGGGCTAAGGAGAAAGTTTATTATCAGGTGGTGCTAAATTAGATAACTCAGTTTAGGCAGGTGTCATTTTGAGAAAAAACAAAACAAAACAAAACATTAGAATGAGGTCCTCTGAGTATGAATCATGATTCTAAATCCTGAAACTTATTGTCCAAGTGACCTTGAGCAAAGGATATTTCTCCTTTGAGCCCCAGTTATATCATCTATAAAATGGCAATTATAAATATCTTCTTACATTATTGTTTGGCATCTAAGTGAGGTAGTATTTACTTAAAACATACACAATCTTTAAAAATTTGTTTATTCCATATAATGCTGATCAAGTCAGAACATTACTGAAGTACTAGGTAGGTCTGATCTCTACCTGTTTGCATCCTTGCTGAGTTTGAAGTTCACTGTTTTGTGACAAAGCCCTCTATTAGTTGCATCCTTTTCTTTTAAAATATTATGTTTGTTTCTGTTCCTAATGGAGATACGTTGATGATCTAGGGAAAAAATGATATTTCATTGTAAGATTACTTAGTTTGTACATATTGGTAAAATATGTAGTTGCTAAATTTCTGAGGAACAGAAACTTCCTACTTAATCCCCAAATGCTTGCTGTTTTACATTCACCATTCACCTCTAACAACAGAGCAATGTACACTGTTGAATTCAATAATGATTTGTTTAATGAATTATTAAAATACCAGTCAGTTCATGATGGAAAAATGCTGTTTCTTAATAATCAAGATTTTCCCACCATTGATATCAAGAATTATAAGGCTGCTATGTTTAGATTTTATATTCATATGGGAATAAAGACATATTAGATTCAAGCATTAGAGTTTAGTAATTATGAAAATAAGCTCTTGAGTTCAGCTGCCATGATTCAAATCCAGATTCCAATGATTACTATGTTTATGACCATTATCCGTCATTTAACTTCTCCAGTACTTCCTTTCCTCATTTTAAACTGCGAAAAATAATATTATCGCCTTCACACATGCCATGCCAATATATGTGACATATTTAACCCTGAGCAGACATCTAGTTAGTGCTCAGTAGATACTAACCCACTTATTAGTCATAGTTTTTGTAGTGTTTTATTATGATGATTGGTCAAATCTCCTATTCAGCTACCCTCTGGCAATTGGTTCTGTTCACTTATTTCAAGTCATCCACTCACCCTAGACAATGTGGATATTTTACTTTATTTTAAATCCCAAAATATGTGATCTCACAGTACTGTGAATTTATCTTCCCAGTCTTCCCCTCGTTATTGGCCTAAATGTTAGCTTAGGCTATCGGATGACAGTTAACCTTTTCTTGAACCCTCTGTTTTTAGTTGCAGCCTCCAGGGGCAAGCCCATGGGATGTAATTGTCTTCCTTGTTAAGGATGAACAAGTGAGTGCGGCTGGGCTTTGCTTACAGCCCTCAGGCTACTTTTACACTGAAAACAATGGTGGCAGTCACTGTGCCTGAAAATGTCAAGATCTCCAAAAAAAGAACTCAGTCTGCATAAATAAGGAAAGGGAGCATCTGGCCTTTGGATGGAAAATTTTTGGAGGTATTCTATATACTTCTCTAGAAATCCCAATAGAGTCACACCATGCTACTCACAGGAGCCACTTTGGTCACGTGCCTTTGCGCTGGTTCTGGACGTCAGCTGGTGCATAAACTGTGCACATTAGCCTTTGATCCAGCCTCTGCTTTAAAGTTAAAACAAGCAATGATGCGTGATCTCCAAGATTTAAAACACTATTCCGTGTATTCCTTCTAAATTTTTCTTCTTTCTACTATCTACTCCCATGGTTCAATGAAATGCTTTTATTTAATCTCATGGGATGTCTTACATTTTTTTTCTTTTTAAAACATTTCTATTTAACAATAAACACTACATTAAAGTGGCAAAACAAAGATGAAGAACATGTGATATTTACTCTAGACATGCAAAACACCTGCTAGGCAATCTCAGGTTTTTGCTGCTTTAAGCTCAGGTGAGAATGCATTAGATTTTATTATCCTGTATAATAAAACCCTAATATGCAAATCGACCAAACAGTGGGATGACTGGTCACTATGAACTGACCACCAGGGAGCAGATGCTCAATGTAGAAGCTGCCCCCTAGTGGTCAGTGTGCTCCCACAGGGGGAGCACTGTTCCAGAAGCCTGGCTCATGGCTGGCAAGTGCAGCACTGGTGGCAGGAGCCTCTGCAGCAGCACTAAGGAGCAACGAGCAGAGTGCTAGGGAGCAGCAAACAGTGGACGGTAAGGATCAAGGGGTCCTGTACTTCGAGAGGGCACAGGTCAGGCTGAAGGACCCCCTACCTCCAGTGCATGAATTTCATGCACTGGGCCTATAGTTTCAATATAATCACTAGCCCTTCTAATACTTATTTTCCTCTAGGAAGGCTATGCATCTTTGTGATGTTGGCATCACTTTTAGTAACGTGTCTGTGAGTGGTCAAGGAGCTATAAGTAGAAGTGATGTTTATTACTCCTGAGAAAAGTGTTGTTTGAATGAGATCTCCTGGTTTCTATGTGTCCTCACTCTCCCCTATGAGATTGGAAATGTCTCATTGACCAGGAAGGGTCCAGGATTAAAGAAGTTGTGAATCAAATCTACACTTGACTAATAATGGACAGGTCAAGGAGACAAAGTTACTTATTAAGAGATGGCTACAAAAATCCATGGTGAAAAGATGAGAGCTTAAAGCAAAGCAATGATAATTGTGGGTAAAATAAATGATAAAATGATGCTTTAATATTATTTTGGCAGTCAAGTTGATGGCACTTGATGATTCATTGAAAGTAGGTGACAATACTTGAGTTATGGCCCGGATTACATCATATTTTAATTTTTCACAGCCTGTGATGAATTTTTCATTTTTAATTGTCTATCTGGGTCTCCTTTGCCAACAGAGTGATCTGACAATAGCATAATTTTGATGATGCCATTCCTTTTCTAAACAGTCTTCCATGTTTTCCCATTGCTATATAACTAAACTCTAGCTTCTTAGCCTTAATTATCTCTAATTATTTTTAATATTCATTTCCTACTTTTCAGGGAATTCCTTCCTTAAAGAAACCCTACTCATTTTATTCCCCTCCCCACCAAAATTATTTTTAATTTCCAGTTAATTGCCTTGTCCTAGTCCGCATGTTTGTTTGTTTTAGCACTTATTTCCTTAACTCTAATTATGCTAATTCTTCTTATGTGCTTTAATCAGGGTAGACTAGGTTATCCGACCCCAAAACTTCAGTGGCTTGCAGATCAAACTTTATTTTCTTCTTAAGCTACATTTTTATCTTGGGAAGCTAAGACTCCAGTGTTCTCTCCATTCAACAATCTAGCTGAGACTAAAGCCTCTGTATGAAGTGGGTACAAATTTATATTTGTTCTTCAATATTCTGCTTGGAAATGAGAATGCTGTATTTCATTCCTATCAAAGCAGGTCATATATCAGGACTAAAGAGGAGAAGTATATTTCTCCCCTCAGGGTGGGAAAGCAAAATTCCATAAAAAACTCACATCGATATAATTTACCACATCACTTCCAATCTATTTCAAATTCTGTTGTCTTCATTAATCTAAGCCTTCCTGCCTCATCTTCAAATGCTATTTCTTTCAGAACTCTTGTCATTTGAACTAATTACATAACATATATTGTAATGCAGACAGTGGTTGACATATATTTCTTAAAGTGACAGATATTAAACATTTTAGGCTTCAGGAGTGGCAATTACTCCTGCAATTGTGGTGCACAAGCAGTCACAGAAAATACGGAAAGAAAGATTGTGACTGTGTTACAATAAAACTTTACTTAAAAAGTAGGTACTGGTCTGGAACAGTAGTTTGCAAATCCCTTCTTTAGAGCAATGACTCTAAAACATGTGTGCATTGGGGTCATCTAACAGATTTCTGGGTAGCACCTTAGAATTTCTGATCCAACAGGAATGGGGAAGGGCTTGATAATTTGCCTTTTTAATAAGTTCCCATGTGATGCCATCGCTACTTGTCTACCATTGACTAACAAAACAGTGTTCTGTATTCCATGACTTGTCATTTGTAAATTCAAATAAATAAATACACTTTATTTTAAAATTAAGACATAGCCAAAACCGGTTTATTATAGCTCAGTGGATAGAGCGTTGGTCTGCGAACTGAAGGGTCCCAGGTTTGATTCCAGTCAAGGGCATGTATCCCCAGTAGGAGGTATGCAGAAGGCAGCTGGTGGATGTTTCTCTCTCATCGATATTTCTATCTCTCTATCTCTCTCCCTTCCTCTCTGTAAAAAAATCAATAAAATATTAAAAATAAATAAATAAATAAAATTAAGACATAAATATGGGTCCTGGCCGGGTAGCTCAGTTGGTTAGAGCATTGTCTCTATACACCAAGGTTTTGGGTTCCATCCCCTAACAGGGCACATACTAGAATCAACGGATGAATGTAAAAATAAGTGGAACAACAAACAGATCTCTCCTCTTTCTCTAAAAGCAATCAGTAAAATTTTTTTAGAAAGCAATAGATAATGTTTATATTTCCCATTTCATCAGCATATTCCTTTCTTCACAAAAGCCAGGTGACTACACTCTTCCAGAGAAAGTGCTGAATAAAAATTTATTGGCTACATGAGTGAGTTATAATAAACTGAGTGCTTCCTTTTTTTTATATAGTGACAAGCATACAGTGCTGTAAATATTGCACATTTCTATGCCTCTGTCACATGATGGACAGGTAACAAAATTGTTTTGTTTGTAAAGTGTCCCCAAGCTATTTCAACTTGTCAGGACTCACAAAGCTTGGCTACACTTAAAATGCATCCATCCATTTGTATTATTTCAGTGGAACAAAAAGATTTTACAAAGACACATTAATTTTATTCTTATGCAACAATGACATTGAAAAAATATTCTTACTTGTGCAGTGGTTCAAGCTACCAATCCTACTTTTATTTCTCCATATTTTAAACTGCATAGAGATTCTGTACTCAAGATTTCTGACACACATTACATGATGATCCCAAATAGTGCTGCATTCTTAACATATGAATGATAAAGTGACTTAGATTCTTGGAGAGAAAATAAATGAATCCTGATGAACTCAAGTACATTTTTTGTTCGCTGTTTAGTACCCCGTTAGTAAAATTGTTAGAGGAGAGACCATGGAGCATCTTATTGCTAGTGGGCCAGAGCAAGGAGGGCCACCTCCCACATCCCCTGAGCATGCAGTGGCATTCTGCCCACCTCTCCGCAGTGGGAGCCTTTTGCAAGGTCTTGAACATGAAAGGTGCTTGTTGTTGAGATCATCGGGACTGTTTACGTGTCTGCACGCAGGTGATCCCTCTATTGAAACGCTCAGGATTCCCATGAGCAGGTGTGCAGCGTCCGGACACGCTGGCTTGTTGTAAATTCTCTGACTTTTTAAACCTGCCGTCTACCAATCTGAAGCGCAGCCCGTTAGATCTCCCTTTGCCTTCCTTGTACAGGGATGTAAAGAACGATCACCAAGAATAAAGCATGCACTGCAGTTGTGCAATGTTGGCGAACGTAGTATTGCTGTTTTCAATAGCATTGGCCTTTATTATAAGATTAAAAAAAATCATTATACTCTCCTATTAAGTTGCAGAGAATCACTCACAAACCCCCCTAACTAGAAGACATGTAATGTTAATAATAATAAAAAAAAATCTTACAATATGTTAATATACCCAAACTAGTCAAGCCAGATCCATCTGTGTAGTCTGAACCCCAGTTCCTCACAGAATCGGGACCACATTCGGTCAGCCTGGAAACGGGTAAATGAATGAGCAGCAAGTGGCTTCGGGGAAGGTTATTGCCATGTAGCACCGGATTCTTGTGCAACATTCAGAGGATCAGACGCCTCCCTGGGAAAACGGACTTGATTCCGTGGCAGTCTGAGGACCAGACACCAAGCCTCTGGCTTCTCCACTGATAGTTCTCCGATTTTCCAACAATCCCCACCTGCTCCCCAGCCCCGTGCCTTCGCCGGCCCCCACCTCCTCCAGGGCGCGTTCGGGGGAATCCCGGAGTCCCCCCAGACAATCCAAACACCAGACAGTGCACGCTAGGGGGGGAAAGCACACACAAGACACATTTCCAACACGGGATGCGATTACTTTTCACAACTCAGCGAGGCACGCCGTTTTGTTTGGAGGGCGGGGAGATGCCGGCAGGGAAGCGGCCCCCATTGGCTGGCCGCCGGCCGCTGCGGGCGCCGCGGGGAGAGCATCACTGAGCGGCCGGGAGACCAGCGCGGACGGAGCCCACGCCGGGTCCAGGCGCTTCTGAGCCGGGAGGCTGCCTCTTCCAGGGAGCAAGTGGCTGCACGGGCTGCCCCGCCGGGAGAGCCTTCTGCGAGGGAGAGACAGCCCAATGCAAGGCAGTGTGTGGCTCCCGTGATTGAAAAGGGGGAGACAGAGAGGCAGAGGCGGAGAGGAGGGAGAGACGGAGAAGGATCTCACTCACCTCCGGTGCATCGCCGGGCTGCTGCCGCTGCTGCTGCTGCTGCCGGGCCTGGAGGCTGCCATCAGGTAGGGTTTCCTCCTGCCAGGGGGACTGCATCGTGTGTGTGATCGCTTCAGGGTGCGCGCCCCAGACGCATGCATGATTAATAAAGTGTTGCCTGGCGCAGGCAGAAGCCCAAGGAGGCTGCACACAGACCTGGCGTCTGAATGAGGAGCCCGGGCAGGGTTGTGCTTTTGGGAAACTTCCCTAAGTTCTCAGCAAGTCAGTCTCCAGGCTTCAGAGGTTCCATGCAAAGGGGAGGGCGAGAAAGATTGTAGCGACCCAGGTGCGTTACTTAGCGCGGCTGAATTTTCGAATGAAAATAATTTAGGTATGCTAGGTCATTTTATAAGCGGCTTTATTGCTATCTTTTTTTTTTTAATGGCAAAATATGTAATGCTATGTTTTTAATCAGTTTCTGTACATACCTGTCTCGGCCGATTCTTGCTAACATACAAAACCTCTTCTCCGCGTGTGCATTTTACAACTTCACCCTTCATTAGAAAACAAATACAAAACGCATCTGGGAAAGAGTTGAAAGGCTTTAATAGCCAGCCTCTCAGCATGCAGCGGCCTCACCTTGCTACTACAAAACTAATTTGGGAGAAGTGGGAGAGACATAGATGACCGGAGTGCCTGTGGGTTATATAATATGCATTTCAACAATTATCTCAAGGGGATTCAGCCTTTGGTGGTATATTGAAAATTAAGACATATGTGCACGATGGAATATGCAAGCAAGCCATTGTTCAAGGAGACTTTCAGGGTTTTGTAGATATTTTTCTCCTAAATCATAACCATTTCTTTCTTTCTACACAGAATCACAGTGACTTCCCAATCTCTGTAGTCCATAGTGTTTGATGTCACTCACAGACATCTTTCTCTCTACTCTCTGGAGAGGGGGCTGACACACTTTTGGCAGATTTCTGTGACCATGTCATGATTCTCAATTTCTCACCAGGTATTTTGACGCTCATTCACAAATTGCTCAGCTGGAAAATTACCATACTTAACACTGACTGAGGGGAAATCATTTTAAATAGAGCAGGATCTGAAAACGTGTTTACAGTTTTAAATTATCCTCTACAGGACCAAAACATGATAATCCAACCATGCCAAGCCGGTATTAGTTTGCTTAATCTTTCCAGCACCCCTGATCAGTTTTAAGATTTATAAAATGATATCCAGGCACACAGCTGGATATATGGAGCCTCATCATCCAATGCCAAGGTCATTAAATGATCCTAAGTAATTTGAGAATCATTTTAATGTATATATCTTTATGATCATGTCTAGAAAGGAGTTTAACTGAATATGTTTATATTATTACCTCCTCCTCCCCCCCTACACACACACTATGATTTAAGCTGAAGATCTCTTCAGAATTGAAACGCAGGTGGTACTAGTCCTGAGCCATAAGCAGGTGCTTTACAAATTGTTTTGGAATGCTCAAGAGCACAGCTACACACAAAGTAGGAGCTTCCCCTTTGCTAAAGTGACCAGCACATAGGCTTGTTCAGTAACAAAACTGAGTGGCTGTGCTCCACTTGCTATAGAAACCACTGGAATAAAACAGAAGGTTTCATATTCCCTGGAAAACCCAATCCCAAGAGGTGTTTTCCCCTTCCTAATAGTTCTTACCTTGAAGACTGGCATCCAAGTTTAATCCTGACAATGCTAAGCCCCTTCCCCCATAAAAGCATATACCTCATTTTCTTTTCTATTGTGTTCAGCAAATCTCCCATTGCTGGATTCTTAACTTCTACTGCTGTGTACCATTTTCAGTCTGTAGGGGGAAGTTTTCAGGCCAAGAATCTTTTTTTCCCCCCTACTGGACCTCATTCCTTCCACTGATCTGCTTAGTGAGGTGATCATTTTAGATAATCCCCTCAAAAAGAATTACTATGGGAGGGGGGATGCCATTTGTTCTGTGTGTGATATGATACATAGTATGTTCTCATGACAGGAAAACCAGTGCTTAGTTTATGGTGAGAATAAAATCCCTGTTAGTGAGTCACGTGACATACTTCCACCTCAGTCTGACTGCATTCTTGAAGGATGGAGCACAAAACTGCTGTCCTTAGACAGAGCATCTTCTGCATCTGGTATTTTTGTGAAATGTATAAAATGTAATAGTGTGTGACATTGGTGGAAATCAATCAATTCTTATTTAGTGGTTGTTAAGAATTTCTGTCACTTCTACGTTGTAAAATACCCAGTGGATGAACATCAATTCAGTCTTCTTAATAAAATGGAAATTGGATTAGTCTGATTATACTGTTTTTAAATAAGATGTGAAATATTACTGTGTTTGCACACCTATGTCATTCAGATGTCATACCATTAAATCCATCTAATAATTATAATAGGAAGATGCATAGGTTGATAGTTCTCTTCAGAAGTGAGCCATGTTTTTAGGTAAAAATATAAAATCTTAGGACTCATGTAATGAGTTACTAGCCCTAGCTGGTTTGGCGTGGTGGGTAGCATGTTGGCCCGCAGACTGAAGGGTCCTGGGTTCAATTCTGGTCAAGGGCATATATCCAGGTTTCAGGATCTATATCCAGTAGGGGGCATGCAGGAGACAGCCAATCAATGATTCTTTCTTATCACTGATGTTTATATCGTTCCTCTTCCCTTCCTCTCTGAAATCAATAAGTATATATTTTAAAAGATCATTTTATTAAAAAATGAGTTACTAGTAGGCTGGGTCATAAATTCTTCATATTTTCAAAGGAAAAATGTGACTACAGATTTAAGGTAAGACATTATTCTTTTAGTCTTTTAACAAATTAAAGCTGTTTTTATAGTAATTATGTCCTGTGTTACTATGTCAGTTAACAAATCAATAGATATTTTGTTTATAATGTGACACCAATTCATGGTTCTAGTTATATTAAACTATAGGTGGAAATTATTATACCTTTCCTGATTAACAAAGATTGTGTTTTATTTTTATGAATAGGCTCGATTTATATCAAGAAAAATAAACTTAATCATTAGATAAGGGAAAATTAAGATTTTATTGGGAACTTTTACTAACACATGATAATTGAACAGTTTAAAGCATTGTAATACTTGTCTTTAAGGTAATTGCTTCTTTTTCTGAATTACTATACTAAAAGGTTGATACATTATCACCAAACATTAAAGAAAAATTGTATGTGCCTGTGAATATGAATAATGCCATTTGTGTCAAATATCAAAAAAAGTTATTCAAAGTTGTTTTTAAACATCACATGTTAACATAATTAATAATATGGTATCAATAGTTTTTGGATAAGACTAATAGAAAGTCATGACTATTGAAAAATCATGATGAACTTGACATAATGTTTATTATACAAATAGTATAAGAATCCATTTATTTAATTATTAATTAAAAATTTAATAAGCATTTGCTAAGCAATGGAAAACAGAGTCTATGTTTACTATTTTTATAAATATAGGGCCATTCAGGTTTGTATTACTTTATTCTATTACTAGTGGCCCAGTGCATGCATTCGTGAATGGGTGGGGTTCCCAGGAGGATGAGAGGGGGCTGGGACACTATTGGCCTCTGTGCAGGCGGAGGGACACCCTTGCTGGCCTGGGATTCAGATCTGTCCCCCTGACATTTGCACTGATTGTTGGGAACTACCTGGTGGCTGCTTTTGTATTGTTTCTTCCTTGTGGAGAGTCTAGGGAAGGAAAGCAGGGAGCTGCTGGAGGCTGATTTCCATGAGCCCATTGTGCAGGGCAGTGCTGATCCATTGTGCCTGACCCCTTCTTTGTAGATTGGACCTGCAGGACTACTGAGGGAGGGAGTGGCTGCCTCTGGGCTGGTGGGCCGCTGGCAAGGTTGGTCAGCTGAGTGGCGCTCCTGCTGTCTGAGCACACTGACCACCAGGGGGCAGCTCCTATGTTGAGCATCTGTCCCCTGGTGGTCAGTGTCTGTGTCATAATGACTGGTCATTCTGCCGCTTAGGCTTTTATGTAGATAGATAGATGGTTCATGGTACTAATGGATAAGTTAAATTTTTGATATGCTTAAGTTATTTTTTCACTAAATGGTTGCAGATTTTTTTCATATCCATTTTTTTGAATATCTATGTCATTATGCTATAAATGGATTTAAATTACCTTTGTATGAGGGGTGTGACATTTAAACAATGTAAAATTCTTTGTAAAATATGTGCATCATATACATATATGTGTGAAGATTCTATTGAGAGAAGGTGAGGCCCCAATTTGTGCACAGATACTCATTAGAAAAATGCAGGACTTACATATAAACTCCTAAATCAAGTGACTGAGTGATGTAAACTTAGTACCAGGGACCAAAGAAGTAGTTATACATCAGGGTATAGTAGTATGCTAGTTATAAAATATGATTGATCATAACATCTTAAGGGTGCCATATAATGAATGGGTTCCAACCAATAACACACATAAACACATACACACACACACACACACACACACACACACACACGCACACGCACACGCGCGCGCGCGCGCGCATGCACACAATGTTTTTCTCCATGGAAAGATGAGTCCTGACTCATTGTCTGCACTAAAATGTGGAAAGATAAAAACTTGGGGGTGGGGGGGGAGGCAGACAATGCTTTGAATCCAAATTTTGAGAATTATTTTTGTTTCTTGTGTTCCCCCCCCCCTTTTGATTTATATAATTTTATCCCATGAAGAACATGCACTAATGGTCAAGTCTTTCTTTTTTCAGATTTCCTTGACTATATCAAGCTAGATTTGTAAAGAGCTGGCCCACTGGGTTAGATGAAAGCATTTGGCGGCCAGGAATGGATGAGTCATTTTGGAATGCAATTGTTCCTCTGGTTATTTATCTAAAAAAAAAAAAAATGTTACAAGTTGTTTTCAATAGAAAGAAATGGAAGTTCCTGATAGTTTAAAGAATCAGTGAAATTTAGATTATGATGAAACTTTTACCACCATATTTCAAAAGGTTTAGAAATCAAAGAGGATAATAGGATGGAACTAGAGAGAGAGTGCAGAGTGAAGGGAAGTTTTAGGGATTGGTTTGTTTCTTTTGTTTTAAAATTGATTTCAAAGAGGATGGGAAAGCGAAAGAGAGAGAAAAACATCAGTGAAGAGAGAGAATGATTGATCGGCTGCCTCCTGCACATCCCACTGGGAACTGAGCCCACAACCTGGAAATGTGCCCTGATTGGGAATGGAACTGTGACCTCCTGGTTCATAGGTCAAAACTCAACCATTGAGCAACACTGGCTGGGCAGCTAATTTTTCTTTTTAATACAAGCTTGAACATTGGAATAGATGAGATGGAAATCATTAGAAAGGGAAAGGAAAATGATAACTGAGGACTTAGATTGTTAGAGAAGGTCATTAAAAGGATGCAACTGCTGGTTGACCCTCGAGCTGCACCCCAGCTGTCATGGCTCCCCAGAATGTCTGTTTCTCTCACCATTCCAACACTGGTTGCTGTTTCAAGTACACAGGCTTGAGAGAACAATTTGTTTTTGAGACCATCTGAATTGAATATGTTATTGAACCCCGTTAAGGTATCTGTGAAAACTTTGAAGGTTCTGGTAGGTGGATGTCAATATCGACTCATCTGGCAGCTGCCCTGGACAGCCTGGGGTGGCCTGCCTCTTTCTTCAGTCTCTCCCTGCCTTCTGTGTACAAGCAATTTTCAGATTTTACCTGAGAAGATCCCAAGTTTGCCAACTAACATAGAGAAGATGAAATTTATCTAGAGCTGAGGTAGAAGATACAATTAGATGGCATTAATTTTAATAATGCAACTGAAATTCTATTTAAAAACAAAATATCCAATAATTTTAGCTGACATTTCAACATTGATTAAAATATCTTGAATGTCAAAAAGAACCGTGAGGAAATAACCAGAATGTGATGCTAATTAATTTATACCAAGTAATGCTTCTATATGTAATTGAAATAGATCCAAGTGCTTGGTAAATGTTGAGAAGTAAACACAAATTAACATTAATAGACTCTGCCCATGAAAAATAATGTTGTGGTGCTATCATTAACACTAAATGGTGTGATGCTTTTAAAATTTATCTTTGAGGAAAAACTTTAGAAATGCTTGAGGGAACAAGCAACTAACAATATATACTCAAAACAAAACGTCCTTCTCCAACTTTGTAGGTCAATATTTGTTTCCATGAAGTTTAACCAGCACTCCAAGGGATGTGATTTCAGGCATACTTATCAGTAAAGTTTTTACTATGCTATTCCCTAGAAAGTAAAAGTAAAAACTAAGCTCTTGTCAGAGTTTTTGGTAGATATGTACCTAGCAAGAGTGAGAAGCCCAGGATACTTTTTGAAGTACAGAGTGTCTCACAGGTAGACATCTAGCTATCTTAATCAGTATCCACTATTTGTACTAAACTGACGTTATGACTAGAAGATGGTCACCACTCTTAGATACTAACATAGAAGGAAGTCCAGTGTGTATCAGAATTCTATCTATCAGAATTAGACTTGTGTCAAGTTATCAGGCAAATACAGCAAATTTCTGTATATACTAAACTTAAATAATATACATTTTAACAAAGGATTAAAATGTATTTATTTCATAATATATTTATAATACATACTCAGTATTTTACATGCTTATTGAACAAGTAAGTTTATGTGTCTATGATTATATAGCAGCATTCATGAGGGAACCAAGGTTATAAATGAAAATATATGGCATGTGATCTGCCCCTAGCCTGAAATTTAAACACACCTCTAGATAATGATATTGTTAAATGATTGTTACATTTGACAAAGAATAAAGTCACACATGTTCAAAAATACAATCATGTCACAAAGGTCCAGGCCTATCTCATAGAGGATTGTAAAATATGCTATCTTTTTTTTTTTTTTTAAGGAAACTTGGCAGTATCCATCAAAGTACAAAATCCAGCAATTTCAATACTTAGATTATTTTCTGCAGAAATACACTTGGCAGTATTTTCTGACATTATTCTTCTCTCAGTGACTATAGCTTTTCATTCTCTTTTGCTGAGTTCTCCCCTGTCTATAAATAGAAACATGGTTTCCCAGGATGCAGCCCTCCTCACCTCTCAATCTGGAAACTTCTGAAGAGGTAGCCGAAGTCACTTGCAGGCATTTAAATGCCATGTGGATGTGTCTTTCCAAATCTTTGTCTCCAATCCCTGTGCTGAGTATCAGACTCCAATATCAGAATGACTGAGTATTCCCACTTGCACCTCAGAATTTTCTTGCTCAAGTTGCCAGAACAAAATACTGTCTATTGAATGTCTTAAACAACAGACATTAATTTTCTTACAATTCTGAAGGTGCAGAAGTGCAAGATTAAGGTGTTGGCTGAGTTGACTTGGTTTCTCATGAGAACATTCTTCCTGGCTTGTAGACAGCATCTTCTCACTGTGTACTCTTATGCCTTATTCTTAGTGCTTATGCGGAGAGAAAGAGAGAGAGAACACTTGCTGTGGTACCTCTTCTCATAAAATAGGCACTAATCCCAAAAGAAGAGCCCAGTCCTTATGACTTCATCTAGCTATAATTACATTCCAAAGGTCCCATCTCCAAATACCATCACATTGGGGGCTAGGGATTCAACAGGTGGCCTGTGAATTTTGGCACAATATAGCCCATAGTAAGATCTACTAATCATTTTGAACACAACTTGTTCAAAAATAAACTCTTGGTTTCTGCCCGTCCTCACCACAAGCTAAATGTACTCATCTTCCCAATCTTCCTTCAGTCAATTATGTAATTATTCATTTAACACCTTAAGATTTTAGGGTCACCTCTGAGGCTTTGCTTACCTCCCACCTCCCCACAATCTGTGTCAATATTGAGTCTACTGCTTCATAGATCTATTGTCTAAATATGTCTTTAATCAAATCACTTCCACCATAGTTACCTTTGTTCCAACCACTATTGTCTGTCTCCAAACTGGTCTTTCTTTTTCTGCTTTTATCCATCCCCACCCTCAATTCAGTGCCACAGCAGCCAGCTATAAACCCTCCGATGTCAGCAAAGTACTTTCCATGGCTTAACGCCAGTATCTGGCCCAACCCCTCCATTTCCCTTCTCCTTGTGCCAAGTTCACTCCTGTCACAGGGAATTTGTGCTCACCTTTCCCCTTTGTGCAGATCTTAATTCAAATGATATTAGTTCTAACCACCATCTATAAGTAACACTTCCTTCCCAGGAGTAATTATCTTTACCTCTACACATATTTATTTATTCTTCTAAATAGGACCTATTTCCTACTGTCTTCCAACATAAAATGCAAACCTTGTGAGAAAAGCCCTACTATAATGCCTGGAACATGAACGTCCTCAACAAGTGTTTGGTGAATGAATAAATGAATGAATAAAAGGATGAATATGAGCACATATTCACCTAGACATACAATGCATATAAAAGGGGGTTGAACCATTTACATGATGATACGTTAAGGACAGTTATCATTAGAGAGGAGAGTGAGGCCTATTTGTGAATTTTATGCCTTTTTAATGTAATACCTTCATGCATATAACTTGGCTTATAAACGTAATCATCATTACTTAGCCAAGCTTTTGTATTAGTATTTGATATTAAGACAGTGTTCTCCTGTTAAAATAATTAAATGAATGAAAAGAATAAAATGTGTTAGCCTACAAAAAAAATGTTGTTTTTTTTTTTTAAAGTTAGGGCAGAATAATTTGCCTCAGTACTTGTGATCTTTTCAACTCAGGATTCAGTGCTATCTCACTGTGTATAATGTCCCCATTCCCCATGGAGTCTACAATTAAAATAAAGCTCTCAGGATTCACTGAAAAGGGATAGAAAGCCTTTACAGATTTGTCTTAATTGGCTCTGAGATTCCGTTTTGTTATCTGACGGTAACAGAGGAGAATCCATATTAACACCTGGACTCCTGTCTGAGCAGAGTCCAGAGCTCCTGAAGTAACAATTAAATGGCTTAATCTTAAAACCCTCCAAGGTTTAATTCAGTAGCTCTCTACAGAAGGGCACCGCTAATTCTTCCTGAATTGCCGCTGCTGCTAACTGCACTGCCTTAATTTGAACAGTATTCAAAATTCCATTCTCTCTAATGGAGTTAATTGCATTATGAAAGTCAGCTTAGAGTGGGAACTTATTTCCTCTTGTGCAGTATTTCTCTACAGAGCCCTTTCTTTTCCTTTCAATTTGACACAGGCACACATTTGTGCAGAATAATGTCACAAATGCAGCGTGCTCTGTTTAAACTGAGTTTCAAAGAATATTCTTTAAAATATTTATACACACACCAAAGCAATTTCGCTATCCAAAGTGCCTGCGATTTTGTTCATGGCTCAGGCCATCTGATCTAATAGACTCTAAGTCCTTGGAACATTAACAAATCTGTGAGCTTTTAAATCTCTGTGACCTATTCATTTAGAGGGTTACTTCAATAAAGAGAGGGCTCACTTAGGTTAATGATGGATCATGGAGCTGTTTGATTTGCAGCGAACTAAGTTGCCCATTACCCCTTAACATCCATGTGAGTCATGTTATCACATCCAAAGAATGAGTCAGGCCCCTTCCCTTGTGCCTGCAGATTTCCAAGTAATTACAAGAAGTCTTAGGGTGCATGTCCATGAAGCTTTGGGCCTGATAATGCACAGAAATTATTTTTTTCCCAAGAATATGAAATTTCAACTAAGAACCAGTTTTTTATTTTATTTTTTTATAAGAACATTGGCTGCTTATTCAGAGTTTATCTGGGCATCTTTTTTTAATAGAGCAGCAGACACACACACACTCTCTTTTATTTTTTTCATTTTTGTGAGGAAGGAGAGACAACTCATTGACTTTTTTTCATAACTAGGCATCATCAAAATTACACTTAAATTTACCATCTACGTACTCTTATTCCTTGGCGAATATTTGTGTGAAAAAAATATATATCACATATATATTGTATTATAATATACATACAAACGTGCATACCCAGAGAGACAAGACTGGTGGACAAATCAGTCCATAATTTTAAGCAATGTTACATCAATGTAACATTGTTATAAATATCATAACAAGGAACCAAAAATCTGTGTTATAATCCCAACATGGTGATTGCTTCCTTTACATGTCTATTTTCTCATTAAATCTGCAGTGTCTTTAGAGACATATTCTGTGTAAGACATCTTGAAAATTAAGGTGTCTCCTCTAGAAATATTCTTTAAGTATTTTCACAGTATTTTTGTGATGCTCTCATATTTCACGTTTAATCCCTTGTGTCCATGTGTATGCACACACACAAATGTTAAAAGCAACTTCTTCAGTACAATTTCTGCAGCTAGCTAAATGTTTCTGATAGAAGGCAATAAACTCTTTTGGCATTAATCCTTCCTAAAAATGAAATACATCTACACTATAGAGAAAGCTATGAAATATGAATGACAGGAGGAAAACAACTTCATTTATTCTTGCTCTGTGATTTACAGAGTAGAGATGACAACCATGGGGGAGGTAAAGAATGGTAAAATTTTCTGTGTTTGATGCTAATTTTACAGCACTACAGAAAAAACAGAGCATTGTGCCATATTCTGGATCTCTAGTGAATTTATTTAAAGATGGTCCATTAGTTCATGTCACCATGGAAAACTAAGTTATGAGTGTTTTTACAAATAGAGTTGAGAAAAAAAGTCCTAGTATTGTAGATTCACAGAGAACTACCCAGAAAAATTATTATATTTTTTTCTTAGTCACAAGCTATGATTAATAACTTTAATAGAGAGCCAAGATATTTTCATTAATGATTACTTAACCAATTTTTGTAAGTGCACTTAACTCCTATTTTTTTCATGCCAAAGAAAGTGTCAAAAGCCATGAAAATAAAGAGCTAATTTTAGGCTAAAAAGGTAGAGCCAAAAATCTTTTTGCAAAAACAAACAAACAGAGAATGCACCTGCCTTTCTCTGAAGGAAATTAAGGGGAAGTAACAAAAGTTAAACAATGTGTGAAATCATTTCCTTACTTTTCCTCTGACTTATTATTAGTAATTTAAAATGCACTTAGAATATTGCATTGGAAGATTTTATATTGACAGAAATCAGTTTTATATATATATATGTGTGTGTGTGTGTGTGTGTGTGTGTGTGTGTATCTATCTATATCTATTTATCTATCTATCTATCAATCATCTATCTATCTATCTTTGATAGAATTGCAGATGTCTCCCATTTCCACTCCTCCCTTTTCCCACTTCACCCATCCTCTGTCCCACCTCAGGATTTTACCACATTATTGTTTTTATCCTTGGGTTATGCAATATGTACAAATATGTTCTTTGGTTATTCTCTTTCTGCTTCCTCTCCCCCCCCCCCCAATATCTACCCATCTGAGATGTATTATTCTGTTCTATGCATCCATGTCTCTGGAATAATTTTATTTGTCAGTTTATTTTGTTCTCTAGATTCTACATATGAGTAAGATCATGTCATACTATCTTTTTCTAACTGTCTTAGTTCGCTTAGCATAATAACTTCCAGGTCAATTTATGCTGTTGCAAAGAGCTCCCTCTTTTTTTTACAGCCACATAATATTCAGTTATTTAAATGTACCACAGCAGTTTTATTCACTCATCTACTGATGGCCACTTGGGCTGTTGTTAGATCTTAGCCATTGGAAATAATGTTGCTATGAACACAGAGGTGCATATATTCTTTCTGATTGGTATTTTGGAATTTTTTTTTAGTATATATTACCAGAAGTGGGGTTGCTGGGTCAAAGGGCAATTCCATTTTTTAATTTTTTGACTGCAGCAGTCTGCATTCCCACCAGCAATGTACCAGAGTTCCATTTTCTCCACATCCTCACCAACACTTACTTGTTGATTTATTGGTGGTAGCTATTCTAGCAGGTGTGAGATGATGCCTCATTATAGTTTTAATTTGCATCTCTCTGGTGATTAGTGATGTTGAATATTTGTACAACTAATTACTAATTACAAAACTATCAAGACCTCTTATAGTCTCTATTCCCTATTCTTTCTTTATTTCTCAAAATATTTTCAACTTTCTCTCTGTTCTCCTTCTAAGAAAACCAGGTAGCCTAATGTTTCTCATTTTATTATGGAACTAGAGGCCCAGTGCATGGATTTGTGCATCAGTGGGGTCCCTTGGCCTGGCCTCTGGGTATCAGCAGACCTCCACACTGCTGCAGTCTGGTCTTACCTGCCAACTCATCTGGCTCCAGCCTGTGTCACCATCGATCCCGCACAGCACGAAGTAGTCCATGAAGTGACAGGCATCCAGGGAGGAGCCTGAGCCTGGCTGGGCGCTGTTCTGCTCCCACTCATCCCTGCCCCACTGTCCCCATAGCCGCCTCTGGGAGAGGCTTGTGCTGCTGTAGCTGTACTCGCCAGCTGTCAGCCTGGCTTCTGGCGCCTGTCTGTCAGCAGAGCGGTGCTCCTGCTGTGGAAGCTTACTGACCACTAGGGGGCAGCTCCTGTGTTCAGTGTCTTCCCTTTGGTGGTCAGTGTGTGTCATAGCTATCTCGGGTTGTCCAGTCATCCAATCTTCCGGTTGCTTAGGCTTTTATATATATAGATGCTATCATTGTTCTGGGTTGACTTCGTAATTTATTATTCTAGAGATATCTTGCTTCATTCTTGACTTATCATGGACCCATGGCCTATAATGTTAATGGCTTATTAGTTAATACTGATATCAGTATTATTCACTTTACCTTACCTTTGCTGCCAGCCTCCATAATAGTCAATAACATTTCAGTACTTCCTTGTTAAAAACTCTTTATGGGCCATGTGTTTCATGGACAACCTGATATTAGATTACATGCCCCTCCCATCTTTGAACTCTACCAATTATCTTATACCTATGTTCACAGAGTCATAGAACATACATTTCTCCTTATGTTGCACGTAGCTCCTGCATAGTTATCTATGTCCATGTAATAATTATAGCCATTTAAATTATTTTTGATGATACTTATTTAACATTATCCCTTTCAGCTGACATATTTATATTTTATTTATTGATTGACTTACTTATTTTTGTAGTTTCATGCATTATAATAGCAAACTTACTGAAACAACATAGAAGGCAGGCAACATTAAAAATATGTAGGACAACTCAGTTAGGAAAGTATATGCTATATGATAAAAAAGCTACAAACACCATTTAGTTACCAACAATGAGAAGTTTACTTGTTTAAAAAAACATCCAAATTTTGTAATTTTATATTTTAAAATAAGCCATCTAGAGGTAATGTTTAATCCAAGTAACAACTAATGGAGTTTGGGACATCATTAAAGTACATGCATGCTATTTTTAAGGATATTTGTTTTGTTTTTAAAGATAACCTGTTTGGTGTTTTCATCAGTTGTCATTTGATATATTTTGTCATCTAGTTGATGACTGCTATTTTTTTAAATGTGTATTTCCATATTTTGCTGTAAATGTAAGTTATACTCATGGTGAAGAAAATCAGGTATTGTCTAATGTATTAAACTCTAATCTTCATCTCCCTTTCTACTTACCCATTATTCCACTTCCCAGAGTTTCTGCTCACACCAGCAGTTTCCTATATATCCTTCCAGAAACTTTCTGCCAACTGATTAATGAATGTATATATAGAAGACTAGTCCTCTGACTTCTATGTATTTAATACTTATTTGACCCAGTTAAATTTTCTCTGCTTAACACAATTTTTTTAACTTGATTTCCCAGATGCCCATACATGTTGGTTTTACTTTTTTTCCTTCACTTGCAATCCCTTTTCAGTTTTATTTGCTGATTTCTTCTATCCCATTAATATTGAAGCAGCTTTCTTTTCTCCCGTCTACACCCACACATGTAATGATCTAATCCAAGTTCATAGTTTTAAACACCATCTGTTGACATTTTTCAAATATATATCTCCAGCTCAGATCTCCCCAAATCTAGTCTCTACCCAACTCCTTTTTTTTTTTTTGCATATGATACACTTGGAAACCTGATAGACATCTCAAATTTACAAGTCCAAAATGAAATCTTGGTCTCCACTCACAACTATATTCTATTCTCAGATTTTACCATGTTTGTTGATAAATTCCATCCTTTTAGTAAAGCAAAAATTCTCAAACTCTCTTATATCCTCTATTTCTCTTGCGTTTTGGGTGTAATCTGCCAGGAAATCCTATTGGCTCTACTTCCAAAGTATGTAGAAGCTTACCAATTCTCAGCAGTTTCACTGTTTCTATCATGAGTCTAGTAGCAATACTTGCTTATCGGAATTATTGCATTAGTCTCCTAACTCATCTCATTGCTTGTAGCTCTCCAAACCTTAGCCTCAAAAGCTAGGATCATCCTTTGAAAACATACTAGGTCATGCAACCCCTCTGTTCAAAACCAACTGATGGCTCCCCATTTACCTCCCAGGAAAAGACAAGGACTGTGTGATGTGCCCCCTAATTTTATTTCTAATCAGTTTTCTTCTTCTCCCTTCTGGGTTCATAACTCTTCTTGCTTCTGGAGAATTCCATGAAGCTTACTCCACCTTTAGTAGCCATTCTCTCTGACTGGAATTCCGTTTACCAGATACCTATTTGGCTAGCTGCCTTTAAGTGTCTTCATTCAAGTTCCCCTTCTCTCTCTCTCTCTCTCTCTCTCTCTCTCTCTCTCTCTCTCTCTCTCTCTCTTTTCTTTTTAATATATTCTATTAATTTTGTACAGAGAGGAAGGTAGAGAGATAGAGAGTTAGATACATCGATGAGAGAGAGTCATTGATCAGCTGCCTCTTGCACACCCCCCACTGGGGATATGCCCTTAACCAAGGCACATGCCCCTTACCGGAATCGAACCCGGGTCCCTTCAGTCCCCAAGCCGATGCTCTATCCACTGAGCCAAACCGGTTTTGGCAAGTCCCCCTTCTCTTTGAGGCCTATCCTCAGTACTCTATTTACTAGTGCTGATTGCACAAAGCCTTCAGGCAATACAATCCTCTTTACTCAGTTCCACATTTTTTACTTTTCCATAATATGCTTATTGTTTATTTCTGGGATGTAAATACTTGACCAGGGATCTTTATATCTTGTGTGTTACTATAGATCAGAAGATAAGACTAGTATCTGTAGTATCTGATAAGAGTAGCACACAATTAAGTACTTGCTGTATATTCATAAATAAAAGAAAATATATGTGACCAAATCACTCAGATTTCTTATATTACTTTGGTGTGTTATAACCATACATTAGCATAAACACACATACATACTTTTTGAAAAGGAAATAACAAAATGTAAATCATATTATATCTATAATAATCTATAATAATAAAAGCATAATATGATAATTAGACCAGATGTCCTTCCAGATGACTTTCCAGGTGAAGCCAGGGCAGTGAGGGAAGCCAGTGCCAGCAGCCGGGGGAAGGAAGGCCTACTCTTGCATGAATTTCATGCATCGGACCTCTAGTATATTCATAAAGTGAGGAATGTGGTAGAATTTTAGGGCTGTGAAATGAAACATCTATAGTATCTACTTTGTTCTGGTTTGTGTGTGGCTATGATTTTGTGGTTTCAATTGTACTTGATGAATTGAAATCAGTTTTAACTTGATTGCTTTGGGAGATTCCATTTTCCTGACAATGGAGGGTAAACAAGGTAAAAATACCTCTACTGCAGCTCTCTTTGCATTTAATATTTACAGACTTTACCTTTTAGACTTCTAGGTGTCAGGCCATTTACAAACTAAAGTGTAGGAGTGCATGTTTATGAGCTTATGTGTGCAAACAAGTTTCTACTTGTGTATATGCATGTTTGTCACAGAGATGAATTATAGCAAATTGAAGTTTAAGTTCCCAGTGGTATCAGTGAATTCAAGTGTAAACTAGACATAGAAACATAATTTACATATGCACATCTAGAGAAAAAGAAAGTAGGTGAAAGAAGGAGAGGGACAAACAAAGAGGAAAATTTAAATTATAAAGATTATGTCCATTTATATGAATCAAAAATATCTTCCATTTACACATATTTTTGTATGATATTTAAACCCTGTTTTTTTTTGTTACCTTGTCATACAAATAATCTAGGATACACCAGGAGAACAAGATAAATAATAGAGAAACCTGCAAAGAAAGAGCCAAACATACTTAGTAAACAGTATAATGTTAACTTAAAAAAACCCACAAACTTTTAAACTGATAAATTTGCATTAAAAGCTAAAATATGTAGTTAAAAAAGAAGAAATTCTTACAATTTGCAACAGCAAGGATGGAACTGGAGAACATTATGCTAAGCAAAATAAGCCAGTCAGAGAAAGATAAATATCACATGATCTCACTCATTTATGGAATATAATCAACACCATAAACTGATGGAAAAAACAAACAAACAAACAAATAAACAACAGATCCAGAGACAGAGAATCATAGATCAGACCATCAAAACTCATAGGGAAGGTAGGGAATGGTGAGGGTATGGGGTAGAGATCAACCAAAGGACTTGTATGCATGCATATAAGCCTAACCAATGGTCAGACAGCAGGGGGGTGGGGATATGAGTGTTGGAGTGTGTGTGTGTGTGGGGGGGGGGGCAATGGGGCAATAAGGACACATATGTAATACTTTAATCAATAAAGAAAAAATATATAATCACACTAGGCAGATTCAAGTTTATACAAATGATTTACTTCCACACTGGGAGGTGAGAAACGGTGCTATTTAAAGCAAGCGTTTACTTGAGAAAAAAATCCAAACAAGTCCTATGGGATGCAGGATGGCGAATGCAGTCTAGCACTAGTCTTAAAAAGCTTTAACATGACTAAATAAGCTTTTGTAAAGAAAAAGTCATGTTTTTCTGAAATCAGCATTACTCACAACTCCAAGTGGAACAAATTAAAGAATGCATATTTAAGCTGGGGATGTATCTGATACCTTTATTATAAGAATAACATATATCAAAATAATAACATGAATTAATATTTCATTGATTTTCTGTTTTCTCTGCTCTCTGCATTCATTGAAGAATAAAAGTGTGTTTTTTTGTTTGTTTTTTTTAAATACAGGCTAAAATATGCATGTCATGAAATGTCTATTACCTTTGGATAATGCCTAGCTCAAATAATGGGTCTCTTTATTTATTGAAAAATAAAATCATATATATATATATATATATATATATATATATATGTGTGTGTGTGTGTGTGTGTGTGTGTGTGTGTGTGTGTGTGTAATTTTATTGATGAGAGAGAGAGAGAGAGAGAGAGAGAGAGAGAGAGAGAGAGAGAGAGAGAGAGGGATCAGCTGCCTCTTGCATATTACCTGATGGGATTGAACTCCTAACCTCTTGCTGTATGCTCCAACCAACAGAGCCATGAGACCAGGGCATGGATCTCTTTAAATTAAGTATATTTTCCTGGTCCAATTATTCTTAATACCTTGAAGTTTTCTCTTGCACAGAGCACCCTTCTATAACTTCTTTTGAAGGAAAGAATAGTATACTTTCTATGGAGTTGACCAACATCTCATCCCCTCTTTCTTTCTGAAAAGTAAAAATGATTACACAGTAAGTCTTCACTAAATGTCACCTACAGGCTCTTGGAAACTGTGACTCTAAGCCAAATGACATAAAACAAAACCAATTTTCCATAGGCTAATTTATTAAAATGAGTTAAGTTCCTATGGTATATTTCTGGTTACAAAAATCTCACTAAATTACTAAATAAAGACCTAAAACATTTCTAATATTAAACTGATGAGTCAAGCATACATTTAAGAAAGATAAATACAAATGAGTAAGATCATTATTTTCCAACCCACTATTTTCTAGTTTAGGGACTTGGGTGGCCTGAGCCTCTCCTGGCAGCTCGGGGTGCAAGGTGGGACCCAACTCTGGACAGGACCCACTTCCTGGGTGCTCACGCACACACGCTCACTCAGACTGGGACAAGTTAGACATGATGATCCACTGGGAGAAAACTGGAGTTCCAGGAGAAAACCGAGGCAGACATGGGAGAAGCGCAAACTCCACATAGACAGTTGCCCTGCCAGGAATTGATTTATAATTTTTCATCAACATGATAACCAAATGATGTTGAGTGAAATGATTTGATTTGAGGGCCCTCTGTAGTTTCAACAACATTGACATTAGCTGGCCTCTGACTTAGTTTACCAAATAGAATTGGACCCACAGGGACCATGGCTTTTATATAGAAGTTAATTTCTGGGTTTTTGTTTCTTTAACCTTCCTTCTACTGTCATCTTAACCAGCAAATATGGAAGCATGGGCTGACGGAAAGTGCACAAATAAGCCACTGCATTGAGATAGCTGCCCTAGAGATTTGCCCAGATTCACAGTTGACGGTGAGAGTGAGAAATATATAATTATAGAGTGAAGGAAGGTGGGGCTAACTGTTAATGGAAGATCCTATAGTAAATACCAATACAATCCCCTTGCCAGAAATAGGTTACTGGTAAAACAATGTCATTAAAACTTGTTAGATTCACAAAGAGATAATGCCATTTAATGAATGATCACTGAATGAACACTTTTCTTTATGAGCAAGATTAATTTCCTTGATCTAGCCCTAATGCAAAGAACAAATGAATGTTTAGTTATATTTTTACTCCTAACATGGGAAGAATATTCCAATAATATTTCACTCCTGAAGTAAACAGTACAATAGATTAGAAATTATTAATGCATTTCATAACACTGTTTCCCATCTGTAATTGTTTTTTTAGGACATTCTAGCTTTTAATAATTTATAAATATATTAATCACTTTATTATTTTCCATTTCCAGAATATATTCTCCATTAAAGGACTAGAAACTATAACAGGCCTAAGAATTTTGGTGCTGAAAAAGGCAAAAATTAAACATTTTCCATGTGATGAGAATATGGGTAGGGATATAGGAATAATAATTATATGCTAATTAGATTCACATTGAGCGTTCCTCTAAAATAGTTGTACATTTTAACAGAGAAGTAACAAATTCTTGCAAGAGAAATGTTCAAAATTCATTTCATTGCAGTATTTTACTAAATAAGAAATGCAAATTTTATTGCAAGATGGTGCGGATCTTTATTTTATGGGCACATTTAATGCTTTTTCATTTGCTGATGTGAAGCTTATATTCCACAGTCATTCTTCCCTCCCCCCTCACTCCCTTCCCTCTTCTCTGTCTCCCTTCCTGCCTTCCTTCTAGATTTTTCTTTTGAAATAAAGTGTCTTATATTTCCATAATAAAGATAATGCATTTTCTTTCTATCATAAGGTTGTTATCCAGTTAAACTTGTTTCCCGTAAGACACCTTTCCATACAGTGAACAATATTATCTTTTAAGAAGTGTGATAGCTTCATCTCTTATTAAAAATCCCACCTATTTTTTAAATTATGTTTGAAATCCCTTGTCCCTGACTATCTCCATTCTTTCAGGATATCTCTTAGTCTTATTTGTATGTCTACTGTATTATTTTATTCACATAATAACTTAATAAACTTTTTTTCTTATTTAATCAGTCCTTATTTATTAAGCATCTACAACAGTATTTCCCAGTCACTACTGACCCACCACTGACCCACGTTGGCCAGCTTTGTTCATCACTTTCTTTCCATTGAAGAAATATTAATATTTCTATATTTCTTCAATGGAAAGAATTTCTTCAATGGAAAGAAAGTGATGAACAAAGCTGGCCAACGTGGGTCAGTGGTGGAGTGTCAACCTTTGAACCAAGAAGTCACTGGTTTCATTCCCAGTCAGGGCACAAGCCCAGGTTGTGGGCTCGGTCCCCAGTAGGGATCATGCAGGAGGCAGCTGATCAATGGTCCTCTCTCATCAATGTTTCTACCTTGCTATCTCTCTTTCTTCCTCTCTTTCTAAAATCAATAAAAACATATTTTTAAGTGATGAACATGATGGAGATATTCAATCTACCAAAAGACTTTTTCCTGTTCTTTTTTCCTTTTTCTTCCCTTTCTCGGTATATGACAAATAGCTCATTATTTTCAAAAGTACTATGTAAAAGTATGCTCATTTAGAATACTTGCTAATATAAGCTGATATGGTATGTAGTTAAAAATAATTGTAGTTTCTTATACTACCCTTAAAATATCATAATAATTTAGTTGCCTTCTCGGATATTTGATTTACTGAGTATGTGATTTCTACAAAATGAGTATAATTTCCTTGATTCAGGGCCATGTTGAACTTGCCTTGACTTTGTATTGAAAGGAAATGAGATTGGAAGAGGGAGCTTTGAAACTACACCTGTTTTAAAATCAGGGTGAAAGAGTACCTCATTTTTGTAATAAGTATGCTCATTATAATCAAAGTACTTAATTACTACAAACCTAGGAGAGCTATCCTTGGCAACATTTTTGTTAGTGTTGAGGTCAAATTAATTAAGTACTTTAATTTTCTCAGTAAATATCCTGCCACTTTTTTTTTCTCATCTTCCCTATACTTATTATAAAGTAGTCATTTACTTTATCCTCTCATTGTGCTCTCTGAAAAATCACTACTCTGGCTTTCAAACAAAGAGGACGGAGGGAAAAATAAATTATCTGTTTTCCTCTTCCCTAACTGGCACAGTAGAAATGATACTGCTGTGGACCACTAAGCTAGTCCAAAGCACCAGGAGGTTTAACTAATGAATGAAGAATTTCGAAAACAAAACTGCAGTAGACACAGCAAAAACACTTTGTGCCCAGTTGTAGAAGGTCAACGATGATTAACTAAAACATCTGATAGTCATGCTATCCAGCTTCTCTCATGGGGAAACAGTGAGTGCAGAGTTAATGGAGGGTCGTGTCCTTTGGTTTAAAACAAAACTGAAGAAGATGATTGTGTGTCTTAGTTGTTTTTAGTGCAAATTCGCTTTCTGATGGTTCTGTTTGATTAATGAAAATAGCCATGCATTACAGCATCTACTCTTTGGTCAATAAAAAAAGTAATATTTGCAAAAGTGATGATGGGTTTTCAGAGCATCATAATGTGTCTTGATTTATTCAAATGACCATTGAGACATACATTATGACTGTTACAATGAAGAAAACAATATTGGCAAATTATATGCCCCTGAAAGACTGAATTATTCCCACAGAGAGCATTTCAAATACTAAAGTGTTTTGAATAAATTAAATCTGGGATAGTCTCATCTACTTATGAGGGCCATGTTTTCTGATATGACATATTTCCACATATGTACCAACTCTGACAGTTGCAAGTTCTTTTTTCTAAAATATTTTTTAATGATTTCAGAGGAGGAGGAGAGGAAGAGGAGAAGGAGAGGAGAGAGAGAGAGAGAGAGAGAGAGAGAGAGAGAGAGAGAGAGAGAGAGAGAGAGAGAGAGAGAGAGAGAGAGAGAGAGAGAGAGAGAGAGAGAGAGAGAGAGAGAGAAACATCAATGATGAGAGAGAATCATTGATTGTCTGCTTCCTGCATCGCATACCCCCTCCCCCGAAACACACACACTGGGAATTGAGCCTGAAACCCTGACATATGCCCTTGACCGGAACCAAACCTGAGACCCTTCAGTACACAGGCCAATGATGTTCTATCCACTGAGCAAAACCAGGCAGGGCAAGTTTTTGAAGTTTTATTATCATTAAGTGAATCTATTGGCTATACGGTTTGTAATAAGGCAATTAATGATAAAATTTGATCCAGAAGAGGATTTGTCGTTGTTTAATATGACTTTCACATCTCCAGTCTTGCTTAGTTCGCATTTTGGACTTGCTCTATTATTTCACAGAGTCTGTGACTCACAGGGCATGTTCATTAAGCCTCAACTATGTGACAAGCACTGCGCTCTGTTCTGAAGAGATTACAATGAATGCAGTTTTATCTTCGCTTTCTTTGTACTGATCTCGTCAGTGTCCTACCAGCACAGTGAATTGTGACATCCTCAGGAACTTAGACAATATTCTGGATCTTGTTACATTGATTTAAGGAGCTGCGTTTGTAGGCCTTGTGAGGCATTACATCTTTATTCTAGCTAAAATTAAAAACACAAGCTAAACCACCAGATATCTGTTTGGGCAGTCATTAAAAGGCAGATCAGCCAGCCAGGCCAGTGTGGCTCAATAGTTGAGCTTTGACCCATGAACCAGGAGGTCAGGGTTCCATCCCCAGTCAGGGCACATTCCTACTGGGATTGAGGTTTCAATCCCCACTAAGGGGCATGCAGGAGGCTGCCAATCAATTATTCTTATCATTGATGTTTCTTTTCCTCTCTGAAATCAATAAAAATATTTTAAAATATATATTTTTAAAAAAGGAGATCATCCAGACTAGGAAAAAATTAATCATCTGAAACCTAAATGAATTACTGGTGTAGAGAGATTATGTGAAAGATGTATTTTCAAGAGTAAACTTTGAATTTTGAGAATAATATATTTGCTGATTTAAAATAAACAATGGCCAAAACTGTTTTGGCTCAGTGGATAGAGTGTTGGCCTGTGGACTGAAGGTTCTCAGGTACAATTCCAGTCAAGGGTCTGTACCTTGGTTGCGGGCACATCCCAGGTGGGGGGTGTGCAAGAGGCAGCTGGTCAATGTTTCTCTTTCATAGATGTTTCTAGCTCTCTATCCCTCTCCCTTCCTCTCTGTAAAAAAATTAATAAAATACATTAAAAAAAATAGACAGTGATCTTGGAATTAACATTAAAAACAAACAAACCCTGAATTCTACTAAAGATGTTAATCAAATGTGAAAGGATTATTGTCAGAGATTTAATTAGGACATTATTGTCCTCTGAATTATCAGATCAAAAATAGTATTTTTATAAAAAATGATTCTTAGTAACTAAGATATTTGCTCCTTCTCATCTCCATAATTGTTCCTAGGTGTCTTGCAAAACCACATTCTTATCAAGAATTAAAATGAATTAGAGTAAAGGAAATAAAATCTGTTCTTTTAAATCCTTTTTTGTAACAAATGTATTTATGATATTTTGCTATGGTTTCATTTTACACTAACAGTTAAAAAAATAACTCCTTGCTCTAGCTGGTGTGGTTCAATGGAAAGAGCATTGGCCTGTGGACTGATTCTGGTCAAGGGCACATGCCTGGGTTGCAGGCTAGATCCTCCATAGGGGGTGTGCAAGAGGCAGCTGACCAATGATTCTCATAATTGATGACTTCCTCTCTCATCATTGATATTTCTGTAGCTCTCTCCCTCTTCCTTCCTCATTGAAATCAATAAAATATATTAGAAATAAATAAATAAAATAAAATAATTCCTCACTCTTATACACAAATTTATTTTTTTCCCTTCATAGTTGTCTCTCATTAAGACTTTATAAACCTTCAATTCCCACAGTTCTTTGCTTGTCTTACCCTAAACATTGCTTCTGATAAAAGTCACCACTCTAATAATCTTAATGAACATGTAAATGCTAAATATTACAAATGCACATATACAGTCCTGTTGAATTCCTTGGACTTCAGTCTTTCTTGAGACATGAAAATGCACCTGTGACTCCTATACTCCTATATTTACTCCCAATATTTACAGAAATATTGGCTGATATTTATAAGTGTTTACTTAATGTCAGGTAGCATACTAAGTACTTTACATATATTATCAAGATTGGATTCAATAACCCTCTGAAGTATTACATTTTCCATTTAATATACGATGACACCAAGTGTCTGAAAGAGATAAATTTAATGGCAAGGGCACAAAACTATTAAGTGGAATGGCTGAGGCTGGAAGCCAGTTGTGTCTGATGCCAAAGCTCATCCTCTTAGGCATGATTTATGCTGCCTCCATTTTCACGGCAGTCAGTAATAACCTCTTCCACCCAGCTATGCAAATCTGATCCTGGGGGACTCCTTCACCCCTTTTCTCCTCCAGTTCCCCTCCTAGTCAATTGCCAATACTAGATAAGCTAAATTTTACATATCTTCCAAATATATTCCTATTTACTTTTGTTTTCATATGGAATTTAATTCTTTTTTTCCCCCCCTGCAAATGTTGCTTGCACCTCAATTGGTCTTTTTGTTTTCTGTTCTGATAATTTATCTTTGGAAATATAGCTGGTATATTCTATCCAGGAGGAATTAGCCATGTCCCTTTCACCTGGGCTCCTCATTTTACTTTCTGCCAGACAATGAGTAAATTCTGAGAACCCAAATATAGTTAACATTTTCTACGTTCTATTTTTCTAGCCTCATTTGAAACACACACATATGCCTACATTTCTTTGCTGCTTTTATTTCATTTCTCGGATGATTCTCATTTTCCTTTGCATTGAATATTTGTATTTGGATACTCAACTCAGTAATTTCCTAAAACAGTCTTCCCTGGGTTCTCCTTACCTCCAAAAAGAGGGGTATCAGTAATACTTTCAACAATAAAGATGAATTTAAAATAATAATAATAATAAGGCAATTGTCTAAAGTATAGGCCACTTATTTAGAAGAATTTGTATGATCTACACTTGCCTACTTTTCTCTCTGTCCTAACCTCCAAGTCATTTGCCCTTGCTTATCCATCCATTAATCATCCATCCATCCATCCATCCACCCACCCAGCCATCTGTCCATTCCCTGAATCACTCACTGGCCCACATACTCCTTCTGGCCTCTAATGTTTCTTAATCAAACCACATAACCTCTCAGTTCAGGGCTGTTGCACTTGCTATGAACTCTGCCAGGAACATATTTTCATTAGATACAGTACTTGCTTGGCTTACCCTCTAACCTTCTTCAGATCTCTATTCATATATTGTCTTTTTGCTATGTGTAAGATTCCCCCCTGATAACCTTATATAAAATTGCCTCCAACCGAAACCGGTTTGGCTCAGTGGATAGAGCGTCGGCCTGCGGACTAAAAGGTCCTGGGTTCGATTCCAGTCAAGGGCATGTACCTTGGTTGCAGGCACATCCCCAGTGGGGGGTGTGCAGGAGGCAGCTGATCTGTTTCTCTCTCATAGATGTTTTCAACTCTCTATCCCTCTCTCTTCCCCTCTGTACAAAATCAATAAAATATATATTTAAAAAAAATTAAAAAATAAAATTGCCCCAACCCATAGTCATCAAATATTTCCCAGACATTGATTGATTGTTTCTTTCCTCCATAAATATATATATATATAGTAAAGACAGGATTTCTTTTCTATTTTATTTATTTTTATATCATCAGTGTCTAGAACTGCATATGGTTCCTACTTACTACATATTAAAAAATTGCTGTTGAATAAATGAGTGAATAAATAATGAATGGATGAATGTATAGTTGTACATATATCTCTATCTCTTCATAGTTACTGCTTTTGTATATTGCTAGGTGCATACAAAATTAGAGTTTAAAACCTCTCAGGAGAAGTAAAATGTTTTCTCACTATGGAACACTGCATATTATTTATCTATGAGAGATAGGGTAATTGAGCAGCATCATTTCAATTAAAAAACATTTCTTGGAGATAAGAGAAAGGGATACAAGGACCATGAGAAAGAACAATGGCAGGGCTGGTGCGCTGGAGGAAAGCTCTGATGTATGATACACAATGTGAAGCAAATAGAACCGTTTGTTAGTGAAACTATGATAGAGCAAAACCTTACAGTAGGGTAGAGCTCACTGTGGAAGTGGGAGAATGAGAGATGCTAGGCCTGCCTTTGCATGGGGTTTGAATGACTGCTTTATGTGTATTCTCAGAGCCTCACTAGGACAGCAAGTCTAGTGCAATGAAAGTGTGCGTTTGGAAGAGACGCACGGCTACTGAGGAAGGTTTTTGATTTTAATCTAGTTTCTTGATACTTAAAAGGCATTGTTGTATATACCACGCTTTGCTGCAGTTTGATTTCTATGCTCTATTTTTAAGGACAACCCACATACAACACAGTCCTTCCACTTTTCATTCTTCCATACCTTTCACTTTCCATGGTCCACATAATCTATTTCAGGGTTTACTTAGAATATAACTAGCAGACTGCCTGCAATGAATTTAAGATGAATAGTCCTAAAATTCAGAATACGAAACTGGGCTTTGCAATTCCTTTTGTACATGAGTTATGATATTAAGCAGTACAGTTTTATATATACTATAAATCATTAATAAGCTATACTTATAAAGAACTTGTTCAGCATAATATATGGCTATTTCTTCTCAGGTGATTGTAAGTTTATTCAGATTACATAACTTAAAGGTACATACAAACATTACATGCGGACTTTTGGCTAATGTTTTCAGAATTAAAACAGATTTTTTTTTCTACTTAAAGGACTAAATTGAGAATTAGCACATAGAATAGGATAATATGTATTATATTAGTCAAATAATTATTGGTTTGTGTAGAGCTAAGGATTTATGTTTACATAATGACACTTTTTTTTCTACATTTCCCAATGAAGGACTTCGAAAGTCAAGATTGAATTTAGATTTTTTTATTACAGCCAAAGATGAGGTAGCTAAATAATCAAATCAATATATCTTATTATAGATAATTAATGGTTACTTATGAAATGTCAACAACAAATATTTGCAGGCTATACTTTTTAAATTAACAAATATTATATTTTTCTGTAACAGACAATTGTCAGTTACATTATTAGAATTGTTAGTTTGAATTTGAAAGAAATATTCTGTCAATCAAACTTAATTGTATCATTTTATTTTCAAGGCTTTTATGTAGTAAATAAGGAGGCTTATTATGTCACCAGTTTCTAATGTGAATAAAATAAAATTGGAAAACTAAGCTAACTGATCGGTAGTATCATTTAAAAAAAAATATATTTTATTGATTTTTTTACAGAGAGGAAAGGAGAGAGATAGAGAGCTAGAAACGTCTATGACAGAGAAACATCGACCAGCTGCCTCTTGCACACCCCCTACCGGGGATGTGCCCACAACCAAAGTACATGCCCTTGACCGGAATCGAACCTGGAACCTTTCAGTCCGCAAACCCAATTCTTTACCGCTGAGCCAAACCGGTTTCGGCGGTAGTATCATTTTCTTTGAGTAGAGACCACCTTAGGAAGAAGCTATGGGGAATTTTTGGGGAGATAAATTTAGATGTGAATTAAATAACTTTAGTTATAAAAGAGAACTATTTCTTCCAAATAGAAATGTTGAAAATGTAGAAGAAAATAAATGATTAAAATTGGGTATGAAAATGTGTTCCTTAGAGGAATCATTAATAACATCTGTTTCTTTCCATTTGTTTGTGTGTGTGTGTGTGTGTGTGTGTGTGTGTGTGTGGCAAACACTTAGAAATATGCTTTATTTTTATATAAGTTTGCTATTATGAATGGATACCCTTCACTCAAATAGCAGTGATTGACTTGATGGAAGTTTACATTCCAATGACTTAAAGTATGTGTTGGAATGAGGCAGAATGAGACCATTTAGGAACTTGGGCTGAGGTAGGTTCTGCTATAGCTGTGTTAGCTAACATTTTGTCAATTTGTTGTCTTGGACCACATCCAATCAATGCTAAAAGAGTTTTAAAAATTAGTGTGTTAATTTGTCTCCTTTGCATGGCAGAAAGTAAATGGTTTTGCTCTCTGGTAGCTATATTGGCTTAATCGTCCAAGAAAACTAGATGCTTCCCTCCATGGTTCATGTCAAAACTGACAAATGGATCTGTCCTGAGCTGCTTGTTAAAATATCCCCACTTGCCTTTTCAGCCTCAGCAATTAGGCAAGCTCTCTGCAACTAAGAAGTGTAGCTGTTTTAATGCTTGTGAAAGGAACTCTGCATCCCAGGAAGAAATAGCCCATGCACTTTATGGGCAAGTCCTTGGTTTGAGTCCTGTCAGGACAACCTCCTCGGAAGAACTATTTAATTTCCTTAAGCCTCGATTTCTTTTTTAATTGGAGGAGATAAAAGCAGGACCACCCATCACAATGTAGTAAAATTCAATTTTGTTCAAGGCTCTCAATTTTAAACAACTTTTAAAATAAGTAAGTATTGTTTGAGTAATGTTAGCAAGGAAGAGAAGTGAAGTTCAATTGTGGAAGCATGATCTTGACAATGAAGCTGATTTTATTCTATGTGAAAAATTCCTGGTAAAATCAGATTGCAGTTAAAAAATGGTCATTGTCTTTCCTTTTGTAAGCTCCAGACATACAGGACTTCCTTCAAGTCCTTTAACCCCTTCCATAATGTGCACATCCTTTTTCCAAGCCCAGAACACACTGTGTCTCTGCCCTAATACCATGTCCCGCCTAATTTCTTCTTGTTCTTTCATGTTGCAGTTTATTAAGTTATTCACATCAGAGGGTCTTTCTTAAGAACATTATCTCCATGTAACTTGTTCATACACTCTCCCTATATCCCCTCATAATCTTCATCATTCTTAATTATTTATTAAAGGTGTATCTCCTCAATTATAACTTACATAGAAGGAAAGACTAGAGTCATGTTCATTTTCGCATCTCTGGTTTTCATGCTAAAACCTCTCAGATAATAGACACTTAAATGTCGGATAGTGGCCAAAGAAAGAGTAATCTATTTAAGTACTACGATTCGAATTCTGTTCAAATTTCACTGTTGATTAGGTTGCCTTATTGTGAAACCAGCTTCATTAGTGTTGAGTTATGTGTTGGTACCTCCTGGCTGGAGCAGACATTGAATGTGATTCTTGCCAACTTACTTCAGGATCTAATGCCAACCCTTTCCTGGTGGCTTTCATTTTCTCCTCCTTAAGCAATAGTGAGACCCTCTCCTCTATGCCAGAAACACCAGGTGTTCAGTTAGTATTTTCTGACAACCTTAACATTTCTAATATTTTATTTCAATAACCTTTATTTTTCCCCTAAAATGACCTGGCAGAAGATCATGTATAATTTGCAGGGGTTTTATATTGTTTATCTTTAGAAACATACTGCCTTTTTCATCAATGCCACACTTTTATACATAAACTTCATTTTATTTGTATATTTAAACTAGAGGCCCCTTGCATAAATTTGTGCATGGGTGGGGTCCGGCTGGCCCTGCTCACAATCAGGGTGTTGGGGGCTGGTTGAGAGCCAGGCTGGTGGAGGGGAGCAGGGGTGTGCTATCAGGGCCCAGATCAAGCTGGTTGGCTGCCACATTGTGTGTCATAGCCACCAGTCATTCTGCTATTCTGGTCACTGGACTTTTATATAGATGACCTACTAGTCATTTTGAGCAGAATGTTCTCATATTAAATTGAACATATAAAATTAAACACTAAGTTTCTGTAGTTACACCAGGTGAAAAAATCTGAGACTAACCAATAACTGTATTCTAAAAACACAGCAATACTCACAATAAACAAAAAATTGCTGAAAATAATTATGTTTAGCTATGAATAAAACTAGATTACCTTTAGAATTTTTTCTTTTTTTGCAGTGTTTGTTTCTCTTAAGTTGTTTGTTGAGAATAGTTTGGTTTTATGTTTATTGAAATAAATTATTTGATAAATATTGGATCAGTTAATTAATGAATGTAGAGTTTTTCTTATGAATTGTCTTATAAAAAGCTAAAATAGAAATACCTATAACCCAATGAATCTTTTTGTAATTTTCTTATCTTTATTTCTATAATGATTGAAATAGCAAGCTCTGAATTCTTAGTAACTACTTCTTTATTTAAATATATAGCTAGCTGTTATGAAAATTTTATTTTAGATTTAAATAATGGTGGTGAGGCAGCAGAGGCATTTTAATGTGTGACTAAAACATGTTTATTTTGGGCATTCCAAGTTGACTGGTAGGGCATTCTCTGGGTAGATCTCCATCTGGTACTCTCTGTGGGCCATGCATTTATAATACTCAATGTACTTAGATTGTATCAAGATATGTCTCTGTTCTCATTTATTATTAATGGCCAAGTCGACAAATACTCCAGCATTCCTTAACATCTCTGCAAATAATAGCTTATGAAAATTGGGGTTTGGTTAAATTTACAGAGGATGTCATACATTTTCATGCTTTCATAACCTTATATACCCCACCCACAAAGAATTAAATCTTTCCTTATCCTGAGAGAACCTGAGTTTTCTATTCGAGGTTTATCTTCATTACTCCAACTGTCTTCTCTGCCTTCCCCACTCTGTCCACTCCTGTCTTCTCACTAAGTATGACCAGGGACAGACCAGACAACAGATAAGGAGTTGTTTTTTGTTTGTTTTGTTTTTCTGTGACTCCTTCCAAAGCTGTCACTGGCCTTATTGATTCTGCTTTTCTAGGTTTTATTAATCTCTCTTCTCATCACTGTTTCTACTAGGCCCAGGTTCCTTCAGTACCTAATGTGATGACCCAGTATCTATAGCTTGGGAAAGTATTACCCTTTAATGCCATTACTACAAAAACAGTGAAAGCATTTCCTGGTTTTAAAATCACCCCTGGTGATTAATTATCAGGTACCAAAACTCACTTTCATCTTTCTTTCTATAGCCTTCCTTCCACAGGCCTCTATTTTATTACTGAGCAAATACCCACAATGCACCATGGTAACAATGGTTGTGAGTCTGTCAGTTCCTGGCTCATAATGAAACTCCTCCCATGATTCTGATCTAATCTGGTGAGAATTCTATGCTTTCTATTCACAATCCCTATATAGTATAGCTATGGACCACAACATTGGTTTATAGGGGGATTTACAAGTCACCAAACACAGTGGAGGGCAGATTCTATACTTTGAAATCTCAAGACAATTCCCTGTCTTCTCTTCTATCCTGTATCTAAAGAATCTCTTCCTCTCTTCCAGTTTTTGTACTTTTTTACTTGATTACTCTCCAAGTAAACCTACCACTTCTGTTTCTAATTGCTCCCATCTTCCCTCTCCTCTTTCTAGAATGTTAGAGGGTAAAAATACTGTTGAGTAAAGATGACTTCTCTCAGATTGAAGTGCTCTTTGAATTTTTATTTCTGATTTAGTTTCACTGTGAGAATAGAAATATGCCTTGGGATATGTTTTAAAAAAGATGGGCGAAATAACACAATAATCAATCATATTAATAATTGGCAGTGCAACTCTGATCAATTTGTGCATCTAACTTTATTTTACTGTTAGCCTTGAAGTTGCTTGATATTTAGGACTGTTTTTCATTACTCTAGCATATTTAAGAATTCTCATAGTTTGGTGATCTTTGGGTATAAAGATATAAACCTTTACTGAGTGAAATATACTAAAATGATTATCAGCTAGATTTTGTATCACTAGTTTTTTTCCTTTGGGTTTCAAAATTTTGTCTACCACTGTCATTAAAAGCTAATGATTTCAGAACAAATCTCATTTGGTTCATCCTGGCTGTGTTAAACTAAAGATACAGACACATAATATATATTAAAATATCCATTATAAAAATGTGGGTATTAATTCAGTATATCAATGCAAATGAGTTTTATAATACCAAAATGATGTATAACAGTATAAAGTTTAAGGTATTCTGGATGTTCTTGAGTTGACACAGCTACTTTAATAAACTTAGCATGGAACATTTGAACTGTTTTACCATTTTCTTTTTCTGTTTTAACCCATAGATTTTTTCCACTGGTAATTTTATAGAAATGTTTTCAATCCCTGCTGTTTTAAAAGACACCAAGTAACTAAGGTTCTTGGAAGCACATTTTTTTTCTCTTATAAAACCAAGTTATATTTTTTCAAATATCAGAATCAATCTCTTCAAACAACAATATTTACTTTACTTGTTAAGCAAGTACTGTCCTGTAGCCTTTTTTTTTTTAATTAGAGCCATAGATTCTAAATTTTGGTCTGCTAAATGGATTGCTGCTTTTTTAGTTTCTTTAAAAAAATAAAAATACTAGATATTTTTATCCACCTCAGTCTGCCTATATTCAATTTTACTTAATGTTTTATTTAGGTTAAGCATAGAATACATGAATATGTATATTTCTAACATATATACACACATATATATGTTAGAAATATACATATTCTGTATATTTTTGTGTATATATATATATATATATATATATATATATATACACACACACACACACATCTATTTAAGTTATTTTATTCAAGGGGTGCGTATTTTATTTACATGCATTTGTTTCTTTCTAGACTATGTCCTTTTTAAGATTTCCTTATTTTACATTTTGATATTGTTAGGCTTGACAGAGAATAACCATAAAATTATTCTCTATTCAAAAGTCAATATATACTTGTTTCTGTTATCACATAACTGATTCTTATAATAGAAAAAGGTAAACGTGCGATACATTTCTCCAAATAGCAATTGACAACTGATATGCCTTCAGGAATAAAATATTGAAATTTCTTAAATATATTAAAAAGTGTACTTCAAATCAAAATTACTATAATCTCAAAAGTCAAATGACATAACTATAGGATCCACAGAATTTTATTTTTAACACAGTTTCCTTTCCAACAGATGGATTTGAAGAATTTATTTTACCTTATGGTTTAAGCATTTCAGTTTTTTTGTGTGGAACATATTTCTCAGTGCAACTACTTATTTCAAAACAACAAAACTAATATATTATGTGTACATTCAATCTGGAGTTGAATATTTTGTGAAGATTAGCTTTTAGTATATGTATATAAGGTTATGCTATTTATAACAAAGTAACTAACTTGCTGCCTCTTCTCTTTACTTCTAGTTTCATAATAGGGTTATAATAAAAAATATACTAAAGCAAGCTGCTTGCTTTTAAAGTCAGTCTATTAAAATCTCATTTGACTTTATTTTTTAATATTCAGCAAAGTAAGCCTTTTAAAACCCCTGGAAAAAGACCATAAGGATATCATTCACCTCTCTTATTCATCAAGCATGATTTGAATCCATTTAGTATGCAATAAGGTAGTTTGTAAAACAGACAGTGTGATCTCTAAAGGATCATTTACCTCCGTTATAACTGACTTCATTGTGTTTGCCAGACTATTCAGTATTGAATTGGGAAACAAGTAAGTAGATAGCATGAATGTGATTAATTCTTATAACATGCAAAAGAATTCTTCCTGTAGATAATGGGCAATCACTCTAAACAATTGTGTGGAGTCTTCTATCCAATTCAGTTTTTATTTTATTTATTTTATATTTTTTATTGTATCATGTATACATGCCAAGGCAGATTTTTTTCATCTATATGGTTTAAATTTTTGCATCAAGGAAGAGACTCCCTCTGTTTTTATTTCTTATATTTGAGACTTATTTAATAGTCTATAAACATTAATATGTGCATGTATGCACTCAGAAGAATGTCTGAAATTTCAGAAAATAGAATAAATGTCACCTGCCACTGTGATATCCAAAGTTAATTGCCCTCACCATCCCATTGTCTGTGCCCACGGGTTATGCATATATTCATACAAGTTCATAGGTTGGTTTCTTTCCATTCACCCTGCCCTACCTTCAAAAGCATATTCATGAAAACCAAGCCAACCCAACCAAAAAACCCAACTATAGCACAAAGCATTAGTATTTTAAACATCCCTCTAATTTATTTATTTATTTTTGAAGGCAGGAATAATTTTTGGAGTCCTAGGTCTTTTTCTCATTGAGCAACCTTGGTAGATAAGATATATATAGCAAACATTAGGGAAGGTAATTCTATTTATAAACTTTACTCAGAAAGTGATATATTGTTTGCTAAGATTAAAAATAGAAGCAGGATATTAACAGCACTGCAGAATGTTAAAAGACAATAAACCCACCAGCCACAGCAAATCAAAGAGAACTGGAAAGCAGTCTAAAATAGGCATATAATATTCACACAACACCTCTTTTTTAAAGGTTGATGACCTAAATAGTTCATACAAAATCTCTAGTGGCTTCTAAAATCTGGAGTGTTGCTCAAGTGATGAAAGTTGCATTGTTAAAAAATACCTTTGCCCAAGGTGCTACCCACAGGGCCCAGTCTTCTGATCAAAACCAAGAGAATCCTGACCAACCATTTCTAAACAGTTTGAAAGAACACAAATTCCTCTCATCAAGACATTTCAATGTAGTTTGACCAATAGTATATTCATTGTTATTCATGCTATGCTGCTATAGTTTTCCCATATTAGTAACAGCAGAAAAAAAACATAATAGTCAAAACAATTGTTTTTTTATAGTGGTATTTATAACAGGTGGTTTACAAAGCACAAATATGGATTCTTCAAAAAGCTCTGAATCCTTGAGTCCTCCCAGTTGAATTTGCTACTACCCTCTTGGTGATTACCAAATGTTCCCCAGGCCCCGCTCCTAACATTTATATTATTGTGTGATTACCAATGATGTGCTGTCTGACAATAAAAATCCTTTAAATAGTATTATATAATAAATCAAAACTTAATTGCATTCAAATTTACTAACAATAAATGCGTATTTGTTATTAAGAAATCTCTATTTAATAAACTATTTCCTGAAGTTCTGAGAGCAGAAGTTGTGCTATGAATATGTGTATGTGTTGTTTCATGTTTTGTGTTTTGTAAATGTCGATATATTCTATATCAAATGTATACTTCCTAGCATAAAATATCTGTTCAGTGTTCAATAAATATTCATTAAATAGATGGAATTTCCGTACCTTATGATTAATGAATATCATTATCTGTTGGAGATTTCAATAAGATAGTCATCTGGAATTGCAATAACTCAATCAAAGAGTAAAGGTGTTTAAAAATGGTGTTTCATGTTATAGTTCTCTCACTGTAATATGTTGTTGTCCCTAGTGGAAAAATAAAAGTTTAACAGCTATTCCTCCCTGCCCAATATAGTGTATTAGTTTCCAATCCATTAACTCTAATGAGTTAATATAAACACATTTATATATTAAAAAAATGTATATTGAAAGTGCTATATACTCTGAAGAGAGAAATTTCAAATTATTTACAATGCTTTTATATCAGCAACCTTTGAATTTACCTGTTCATTTTAGGAAAGAACATATTTCATTACTGTATGATTTGTAATGTTTTTGTAATATTTTTTATTTCATGAAATTTTTTTCTAAATGCTTTATCAAATGTTAAGAACTGTTCTCTTTACAAATTAGTTTTGTACACACACAGGAAACTGCTTAAGTACACTGATTCAGTTGACTCAATATTCCAGCCAAACATTAAAAAAATAGAGCCATACCCTTTATTACATATGTGTTGTATGAAGTAAGTGTAAGGTGAAGCCACTGTAAGCTATTTTAACGGGGTGTTCACTGTCAGTAATCCTTCTAGTCTTAGCTACTCTGTAGTAACTGCATTGATAGTGGTGGACAAACATTTTAGTAAGGGCAACAGTTGTTAAGAAGAGGGATTGTCAGGATATAATCCCTGTGAAGGAGGGAGGAACTTCTGGAGTCTTTAGGCTTTGTTTTGGTGGTTCCATAAATGGATATTGAAATATACAAAAAAAACCAAAAAACAGTAAAGGGTTGAATTCAGGTGTTATGCTGCTTCTTATACTTCAGCAAGCTTTTTTTAAAAAAGACTATGTCACAGCTGTTTATCCTCCTTTAAATAGGAATGTTAGACAAACAGATCAAAGAAATGCAGTGCTTTGATTTTAACTAAAGCATTACTCAAAAGGTTTTGGTGACTAGGACATATCAATGTGAACTTGATGATAGAAGGTATAATTTCATAACTGGGTAAAGGATAGGGTAAAAAGGTATTAAAGAAAAGGTTCTAGCACATTCCTTCAGGATCTAAACTTATTCCAATCCATTTCAGTAGTTGAGCCAGTCACATTACTATAAAACAGTTATTCCCAACAGATTTGAGTATGACAAAAGGCAGGGAAACTTGGTCACTACTTTATATTACAGAATAGAGAATCCACAATATTTGGACAACAAAGAGTAGAGGGCCAGACTAAGAAACATTATAACGTGATAAATGTAAGGTCTTGCTCCCTGGTCCAAAAAGCCAACCATACAAAGGATAGGATCACTTCACAATAGCGTGTGCAGAAGAGATTGTGGGTTTCAGTTGACAGTGAGATCAATATGAGTCAATAGTGTGATGCAGCTCTAACAGAGCTGATGGGATTTTATATTTCATGAGCAGAAATATAGTAACCAGATTGAAGTCATGATAGGCACGCAGGAATCTTGTCACTTTCAGGTACTGAACCGGAGATAGTTGGTACAATTAGAATAAATTCAGAGAATGACAACTTGAGAGATAAAAGTTTATGAGGGCCCCCTAGGTACTGAACACTTTATAACTGCTTTATAGAGTTATTTCTTCTAACACACACACACACACACACACACACACACACACACACACACACACCAAAACAAACAAAAAAACAACAAACAAAAAACATGTAAGGTAGGCAATGCATTAGTGCATCAGGAGACATTCTTTGATGTCATCCAAGGGCCATCATTGGTAGTTACTCTGATTGATGAGTCAGTTTCTGGTTCCCAACTGCACACTCAGCCACAGAGAATGGATGTGATCAGCACAACAAAAATGGATATACCTTTCTGATCTTATTGAGGTTTGCCAAATTCACAAAGTCAGATTTTAAGGGTAAAATTTGGCAGATAGTAGTTCTGAGGTGAAAATAAGCAAACAACAATAACTAACACTAAAACCGACAATGGGCCAGGCATCTGTTTTCTGGCCAACATATTTTGCCGCCATATGCATGATACACCACATTGTAAAAAGAAAGTAGCTTGGTTAGTCTGTCACCTTTATGGGTCTAGACTTGATATAAAACCACAATAGCCTTCCTGATTTACCATAGTCTTATTTCCAAAAAGGGATTCTGTAGTTACCCTTAGTGTTTACATGATTAAAAATGTTAAAGTGTCCCCAAGTAATTCTGACACACTATTGATTAGAAAACACACTTCAATTTTAGAAAGGTTATAATATAAACAACATGGGGTGTCCTAGAGTTAATCAAATATGTTATGCCTGCCTGAAGAAATGCTGTTAAATTGAAGGAAATTTTCATATCTCAATTCTAAAGCATTAAATATTGATTGAACTCTCAGAGAGTATTGCTATTTACCTATATCCCTCTTCTTTGGTGGGAGGGAACCCATGATTGTATCCCAAATAGTGCTAAATGGCATCACTCTTTCTGTTTTATACCTGTAAAATCTTAGACTCAGGTAAGAATATTTTCCTAGATAATAAATTGCCTTAAACTCTTCTCCCCGCTCCCCCCCTGGAACTGAACCTTCTACTCTTGACTATCTCGTATTGCTCTGTAGACTAATAGGCGAGGACGAGAATAAAAAACAAAAAAAGCTTAGACGTAATTTCAACAAATTTTAAGGAGAGTGCAATTGCATGCCATTGGTATATATATTTCCAAATGAAATGTGCAAGGTGACACATTTCTTTATGTTCCTTGGCTAAAGTTTCTTCAGACCTATAGCCACCATTCCTGAGGGTTGAAGGAAAACTAATTTTGGGCATAAAGTAGAGCTTTCTCTTCTCTAGGGTCATATAAGTTAGGACACTTATGCAGCATCTATTTCAAGAGTAAAAAATCCCTTCTATTTAGTCTGTCCTGTTTGCCGTGCATGTTCTCTCTGGGGAAGCTGGCATGATCATTAAGAAAACTGATTGTTTATCCCATGCCAGGCAAATCACACTGGTTCTGTGACTGCCTTCCCACCCAGTGCCGATCATTCTTTCATTAGAACAGGGAACATGGTCTCTGACACTTCACATAGCAGCTCAGTTAATTAGGTATTTACAAGAGATAAAAGGTGTTCAGATAAATTTGTTACGGTCTTACACACCCCCTTACCCACAGAAATCTAGTTAATATCATGAAAGAGGGTGTGGGGTCAAACAATGGGGTAGAAATGCAGGACAGAGAAATCATAAGTTAATACCTCTGTAACATTTCCTTAAAACAGCTTAAGGAATATTTAAAACATATTTTAAAAGATTTAAAAGATTGCCAGACAATAGAGGGACTTGCTTTTATGTCACATACCCCCAAAGAGTATTATGAAATCAATGGATACATTTACTTTAAAGAGCAGTCTTGATTTATATAACAAGAAAAATTTTAAGCTAAAATTCTTGGTAACTGCCAAGAATTTATTTGGTACAATTAGAATAAATTCAGAGAATGAAAACCTGAGAGATAAAAGTTTATGAGGGCCCCCCTAGGTACTGAACACTTTATAACTGCTTTATAGAGTTATTTCTTCTAACACACACACACACACACACACACACACACACCAAACCTGTCCTTGTGATTTATTCAGGTTTTCATTCTCTGAATTTATTCTAATTATTGGGGTTATCTGCCACTGGTAAAAGAGTACTATCCTTTGATGTAATGTGAAGATTCTCAAGATCAGTTCTATAAAGGGAGTTTCAACATCAGATTCTCTCATTCAACCAATATACACTGAACATCATACTAGGTACGAGGTACTGTTGTAAGTACGGTGATTACAGCACTGAAAAGCTTCTGTAGGATGGAAGCTACAGGAATCATTTGGCTAGGTTATGATCCTAACTTGGATGTACTGATTGTTTTATGAGTAGAAGCCTTTGCACTAGCTAATCCCAACTGGCAGGTGGAATACTCTTGGAGAATATAAGAATTGTTAGCTTGTACTAATGTAAGAATGTCTAATTCATCACTGATTCTATCATCTGTTCTGTTCATTGCTATCATTTCACACCAAGTTAACTACCCCTCCCCTCACTGGCCCTCCTTTCTTTTTACACTAGGCTTATGCTCTCCTGCATGTCACCTGAACACCATTTGTTTCTTCCCCTCAATGATCTGATCATTCACTTTACAACAGTTTCAGCATCATATTAATTCATTTGGAAGATGTACCTGTCTTATGAGTGATATCATCACTTGACTTTAAAACATGCTTCCCCCTCTTTATGTTATGTGCTTGTTAAAAGTTGAGAAGCTGCTTTACTACCAACTAACAACTATTTTATGTCAGTTTGTGTCTGTATGTGATAGGAAATGGTAAGCATCACCAAATTCTTGAGTATTTTGATGATGTTTTACTCTATTATAAATTAGTCCACTATGTGGGGGGAAAAATAAAATGGAAAATGTCTATTTAATTTATATTTTATTTTTACAAAGAAATATATAGCTATTGTGGTTCTATTGCCATTGGTAAAATGAACTCACTTAAAGGTTCATATTTCATATTTGACCAACCAAACTTCATAGTTATATTTAAAAAAGAAATCTTTCAGTTTTAAATTTTCTGCAATTTGAGAGTTTATCATCCAACAAAACTAGCCTATTATAAATCAGAGATATAAAATCACCAAGCCTATGCAAAGTTGTGTCAAGCATGAAATTAATTCTTCTGAGACACTTTTATGAGAAATATATTAAATCCAATAAGTTACTTTGTTCCAGAACCCTGCAGACTTTAGTAAAATAACCCTAAATTTATCTCTTTTAACTAAAAAGAAATATTTATATTAACATTAGTATACTGATGATATTTTTTTATCACATATAATTACTATATTTTTAAACTACAAACATGATTAATTTGAGTTCACAAATATTGGTTTCCTGGGGTTTGTATAATTATGTATTATGGTATAAGCTTTTGTTGTTTATTATATCACTTTAATTCTTAATCTTCAAAGGATTTCATTGTGCTGTGCTTTAACTGTATACAATATGTAACATAAAACTGGTGTGAAAATTCATCCTGATTCCTTAAGGATGATATCAAACTAAAAATAAAATTCCCTAGAGCTTTGTTTCTCTCTCCCATTTCTTTGATCCAAAAATTGATTTGTCCCCATCTAATACTGGCCTCCCATTTAAATGAATTCAAAGACAGTTTTCCATGATGCCAGCATTTGTGATGACCATTAATAAATCACAAGGACAGACTCTTGACATAGAAGGAATGTTCCTACCTGAACCCACTTTCGCATATAATCAGTTATATTTTGCTTTCTCTCAAGTTCAAAGACCATGTGATGTTAAAGCTAAAGTTGTAAATACTTCATCACAAGGGAAATTAGTCAAGCACTCTGAAAGTGTTTTCACTCTTAATGTGGTATACAGGGAGATATTGGAATAAGTTTGATCAATTTACCAGTAATTGTTTGTATCAGTGTTGTTTTTACATCATGTTTTTATTTTGTTTTTACATCATGTCTTTGTTGTTGTTATATCATGTTGTGATTAATATAAATAATTTAATATTTTGTTTTTATATGCATTTTACTAATTTTCTTTCATCTCTGACACTTCTATTATAAAGGACAAATAGTAATATTAAAATATTTCCTTTAAATAATACCCTTTTAATGTGCCTGAATTTCATGCACTGGGTCACTAGTCCTTTATAATAAAAGCCTAATATGCTAAGAGTTTGGTCATCCAATAGGCTGTTCAACCAATCAAATTGTAATATGCTAATGATATGCTAAGGACTCTCAACTACTTGCTATGATGTGCACTGACCACCAGGGGCAGATACGCTGATTGGTAAGTTAGCTTACTGCTGGGGTCCGGCTGATGGGGACTGAGTGAGATGGGCCAGACATACCCTGGAGACCTCCTGTAGTCCCTCCTCATCTGGCCAACCCCCGACGCCCCTCCCCAGCCCCTACCATGCACCAGTGGGGTCCCTCCGCCTGGCCTGCATCCTCTGGCTATCTGTGACCCATTGGAGGATGTCAGATAGCTGGTTTCAGCCTGATCCCACAGGCCAGGCTGAGGGACTCCACTAGTGCATGAATTTGTGCACCAGGCCTCTAGTGAAATTATAATTTTCTGTTGTAAGTCCGTAAGTTTTGAGACAATTTGTTATACAGGGATAGCTGAAATGCTATTTTGCTATATGTCTTTCTTGTCATAGATAAGCACTAAACTCCTTCAACGGAAAGATTCTGTGTGCTTTGTTGCAAATGGTTTAAATAAAAAATAAGGTAGATAGGCTAGGATGACAGCTCAGCAGGCTACCAAGAATACTTTCGCATTAGTGGATCAGAAAATCATATATTAAGGTACAAATGGATTTTAATTTAAATATAACAGAATTTATTAGATTAACATTAGTGAATGTTATAAAAAAATGAAATGGAAGGGGGAAAATCCAGTAGGAGAGAACAGAATAGAAAATACCTACTTGCTTTTTAAGAAATCTGGATGAATAGCGTGTGTGTGTGAGTGTGTGTGTGTGTGTGTGTGTGTGTGTGTGTTAGAACATGTACACAGTGATTAGCTGGAAGGACTCTCAGTACTCAGAGGCAGTTGTGCTCACAGCTATATTTTACTAACACAATCAACAGGGAAACAGATGGATCAAGCTGAGTCTGGAGGAATGCGGGCCCAGACATCCTATATCCCCTGCCACCCACTCCCACCACACACACCAAATGCACTCCTTACTCTCACAGCAAAATGCAGCAACATGTGTGTGGCCCAAGAAAGCCTGCTTGACACTCAGATTCCAAGTTTTTATTGGCGCATGTTCATGCCAAAGCTACAATCAGCTATAACTAGTGGAATTTCAGACTCCAAGAAGTAAGGCAGGTGTTTAGCAGCCTATGGTGGCTAAAACAGCCAGGTTCCCAACAGCCAGCCGAGGGCCAACCCCCACACCAGGCTCTTGGAAGATAGTGCCTTTCAGGACTGCTGTGTTAGCTCTTTGCTGCAGTGTGTTTATACATGAGCACATCTGAAAATGGCAGACTTTTTCTTCATAGCATGTCTGACATGAAAAGACCCATAATAATATTTCCCCAATGAATTAAATTCATGTTTCATCTCTGAACTTTCACTTAATTTCTCATCTTCTGCACCCCAAGAAGGTGGTGTGTTAGATGCTTATAGCTCTTCTTATGATGGGTGCTCATTCTCTCCTGCCTTTTCACCTCAGTGCTCTGACAATGGTCATGAAGCTCATATCTGACCAACACTTGTTTTTAATTCTCTCACGAGGTTATTTTTGTATTTTTATTTTTCATTTATACACACACACACCCCCCACACACACACATACACCAACACCCACCTACCCACACACACACACACACACACACACACACATACACACACACACATATCTAAAGAGAGAGAGGAGAGAGAGAGAGAGAGAGAGAGAGAGAGAGAGAGAGAGAGAGAGAGAGAGAGATCATTGTGAGAGAGAAACATAGATCAGTTGTCCATCCTGACGTGTAATTGAACCCCTAACCTAGGGGTGTCGAACTCAATCAGAGAAGGGGCCAAAATCTAAAGTCCAGCCTAAATCGCGGGCTGAATGGTTTACTGAACAGTCATAACCTGACAATGTCATAAACTGACAGCGGAGTGCGGTGATGACAGCGCGGTGCGGGCCACATTGCAAGGCCTGGCGGGCTGGATTTGGCCCGCGGGCCTTGTGTTTGACACATGTGCTAACCTAACCTTTTAGTGCATGGGATAGGTTCCAACCAACTGAGCCACCTGGCCAGGGCCCAACACTCTTTTAAAATAGACAGTACATTCATATATGCTTTCTCTTTGAGTAGATATTGTTTTACTGTGGCTTGTGGGCTGTATTTGGACCACTGCCTAGATTTATAAATAAAGTTTTAATGGAGCACAGTATCATCCATTTGTTTATGTATTGTCAATGGCTGTTTTTGTGCTACAAACACATAATTGAGTAGCTGCAATAGGAACTTTATGGCCCACAAAGGTAAAAATTTTACTGCTTGGCCCTTTACAAAAGTTTACCAACCCCTTCATTAAAAAAGCAGAGTGGCTTGAACAAATATTTAATAAGTTATTCAACACCATAAGAAAATAAAAGATTGATAAAGGAAATGGATATGACAGCGATAGTAAATTTTATTCCAGTGCTGTTATTCAGAGATGACACTCGTCAAGCCATGGTGATATAGTAAGACGACTATTTCTCCCAAAGCCTCCCTGGGAATGTTAATGACTCTCCTGTCTGTGGACTGAAGCTTCCTCTACACCTAAAGTCCTACTTTCAGCAACCGTTAGACTCTGACCATAATCAATAGTTGGTAAGCGGTAATAAGTAATAATCTGTGAATAATTATTTTATCAGAAGTTCTGTTCATTCAATTGTCAGAACAAATATTTGGCAGACAACCAACCAGAACTAGTAGAAAATAACAGATTTTATTAATTAAAATTTTTAATTACACTGGCCTAGCTAAGAATCAAGAATGTGCTCAACTTGCCATTTGTCATCTCAAAGGAATAAATAGATTTTTAAATCTTTGTAGTGATTTATCAACAGATAACTTGTTCTATTATGATGCACAAAAGCAAAAAGGAAGAATACCATAAAATAATAAGATGAGGTAGCCCTCACTGTGGGCACAAATTTTGCTCATTTTTTTGAAGTTTTGAGACCCATTTTCCAAAGTAATTTGCTTCACACTTTGTCACAGGCACATATATTGTTTGAAAATGTCTGATGTGAACTTGAATGTGTTGCTGTGCTTTTTTCTTTTGTTCTTCTAGCAAGTTGGGCATATTTGTATACATTTCTAACATTAAACAAATTACATTAACAATAGCAATAACAACATATGCTGTTTTCATAATGCACTTTATATTTTCCCAAGACATTTCTGAAATGAAATCATCTGGCTTGAGTTGTCAATTCTATAACTATGGAGCACTTTTTAATACTATTGCGTTAACTCCTATACCTTAGAAAAATGTTTTCAGTGAATCATCTGATTTTGATGAGGCCTGTCTTAACTCAATGGTCTGCATGGGCTAAAAATCCAGAGTGTGTCATGGAACTCATCAAAGGCATGTGGAACTGAGGTGAACTCATTTCTACTAATCTTTAGTTATTCACAGTTGTGCCTTTACTTTAGGATAAAATTCACTGGGATAGGCTTTTATGAACGTTATTCCTGATATAATATTTAAAGTGTCAGATGTATATTTATGAATATGTTTCAACTAGAGGCCTGGTACACAAAATTTGTGCACAGAAGAGGGTGTCCCTGAGCCTGGCCTGCACACTCTGGCAATCCAGCACTCCTTGGGAGATGTCAGATTGCCATTGGGCAAGACCCAGACCTGGCCGGCCCACTCTGGTTAAGCCCCTCTGGTGGGGGACGCAGCATCACATCCCCAGCCAGGTGCAGGGCAGGGATGCAGTGTCAGGTCCCCAGCCGGCACAGGGGGCGGGGGGAGGGGGGGAGCACAGCATCAAGTCCCTGCTCACTTGTGCGCGCCTCATCGCACAAGCAACCCTGCTCACCCATGCGCACCTGCTGTGCATGCAACCTCGGGCTAATTGGTCGTAATGGCATGAGGGCATGAGGGCATATTAGCTCTTTATTATATATGCTTAAAATGTCCAAAACGTAGGCTTAATTTAAGCTTACAGGAGATAATCAATTGTTTTCCTTCTCCCTCTCCCCTCTCCATTTCCTCTCCCTCTCTCCCTTCTTCTTGCTCCAAAAATCAATGAACATATCCTGGGGTGAGGATTAAGCAAATTTCCCAAATTTTATTTTTTTTAAAGATATATTTTTTATTGATTTCAGAGAGGGAGAGAAAAATAGAAACATAAATGATGAGAGAGAATCCTGTAGGCCACCCACTAGGAATCAAGCCTGCAACCCAGGCATGTGTCCTGACATGGCTGGGAATCGAATCGTGACCTCCTGGTTCAAAGATTGACACCCAAACACAGCAACCCAGCCCAGCTCAGATCTTTTTTTTTATTGTATTATAAAGTAGCCAAGTATTTATTAATTTTTAAAGCATACAAAATGACATGTAATTTTACCTCAATTTGATTTTATATCATCTATATTAATAAGATGGTAATATGCTAATTAGACCAGACATCTTCCAGGTGTCCTTCCCGGATGTCCTTCCAGACAAAGCTGCAGCGGCTGCAAGGATGGAGAAGGGCTGGCAGCTGTTGCGGCTTAGTGGCAGCAGAAGCAGCAGCAGTGGGGGGATGGGGCAGCACCTTTCCCTGATGACCAGTCATTTCCCATAGAGGGAGGCAGAGGCAGCAGCCCTGGTGGGGTGATGGGGGTGGTGCCTTTTTCTGATTGGCTGGTTGCCTCCTGCAAAGGTGACAGTAGGACATTCCCTGAGAGCTCTGGGACTGTGAGAGGGAGGAGGCTGGGCTGAGGGATTCCTCCCCGTTGGGCCTCTAATACTTAAATTAAAAGATCCAGATGTAATCATTTCTTGTAAGTGAATATTATTGGAGGGAATACACAGAATTAACTGGAGTGCCTATTCACTTTCTGTGAATTAAAATCCATGATTGATTCCCCATTCGTTAATTTCATTGTGAAGACTTAAATGAGACATCGAACACATGGTCTATACATGATGCTCCACCAAGTGCAGTCCATAGTTTTCCAAAAAGAACAGACAATAAACAAGCAAAAAAATAAAAATAAAAAAAAATCCCTGAATTTTATATTTCATAAACAGATATCAAATGCAATCCAGTTTTGGATTCCCAATGAATAGATAACCTATGTTATAGATAAGAATATTTCAAGGTTCAAAGAAACACATTTTAAAAAAAAACAAAAAAACAACAACACATAGTCTTTCCAAAAAAAACAACAACACATTTTTAACATTTCCTCCAATCCTTTGCCTGCCATTTAAGAGTATTCCTGAAAGCTTGAATCTCCCTCATCTCACCATTTTTCCCTGGAAGTGCATTCTGGCTCAGGAAACAAGAGGACTTAATAGGCTCAATTACTCTGGACTAAAAAGCATAAAGCCTATGTGTGGACTCACTTATTTCCAAAGGAAATCTGCCCAGTGCTGCTGAGAATGTACTTAACAAAGCTTTTAAATTGTTGGTTGGAGGTAAATTTGAGGAAAATAGGCCAGTCAATGGGAAGAAATGATAAATGAAGCATCCATTGGTGGGGAGAGATTTGAAGAATGTTAGCTTACTAACTGCAGAGACAAAGGAAAGAAATATAGCAGAAGGAGGAAGAAAAGAAGCATTGGAAAAGAGCCTCATTATATAAATTACACTAACTCTGTGCCCCAAGCACTTTTCAGTTTCAATTCCTGTTGCTGAACCAGAAGACTGGTATCAATTCATGCAAAAATATTTCATCTTTGGAATGATTAATGAGATTGAATGTGACCAAGCTTCTTGTCAGTTTTCAGAAGCAAAGTTTTGCTTCAAAAAATCAAGCTTCATTTTCCCCCTTTTGTTAACACATACAAAATTGTATAACATACAAAATTGGAGTGCATTATTTATACCTAAAAGGGTTATATATATATAATTGGGTATTTGAAATAATCAGGTGACTGATCATGATTATGATCTGTTCATTGAAATAGCCACTCTTTTCATCAGCATGACACATTCGTAGTGAAGAGAGAGGATTTATAGGGACTAAAAATGTTCCATAGTTTTGTTTCACCCAAGAAAGCCTTGTTGTGTAAATAGTGATTGTGTATAAGCCGATAGTGAACTGCTTTGACTACTGCTAAAATTATGTACAAGCTATGAAAGCAAATATTTCTATCAAAAGTATATAAAAAAAAGTTTTGATAAAAATTACAAGCACATATTTGCTCATAGGTAACACATTTTAAAAGCCAAAAGCCAGCATTATAAGTTGCCCCTAAGCAATTTTACTTTGTTAAAGTGAGGGTAGATTTTTATTATATCGATACTAGAATTTAAAATGTATTGATTGTGTGTTATAGACTAGGATCAAAAGTCTATATGAGGCTGTGGGATGTAAATATGAAAAATTAATATCTGGCTTCAATGACATTGTTAATTATTAAGTTTTTTTTAAAGATTTTCTAATATTTAATGAGGTTGTCTGGTGAAATAGATCACAGATAACTTAAAATTAATTAAATTTATATTTTTGTTTAGGTACACATGACCTAAATCTCCACTTGTCAAATATAGAAATGTCCCTTGTGAAAATATTTATACTGAAAATATCTTCTCCCATATGTCTGAAATGTATTTAAATATAAATCATGTGGTGACAACCATTTCTGCCATTTTTGCTCACTCTTTCTCAAGTAGAAGGCTTTGATAAACATCAAAGAGCATTTGTTAAAAAAATAGAAACATTAGATCCCAAGGTAGATTGTTGTAAAAACTTCCTTTAGGATTGAAATACTTATAAATCATTGAAGAATGAAAGCATAACATAAACCCAAAGATTACTTTATATATATATATATATATATATATATATATATATATATATATATTTTTTTTTTTTTTTTTTAAACAGCATAGGCATAGTATATTATTTTAATGTAGAGAAATTTTGGTTTAGCTTTTTGTCTTTTGCTTTGAAAATGCACTTTTTAAAATAAATGTTTTTGTTCTAAAGATAAATATGTAGTTTAGTGACAATTCAACAGTTGAAAGATATATTTTTAAGTAAGAAGAAGGAAAAAAGAAAAAAAAAACACAAAAAACAAAGCAGATTTAGGAATCTACTCTTAAATAATTTAGTTTTGGAATTTTGTTGCCTTTGGGAAAATGACATTGTAATCAAATTATTCAATTCAATAAAATCTATTAAACTGCAAGCTCTCTAGAGAATGATTATAAGGTTTTAACCTGCAAAATTAATTTGGGAGTAGAGATTGATTTTACATACTGATTAAAATGGCTTTCTTCTCCTTCTTCTTCTTCTTCTTCTTCTTCTTCTTCTTCTTCTTCTTCTTCTTCTTCCTTTTCCTCCTCCTCCTCCTTCACCTATTTTCTTAAATAAAAATAAATATTAGAGAAATTTAAAGGTGACAGACATTTTCACTTAGAAATGTATTACACTTGATCAATGGCAAATACACTATGTTTATGCAGTTTATCCACTTCTAATCTTTATTAGCTTTCACTGCTGGTATTTTGAATGGTGAATCTCTTTTTTTTATGCAGTTGGACTTCTCTCAGATAACAACCTTGGTTTTTGCCCTCCCTTTCTTATAAAAAACAAAAACAAACAAACAAACAAAAAACATGATTAAAGGGTGGATTAGGATGAATCCAAAGGTGGGAGAAGTATAGATAATTCTTTTAGGGATATAACTTCTTGTATCTATTGACAGCAAATGGACATTTTCTTTCTCTTTTGCTGTGAAGAACAGGTCTCCATGGGAAGGACATCTATTTTGTGAACTTTTTTGTTGAATTTTACTCTGTGAGTTAAATAATGGGATTGTGGAGGTAGTAGCAAGCCCCAAGGCTGCAAGAACTAACTTATATTATTTAATCACATCAACAATAACAGTAATGTGGAACAGACTGACAGTTGTCAGAGGGTGGGGATAGGAAGGACTGTATGAAAGAAGGTAAAGAGATTAGTAGAACATATATGCAAACACCTTAGACACAGATGACAGTGTGGTAATGGCCAGAGGGAAGGGGATAGGAGGACTGGGTGGGGATGGGCAAAGACAGGACAATGTGGACATCTGTAATAGTGTCAACAATAAAAATTAAAATTAAAGATCAAGCTAACTGAAAATATCCTTTCTTAAATGTTTTTTAAAAATTTAAAATTGTAAAAATTTTCCTAACATGCAATGAGACTCAGAAAGGAAATTATTCAATATATTTATGGTATAATATACCTCAACTAATTTAAAGGGAAAACAACAAGTTGATAAAAATACATTTGCAAATCGAGACATAATGATATTTTTATGCCCAACAATTTCTTCCAAACTGAGAAAAAGAGAATACCATCCTTCTTTGAGCCTCTAAAAAGGCAAGTAACATTAATGGGCATTTCATAAAAACACACACATAGTCAGTAAGCAAATGAAAGATGTCACTCATAGCCATTGGAAATTGAATGCAATAATTCAACTAATTTAAATAAAGTCATGCTTCACTAGTAATAGATGTTTATCCTTTAATAGTAATAGCATTCCATATAATCCTGATCCTAAACAAGAAGCAAATATTTAAAAGAATATTTCAATAAATTCTAATGAGAAAGATTATTGGTCTATTCTAACCAAAGTACTGGAATAGTCTCTAGAGTGAAATATATTCATTGAACATCAATGCAGATCATATAGTAAGTGCAATGCTATATTACTCATCAAAGGAGAAAGAGAAAACTTAATGGGTAACATCTGGTGTAAGAAGGAGGAAGAGAATCATTTTTAGATATCTTTTTCTCTCTTTGTATTATTTCTCCATCTGTTTCCCTTTGGGGGGCAGTAGGGTAACACATGACCCAGTAGAACTTATACTGTACACAAACACACAGCTATCACACCAACACCTTCAGTACATTAAAAGCTAGAGGCTTGGAGTACTTGAAAACATGGAACATACACAACACATTAAGGTGCTGTAGAGGAGGCCAGCTCTTCAGACTTTCCTCTACCCTTGAAGTACATGTGTATGCTAAGTCACATGTTTGATATTATGTGTCGAAGGTGGTACATAATTAAAATGTGTTCCATGTGATATTTCTAATTAGAAGCTTAACTCAATTAGAGATTATGCCTTTGCCTGAAGCTATAATGTCAAAATATCTATCATTTCTAATTTATTAATTTAGTACATGTTCTGAGTGGAAGAAGATGCTGGTAGAAAAAAAAAAGAAGCCATTCTGGAAAAAAATGTTAACTGGGCAGTAAGATAACTTCATAATGTCTTTACCAAATTTAATACATGGGTCACAAATCATTTTCCCGATTTTAAATACTCTTGTCTTTTTTTACAGTTCTAAAATTTCTCATAACCACCAAATTGTTCTTATTTCTTTTTTTCTAAAAAAACCTTACTCCATTAAATTTAGAATATATTTCAGAAAATACTCCTCCATCAGAGGGTGGTTGTCAGACCTATATTCTTTGGAGCTGATAGAGCTCTGTGTAAGCAATACCATAATCAATGGCATGCTGTGCTCTTACTGCTCTGCCCCACCCTGTCTCAGCCCCATACATGGGCATTTACACATGTACAAAGGCTGTGAGCTCCTTGAAAGATGGGTATGGATCATATATACCTATATCACAAGTGTTTCATAAGTAGTAGATGGTAAACATCAATGTTGTTTAATGAATTATCATATTAAACAAAAATGATCAAATGATATAATAATGTAAAGTGGTAGAGTACCCAGTGCTGTATTATTATTATAGTTATTGTTGGTAGATTTGATGTTTTGTTCTTGATTTTACCTAAAGATCTGAATAAATTCTAGCTGTTCTACTTACTTGGTGAGTGTCGATGAATTTATGTAAGCCTGTGTAGAGATAATAAATACTTAGGCCCTAGCTGGTTTGGCTCAGTGGATAGAGCATCAGCCTGTGGATTGAAGGGTCCCAGGCTCAATTCCTGTCAAGGGCACATGAGATTCCACAGTAGGAGGCTTGCAGGAGGCAGCTGATCAATAATTCTCTCTCATCATTGATGTTTCTGTTTCTCTCCCTCTCCATTCCTCTCTGAAATAAATAAAAATATATTTTAAAAATACTCTGGATAATAATGAAGAAGTAATGGGGCAATATGAAAACAATTAAATGCACATTTTGTAGCAAATGTAGAATATGCTATTGACATTACAGTTTACCTTTTTTTCCCCTTTCCATCCTTGGTCCTGATCTCATGAAGCCAATTTACATAATGTCTGTTAATCTCACCAAGAGAAAGAAAGTATAATATTTACTTCAATGTGATTATTATTCACAGTTCACTGTTGCCCAAATATATTGGTCTAAGTCCAAAAGTCTTCTCTACTTATTTTGATGTTCTAATTCTCTGGCCCAAATTAAATTGAATATATTGAAATTAATATATCATGTTGGTTAAAATATGCTTTTAAGTTTGACTCAGAGCATGGCAGACTCAGGCATGTTCCCTATTCCTGAGAAGAGATACTAAAGTATGTCATCTCAGTTCATGACCCCAAGGCAGTGTTATGGAGACTGATTTTTGTGTCAGTGATATATTGATTTCACAAATAACACATATCTTCGTTTTACTGTGTCATCCTTTAATCTGTAACTTCTAAGTAACAATGATAAATTATAAGGTTTTAATGTTCCTTCTGCTCTCAAGGCTGATCCTTCTTCCATGTACAACCAAGTAAGGATTTCACTGTACCTTGAGGAAAACATGTGGTTTTTCAGTTTAATTCATTGGAGCAATAATTATACATGGGCATTACACACACACATATATATACCGGTATTCTATACTGATATTCATAGACATAATATATAATCTATTCATATTACAATCTATTAGCAATATAATTTTATGTATATATGCAATATATAATTAATTAGAAACAATTATATATTTTAATATTTTTTGCATACAGCTTTTTGAGCCTGAATTTGCCTTTGAATGCTTAATATTATTAAAAGCAAGCATCTTTAAATGTCATTTGGCTTTTCTCCAGGTACTAGTATTCTTACAGTCTTCACAAACAGTAGTACTATGTGAAGTATTTTGAGATTGAGCATTCAAATGAACACCTATGGAATATATGAAGACTTAAGTAGACTTTGCACAGACCACTGTCTGTGATCCTACATATTAATGAGGCATTACTTCTGTCCACTTAGCATGACATTTTGCTCTAATCTACACCTCTTCCTCTCATCTAAGTTTAAATTCAGATTATCACAGATATATATGTAACTAATTTATTAAAATACTTCAGATTTGAAGGCTACAAGCAGAAATATGTTTAGATAAATTTCTTTATAGGTATTTATTGAAGCAAACAGTTAATTTATGAGTTTACACACTTAATTTCCTAGAAAAGAATGATCTGAATGAAAAAGAAAATTTCTATTTGACACTAATGATCGCAGTTTAGTCCTGATTTTTAAGCTGTGTAGACTCAAGTGGTTTTATTTTACTTTTCAAAGTTATATATGGTTCTCTTTCTAAAAAGGTGACAATATAAATTTCTGTCCCACTAAGGAAATGCATATTGCAATGTAAATCATTCAGAGTGATAAATCACTGTAATTTTAAGGTAAAATGAATTATTCACTAGTGTTATTTTTTTAATAAATAATGCCACTCTATCATATAATTTATTAAAAACAGACTTAAAAACAAAGATGAAATATTCTTTTTAAGAACCACTGCCCAAAAGGAAATATAAATTCCAACACATCTTTATAATAAAATTACATTTCCTCTTTTCTAATGCCAAAGAAAGTACCTTATCTGTTATTAAGGATCTATTTCTACAAGTGTTATTACATTTTTACATAAGAACCTTGCATTTAAAAAAGACTGATTTCCTATATGTACATATATATTTAAAAAATTATGGTAAAGACATATACACTTATGTATGCACACACTGTCACTTAGCAATTATTGAGGTATAGGCTTGATTTTGGAGTAAGATACTATTGACTTTGATAACTATTGTACTTTTAATCACTAACTGGTTCTTGGACCTGAAACAATTTACTTTGCTGAGCAAACCATTTTTTTTCTGGCTGAAAAATTGGAGCATTAACATTTCTAAGTTTTATGCTTTCTTTTTTGCTCTTGGCATATTATAAAGCTAAATTTTTCTAGTGTGTGTGTGTGTGCGTGTGTGTGCGTGTGTGTACAAAATTAAATTTTGGCATTGTGTAGAAGATTAAGGCACAATTGTTATTAATTGTTATATATGAGTCACATGCAAGTTTTTATCTGTATTTTAATAGCTTCATGAAAAAACTCAGCTTTTATTCTTTATGATAAATTTTCTTTAGACTTAACCATAAATTCATTAAGAGGAATAATGTATAGACACTTTAATGACCAATGAAGACATCAATGTTACTGATAGCAGAGGTGCTTTCCAAGATGAGCTAACTCTTGGTGCAGATAAACTGGTTTACAGAATTTTGTGAATCAACAGTAAAATATGTGTTAGTTTGCACCCATATCTAATGTCAGATAAAGACAGTAAAGCCTATTCTGAGTAATGCCTTTATGGGAGATTTCACTATAAGGTACAGAGAAGACATTATTGTTTATACTCATGTCATGGGCCAATGGAACATTGCTTAATATTCAGACTGAAGGATAGATCCAGAAAAAATATAATTTCCTTGTGTAATAAAAAGTACAGAAGGTTTCAGTGCAGTGAGTATTTTTAAATGTTTCCTAGGAAGTTGAGTTCAGGTAACAAATGTGTACACAGCACTTAAACATTGTGGCAGTCATTCATTTGGAGTTATAGTCCTAGATGGCACTCTCTGAGATGCACGTCCTGCAGAAAACTATTCATGGGGACCCCTTCTGCAGGCAAATTCAGTTCTTTACTGAAATAAGAAAAATGAGTTGCTTTCAAAAGGTTTTTATAAAGATTTAGGAAATGACATATGGGAAACATTTTTAAAATATGAAAGGCTATGAGGTAAATCAAGAAGTAGAATACCTTTGCCCTCCTCATCAATATGATGGCATTGTTTTGATACTCAGATATTTTTGTCACCTAGAGCTTTTAAAGATGAATACAAACGATAAGACTGGCATCTTTCAAGTGCCATTTATTAAGAAATTAGAGAAAGTGTTGAGGAGATAAATGAAGAAAAGACAATACTACCTAAGGAATAAAAAATATTTAAGTACTGTTAATGAAACAATATACAAATGTAAATATCACCAAAGCAGCTGACTGAATGAATAAGGAAAACTGTGAAAAATGTAATTTCCCATATGGAACAAAATGATTTTCAATCATGATAAAAAAAAATCATGAAATGTTTTCTCTGGGTGTCTGCATAACTATGATAGACACATGTAAGGTTATCTGTCCTATAATCATATTTTGGGCATACGTTAAATTTCAAGTCCTGACTTTCGGAGAGTTTCCACAGTACATATATTTAAATAATAATGCCATTTTAAAAATATTTCTTGTTCTGCAAAGAAAAAATTCCCAAATAACTGACTTACCAATCTATTTATTTTTTCATTCATCTATTTTCCAAATATCTATTGAGTACCTGTTATTTGGTAGACATTGGCTTAGGCCCTGATAATATTGCAATTAACCAAACAGAAAGGAACTCAAATTCTGCATGAATCTTATCTCCTATGTAGATTCCAGAGTTAACCAAGAAACTGGAGTGTCTTATTACTTATGACATTTCTACATAGGCATGATGCTTACAAACCATGCGTCAGCTGTCAAAAGTTGACAGCTGACTAGAAAAACTGTTGATCTAGCAAAACTAAGTTTAATTGACTGCTATAAGGGACATGATCTCTAACTTTGTGTGTCAATTTGACTAGACCTCAGTACCCAGCTGTGTGCTGCTACACTTCTGAATGTTGCTGCAAAGGTGTTTTGGATGAGATTGACATTTAAATCAGAATTCAAGCAAAGCAGATTATTCACTCTAATGTGGGTGGGCCTCACTGAAACAGTTCAGGGATTTACTAATCCCCAAGGAAGGGGAGATTCTGCCAGCCAGCAGATTGCTTTTAGACTTGAACTGTACATCATTTCTTTTCTGGGTTGTTAGACTGTTAGCCTATCCTACAGATTCTGAACTTGCCAATATCCATAATCACATGAGCCAACTCCTTAAAATAGATTTATCTGTACATGTAAAAGTCCTATTGGAACTGTCTTGCTAGAGAACCCTGACTAACACAAGTGACAATACTATTTTGAAAAATCTTAAGAGTATCTCAGAAGGAAGAGTGAGGACAGACAGAGTTTCGTTAAAATGATTTCTTTTGGTTTTGTTTCTTTGTTTTAAATATATTTTATTGATTTTTCACAGAGAGGAAGGGAAATGGATAGAGAGCTAGAAACATCCATGAGAGAGAAACATGGACCAGCTGCCTTCTGCACACCCCCTACTGGGGATGTGCCCACAAACCAATGTACATGCCCTTGACCGGAATCAAACCTTTCAGTCTGCAGACAGACGCTCTATCCACTGAGTTAAACCAGTTTCAGCTAAAATGATTTTTTAAAAATATTTTTTTTATTGATTTTTCACAGAGAGGAAGAGAGGGGGATAGAGAGTTAGAAACATCGATGAGATAGAATCATTGATCAGCTACCTCTTGCACACCCCCCACTGGGGATGTGCTCGCAACCAAGGTACATGCCCTTGCCGGGAATCGAACCCGGGACCTTTCAGTCCCCAGGCCGATGCTCTATCCACTGAGGCAAACCGGTCCTGGCTAAAATGATTTCTTAATAAACCTAGATAATTTTTAGTCACATCTTGCAACTCAGAGAACTACTTGGGTTTGGACAGAGCTAATGGCATAATAGTTCTTGATGGATGTGAAAAGGAGAGGGCATTGAGACAAGCAAGGACTGATAGGCCAGCTGCTAGTCCTGTTAGGCATGCTATTGCGGTTGGTTCCAAGTCTTCAATGATCGAACATCTCCCTGGGCAAACAGCAAAGTTATTTTGCCTGTTCCCAGTATTTTATTTTCTGAAAGCATAGGAGCAGGGGCAAAACAGTTTTTCCAGAATTATTTAGAAAAGGACAGGAAAGTATGTCTGATCAGTTCTAAGGTATATATGTGTTTACCAGATACAGGAATTTGGGAAAAATAAATTAGAAAGAAAGTCTTGGGATGAATAATGCATTTGTTGATGCTTCTTTGATATCAGGCTATGCTTGCTGTTGTTGTTGTAGTTCTGGGATTATAAAGCGGTCTCTCTCTCTAGTGGAATACCTCCTGGGTCACAAGTCAGAAGGCCGGCTTGCCAGCTTGGATTCCATCTCTCACTAACTTTAGGTCTAAAGTCCCTCAGTGTCTCAGGAGCCGGAAGCTTACTCACTTTCCTTATGGTATGCTTGCTTGGGTCTTATTCAATTTTAAAACCCTTACTTCTATTCCCTTTCCTCAATAATAAAAGTAGAGAACACATGCCCTACATATATGACACCTCAGAGGATGCCCGAGGGAATGATGATGGAAATGAATATTTGGGTGATATTCCATCAAGAGGATGATATTCCATCTAAGAGGATGATACATTTCTTAATAAATAGTGACTGAAGTGTTGAATATACAGAAAATTAGTTGAACTGTGCTATCTTTCTCACAGTATCTTAGTATATCACTTTGTAGCCCTTCCATTGACCAATGGAAGTAAATTACTAAGTAAATGAATAAATTAGGCTGTTGCAACTTGGAAGACTTATTTAAATGGTTGAGCAAATCTTGACTTTATACAAATCTTTAAAATTTGTACAAAGTCAAATTTTAGTATTGTTAAAGCAAACGTAGTTTACTCTGATTTGGTTAATGCTATTCATTTCTCCCTAATAAATAATTCTTATTTTTATGGTAACATGGAAAGAGGCCAGATTCTGGCAAAACCAACCAACCAACCAACAAACAAAGTCATACCTTAAATGGAGGTTAGAGAATGCAATATATATATATAATATTTACCTTTATAGTTCACAACTTCTATTTTTTCATCTAGGCATACATTCTGTTTGATTGGTTTTCCATGGGGTGGGAAGCAGTGCAGTAGACACACTGCTGCTGCCAATGACAGGGACTGTGGGTGGCGTGCTTAGAGATCTGTGCCAGAGAGTTCTGAGATAGTTGCCAGGACAATTGCTTGTGTTTTAGAATCAATCTTCTGCATTTCTGTCACATGCCAGATAAGTCAACCACTATAATGTGTGATAAATAATGCACTTACTTAGGATGTTAATGTGGCACTGCCTGTCAATTCCATGGCACTCAGATGACAGGGAGGTCCTGCCACAGGTCTCAGCTGCCTCCTGCGCTATGGGTCTCCAGCAGTGGCTCTGTTAATTATCTTGCCATAGTGTCAGAGGCAGATTGCAATCTCTCCTAAAGAGCAGGCAGATTTAAAGAGGCAGAAGTAATTAAAATTGATTTACACATTCTGTCATGGAGAGGTCCCGCGGGAGTCTCTCTTCACGCACCCCTCCTCACTTCATGATGTTGTACAACTTGGTGCAGGTGGGAAGCCCTACCTAGGAATACTAATTATGGAGCCTGAATGGGATTAGCCACCGTGATTGGCAGTGCAATGCATGAAAGGATTTTGAAATTTACTTCGTTTAAAAGATTTCTTGAGAGACCAGTTTTTTTCTAACTTGTATAAGTGGTTATTGAGAGGTTGACAAAGCTGAAAATCCAAGGTCACCAAGGATTATGAGAACACTTGCAAGTGAATTACACATTTTAATAGTGAGTTGTTCAACATTATATGCTTTTAAAAGGCATGGAAAGATTTGGAAAGGTAACAGAAGTATAAAAGTGCATTAATGAATGGAACCAATCTCTATGTTTTTTAAATGATAGACTGAATTATAGAATTAAGTTTGGACATAATAAAAGCCTAATATGGTAAATGTCTGGTTGACTGGTCATCCATTCAACCAATCAAAGCATAATATGCTAATGATATGCTGAGGCCACTCAACCAGTTACTATGACGTGCACTGACCACCAGAGGGAAGAAACTCCAACCAGCAGATTAGCTTGCTTCTGGAGTCTGGCTGATTGGACTGAGCAAGATGGGCTAGACACACCCTGGAGCCCTCCCTCCATCCCCCAGATTGGCCAACTTCCTGTGTCCCTTCCCAGCCCAGTGCTTGACCTGGCCTGTGCCCTCTGGCAATCCAGAGGAATGTTGGAGAGCTGGTTTTAACCTGATACCACAGGCCAGATTGAGGGACCCCAATGGTGCACAAATTCATGCACTGGGCCTCTAGTAGCTCATAAGAAAATAATTTGAAAATCACATAAACTTTTTATAATATATGTAACTAGCCATGATCAATTTTTATCAAAAAGTGATATAAGCCCTGACTGGTGCAGCTCAATTATTTATATCCCACGTGTTCTATGCACCTAAAGATCACTGGTTCTCTTCATAATCATGGACATGGCTGGGTTGTGGGGCATGTGGGAGGTAGCAGTGATGTTTCTCTCTCATCAATGTTTCTATCTCTCTCTCCCTCTCTCATCTTCTCTCTCTCTCTCTCTCTCTCTCTCTCTCTCTCTCTCTCTCTCTCTCTCTCTCTCCAGATAAAAAACAACATATTTTTAAAATAAGTGAAACAATATTATCATTAGTTAAAATAATAATTGTCTAATCCTGAACATCAGAGGTTATATTTTTCTTTACCAAGGTTTCATGTCCATTGTAAGCTGCTACAACAAAGGAACCCCAAACATTTAAGTAAGATAATTATTCGCTTTCCTGTAACTGATCCAAATATTTAGATAGCATAAACAGTACCTTGGAAGGTGCAGTTTAGAGGACTGGTAGTTTTCATCTTCTAGCAGCTTTATGTATGAGCCCAGGGCCCACCATCACATCTGCAGGAAGAAGAAAAGTTACATGCGTGGCCTATCACCTCCAAGAGAAAAGAATATGTATGGCAAAAAGACATTAGAAAACAGTGCTAGATACCTTACCTTAGGTTCATATTTTCTTATTATTCCAGAAAGATCTAATTTCACACTAATTGTTTTCTGGTAGATAGAGATTATCCTCTTTAACTGAAGAAGACAAAAAAGTGAGTTAGCAAAATGAGGCATTTATCTTCACAATGCAGAGTCCTAATCTCCTCCTCCCTCCTCATCTAGTAGAAGTTGTCAAGTAAAACAATAGAATTTAAATATTCATGTAACTTAAAGTCAAAGAAACCAGTTAAGCATTTATAGAGCTTAACTGGTTTCTTTGACTTTAGAGTCTTTTCCTCTGAGGGCATTTTCTACTTGTCTGGCAGCTTTATGTGACTGCTGTGTCCCGGTCTGAATTCAACTTTCCCCGTGGCCTCTGGCCTCCACGATTCCTTGGATTCTGCTCCTCTTTCAGGTCTGTGTTAGGATCACCACCACATAAAAAGCATAATTAAAAGATATATATATAAATCTTTTATATCATAACAAAGAAAGTAGTGCTGAAAAAGAGTGAAATATTACCATTTTTACAACATGGATGGACCTAGAGGCTGAGTGAAATCAGTCAGACAGACAAAACAAATACCAAATGATTTCACTTACATGTGGACTGTAAACAACATAATAAATGAATAAACCAGAAACAGACTTATAGATACAGAGAACAGACTGATGGTTCCCAGAGGGGTGGAGGGTTGGGGGACTGGGTGAAAAAAGTAAAGGGATTGAGAAGTACAATGTGGAAGTTAGAAAATAGTCAAGAGATTATAAAATACACCATAAGGAATATGGTCAAAATATTACAATAACTATATATGGTGCCAGGTGGGTACTTGAAATATCAAGGGGACACTTTATAAATGATATGATTGTCCAACCACTATGCTATACACTGGAAACTAATAATATATAATATTGAATCTAAACTCTAATTGAAAAAAAAATTACCACCATCTAGATTCATCCTCTTCCCATAGAGGATCCCATAATCTCTGATCTTTCCATATGGAATACTCACCATACTATTCTGCTTTTGTCCAATCAAATGTCCAAATCCTACTCTGGTCTGTAAGTGCTCATAAGCCAGAGACACTGATTTGAGTCGTTACCCCAGTTTCTAGAACAATATAAATACTCATTTAGAAAATGTGTGACCATTCCTTTTTGTCAGCTGGTGCACAACATAATGGTGTTATTAGCCAAATTTCTAAAATTTTTCACATTGTTTATTGGGCATTATTTATTTATTTATTTTTTTACTGATTCTTAATGTATGATTTTCATGTTATTTTTGTCACTGACTACTAAATCATATTTGGTGCTTTTGATTTCAAAAATCAATCTGGATGATTATATTGAATTAGACATCACAAACTGAAGGGCTGCTTAATAATAGTCTTGAAGTTTATAAAAAGAATGTATGGATGATGGTGAACAGCTGTTCTCCTTTTTATTAAGAGGACAAATATGAGGAAATAGACATCTAATTGCCACAGAAGGGATTCAAGTTAGATAATAGACATGTTTTTTTTTTTTTTATTTATCCTTACTTTTCTTAACAAATTCTTTCTAGAAATCTATAAGGACTAAGACAATAGTAATATTTTTCAAGGTTAAAATTTAGAGGACAGAGTATTTATCAAAGGGAATTATCTGCGTAACTATAATATATATATTTCAACTATTTCTTTCTTTCTATGCCTTCTGTTTCATTTCTACTAAGATTCCCGACAAGCTGCTTTATTAGGAATCTTGGCTTCTGTGCTTCCTCTTTTTCTATTGCTCAACACATAATGTCAAAAACTATTTATTGTTATTTTAAAGCATATTAGATCATCTCCCTGCTGCCAATGTTCTGATGCCTTTGGGTATTTTCATATTTTAATGTAAAATTTTGTTTTTAAAAAAATTATTTTTCAATTACAGATGACATTCCATATTATTTTATTGCAGTTTCAGGTATACAGCATAGTGGTTAGACATTGATTTAATTTATGAAGTGATTCCCCCAAAATTCAAGTGTGCACTTTGTTCCATACATAGTTATTATGTTATTGACTATATTCCCTATGCTGTACTTTTACATTCCCGTAACTATCAATTTGTAACTGTCAATTTTTACTTCTTAATCCTTTCACTTTTTTCACATAGTCCCCCTAATACCATCCCCTCTGGCAACCATCAGTCTCTTCTCTGCATCTGTGAGTCTCTTTCAGTTTTATTTATTCATTTATTTTGTTGTTTAGATGCCACATATAAGTGAAATCATTTGATATTTGTCTTTCTCTGACTGACTTATTTCACTCCCCATAATACCCTCTAGGTCCATTCATGTTGTTGCAATGGTAACATTTCATTTTTTTTCTGTGGCCAAGTAATATCCAGTTATAGAAAAACATACACGTACCACAACGTTTTTATCCACTTATCTATTGATAAACACTGGGGATGCTTCCCTCTATTGGCTACTGTAAGTAACACTGCAGTGCACGTCGGGGTGCCTGGCTCTTTCCTGTCAATGTGTTCTCAGCCAGATATCCCCTCTTCAGGAGATGTTTGAGAGCTGCCCCAATCTAGCTCAGGCCTTTTCCCACAGCATCCCTGTCATTCTCCTCGCCACGTTTCTCTGTGCAAATTGACACTGTTAGAAAACATCATGTATTTCGGTGTTTGTGTGTTTTTGTACATGTCTTCCTTCTTCAGGCAGCATGTAAACTCCAGGAGAGAGGACTTGTCTGCTTTCTTTACTACTGCTCGCCCAGGATTAAAAAAAAAAAAAAAAAAAAAAAGAGCAGGCACAGCTTGGTGAAGGTGTGCTTAAGGCAAGTCTCATATTTATTTGTTTGTTTGTTTAGAAATGTTTGTATTGATTTCAGAGAGGAGGGGAGAGGGAGAGTGGGATAGAAACATCACTGATGAGAGAGAATCATTGATTGCCTGCCCCCTGCATGCCGCACACTGAGGATCCAGCCTGCAATCTAACCCCAGCATTTGCCCTGATCCAGAATCAAACCATGACCTCCTGGTTCATAGGTTGATGCTCAATCACTGAGCCATACCAGCCAGGTGAAAGCTACATATTTAGAATGATACTATATTTGAGAAAGAAGAGACAAAGGAAGAACATAATACTTCATGAGAACCATTGTTAATACAGCTTTCATACTTTTGGTTTCTTTGAAAACGATTTTGAAGTCACTCTCTTGTCAATTAATTTAATACATTGTACATTAAGATTCCCCCCAATAATGTTCTATATTAACAAATATTAAAATAATCTTCATGGGTATTTAAGTACAAACATTTTCTCTAATGAGACTACCCAGGGAGAAAATTTTATAAATCTATGCCTAAAACAATATTAATTGTACCTGCCGTGAAGTAAAATCAAAATAAATAGCAGATGTTTCTGTAATATAATACACTTAGTTTTTAATAGCTAATACTAGATTTGCTGCTTTTGGGGGGAACATCACTACATGTAAATGATAACAAATAAACAATACCGCATCAGTGCGCTGACTTTGTTTAGTCTTACGGTGATCACTTTTCCCAAAAGAATTATGGCCTCTGTGGACTACCCATGTAGAGAACATCATCCAAATGGATTTTTATGTTCCAATAGTCTTCAAGCTGTGATTATATAATGTTTATACACATACAATGATAGGATCACAATCTAAAAGAAATAAATGTGCATGGTAGCATCTTATCACGAGTCTTTTGGATAAAATATGTTCAGAATATTACTGTAAAGTGTTGCAAGGTTATTGAGTGTGTTTTGCTAGCTGCAAACATGCTACAAACAAATAATTTCAAAATTATGAGTGAATACATGCCCCTTGTTTGACAGAAAGCATATTTGAATAGTCAACTGAAATTGCTTGCAAACATCTTTCAAATGGAAAAAGGAAACATTAATGTTCTATATTTTTGTTCTATTTCAATACAGTTGATAAATCTTGCAGAGGTTGAATGAATCATTTAACTGTAAAATCACAACAACTCGTATGATATCTCGAGAAGTGATGTTAACCTTATTTTGAAAATAATCATGGATATAAAAGACACTTAGCAGTGTGTTTATATGACCAAAAGAGGCTAACTGAGAACACACACTTTGGGAAGAACATGATCCAGTACTTTGATTACATTAGTAATCTTATCTTAGTCATGATAGAATGATTTTATCTTTTTATTGTTGTTAACCCTCACCTGAAGATATTTTTTTCATTGATTTTTAGAGAAGGTGGAAGGGAGGGGGAGAGACACAGAGAGAAACATTGATGTGAGTGAGACATATCGGTTGCCTCCCAGTTTGAGCCTGGAACTGAGATGTGCCCTTGAACGGAATTGAACCCAGGCCATTCAGTCTGCAGGCCAGTGCTCTATCCACTGAGCAAAACTGGGTAGCGCTAATGATTTTATCTCTGTGAATGTCTGTGTTCCTCAGATACTATCAGAAAGGGAACACTGCACTGCCCTGTTCCACCTTACAAACATTCTTAGATTAGTGCCATCTTAAAGAAATTATATTTTCTTCTATCTTACTTTCTCTTTACTTTATGGCCCAGATTTCCCTTCCCAGCAAATTAAACCACGTATTTGTCTGCCCTTCCCTTACTTCTCTTCCATTTTCAATACATTTGACTGTTCTCTAGTGCCTCAATAAAGTCATTTTCTATCTGGAATTCAAAGGTTTGTTTTAAGTCCTTTGTTCTTATTCCAGGGTTATACTAATTCTAGTCTCATGTTTTCTCTCCCTACCTTTTTTAAGTATATATTTTTCTAACATGAAATATCACCATATATCAACCACCACAAATTTATATACTCAGTTGAGACCTTCCTTCTGAGCTACAGAGCCAACTATCCAAGTATCAAATGGCTTTAACTTCCTATCTTGCTGGTACCTCACTATCATTTTATTGAAAACCTAATGTGTTTCCCCCTTATTTCTCCAATCTACTTCTAAATCTGAATTCTCAGTTTCCCAGATTATCCACTCTAGTACATTTTCCATGATTCCATCTCTTACATGGCCCTATTCAGTTTAGTCACTAACTCTTCATCCTCTCTTAGAAATAGCTCTTTGGATGTTGACTCTTTTCTGTATCACATATTGTGGCTTGTAATGATGCTTTACATCTTTAGTTTTATTCTATTGCTGTTATCTCAATTAGGTTAGCATACCCTCATCTGGACCACTGCCATGATTTTCTAATATGATTCTCTGTCCACTGTATTTACCTATCAAGTCTAATTACTTTTGTTTTACAGAAAGTAGATCAAATCACCCCTAGTTTAAAGACCTTAAATGGCTTGGTATCATCTAAACCTACTCTATACCTACCGTATAAAGTCCATTTATCTTAACATGATATGCAGGCCTTCCACAATGTGAGTGCAACTTTCCTCTTCAGTACCTCTTCCTGTGGTTCTCATGTTCAAGTTCCAGTTGAAATAGCACTCCTCTGGTATGGCTTTGCTAATCTCTCCAGGGAGTGGGGGGAACCCATACACTTTCCAATTTGATTCCAGAACAGAAATAAAATACAACTATTGATACAACTATTGTACTATTGAAATATATCATTGCAACACAATAATACACGTGTCTGTACATTGGGAAAATGTGTGCACTATGTTAGGAATGATATTTCATCAGAGCAGTATGTCTAAGACATAAAACAGTTAAGGAATATGTGGTGAGTAAAGTAGGGAGAAGTAGAAAATTTCTATAAATGAGGATGAGGAAATCATGTGTGTGTGTGTGTGTGTGTGTGTGTGTGTGTGTGTCTATGCAACTCAAAAATAATGATGCCGTAACATGATGATTCAGTACTATTTGTAATAGGACATGTGGATGTAGTAGAAAGGAAGCATGCATTTCTGAACATGGATGGGATTAGAGAGCTCATTCTTAGTTCCCATTTCCATATTGTCTCAGAATTCAATGTTGCCTTTTGTTTAAGTGTTTAGAGAAAAGGAGATAGTGATATACATAGTAGATATTTAAAAGCCCATGCCTGCCCCAATTGGATCTCCTGGGGAGCTATATGTATTTTACTCATATCTGTAATACAGATTTGATTGTACTTAAAAGCATTTAAGTCATTCTCTATGTATTACATCTATAACATTTCTTTATTGGTTACATAATCTGGCTCTTCTTTTAGCATTTAGCTCTACAAGACCATTAAAATCATCCATTCTAAGGAGAACTTGGGGGGAAATCTAATATTCTAATTTTATTATTTTTCCCTTCATCACAATATAAAATGCTGCTCCAGCTTTGCAAGACATTCATTAGGCATTCTGTGAATCAAAGAAGTTCAAGACAATACGTTTTCCAACATCGCGTCTGACCATCTGTTTCCTTCCAGATTCATATCTCACCTGATCTTTAGACGAGTCTCTCATTTATCTCCATTACCTGGAAGTGCCAGGCCCTCGTGCCTCTGCGCTTTGAATCAGGCCCTAGCTTATGCTCATCCTTCCAGCTTCTGCTGGGGAATTATAGTTCACAGGCCCATGAGTCAGTCCTGTGCTCTAACTTGCCCACGAGAGCCACATCCTGTACATTTAACCACCCCTTGCAGGTGTCTGAAAAGCACGTGTTTGAAACCCAACACAGTAGCCTTCATCCTCTTCCCTCATCAAGTATGCCTTCATCATCGTCCTTCTGTGCTAAACCTCTTTGTGTTTGTCTTCCTAACCAGAGAATTTCAAGGGGCAGATCTTGTGGCTGGAGCATATAGGGCCTGGTCTGCAGGCCATAACTAATGAACTTAAATCAAACTTGTAACAAATAAATCCTTGAGAGAGTTTAATTTTACCATTAAAATGTAATGAAACAGCATCTTATATAATAAAACACTAATATGCAAATTGACCAGATGGCAGAATGATTGGTCACTATGTCACACACTGACCACCAGGGGGCAGATGCTCAATGCAGGAGCTTCCCCTGGTGGTCAGAAGCCAGAAGCCAGGCTCATGGATGGTAAGCACAGTGGCGGTGATGGGAGCCTCTCCCTCCTCCATGGCAGTGCTAAGGACCCCTCCCCTCGAGGAATGTCTGCCTGCTGGCTTAAGCCAGTTCCCCACCAGCAGGCGGACATCCCCCGGGATGTCCCAGATTGAGAGAGTGCAGGCTGGGCTGAGAGACCCCTCTCCAGTGCATGAATGTCATGCACCAGGCCTCTTGTTTCTAAATAATGGTTTTGGAGAGAGTCAGTTACAACAGTGAACTCAATCTTAAGATTCTAGGCCATTAGTACAATATTCACAGTCTCTACTAATATTTTTGTAGTACTTTATTTCTGTAATATAATAGTTGATATTGGGTCAATGTTACAATAGTTGTATTTTTAATTGGTATACTCTATAAAGGAGATTGCTTTAGATCTTAAAAGTGTGCTTTTCTCCCTTTAAATTATAAAAGCCCAAGTCTTTCATCAGGTTTCTGGAAAAAGTGCCCAAAAGAAAACAACAAGCATCTTTATTCTCATTCTCACACCATTCTATGATACACTGAGCAGGTCAAGGTTATGAGACCCTGCTTTTATCTTTAGCTTTCTTCTCCCACTCTTCCATTCAGCTCTCACAAATGTTTTATTTCGGTTTTCAATATTTGGGCTGTCCGTGTTATCTATATTTTGGGAACGCTCTGCTGCATCCAGTCTACCCATCTATGTCTCCTGTATTTCACCATGTTATATACAGTACCAGTTCCAGTTCTGAAGTGTTTGAGCACCATCTCTGTTATTTCACTTACAACAGCAGGATACGGAGAAACCAGTGAATCTGGTGTATAGAGAAAATAGAACTTATGCTCATCAATGTATTCCATTAAAAATATATTTGGGTCTTGTGGTTTAGCATTACACATACTTTATTTGAAGACTTTTTTTTTTCTTCAGAATAATTTATTCCCTGAAAAAGTTTTAGACTTGTATTTCTCCAAAACCAGGGCAAGTATCTTCACTTTGGCACTTCACCAGTTTTTCTCTCACTGATTATAGCATAGGTGAGCTCTTTATGGGAAACAATTCTTTAATATATTTAGGAGACAGGTGTTTCTTGAGTTGCCAGAATAAAAGAATTTTAACAGTGTAAACATACCTTACTCCCTCAGCTATGTATACATTTATTACTGAATTTATTTTGAAAAATAGAACATCTTTTATCCCAGGCAAAGTTAGAAAAATTAGGAACTTTAAATTAATTTTTAAGAGAGTCACCTATTTTGTAATGAGAATAATTTTGAGCCACAAAAGCCCAATATGAAATTTCAGTTACAATTAGAACTGTTTATAAAGAAGGACAACATATCCAGTAGAGTACAATAAGAATTTATTTGAAAGTTGAACATTTCTTTGGATGTTTGAATATCACCATAGTCTGAAAAATACAAGTTATTAATTTAGGATAAAAAGTATTTGTAAAAGAACCTTTAAGTAGAATTTTTATCATTTTTAAATTATCTTTATTGATTTCAGAGAGAAAGAAGAGGGAGACAGAGATAGAAACTTCAGTGTTGAGAGAGATTCACTGATCAGCTGCCTTCTGCATGCCCAACACTGGACATTCTACTCCCTGATGGGGAATCGAACCGTGACCTCCTGGCTCATAGGTTGAAGCTCAACCACTGAGCCATGCTGGCCTGACTAGAATTTTTATCATTTTTATGTACTCATTGCTTATGTGTTCTGGCATTTTGAGTTTTAACTTATAATTGCTCCACATTTAGGATGTGAAAGTGCACATTGCTTTAAGATTAGAAGCACTGAAGGGTATGAGTTAGGACATCAGAATTAAGGTAGATACATGGATATAGAAGTGAAATTCACAGCACCTAATGTCTCATTTTACCTGTGCAGTTCTAATTTTTAAAGTGTCTATCAATGATTCTGTGTACAGCTGCATTTCAGAGGCAGCTACCATCCGTGTCCATCATATAATGGATACTTTGCCTTTTAGTAGTCATAGTTTGAGTTGTAAAATTTCTAATGTAAACATTTGAAGCAAAATTTAATTATTTAAGCTTACCATAAAATTTTACAAATGAATTTTGCACTGAACTATGTAACACTCTGATTTGATATATTATATTGTGATGCTGGGTTAATAGGTGTGTAATTAATAGCAATTTAATACATTGCCATAATAGGTATCAGAAATTAAAGAGAAAGAGTGGACACACATAATACGCGTATTAAATTTCAAAATAATATGTTGCTTTAAATATATTGCAATTCTCTGAAACAAGTTGGTGTAAATAAGCAGATACACACACCTGTAGTGTTCAGCTGTTTTTGTTGTTAGCTTTTCAAACGCAAACAACAACAACAACAAAAAATCCCTACTTTGGCAAATAGAAAAAACTCTGTTAAACCAGGTAGAATCATAATAAAACAGTGATATTTGCTTTTTCTTCCTTATGTCATTTTTAGCCCTACTCATTACTAGAAAGGGTAGGTGACCTTATTATGTTTAATTGTTGCTCCAGTTGTGGGGTTTTGGGAAGGGATAATAAGCTATCTCCAAGTAGCCTCTGTAGACCAATTAACCGAAGGACGGCATGCCCTGTGCAGTCTGTGCTTCAGTTAAACGCCTACTCTAAGTAGGACTCGGTAGAGATACAACTTTCAACATACACATTGTGTTCATGCTGTACCCACACACACATTATACTTTGGAGAAAGTAATCAGTAAATAGTAAACTCATTTCTTTCAATTGACTGATGGACCAATTATTATATTTCACACAAGGACCAATTATATTTCACAGACTGTAAATATTTTTGACCTTTCAAATTGCCCTGTCATTATAAGAATACAATTCAGTTGCTTAAGTGACAAACAAAACACTGCATTCTAAATATTATGACTTTGATGTTCTTAGGAGAAAGGATTTGATTTTAAAAACATGACAAGGCTTCACACATTGATCCGCACCACAATCACAATTTAAAAAATCTCAATGGGATTTGTTAGTTTTGTTAGTTTGCTTCACTCTTCATTTGAGAACTTGATATAATGATGCTAATTTTCATCTAAGGAGGAACAGTGAAGAGATATTTGAATAAGAATGCTATGAGATTTCTGACCTTTTGATTCAGCAAACATCATAAAGTGAAAATAAAGTTTAAAATAGCTTATCTAGTATTTATAGCAAGGTAATAAAAAGAAATCTCATCCTAGCCGGTTTGGCCCAGTGGATAGAGTGTCTGCCTGTGGACTTAAGGGGCCCAGGTTCGATTCTGGTCAAGGGCACATGCCCGGGTTGCTAGCTCGATCCCCAGTAGGGGGCATGCAGGAGGCAGCTATACAGTGTTTCTTTCTCATCATTGATGTTTCCATCTCTCTCTCTTCCTCTTCCTTATTCTCTGAAAATCAATAAAAATATATTTACTGGGTCAAATGGGAATTCCATTTTTAACTTTTTGAGGAAAGTCCCTACTGTCTTCCACAGTGGCTGCACCAGTCTGCATTCCCACCAGCAGTGCAGGAGGGTTCCTTTTTCTCTGCATCTTCACCAGCACTTGTGGTTTGTTTGTTGATTTGTTGATGATAGCCATTCTGACAGGTGTGAGATGGTACCTCATTGTCATTTTGATTTGCATCTCTCAGATGATTAAGTGACTTTGAGCATGTTTTCATATGTCTCTGGGCCTTCTGTATGTCCTCTTTTGAAAAGTGTCTACTTAGGTCCTTTGCCCATTTTTGACTGGATCATTTATCTTCCTTTTGTTAAGTTGTATGAGTTCTCTGAAATTTTTTTAGATTAAACCCTTATCTGAAATAGCATTGGGAAATATGTTCTCCCATGTAGTGGGCTTTCTTGTTGTTTTGTTGATGGTTTCCTTTGCTGTGCAGAAGCTTTTTATTTTGATGTTGTCCCATTTGTTTAGTTTCTCCTTAGTCTCCATTGTCCTCGGACTTGTGTCGGTAAAGATATCACTATGACAAATGTCTGTTATTTTGCTGCTGATTTTTATGTTTTCCCATCTTACATTTAATTCCTTTAGCCATTTTAAGTTTGTTCTAATGTATGGTGTAAGTTGGTGAGTTATTTGCTTTTTTTTTTTTCTTTCATGTAATCCCACTTCTAGGATTATATCCCCAAAACCCAGAAACACCAACCAGAGAGAATATATGCACCCCTATGTTTATAGCAGCACAATTTGGAAATGACCCAAGTGCCCATCAGCAAATGAGTGGATTAAAAAAAAAAACTGTGGTACATCTACACATGGGATACTATGCTGCTATAAAAAAGAAGGAACTTTTTCCATTTGCAATAGCATGGTGGAACTGAAGAGCGTTATGCTAAGGGGAATAAGCCAGTCAGAGAAAGATAAAAATCATATGATCTCACTCATTTGTGCAATATAATGATTCACATAATTATAATAGATGAATAAGAATAGTTTCAGAGACAAAGGGCAGGGGAGGTGGGTGGTTAGAGAGCAACCAAAGGACTTGTGTGCATGCATATTAGCATAACCAATGGACAGAGACACTGGGGCAGTGGGGGCTTGCTGGGCTGGGAATGGCTGGTGGGGGTCAATTAGGAAAAAAAGGAGAAATATGTAAAACTTTTTACAATAAATTACATATTAATACTATGTATTAATAGAGGTTCTCCAGAGAAATAGAATCAATAGGATGTGTGTGTGCATATATACATTCATGGATTTAATATAAGGAATGGAGGTTGACAAGTTCTGGGATCTGTAGGATGAGACAGTAAGCTGCACACTCGGGTGTAATGTGCAGTTTTAGTTTGAGTACAGAGGCCTGAGATGAAGGGGATCCAATGGTATGGTTCCAGTTTGAGGCCTGCTAGCACAACACCCAGGAAGTCCTTATGTTCAAATGCAGTCGGGTGGGAGGGATTTTCTCTTACTAGGGACTGCCAGCCTCCTTGTTCTGTTCAGTCCTTCAACAGGTTGTACCAGGCCCACCCACATCTTGCGGGAGCAATTAGCTTCACTCAGTCTTAAGTAGCTTACCCTAAGACATAATTGGAGTTGAATTTTTCTTATACTAATAAATATGTAGGTACAGAGGGTATATTCAGCATAACTACATGTTTGTATATAAAAACAATATTCTGCTCATGTAGGAAATGAGGAAGGTGCTGAACAAATTAATGAAGTAATTCAAGCAAAAGATAGCGCCTATAAGAATAGCTGAATGAGATCCATATTATATAAATAAATGGCATAGAATTAAGGAAATATGAGCTTCTTTTCCTGAGAAATATAGTTTTAGTTCATTTTCTAAATATGTAAGACTACACTGCAATTTAGGGAATATGCATGTAAATATGGACATTGTTTTTTACTTGAGATTGGAAAGAATATTAATATCAATTATATCTGAACCTATTTCTGTCTGCTGAAACGCAGATTATTTAATTGAGAAATCACAAGTTCCATTTAAATTTGACATCTTAAAATATGTTAATTTATGATAAAGACATCTAATTTAATGTCAATTATTTCTCCTTATAGCATAACTTAACAGCATAAACTTTATTTTAAATGAGAAGAGGACAGAATGCTTTTTTGATACCATCTTATGTAACTATTCCAAAGTGAAGCAACTGGAACAGTGAGCATCATCAACATGAAAGCCTGCCTGACAATCAATGATGATAAATTAAAATGGTCCCAAGTATATATATTAATTAATATAATTATGGAATTATATTTATAAAAAAGTTGAAGAAGAAAATAAGCATGAAGAAAATTTAATGAGAGTGAAAAACAGATCTGATATCTTAAGGCACAACTAATGCAAACATGAAAAAGAAAAGGATCTTAAAAAGATATGAGTAAGTGAGATTCAAAAAGATAGTCCAGCAATGAAATAATAGGCTATCTTGGGACAAGGAAATTGGGAAAAAAAATAATAGTTCTTAGAAGTTTAGGTTATATCAATGGAAATCATTAGTTACTTATAGATTGGATTGCCAAAATTAAAAATAATATTAAGAAAGAGCTTTAAAAAATATAAACAGCCATTAAATTCAAAGTCTCGCTGAAATTCATGGAGGTCAAACAGAACAAAGCAAAACAAAACAAAACAAACAAAAAATCCCACAAGTAATATTTTTCAAAGATATACATTTCTTTAAAATTTCAGAACCTCTGAAATTTTATAGAGGTCTTGAAATAGGTGATGAAAACAATTTACCTGGTTTATTTTAAGACTGAATCCTCAATCAACTTGTTTTGTGACCTTTTTAATTCATTTTCTAGAATCTGTTAATCACTGGTAAGACAGCCATTGTTTTTTGCAGGGGTGTTCTTTAGTTACTATTGAGAAATTGTCAGGAGAAATTTACATAATTATTAAGGAATAACTTTGTAAAGTAAGTGTTTTCTATTTATTTCTTTATTGACTAAGGCAGTGTTTCCCAAAGTGCAGTACGCGTACCCCTAGGGGTATGGGAAGAGCTTGGTGGGGATATGCACTGCACCATGCTTAGCTGCGCCTAATTCTACATTCTCATGAGTACGAGGGGTACTCAGCATTTCGAAAATTATAGAAGGGGTACACATATGTCAGAAGTTTGGGAAACACTGCACTAAGGTATTACATATGTGTCCTTAATATCCCATTGCCCCTCACCCCCTTGGAGTCTGTGTCCATTGGTTAGGCTTATATGCTTTCATCCAAGTCCTTTGATCTCTCTCCCTAACCCCCAACCTCCACTACCTTTGCTAGAGTGAGGATCCACAGGATTTCTCAAGTGACCATTCTGGCAGCCTACACAGTATTTCTATTATAGAATTAGATTGTCATGCAGATGCTTGTGCTTATCTAATGTTGTTTAGAAATACTAGGGAAAACTAGATATTTTCTTCTAAAATATCTACTTATAAAATGATGTTAGGTTACAATATAATATTTGTGCAGGAAAAAAATGAGTGGCTGTTAATAAATGGTGTTATATGTCTCAAAGATTTTCCTTAATGCAAGTAAAATAAAATTACATTTAAGTTTAAATAAAATGTAATAAAATAAAATCACACATGGAAATTTTTGTTTAAACCTAACCAACAAAACTATCTTATATTATTTCCTTTATTGACTTCTGATCTTTCATTTTAATCTTGATTTTTATCTCAAAAGATATATAAGGAATAAAGAATGCCAATATATATCTTTGTTTAAGCAATCAAGAGCACACTAGAATTGGAGCTTTTCCAGAATCCACTGCATTTATTTGGACAGTTTTGTAATATGAAAACTTTTATCATTTTGTAGATATGTGAAAATCAATTACTCCTAGGAAAAAGTGAGGCTACTCTTGAAAAAAATAAAAAACTAACTTAACCCTTAGACATAGTATGTTTTTATTTTATAGCAAAAGATTAGGTAGGTAGAAATCAGACATTATTAATTTTCTGATATATCTTAAATTGGGATATCAAGAAATTAGAAGAAACTTACCTATACTCATACTCAGGACTAAGAAAAAATATACAACATTTATTGATAAATAATCCATTTAGTACTTGTTGCATTATTATTAAAGCCACTGCTAACCCACTGGGAAATAAAAGAAAGTAGATTTAGTGAAACCTTGAGATAATTCTAAAATTTTACTATGAGATGGTTTTGTCTTTATGTCTCCTGGGGGAAAAAAGCAAAAGGATAGTCTTAGGTATACATTATTCTATAAAGATTGTATTACTAAAAATCTCCTTAAATGATTATACTTTCTGAATTAAGTTTGAAATAAATGGTTTCTCCTACTGAATCTGGAGTATACTAGTATTCACAGTGCCTTAAAGTTCTATATAAAATGCACACACATCACATTCCCATACTAGCTAGAGGAACTCTATAGAGCTTTGAAAATCCTTCTTGTGAGGAAAAGGATAATATGAATACAGTAAGAATATGTTGCTATGGCAACTGTGACTTCTCTAGTTCTAGTGTTTCTTACATTTAAACTTCCAGCCTTTAGCTTTTATTGCTATTTTCCCCCTAATCCATCTGATACATATGTAAAAATGCTGACTAGTATAATAAGGAAAAGGTATTCAGAATGATTGAAAAATATCATTTCTAAATAAAATTAAATTTTAAAGTAAAAAAAAATAAAGCTGATTTGTAACAGACCAAACGCTTATTTCCAATAATATTACAAATATGTATGTATATATTAAGAATTTTATTAAGAGTTTACTTTTTGGTTAAAAACATAACTCTTAGAGAAGGCAAAGACAATAGTAAAATTAAATATAACTCATGTAAATACATTTTGCCAAGTAATGCAAGAAGGATTTTGTTGGATTAAGCCAATAGATTATATAATATCACTTAAAATTACTAAATATATTTTATAATTGAGCTTCCACATCTTATTTTGAGAAGACATTATATATTTTTTAAAAATATAAATTATATTGCTAGTACTACATATGTAAATGGTCAAATAATCACCATGTTTTGGAGTAAATGCATTCTGGACAAGGAATTCCATGATCAGTATATTTAAATAATTTAAGTGAAATTATTAAAGAATTGCTAGAAAATCAGAAATTGAATATATATATATACAGCAAAACTTGAGTCAGACACTTGGCCTAGAACTTCTATTATTAATCTTTTAGAGATTATCTGGCAAGTGTTGGTATAGACACATTTTCAGATTGATTTCTAGTAACTTAAAGACAAAAAATGTGTGTACACTTAAGCCGAAACTTACACGAGTAATACATTCATTTTTCAAGTAAAGTAAATAAATAATATTTTCAGTCATGAATGCTTTGAATTCATTTAAATCCATTGATTGTTTTTTCCTCAGGACTAGACAGGTCAATTCCAATTTATTTAGGAGTTCTAAAATGATTGTTTCTTTGGTAAGATTTGTGGGCAGAAAATTTTTCTCTCTTGAAGTGTGTGTGTATGTGTGTGTGTGTGTGTGTGTTTACCTATATAGAAGATTATTCTAAGGAATTCTGGTTCTGGAACGTTTTAAAACTACAATTTAAAAACTGTATTGAAGTGTGGATTAATAATAATCTATACTTTAGGCAGCAGATGTTTTCTATATAAATTTATATTTTACAGCTTATTAAAGAAATGTATGTGTACACATATATATATATTTCATGATAATCTCATATTTGTTTTACTAAGACAGTCTAACAGTCAACCCAGTATCATTAAAAGGCTAGTCTGTCACAAAATTTTACATATATTATGCATATTTAATCAGAAAGAAAAGTGAAACAGTAAAGTAATAATATTACCATTATTGTAGCTACACATTTAACACATGGCTATTACATATCGCATAGGATTGTTTTATGTTGAGTTAGTTGTGATAAGTGGCAATATTACCTTTGATAGGAAAATATGTTAGAAATTAAAAAAAATAACTAATATCCTCAAAAGTGCACAATATGTAAATTGCAGATCCAACAATTTAGACACTGGTATAACTGAGGCAAAATCCACTTTCTGCAATCAGTTGAACTGAATTCTTCCATTAGGCCAAAATAGTCAACAAGAAACAAGGTATCATAATTATAAATTGGGTTTGTTCAAGTAAAACAATATCTGACCTTTATAAAATACTAACATGCACCCATAGCTCTGCTGAGAAATTTACATGGTCCCTTCATGAAAAGGATTAAAAATATGGTGTAGCTATCCTATGTATCCCAGTTTTATATTTTTTATTTGTAGTCACTTTCCACCTTGTTTAATGCGGAGATAACTAAAGACTAGAGCCAGGTTTTTATTGCACTTAATTAGATAAAGTGTGAAAAACTGTGAACACAGGTATTGGTTTATATCTGGTTTTCCCTTCTTCTTCTAGGTTAGGATTTCTCAACAGATTTTTGTAAATTTATTGTTTTAATTAAAAAAAATAGGATGTTGCTCAAAGACTGTTAGGAATTCAGGGTTTGACACTGGTATCTATTATACACCAACCACTGAACAATTAACACGTTAAGCACCCTGCCCTGTCAGTCACCAGTGACTGACACTATACTTTCCATCCAGAAGACAAAACAGGCTGGGCGCTTCAAGAGTTAAAAGCAACAGGGTGACCATCCACTAGCTGTCATAATACTGAATGCTTATTGAAAGCCAGGTACTTTCTATGCCTTCTATTTTTATTAGCCCATTTAAATTTTATGAAAAACTAGAGCAGGTCATAATGTCATTTTTTTATTTTAAGTTGAGGAAACTGAGAAACAGTGTGTTTAAGAAATTGATCTAAAATCACATAGCAAGTCAATACAGGAATCAAAGTCTGGTAATATATCTTATGTTAAATCCTTAGATGGAGAATGGGAAACTCATGTAGGTGTTGTCAGATGGAGGTACCAGCTCTCCTCCGATCTCCAAGGCAGGGCAGGACCATGTATTTCATCACAGAAGAGCAACTAGAAGACTCTGTCCACAGGCTAGTCAGTTCTGAAAACAAGTAGAGGAGGTCGAAATGAGCATTTCCTGATGTTATAGTCACTTTCCCAGATTGATTTGCAGTAATTTAAAGAAAAAACCTCACTAATCAAATAAAGTCACCCCTGTCGAGCAGGAACCAGTGAAACCAGGTATATTTCTGGAAGACAGTTTTTCCCCCTAAAAGAAACATGAGAAGTTTGGAATAAATGCTTCTCTATTTGGCATTCATTCCAAACTTCTGTTTAATAATAAAAATACCCTGTAAATTATCATTTATATTTCATTTGTGATTTTGACCCTGCTAAGCCATACAGTGTTCATTTTATAGAATTGAACTTATGAGGGAAGGAGAGAAGTTGACTTTATACATGAAAAGGATGTGTAGTTCATCAATTTAAGTTTTATGTTGGCAAAAATATGACATCATGGGTGCATATTAATGAACCAGAACAGTATTCATAGAAGTTAAAAGAGGAAAAAGTGGTGGGAGAAATGAATCATGTGATACACAGGATGAATATATTGAACTAAAAAAAAAGTGACTCAAAAAGAAAATGGTAATTTAAATTTAATTTAAAATCTCTGTTCATATAAATAAGTTTTTGAATTTTGCTAGTTTTGTGCAGATCTCTTTAGAAAATATCTTTAGGATTATCCTATGTAATAAAAGCCTAATGCTTAAGTGTCTGACCCTTTGTTCAACCATACAACCAGTAGCTATGACGCGAACTGACCACCAGGGGGCAGACACTGTGACCAGTAGATCAGCTTGCTGCTGGGGCATGAACAAGACGGCCTGACACACCCTGAAGCCCTCCTGCCAGTCTCTCCCGGGCCCTGATCATACATCTGTGGGCTCCCTGCCTGCCCTGTGCCCTCTCACAATCCAGGACCCCCTGGGGGATGCCAGGAAGCCAGTTTTGGCCTGATCATCTCAGGCCAGGCCGAGGGACCCATCAGAGCATAAATCCATGCACTGGGCCTCTAGTCAGTAAATAAAAGCTGAAGTTTAATAAATTTTTGCCATGTTTTTATTTTGAAAATATTTAATTTTCAGCACAAAGCTAATGAAATAAACAATGATGGCAAATTATTTCTCTTTTTACTCATTTAAAACTCTGTGAATAACTCAGATAACAGTAAAGCAATTTTAACATTAATTTGAAAGTTCATTTAAGGCCAGTTGGTATTTAAAATTATGTTTATTATCTAACATTGACTGTTAATAAGGATGGCTTCAGTTACTTCTTAATGAATCTAGTTTTGCCATAATGCACAAGTTTGCAGATATTTTTTCTTGATTTGCTTAAGTAGTACAAAATTATTTTAAGTATTAAAAGTATGTGTGAGTATTGAGTACTAGAAAATTATTTTATTATACATATGATACACAAATTCAGATGATTTTTTATGACTTTTTAAAGTATTCATTCTACTAGTATAAATCTGAACCATGTGTTGTTTTACTTTTATCAATATTGAAATATTATTTCAAAAGAAGGTGTTATGGTTTGATTTCCTGGGGCTGTTTCGACAAAGTCCCAAAGGTATGCCTTTGAACAACAGAACTTTATTGTTTCACATTCTGAAGACTGTGAGTCTGTGCTGAAGGTTTCAGCCACTGTTGCTCCCTGGTCTGTGATGGAGAAACGTTCCATGACTCTATTAGCTCTTGGTGGTTTGCTAGCTATCTCTGGCATTCTTTGTCTTGTGAAGCATTGCTTTGATCTTTGTGTTTATCTACACAATAACAATATCTCTGTGTGAGAATCTGTACTCAAATTTACCTTTTTTAAAAAAAATATATTTTTATTGATTTCAGAGAAGAAGGGGGAGGGAGAGATAGAAACATCATTGATGAGAGAAAATTATTAACTGGCTGCCTCTTTCATGCCCCCTCCTCCACCCCCACTGAAGATCAAGCCTTCCATTACTGGAATCTAACTGTGACCTCATGGTTCATAGGTTGATGCTAAACCATTGTGCTATACTGGCTGGGAAAATTTCCCATTTTTTTAATCCACCAGTCAATATGAATACACTAGAGACCTGGTACATGAAATTTGTGCATTCAGAGGGGTGGAGTGGTACTCCAGCCTGGCCTGTGCCCCCTCTCAGTCTGGGAACCATTGGAGGATGTCCAATGGGGAGTGGGTCTAACATGTTAGTTGGACTTAGCAATGTCATGGAGGCAGGAGAGGCTCCTGCCACCACTGCTGTGCTTGCCAGCCCTGAGCCTGGTTTCTGGCTGAGAGGCTCTTCCCCTGTGGGAATGCACTGACAACCAGGTGGCAGCTCCTGCATTGAGCATCTGCCCCTGGTATTCAGTACACACCATAGCAACCAGTCATTCCACCTTTTGGTTGATTTGCATATTAGCCTTTTATTATATAAGACTAGAGGCCCATTGCACAAAAATTGTGCATGGGGGTGTGTGTCCCTCAGCCCAGCATGCACCTTATCCAATCTGGGAACCCTAGAGGGATGTCCGACTTCCCGGGATTGTGCGTAAACGGGCAGTCGGGCATCCCTCTCACAATCCAGGACTGCTGGTTCCCAACTGCCTGCCTGCCTGCCTGCCTGATTGCACCTAACTGCTTCTGCTTGCCATCCTGATAACCCAAAAGCACTCCCCTGCCATCATGATCAATGCCTAACTGCTCCTCTGCTAGCCTAATTGGCCCTAACTTCCCTCCCTTGACAGCGTGATTTCCCCTAACTGCCCTCCCCTTCAGGCCTGGTCCCCCTCAACTGCCCTCTCCTATAAGCCTGGTTTTCCCCAAGTGTACTCCCCTGTAGGCCTGTTTCCTCACGACTGCCCTCCCCTGTAGGCCTGGTCCCTCCCCACTGCCCTCCTCTGCAAGCCTGTTCCCCCACAACTGCCCTCCCCTTCTGGCCATCTTGTGGAGGCCATCTGTGTCCACATGGGGGCGGCCAACTTTGACCACATGGGGGTGGCCATCTTGTGTTTTGGAGTGAGGATCAATTTGCATATTACTCTTTTTTTTAGATAGGATGTTAAATAATTATATTTGCCACAACCATATCTTTTTAATATTTTAAATTTAAAATGGCTAATAAAACTGATCAATTTGATAAGAGTTATGACAAATATTTTTATTATGTCTTCTCTGATTTAATTTTTGTCTGTTTATTATTATTATATTTTCCTAATAGTGAATTATTTTTATGTAAAGAAGAAATCATAGTGAATAACTTTTTAATAACCAAAATTACACAAATAATTTCTACATTTGATTTCCACCCCCCCCCCCCAGAGTTAATTTTCACTCATATAAACACAAATTACTTAAAATTTAGAATTCTCAACTTTAAAAACGGCAAAGTATTTGGAACAGCCACATCTGTTCACATCTCACAGATGGCCTTTTGTGCTTTTCTCTGAGTTCTTTATAATTATGTGTGACTCTGTAACTTCTCTGAGGGTTGGTGTGAATGTTCTGAAACATTATATTTCAACTTGAATTCAAACACGTTCAACAAGGTTTACAGTAAAAACCGTTATCATATACTCTGTATATGTAGCTCTAGGGCTCAGATTAATTTTTGTCATTGTCTTCTGCTGAAACATGTTATAAAGGTATTGTTATAGACTGGCAAAAATGAGTGTGGCTCATCAAAAAAGTCATCCCAGCAAGACAATTTATCTCATTTATGATAATAATTTAAAAATACCCACTTCAAAGTTTTAAGAATAATTGCAAGACAAACTTTTAAGGCACTGAACAAAAGCTTGAGTAAGAGCATTTCTGCTTTCAGAATAAGTAATAACAGAGTAAGTATTCAGTCTAATGCTAGAAAAAGAAACATATTAATAAAAAAAAAAAAAAAAACTTTTTAAATCCATTGCTGATTGTGGCAAATTTTAGCCCCAAGATTATTTCACGCCCTAATCTCTGAAACTGTCAGGATGATGAGCTATCATACCTGTGCATTTGGTAAGGCTCAGGGGACTTTTCGGATATAATTAGGATTACTAGCAGTTGACCTTAAAATAGGGAGATTATCCAGGATTATCCAGGTAGGGCAATTTAATTACATGAGCACTTACATTAGTCCTTCGGCAGACATGGAACAGAGAGATTTGAAACGTGAATAGAATGGATACAGTATGCTTCTGCTGGCCTGACGTAGCCAGGGCCACATGGAAGGTGTGAGGGGAAAAATGACTTCCGTCAATAATCTGTGACTTTGGAAAAAATCCCAAGACTGAGGTGAAAACCATAGCCCCACCAAGACTGGTTTTGGGTTTATGAGTCACTGGGAAAAAAATTCCATCACGCTGTGCCCCTGCAGCTTACACACAGAAGCTGTGAGAAAATCAATCTGTCTTTTTAGTGCTAAATTTGTGATAAGTTGTTGTGGCAGAAATAAAACAATGCAGAAAGCTAGCATGATAATGAGGAACTGTTAGTACAAAGTTTAAAGAAGCAGCCCAGCACTTGGGAATGCTTTTATCTTGGAGAAATTTGCTAAGCCAGGAGATGGGAGGTTAAGCAGTACAAGTCTGCCTTATATCCTAAAGAAAGCAAAAGTGAGCCTAGATCCCACCATCTTTGGACTCTGGTAAAATTCTACATTTTGAATAGGGACCTTGAAGGTCAGGACTATACTGTACATTTAAGATTCAAATTAGTGCCCGGCTGGGGTTGATCAGTGGTTGAGCCTCAACCTATGAACCAGTAAGTCATGGTTTGATTCCTGATCAGGGCAAATGCTTGATTCCAATTGGGACCATGCAGGAGGCAGCCAATCGATGATTCTGTCTTAGCATTGATGTTTCTCTCTCCTTCACCCTTCCTCTCCTTAATAAATAAAAATACATATTTTTGTAAAAAGATTACAATTAGTAAAACAACCAGATCATGAATTCTAGCATAGCTTCCATCAATTTGGGATGACAGTGAATTTTATTTCCTGAAACTGGGTTAAACGAGTAGGTCAAAACTGGTCTTAGTTGTTCCTCCAGAGGACATATGGCAACATCTGCAGATATTTATAGTTGTCACGACTGGGGGGAGGGAGATACTATAGATTTGTAATGAGTGGAGATCAGGGAGTCTGCTTAATCCTCTACAATACACAGAACAGTATCCCATAACAAATCTTTATCTGTCTCCTAATGCCCATAATCCTACAGTTCATAAAACCTGTGTTAAGTTGATCCCAGATGGCTGCTGCCTGCAGATTCCTAGGAGAAGCAAACACATAGTTTTTATGGAATACTTTAATATTTTTCTAGTCCTCAAGATATTACTATAAATTGTTTTATGAATAAAAATAGGTAAAATAAAATAAAACTTAATAAATCACTTGAGAAGAAAGCAATGAGAAATAGGACAATCATAAGAGACCTAGAGGAATTCTTGATGAATAGAATCATCATAGATTTTATAGAACTATCTTAATCCACTTGACAAATAAATAACAAGATTAAAAATTATGGCAGAGAAATACAAAATGTAAAATGTTATATAGGGAAATTGCCAAATGGCATAACTAAGGTGCCAAATGGAATTAATATAAATGGAAAAAAGTGCATTAACTGAAATTAAGAATCTAATTAGTGCTTTTAAAAGTAGAGTAGGTAACAGAGAAATACAAATATTTAAAAAGTAAGATTTAGCTGAAGCCTGTTTGGCTCAGGGGTAGAGCGTCGGTCTGCAGACTGAAAGGTCCCAGGTTCGATTCCAGTCAAGAGCATGTACTGTGCTTGTGAGCACATCCCCAGTAGGGGGTGTGCAAGGGGCAGTTGGTCGATGTTTCTCTCTCATCGACGTTTCTAGCTCTCTATCTCTCTCCCTTCCTCTCTGTAAAAAATCAATAAAATATATTTTTAAAAAATAAAAAAATAAAAAGTAAGATTTATAAACTGCATTTAAAATAAAATTAGAATGAGAGATTTATTTATATTCTCACAAAGAAATAAGAAAACAAAAGAGATAGTAGCTATATTTGAAAAGATCATTACTGGGATTTCTTAGAAATAAATGAAACTAATTTACAGATTCTAAAAATTCAACAACTTTTAAATAGTATCAATTCATTGAAATTTACAACTGTACAGCAATGTAAAATTGCAGATAATAGTAAAAAAATAAAAAATACATAAAGTAGTATACTACATTCAGATAAACAATTAAAAACTATATTTTAAAAGTAAACAAAGAGCCACAAGTCCACGAAACATCTTCAGTGTGATGAAAGAAATGAAAAAAGAAACTAAAAGTCCTTACCTAGCTAAAATATCTTCAAGAATAAAGGCAAAATAAAGGAATAGTGGAGTTTATTTCAAAGATACTAGAAGCATGATACCACAAGGCATGAAATGATAAATATCTGGGTAAAGCCAAAGGAGTACTATTTGTATAAATAATGATTTACATACATAAATTGCATAGAAAGACAGTATGTAAGTTATGGATACAGTAAACAGTGTTCTCATTTCCTGTTTCATCTGTCAGGATGAGTTATAATACCAAATTAAGTGAATTGCACTTATTTTTTAGATATTACTAAAGAAGAAATAGGCATCAAAAATTGCATTTTCCAAATCTTTCAAGTTACTTAATTAAGATATTTACTAGAATAGACTAATCATCAATCAAATAATACAGTGTTTTTCATATAATATTTAATGTTTTGAGTAATTGTACTTAGTATTGAATGAAAACATTTATGACAGGCCTATTCAAGTTCTTGTTCATTGACTTTTCTATATTGGAAATTCCTGGTTAATTTTTAGAAAGACACCCAATCAAAGATAAAAATTGGAAGTTGATGATCATAAGTGATCTAATAAACTAGACCCTTAAACTTTTATGTTCTTAGATGCAAATTGGTGATAACATCCCCCATTGAATTATGTTATGTATTATAAGCATTACAGTATATGAAAGAACGTTTGGAGGACACTAAAGGAAATACACATATAATAGCGTAATGTTATATATTTTTAAGATAATAAAAAGGCTTATAAGACAAAATTAATACACATTCTTTCAGTTTAAATTATTTTTATTAATTTCAGAAAGAAGAAGGGAGAGGGAGACAGAAACAACAATGATGACAGAGATCATTCATTGGCTGCCTCTGCAGGCCTCCTACTGGGTACTGAGCCTGTAATCTAGGCATGTGCCCTCAACTGGAATTTAACCCAGGTCCCTTCAGTCCAGAGGCTGATGCTCTATCTACTGAGCCAAACTATCCAGGGCTAAACTACCTTTTCTTAAAGTTATTGTCTCAATCTTTAGCACCAGACATAGACTGATTCCAACGTACAGGGCTTTGAAAATGATGCCTGTGTCAGGAGGTGCCCAGATGGTTTAGATCTTTGTCTGGTGTGCGGGTCCTTTCGCTGTTATCTGTTCACAGGGCCTTTACAACCAACATGGCTCTTCACCCATGAGTGAACTGCTTCTTTATGTGCTGTATTCTTACAGATCTTTTCTCTGTCCACTAACAGACCCTGGTTTAGAATTAACACTTTTCATTAATCCTATTTTGGGAGTTTCTAGAAATGGGCAGATGTATAATCTCATAAAAGTTACTTTCTAGTTTCAACTCGTCAAACAAAATAATACATATAATGTGCTTTGTGGGAAACTAATATGACTGTGTATTGGACTAAGGGGTGTGGGAAGCGTGTGAGTTTATTTTATTTTTTTCTTTCAATCCCTTTATGCCTCTGTATGTTCGTGAAGTTTGAAAATTTCCACAATGCACAAGCCTTGCAGTGGTAAGGAAAAATGGTATAAAATGAAAGCTTTATATGCCTTTTAGAGGACAGTGTTAGAAATTCTCTTCTTTACAGTAGCATCATATTTTCTGATCTTCCTCAGAGTTACTATAGAGACGTGTTGAGTTATATTGCCCCTGCAACACAAAGCGCTCTTTTCAGTGTTTATAAGCTATATGGAAGGGGTGCCCCCGGTTCAATTCCGCTTCATTAGGGTGATGTTTTACAATAACTCTGCCAGAAGGATGCAACATGAATAGAAACACACTTTGCTCATCTATGACTCAAGGTGCATAAACACATATGGGCAGAAACACAAATTTAGCAACCGCTTTAGAGTTTTCCCTTAGAGAGCAGCTATTTTCATCTGTACACTCATTCTTCTTTCATAGTAGATATGCAAGCATGCCATTTCCTGAGTGAATATGGATATGCATCTGCTTCCAGGGGACATACGTGTGAATTAGCTAAAGACTGCAGCTATGTGTACTCATATTTGGCAAGACATCTGGTGGGTTGATGTTACCTAATTTAACTGCCAAATTTATGTGTTTCAGTTGAATTTGTGAATATATCAATCAGTTTCAGGCTCTTGATTCTGTCCCGATTTAAGATCTATGACTTTATGTACTATTTATCATAATTGGAATAGAAAATATATGCATGTGTCATTGGGTATTTTGACAGTATTAGTTTAAGGACAGTTAGTTATATATGTTTATAACAGAACTAAGATATTGATAGACATTATGTCAGTGGATCTCCACAAAAGTTATTTTAAATTGATACTAATACTCCACTTATATCGACCTGAATATGGACACAGTCTAAGAGAGACTAAGTAGCATGTTCAAGGTCTAATACATAGGGTGAAAAGAATCTAGGATCTTTCTGGAAACTATGCAGGTTCCATTAAAAGCTTGGAGAGTAGAACAGTGAACAGTATTTTAAGAATGATCAGTTATTCTCCATTTCTTTGTCCTGTACAACTCACCCTCAAGAAAGGTGTCCAATGCCTTGCCTCCCCCTACATTGTGCAGAGAAAGTCCAGAAATTATTTCCCGCCAGAAGGAAGGTTTCTTGACCCCACAAAACCACCTCATTTGAGACAACAGCCTCTGGATTATGGTTCCCAGAGATGGTTACAAATTGCAGAGTACACACAACTACCTTTGGTTTTATAATTTGCTTAGAACAACTCCAAGATCTCAGTTCAAATGCTATATTTACACTTAGCAGTTTACTGTAGTGAAAGAGTACACATTAAATTCAGCCAAGGGAAGAGACAGAATCCAAGAGAGGCCCAACCTCACAGCTTCTGGTGCAGTCATGGAAGGTCTCATTGTGATGGAGAGTATTGCCAAGTAGAGGGGACCACTTTGGTATTTAAAGTTTTATTGTAATTGGAGATGATTCAGTCTCCTTGGCTGACTATTAGCCCCCAGCCTCTTCTAGAAATTTGGGCTAATACTTTCAGTCTCCAGATCTCTATGTGTTTGAACTGATTTCCTGTGTCCAAAAACCTGGATTACAATTTACATTGTTAGACTGTCTAATAATGGTGGTCAGAGTCCTAGTGAAATGAAGACATTCATGAATCTAGAGATCACCTCCCAGTAACTGAGGACAGATATCCTTCACTACCCCATCTCCCATTAATTTAATCTGAGAAACATTTTTATAATACTATTAACAAACCAGCCTTCATTCCTGAACAAGAAAACCTGGTGAAATGTAAACTACAACAATAAAAATATTTCTCTTCCCTTCCCAATACAAGCAGCACTAGAATCTGTCTGTTGTTTTTTTCCACATTTGTGTAAAGTGCTTACCATCCATAAAATGTTCGAGCTCTCACTTTAATAGGAAGGGTTAATATGGGGGTGGATGGAAAGAGTGGTATGATATTTGAACCTCATATTTACCCCTGGATTGTACAACATGGCTTCCTGTAACCTCCATTGTATAACTGGGCATTTGTATTACTTTCTAAGGACCTAAATTGATGTTCTTTGCAGACAAGGGAAAATGAATACGTGATGAATTTGAGTAATTTCCACAGTATTTGTGTATCTAATAAACATGTATTAGCTAAGATAGTCATTCTTAAAACGTAGAATGCATTCAGACTGCGAAAGCATTAGTTATTGCCAGGGCTCTGCTTGTGAATTAAACACACACATGCTTTATGAAATGCCCAAATGAAGAACACCCTCCATTAAAACAGAATTCAGGAAATGCGCTTATTTTTCCTTTTGTCCAAGCCCGGGAACACAACGAATGCTTAGACCAACAGCTCTAGGTGAAAAGGTTATTAGAGCACTGCATGGTGCCGAGTAGGAAGGGGTTTCTTGCGGAGAAACCACAGACAGCAACAGGAAGCTCTGTAGTGAACAGGTCTCCTTATGTTCAATAGAGGTCCGGGCCCCTCCCCCTGACCTACACACTAGCAGACAATCCAAATATTTATTCAAGACACAGCCACTCTCCAATAAATACATTTTTATCTATAATAATAAAATGATAATATGCTAATTAGACCTGGTAGCCGAATGTCCTTTCTGACGTCCTTCTGGACAACCTCCCTGAGGAAACTGGGGCTGCGAGGGCCGAGGCAAGCCACCACAGCAGGGAGGGCCAAAACCCTTGCACAAATTTCGTGCATCGGGCCGCTAATATTACATACCTACCTACCATTTTTTAAACTTCCCAGATACTTTGGGTTACATTTGTTTATTTTTCTCCTCTTTAGGACACACACTCCAGTTTCCTGTATCCGCATCCCACCCTTCCCCAGTCTAGCAGTAAATGCTCACCTCCCACCTGTCTTCTGATTTCCATAGTATTTTGGTGATCACTTCTAGTCTTCTGTTATCTTGGTGTTATCTATCCACTGCATTTTTGTATTTTAATGAATGTGTTTCGGTATTCTGTTTTGAACTCTGACAGTTAATGAATGTGTTTCGGTAGTCTGTTTTGAACTCTGACAATTGCCTTTCCATTGGCACCAACTTCAATCACAATGTTTGGTACAAAGCTGCAGCACAGTAAGTGATTGGTGAATAAATGATTAAGTGACATAGCTAATACCTTCAGATAGTTCTCTAATCAGGGATGCAGATATATTCTTCAGGTAGAATTAATTTACATTGTTCTTCAATAAAGTGAATACATAATGTGAAATTATAATTCATGGAAATTATTACTCAGAGAAACTAAAGAGATAGATCATTAACAAGCTTCTTATATTTACTGATAAATATCAGCTGTCTCAAGTAATATTATGATTTTTATGCTTTAATTTTTGATAAGTGGTTGAGTGATTGTGCTGCTGATTACAAAGGAATTTGGATGCTCAGCATAACAGATATACAGGATCAGGATGGCGAAGTTTATGCCACCTTAACTGAAAGTTTGGAAATGAAAGTTATATTTTGTCCAAACATAAATTCAGTTCCTTTGAGAGTGGGATGAACTTTTCCCAAGAGCGGGTGGTTTGGATTGGCATTTTTTCTAGAAAGATTTGAATCTGTTTCAAGTGCTCAAAAAAGTCTAAGTTAAGCCCCTAGAATTTGATTCCAAATAGCATAGAAAAGATTATTTTGGCCTGAGTACTTTTTTTGGCCTGAAATATGTGAACCTCAATATGATTACTGAAGAATTTTTCATTTAAAATATTGTTTCAATATTAGGTGGGCCTTTTGGGATATATTAGCTGCTAAATTAATGGTGTGGTGGTGATGAGTTCTTCAATAAGGCAGGGTCCTTCAATTGTTTATGAATTATCACAGTTTTAAGTTATTCTTAAACTTTGTTCTCTCATTTTTCTAGCCAAAAGGTCTGCTTAATTTAAAAAAAATATATATATATGAATTTTTAAGCATAAGCTTTTGAAATCACATTTCTATGCCAAAACATTGAAAATAGTTGTGTTTGCCAGTTTAAAATATCTTATCCATTTAAATTTCATTGGATAGAAGGAAGAATTATTGTCAAGGTAATAACAATATATGTTACTGCTTCCTGAGCATTTACTATTTACTATGTGCTTGTATTGTCTGAAATAATGTAGATTAGGATATTGACATTGACATAGACATAGGCATGTGTATGTATAATATTTATAAAATGCAATTGTATTTAATCAAAACATAAAATGTTGCATACTAATGAAGTAAATATTGCAAATGTGGCCCTTAAATAATAGTTTTTAATTAAAAAAAATTGCAAGATAAGCCTTGGATGCTTATGGATTTGATTTTGTGATGAATGACATTTCTTCCAGAGTACAAAGTTGTTATTGTTTGTTTTAGTTTTTATCATCAATGCGTTTAAGTGTCATTGAATTTTTTTTGGGTGACATTGGATAATAAAAGTATCTAGGTTTCAGATATTCAGTTCTACAATACGTCATCTGTATATTGTATTATGTGTTTACCATCCCAAGTCAAGTCTCCACCATTGCCATTTATCCACCTTTACCTTCTTCTACCTCCCCTACCTCTCTTTACCTTATTGTTGTCTGTGACCATGAGTCTTTTTTTTTCTTTGTTTAATCTCTTAAAAATCAGTTTTTCAGCTATTCATTTGTCCTTTGTTATTTCACAAACATAGTTTTCTTAAATAGTTGAGTAAGTAGGCACATTGTCTAGAAAAATCAATACAAAACATCTTCATTAGATCATGTATTTGGTAAATTCCATAATTCATTTAATACAGATTCATTTACTGGGGATTCTTCATTCTAAATATAGTGTAAGATTTACATGTTATTTTAATGATTTATGACAAGGTCTGTGCTTGTTAGTGAACTTACTAGAATATTTAAATGCAAAACTAAGTAAAACAATCTTTTGTTTTGTTTTGTTTTTCCTAAGGATGAATTTTGTTTCAAGAACAAAATCCTAAATGAAGACTGTGTGTTTTGTTTGTCGGGTTTTAAACCTTGTAAAGCCTTATCAGGTTACATATGGAGTGGCAAAAATCTCCAGGAATATTCCCACACCCTGTATTCCATATTACCGCCTTGATTTTATATTTAACCATTTAATTTTTCATTGTCTTTTACTGTCTTGGGTCCATTGCAGAGTAATGTGAGTATTCTAAATCCCATTATTTTCCTATTGCTTCACTTTAACCTTATATCAGATGACACTACAATATGTTACTTCTTTTCATTTCCTTTATTAAAAACTATGTTCTTTATTATTCACCTTTTAATTTCAGGATTTTTTTAGTGTTTCAAATGGTGGTTTGGGAAAGTAGTATGAGAAAGAACACTGAGTCATGTCCTAAGAGATAAACAAATAATTAAGATGATGAAACTAGGCTATCCAATTAATACAATATATTTGTGCATGATGCACTGACCAAATAAATATGAAGGAATAATATATGCAAATGATGATGCCAATAATTTTCAAATATATAAATTTTTAACCCTCATAACTATCCTGTGAAGTTGACATTAATCTATTTTTCATGGGGGCATAAGCAGATAATCTAAGTAGAAGAATTAAATTAGCTACAGCTTTGCTAACCCCAAGTACCACACCCTCTCTAATAAGGCTGTCAATTAGAATAGTCAAAAGGGCAACTAATTGTAAAGGAGACTTTAAAAGCTTTCATTCTCTGAAAGGAAGGTAGTAGGTATTGCCTGCTTTGTTTTTCTTCTGAATTCTCCTTTGTAAATTTCTAAATTCCAATTGCATCTGAAGATTAAAAAAAAAAAAGCCATTATTTTACTGTGTATAGTAGTCAAAAATCCTTACACCCAAAAGTCTGAGGTAAAAAACATTAAGAAGTAGTTTTGCAAAAGCCAACTCATTGGTCCTTATTCTGAAATTGCATTATGTGGCTTAGTTGTCCAGTCATTACCATCCTAGTGCCTCTAGCTGATGGTGTCCCTTTTCCCTAAGCTAGACTCTGAGCAGCACACCTGTGAAGGACATTTTTAAATGTGATGAATAAAAGTTATTTTGAAAGTCATTCTTTACTTTATGTAAACCTAAATATATTTCTTACTGTTCACTCAAATGCAGATCAGAAGCAAAAACTAAATATGAAACATAACATATTAACTTCTCAAAGTCAAAACTGGGAGCTTGGGATATATGAGTTAGTCACTTTGTATTTTTGAAATAAATTTGAGTTCTATGCTGATTAGGAAATAAACTTGGCTAATAGAAACATAAAATAATATATATTATAATAAATGGGCATTTGTTTCTTTTTCATGTACCAGTCTGGGCTTAAAAGTAGTCCATTTCTCATATGTTTAGGTGTCAGTTCACCACACCTTCTGCTGGTACTAAAGCCCCATTCCTTCTCCTCTAGTGGCTGAGAGTTCAACCTCCTTGTATATAAATACAGGCCAGTGACCATCATTTCCAGCTTCTGCTCGCTTCATTTTGCCTCTTGAGGACTTCTATGAATCAGCTGACCTGCAAAATCAGTTTTATAAATACATTTATCCAGCATTTCTAGTTGTTTTTATTTTCATGTCTAGGTTATGTGATCCTTTTTTTTACATCATAAGCAGAAATCTTCCCAGATTATTTTGTGTTTGTGCTATCCTCTGATGATAGCAAACTAGTCTACATTTAGAATGACTTCTTTTCTACTTACAATACATACATTCCCTTCCTTTATGTCATCCTAAATATCTCTTGTCTGTTCCATTATTAAATGCCATCATCAAATCCAACTTCCACACCCATTGCTAGAATCATAATCTCTGGGTTCCAACCCCACTGGCCTGAAAGCTGCCACAGTGTCTTCCACATCCCACACAGCTGTCCCCTTTGCCTAAGGATGCTTTTCTCTCCCTTTCACACATCTCACCAACCTGGTTGTGCTGCACACGTTCTCAAAAGACACATCTCTGACCTCCCTCGCCTAATCAAATCACAACTATAATTTCTCAACTCAGGTGCAAAGATTGTAGAGAGTCACTAATTCACATTTATGTGTGCTTGGGAGAATGTGTTTCTCTGGTTGCACGTGTCTGTCTTGAGTAAGAGTGTTGTGAACGCATGGGCTCTGTGTGTCGGCACTGAATTTATGTCTCCCACGTTCACCACGGTGCCTAGTACAGAACAAACTGCAAACATAAATCTGTTTCATAAACAAAATCCTGTGTGAGTAATCTACTTGACTAAAAAGGTGGGGCACTAGGCCTTGACATTATTTTCTATTTGAAGTACAACATTTTTCTTACAATTAAGATAATAATAGTTACCATCTCTAACATTGCTACCTCAGTCAAATATTAGGCAAGACTCCGAGTCATTTTATTGAGAACAGGTTTAGCCTTACTGTTTCAATGTTATAGGGACATGCTAGAATTGAGAAAAGATTAAATTATTTTCCCAATGACTGCATTTTTCCTAAAATAGCATATATTATTCGAAGACTGTTTTAGTGTCTTCCAAACTCTTGTATCAAAAGATATCCCCAAATAAACTTTTTTTAAAAAAAAAACAAAAACCAAATTCAACTTAGAGAAAACCATAGTCTAACATCAAATATTGTGACAGCAAAAAATGTCAAACTCAACCTTCAAGCTTCTAGTTTTACAAAAGATGGGTGCATTATATTTCAGATTTGGGGCTAGAGAAAGTGATTACATATTTCACATCATATTAAAGAAACCAACTGCTTTTGATAAAATTTTTGAAAAATTGGTTTCCTCAAAAAAAAAAAAAGGTAATTTTTTGAGGGACTGCTCAAGGTGATGTTTCTGTTATTGATGTTCTTAGTGTGATTGTTCCTCTTATTGTGCATGACACTGATGATGGTACCAAGACTTAAATATACCATATCTTCCTTCAGTGATTGTAATGTGCAGATATACCTGGGAGATAATCTATAGAAATGACTAAAATATGACATTGGAGGGCACGGTAAATATTAAACTGAGGTGCAATCATTAGTTAAAGTTAACTACTCTTATTCAATTCAATAGTAATATTTAGTCCCTGTTAGTATTGCGCAGTGAAAATTTTAGGGGGGAAAATTATGAAGAAGAATTTAATTTGCACAAATAATTACAGTAGTGCAGTAAAGGGACATTAACAATTAGTCTGTATGTTTAACATGGAAATGATCCTGCAGAGTTTTAATTGAAGAGATTTATGCATATTTAGTAGGCTTAATGTTGTGTCTTCTTGGATCACTCTGCTGTGCAATGTGGGCGGGGTGTGATTAGGTTGTAATAAGGCCAATTCACAGTGGTGCATCCAAAATGAGGGTCCAGATGTGTGATAAGGGCAGATGGGACTCTCCCAAGAAAAATGTTATAGCTGCAGAAAAGACACTCTGCACTTAGGTACTTGGATCTAGGAAATAATCTTGAAACGAGCCTGTTTTGTTCTTGCTTCAAGTTATTTTGTTATGCAGAGTGGGAAGGGATATTAAAATTGGAATTCCTCTCCTTTCAGAATAGCCATAGAAAACAAAGGGCTATAACGACACCACATATTATAAAGTAATTAAAACCTCCCTTTCTCTGACTTTGATGCCTCGGAACAGCATTTAAAATGCCAATAAATTTTGGCTCAATAATTCAAATAGTGGAATTTTAATGTAATAAATATTTATATACAGAGATGTAATAAATATTTATATATTTAAATGGTAGTATATTCAAAATTAGTTATCATCCATGGATAAAGGACTAACTAGCTATGATATATTAAATAGTTAAGCATTACATGTTCTCTAATTTAAGTATATAGCATATTCTAATACATGGAAGAACGTACTTTAAGTGAAAAGCCAAAATACTAAATTGGATTTGAAATACAAAACCAAAGGAAACAAATATATCATATAAAAGTGATTAAGATATAAAAAAATATTTATATACTTTACAAAAGTATGATTTGTTACATAGACTTGCTTTGATTCCTTGAGCCTTCAGTTCATGTATATGTTTCTTAATAGCCTCGTTGCTTTTATCATATAGGATATAAATTATAAATTATTATAAATATAACCAGATTAGATTTTTTTAGATACTACTAAAATTAAAAATATATAAATGTACATGTTTCTTTTATTAAAATTAGCCAAGGGAATAATTATAAATTAAAACCATTTAGTTAATAATAAAAAACATTTAAAAATGCACTATATAGATATCCCGTAAAAGATGCAAAATGTGTAGAAATTAAATGGGATTGATGTCTGAGCCTGTCACTAAAAGGAACTAATTTAGTTAATGGTCTCGAACTAAGCAGTCAGAACTGACACTTTACCTCTGAAGTGGTTTCTTTTGTCCAAAGCTCATTTAGTGCTTTGATAGAGCAATTATGTAAAAAAATATTTTTTTTTTTAGATATTTGAAGCCTCTCCAAAATTCAATGATGCAAACAACACTTGTCACATTAGGTTTTATGATAATTATTGAAGGGAAAAATGCAGGTAAACCATAATGTATGGAAACAACTTCTATTCACCTTATTATAGCATTTTGATAAGCTATTCCATTAGGAGAGGGGGAGAAATGATGCCGGAGAAATTTCCATCAATTTTAGTCATATTAATAAACATAAAAATAATGATTAAATACAAACAATGTGGTAATGTTCTCTTTTTTGTTTTATTATATCTCTTTATCCCAATTTGCATATTAACAGGAAAAAAGTAATTATCATCTCCCTTGGTGGCATACATAGCCTTATTTTTTGTGCTGTGTCATTTATTGAAGTTGAGGAATGTTTTCTATTTTTTCCTCTTCAAAATACTTTACTATGGCAAGAGTTTTAATAATTCCGATTTAGAGTTGTATAAATTGTGTGTGTGTGTGTGTGTGTGTGTGTGTATTTTTCTTAATGCAACCCTTATTTTTCTCCAGAAGATTTCTTTACTACAAAATGGAAGCTGGAGTATTTATATTGCTACCAATTTCCCATAGAATCTGAAGCTGAGAGCTAGGTGACATGATTTTGGATTTGTAATAGAAATGCAGTGAGTGTGTTTTACTGACCTCATTAAGATCCTTGCTGCTCAGCCATTCATTAGCTTTATAGCCCTGAGAAAGTATATTTAAACTTTCTACATCTCAATTCCTCCTTCTGTATTTTGAGAAAATAAGATTACTACTCCAGAGAACTAATAAATATAAATGTTTATATATAAAGATAGAGATTATGCAAAGAATATACAAAGATTAATAATTTACTTAATTAGGTTTTTTTTAAAAAATTTCTATAAACCAAGAAGAGGCTCTATCTTAAGTTTTAACATGATGTTACTTGTACATGGTATAAGAAAAGTAGAACTTTATGAATCCAAATTAATATGTGAGGCAAAAGAAAACTAAGTTATAAAAGGTACAGTGGAAAATTCAGCACCTCAAAAGGTGAAAGTCACAGCATGTGCCATTCATATGATAAAATGGATTCAACATCTGCCGACAAAAGTGGGGTTCATATTCCTCTAAAGTGCATAAAGGATTTAGAAGATTTTTATCAATAATGGAAATAGTATTTATAACTTCTTTTCATAATACTATAGATAGCATCTCCCTCTCAGTTCAGGTAGTTCTGGATTAAATATAAATCATAGCTAATAAAAGAGTAAAATGCAAATTGGCCATCACTCCAACACACAAGATGGCCACCCCCATATGGTAAAAGATGGCTGCCACAAGATGGCCAACAGGAGAGGGCAGTTGGGAGGGACCAGGCCTGAAAGGGAAGGCAGTTGTGGGCAATCAAGCCTGCAGGGAAGGGTGTTTAGGGGTGACCAGGCTGGCAGAGGATGGAAGTTGGGGGTAACCAGGCCTGCAGAGAAGGGCAATTGGCGGGGGGGGGTGTGAGGCAAGGCCTGCAGGGGAAGGCAGTTAGGGGTGACCAGGCCTTCAGGGGAGGGAAGTTAGAGGCAAACAGGCTGGCAGGGGAGTGGTTAGGAGATGATCAGGCTGGCAGGCAGAAGTGGTTAGGGGCAATCAGGAAGGCAGGCAGGCAAGCAGTTGGGAGCCAGCAGTCCTGGATTGTGAGAGGGATGTCCAACTGCCTGTTTAGGGATCGGGCCTAAACGGGCAGTTGGACATCACTTGAGGGGTCCCAGCCTGGAGAGGGTGCAGGCTGGGCTGAGGGCACCCCTCCCACCCCAAGCACAAATTTCGTGCACTGGACCTTTAGTATTACTATAAGTTATAAATATTCTAACCAACTATTTGTAAGCTTCCATGTGCATTACCACTTAGTAGCACAAAATCAGCATTAAAAACAAGGCTTACTCCTTCACAGTTCCTTGCCTGAGAATTTCTTGCTGAACCTTTCAGTGCTAATGACATAACCCTGATATTTTATGTATTTTCCCTCAGGAGTGTTTCAAAACAGTTCTGGCTTAGTTGAAAACACATAACAGAAAGTACCTTGAACTGGTTTAAGCAGATGCATTTTATTACAAGCACACTGAGCTATTTTAGCATCTCTAAGGCTAGAGCACCCTTAGCCAGACCTCACTCTCCCCATTTCTCTGCACAGCACTTTTGCTAGCTCTCTGGGCAGCTTCTGTTTCCGCTGCTTTCTGCTTTCACTGCCTCTGCATATACCTGGGTGATGATGACCACAGAAACTTTCCAAGTTTAGAAATCCTCATTTGCAGCAGCTTTTGGAATCTAATTGCCTATGAAAAATAACGAAAATCAATCTATTTCACCATGTATTTCATGAGCCAAAGTCAAATAACATAAGCAAGTTTGAACTAATCACTGGCAATAGGTAAAGTGACATATCAATATAAGAAAATAAGATCCTATTTGAATTGGGACAGCAATGAGATACTCCACACACATTTTTGTTAGTGTAGAGGAACATTTCTAAACAAAATTAGAGATCTAGCAGGAAATAAGACGGTGGGAAAAGATACTACATACCCTGGAACATTCAATCCCCAAATCATTTGCCATGGAAGTTTGAAGATGAAGAGAAAAACAAAAAACAAAACAAAGCACAGTTAATAAGTTAGTAGTGGAAGACCCTGAAAGGTTTAATTTCTCAGCATGTCATTAGTACACCCCACAGAAAAAGCATGCACCAGTAGCAATGTTCTAGTTCATGTGCATGCATGAGAATAGCATGATAGAGTGACAATCCACAGTAATATGATTCACTCAGTTCTCACCACTTTGACTTGAATTTAAGTTCACTGGGAAATCATTGGGTTGTAATGTGGCTTTGTATTTGGATATATCTGGAGGAAGGGAACATTCTGCTTAAAAGAATCTATATCTCTTATCATACCTTCTGTCTTACATTTGCCCTTGTCAGATTGATGTACTTGTGTTAATTCTCACACGATTGCTCATCTTTCTGTATTTGGCACAACATCTGTGGCCCCCTCCTGGGGACCACATCTTCGGTCTAGTTATAGTGATAGAAGTATAACCAGAGCCATGTTTTCATATGGCTCTGCTTAGTATCCAGGACATCTCCCCCCAAAGGCCACTGTCCTCCTGTTTGGCTGTATTTTTTGTTAATGCTACAGTTCATATTTACTTTAGAGCTTTTGCATTGGAAAGCTTTTTTGAAATTTTAATACATTAGTAAACCTTAGATAAGTCCCATAGGAAACCCTTTCATACTAAATTCCACTTTCTAGTGAATTGAATTAATACATTTATTGCTATCATTTAATATAATAAAAGCCTAATATGCTAAGTGTCTGGTCATCCATTCATCTGTTCAACCAATCAAAGCATAATATGCTAATGATATGCTAAAGCTGCTCAACCACTCACTATGATGTGTACTGATCACCAGGGGACAGACAGTGGACCGGTCAACGAGTCACTATGACATGCACCCACAACCAGGAGGGCAGATACTCTAACTGGTAAGGGTAGCTTGCTGCTGGGGTCCAGCCAATTGGGACTGAGTGAGACAGGCTGGATACACCCTGAAGCCCTCCCATGGTCTCTCCCTGGCTGGCCAACCTCCAGAATCCCTCTCCAGCCCCGATCATATACCAGTGGGGTCCCTTGGCCTGGCCTGCACCCTCTCGTAATCCGGGCTCAGGGACTAACCCTCTCCCCCCTGAGTTTTATGCACTGGGTCTCTAGTTTATAAAAAAAGACAGCTAAACAATATATGACAAAGATAACCACAACTTTAAAGACATATTTTCAATTATTAAATCACTAATAAGTAGTAAGGACTAGAAGATAAAGAAGAGTGGTTTATCCTAGAACTATTGGTGAGAGAAAAATAACACACCAGATGTATAAGTATGAATGTCTCTTTATATTGCTCTTTTAGATTTTGATGCACATGAGAAGAAATATGTAAGTTCTCACAGCCTTTTATTTCTTTCTTGTTCGCATCATTGCTTTAGAGGCAATATACCAAATTATTTTCAGATCAGTAAACCTGCATGCATTCTGTTCACAGAATACACAACTTACTTTTCTGTCTTAACAAGAAATGCACATCAAACACAAAGAAATACAGGTTTCACAGCTACAACTATCTGGCAATCAGGTCTTTCTTCCTTTTTCTCCTAGTGTTTATGGCTTTACTCCTTGAGTTTTTAAAATAGAGAGGAGCTATGCCCAACTATTAATGAATAAAACTCATCTCCCTTCTCCTACCCTACAACATGTATACAAATATTATTTAGTTTTTATCTTAGAATTACAATATTTATAATTATCTAATTCTCTCCCTCCCTCTCTCTCTGACACACACACACACACACACACACACACACAAACATGTTCACTCTCACACACACTATACATTTATAGTACATCTGGGGATTACATACAGCTAGTTAGTTGCACTGTTTTTCAGTAACATAATTTGTAGGTGACAATGGCATATTAAAAATTCTGATTGAGACACTTACGCAGACTCATCCCTTCAGTCACCCATGGAAAGGGCATGCTTGCAATTTTCCATATGAATATCACAAGGTATTTTCAGACTCTAGTGTGTTACCATGACTAAGAGAATTTAGGGTTATTGAAGTCAACCTATGCTTTCATGCAAATGGTCTTCATTTATGTGGCCATAAAGAGAGTGTGTCCTGCATGATAGTTTCCAACAATATAAAGTGAGTCCAATGGCATTATTGTGCTGGAATTGCTGTCACAAAATACCTGGACCTTTCAGCTTAACCAACAAAAATTCATTTCTCAAAGTTCTGGGGCCGGTAGTCTGAGCGATGGGCCAGGAGGATTGGTTTCTGGTGAGGCCTCTCTCCCTGCTTTAAAAACTGTAGCACCTCTCTGTGTTCTCACATGGCTCCTTCCTGTTTATATACAAACACCAGTCCAGCTGGCTTAGAGTCTCATCCGTATGACCTAATTGCCAGGCCTTATCTTCAATTAGGGTCACATTAGAGATTCATGCAGCAATGTGTGAATTTGGACAGAAAGGACATACTCCATAATACCAATGTTTTGTCAAAGCAGTGGGGGCCTACTTAAAAGAGAGGAGCTGGATAGATGGACATGTGTGCTCCTCAGGATAGAGGCACGTTTCCTCATCTGTACTGCAGGGTCTAGCTTTGCAGTCAACCTGTGACATCTCTGCATCAAAGCCTTTGATAGCGTCAATGGAAACCATCTCTTCTCTATAAGTTAATATAATTTACTTCACTGTTCCTTGTGATGAAAAAGCAATATAGCCCTAGCCAGTTTGGCTCAGTAGATAGAGCACTGGCCCACAGACTGAAGGGTTGAAGGTTGTATTCAGGTCAAGGACATGTATCTGGGTTGCAGGCTCAATCCCCAGCCCTGGTTGGGGAGCATGCATGAGGCAACCAATCAATGTGTCTCTCACCTGGATGTATCTCTCTCTGTCTCTCCCCTGCCCTTCCACTGTCTCTAAAAATCAATGGAAAAATATCCTCAGGCCGGGACCGGTTTGGCTCAATGGATAGAGCGTCGGCTTGGGGACTGAAGGGTCCCGGGTTCGATTCTAGTGAAGGGCATGTACCTTGGTTGCGGGCATATCCCCAGTAGGGGGTGTGCAAGAGGCAGCTGATCGATGACTCTCTCTCATCGATGTTACTGACTCTCTATCTCTCTCCCTTCCTCTCTGTACAAAATCAATAAAATATATTAAAAAAAAAAAAAGAAAAAGAAAAATATCCTCAGGTAAGGATTCACAAAGAAAGAAAAAAAAGTACAGTAGCATGATGGATCATCCAAATGACAGTTTTTATAATAGTGCCCGAAAGAAATTCCTGGGGGAACTGCCATGTGGATCTCATCCTGGACTTGAAGTTGGTATCCCAAATCTAATGTCCTTCTTAAATCACTCCAATTTGTTTTACAAAATAAGAATTCTTGTTAAGAGTTGTTTTTCTTTGAAAGTCACATACTTACTTTGTCTTAGTGCCAGCAACATCAGGGCTCCAATATAGGCTTCCTGGTGTGTTAATTGTTTCAATAGCAATGGAATTGCTGGCATTTCAACTTTGCTAAATTATGGCGAATATTAAATAAAACTGCATGAGTAATTATTTTAAAAACGCTAAGTGAGATAATGATACTGTTGAAATGTGAATTGAAATTTTATTGGTATTGTAGGAGGTACAAAGGGAGGTTATTCTAGTCTGTGAAAGGCTACACCTTAGAAAATGAAGTTAATTTCTTATTAGGAAACACGTTGTTACTATTAAGTTATTGATTTCATAGAGGAAGAGAGAGAGAAAAACATCAATGATGAGATAGAATCATTGATTGGCTGCCTCCTGCATACCCCACACTTGGAATTGAACCTGCAACCTGGGTATATGCCCTGACCAGGAATTGAACCATGATTTTCTGGTTCATAGGTCGATGCTCAACCACTGAACCATGCCGGCAGGACCAAGTGTTCTCTTTCCAACTTATGAGCTCACACCAAAATCTCTGCAATTCCAGAAGTTGCAGCCAGGGCATTTTTACAGTTCAATTAAAATATTGCTGAACGTTCTAAAGAGAAGATAGGTATTACTGATCCGTTGTGGGATACTTACATCACCCATGCTGTTAATGCAGTTATTACAGTTGCTGCAGTTTATTTCTAGACCACCTCCCCCCCCTTTTTTTTTTTACACTTTTTTAAAGTTTAGGGTTTATTTTTTGCAGCTACAGTTATAAAGCAGATTCTATTATTGGGCTTTGAAATCAATCATTAATACCTATTCTAAAAGTAAATAAATGCTAATTGGCAATTTTGTTATTATTCAAAATACCAAAATACCTTCTTTTTCATTAATTAGGGATGATATTCTTAGTCTTGATCTATCGATAGTTCTGACCCAAATGCCAGGACCATAAAAAATGAGATTTCAATAATTGATAAGAGAATATTATGCCTCCACTGATAATGTTTATTTATTTTTATGTATTATGCTTTTATTTGAAGTCAAACAGAATCCTATCATTTTTGGCACTCTTTTTTTTTTTTTTTTTTTTTTTTACATCTATTGCAACAAGAAAATATTTCTTCCACTTTTTTTGAGAAATTCTCTTCCACTGGGATAATTACACACTCCTCTGATTTGTAATGAAGAGAAAAAAAAATACTCACATTGGCAGATGGTGTTATTGATTATTGAGAAAGGAATATAGTAGAGATGTTCCAGTACTGCATGATCTGCTACTAGTTGGCCAATGGATTCAACAATTTGCACTAGATAAATTCAAAGTAGCAAAGGAAAAAAAAATAATTCATGGTTCAATAATTCATTATTATATTTATTTGAAAGCTGTGAAAATAATTTGAATATGCATGTAATTCTATAATTATTGTATATTTTTATGAGTTATAAAACTATTTTAGCTATTAAAAAAGTAATCACTATTTTTACATTTTAAAACCACAATTTAATTATGGTCTCCAGTTTTCTCCTTGAAGTAGAAGTTAACTTGTAAGTAAAGTAACATTTGTCTAGTGCTTTATATCTGGACAGCGTTTCCACATGCACTACCTCATTGAAGTCTCATGAAACTCCTGAGACATATTAATACTCCCATGCAACTAAATGGGCAAGTATATGCAGGTGAAAACAATTCTGTCAAGGTCACATACCTGGTAATAAGTTGCAAAAGTTTTCTGTACCTTTGTTAGAGTCATATTTATGTGTGCAAAGCGATAAATCAGGGATTCCCAGTACCCTTTCCTCACATTTAATAATTTACTCGAGTATCTCAGAACTTAGGAAAGTGCTTCACTTACTGTTACCATTTCATTAAAGAGGATGCAATCAGGAATAGCCAAATGGAAAAGATGCAAAGGTCAAGGTCAGCTGGGAGCTGTGCAGAGCTCCCATGCCCTCTACTTTTGCACCTTCAACCCCCAGCACCTCCAGGCAGCTCTCTGAATCCTGTGATTGGGTAAACCACCGTCCACTGACAATCACTTCAGTCCCGGGCCTCTCCCCCTCCCCAGAGTAATTCAGGGTAAGGCTGAAATGTCTAAGCTTCTAAATCGAGGCTTGGCCTTTTTAGTGACTAGTCTTCATTCTGGAGCTATCCAATCACCTCGCTAAAACAGAAGATGAGCCCATCTCTTATATCACTCAGGAAACTCTATGGATTTTAGGAGTTCTGTGCTGGGATCCAGCACAGGCACCACACTAGGGGACACTGTAATAAAGGACACTTTAGTACTCAAGTAAATAGAGTTAAGAAATGTTAGGGTGCTATATCTGTATCTGTATGAAAGCAATATGATCCTATAATAAGAATAATTTCTAATCATTTTTTTTAATTTTAACTATGAATCACCTCATCAAAAACTTACTAGGAAAGCTGAGTCACGTGGATCCGATTTTATTATTTATTTATTTACCTATCTATTTGTTTATTTAGCATGGCTGAAGATAAGAAAAAAAGAACATTTTAAGAATATATATATATATATATATATATATATATATATATATATATATTTTACAGCAGCAAGTGATAGAGTAAGGAGAAAATACAGAAGACAGAACTAGGTAAAGATATTGGAAATCTATTAAGAGCTAATATACAAGTATAATACCATGTGTTAAGTATGATTTTTTATTATTATTACTGATATAGTTTGCCCATCCTACTAATGAATACATTGAAGCTTATAATAGGCAAGTAGAAAAAAAAAATCTTTATTGTTGAAAATATTACAGTTGTCTCCATTCCCTCCCCACCCCCACATTGATGCCCTCCAGAATAGGCAAGTATCTTATTCAGTATTAAAAACTTTACTAACTAGACTCTTCAACAGTTGGTGCTGAGGTAACTGGATATCTGTATGCAATATATAAAGTTGGACCCTTCCTCAAAACACTAAAAACAAAATAACTCAAGCCCTGGTTTGGCGGTCTAGTTGATTGAAGTATCATCACCTCATCCCCATCCCGTACACGAGGCTGCAGACTCCATCCCTCTTCAGGGCTCCTACTCAGGTTGTAGGTTTAATCCCCACGTGGGGCATGTATGGGCAGCAACTGATTAATTTTTCTCTCTCACATTAATATTTATCTCTCTTTATTCCTCTCTCTCTAAAATCAATTTAAAAAAATAAATAAATGTATCTTTAGGTGAGGACTAAAAAAAAAAAATTAAAAAAATGAACTCATAATAGATCATAGGCCAAAATGTAAGAGCTATGCATTATAAAGCTCTTAGGAAAAAAACAGACAAAAAATCAACAGAGTAAGTCTTCATGACCTCAGGTAAGGCAAAGACTTTTTAGCCATAATATTAAAAGAAAAAAGAAAAAAAATCACTTACACAAACTAAATGATATAAAAATTAAAAATATTTGTTCATCAAAGAATACCTTCAAAAAAGTGGAAGACAATGTGCAGTATGAAAGGAATATGTTAAACTAGAAATACACAAAAGTATATGCAAAATATAAAAAAAATAATTATTGCAATTCAGTAATAAAAATACAAACAATTAAATTTAAATAGACAAAGGTTTTAAAGAAAATATACAACTGCTGAATAATCACATGTAACACAATAACATCATTAGTCATTTAAAAAAATTCAAGTAAAAACTATACTGAGGAGCCTCAGAGGGAATGGGGGAGAGAAGGAAGAGATCAAAGAGATTAACCAAAAATTTATATACATAAATTAATCACCTATGGATACAGACATATTGGGGGTGTACTCCTGGGGAGGGGGCAGGAGTGGAGATTAAGGAGAAAAGGGGTCAAGGGCGAGAGGGGGGCATCTGCAGTACTTTCAACATAAATGTAAATTAAAAAGAAACTATAATAAGACACCACTTCTGACCTACTAGGTTGTCTATAATAACAAGTGTTCTGTGAAGTTGGGAAAAAAATTGGATCCTCACATATTGCTGATAGGAATACAAAGAAGTGCAGTTGCTTTGGAAACAGTTTCATAGCTCCTCAAAAATGGTAAATGTAGTGCTTCCATATGACCATGTAATTCTACTCCTATATATTCTTATGAGAAATGAAAACTTAGGTCCACACAAAACTACTTCAAAATTATACACAAATATATCACTCCTAATATTCAAAGAGTGGCAATAACCCAAAGGCCCACCAATGGATGGATGGGGCTAAAAATGCATTGTCTCCATGACAATGGAATGCAATTTGGCATTATAAAATAATGTGTAATGATGTGTGCATGCATGCTACAAGTATTTACCTTGAAAATATACTGCATGAAATAAACCAGTCACAGAAGACCACATATTATACAACTCCATTTCTATAAGCTGCTCAGAATAGGCAAATTTATAGAAACATCAAATAAATTAATGATCCTAGTCACCGAGCATGGAGAGTAAAGATAAGGAGGGACTGCTAATGAGCATGGTGCTTCATTTTGGTGATAAAAATGTTCCAAATTGTATTATGGTGCTGTTTTGCTACTCCATGAATATGTTAAATACATATAATTGTACATTTTAAATTCATGAAATGTTCGTTATTTGAATTACATTTAATCAAGCTATTTTAAAAATAAGCATATGAAGTTTGACTTCAAATCTATAATAATAAAAGTGTAATATGCTAATTAGACTGGACTATCTTCTGGACGAAGCCAGGGCTGCCAGGGAAGCCTGGGTCCTGGGTGCTGGAAGGAAGCTGGTGCTGGCAGTGGGAGTGGGGGGGTGAGAGGAAGGAAGACCTATTCTTGCATACATTTCGTGCATTGGGCCTAGTAACCATATAAAGGGTTACTAACTATCTATAGTAACTATATATATGATTACTATATATATGGTTACTATATATGGTTACTAAACTACTATATTTATCATTGATGGTCAAAAATTTTGCCTTGGCAAAGTTAATTCTGCACTTAACATTTTGAATCTACCCATAGAAAAACAACTCATGTGTTCTTTCTTTAAGAAATATGGTTTGGTATTGATTTGATTGAAGGGTATGATATAGTTTGATAGTGATTATGATTGAAGGTTAAAAACTATTGATTCATGATATGTGTGTATTTGGCACACAAGTGTATGTGTGGGATGTGAAGTGTTTGTAGAAGTCAAAATTGAAAGGAATATATCCTTAGAAGTCAAATACCAAATCCTGAGGCTTTTTATATACATTCCTTCAGTAACAGGGATATTTTTCATATCACAGATGCACTGATGTTCTTTGAGATTTTAAGTCCAGATTCTTCTAGGTTTTTTAAAACCTAACAAACGAGTTGTGTTTCATGTTTTACCTAGAATTATATTTTTTAGGTAAATAAAGGCATCAATCGTTCCCATCTTCAATTCACTGTAATGACAGTGCTCACACGTGTATGTCTAGACCTGCAGCTTATAACTTGCAAGCATTTCTTCCCCCCTCTTGCTCTGTTATTTAGATTCAGTTCTTATTAATTAATTTTTCTAGTCAAAAGCCAGAAACCTTGGAGAAATAATGCCCATCAGGGTGTTTGTAAGTTCCCCTGTTTTCTGTTTAGAAATCACTGGAACAGTGGGAAGCAGGACCATTAGTGAAATACATGTTGGAAGACACGCATTAAGGTCTATAACATTGTCTTTAACTGCAGTTATATTACTGCCTTTTATTGATATTGACTCATGTTAACAAAGAAGGATGAAATTGAGTGGCTAGAGAGTACTGATTATTCACATTCCTCCTGTAAGCCTTAGGGCAAAGGGATCTCAAGGCCATTCCCTGTGGCTAGAGACCTGCATGGATTCAGAAGGTGGGATCCCTAGAGCTTGGGTTGCGTGAACACTGTTGGAAGCCTATATAGGTAGGTGTAGGGTATCATCCTAGAGGGAACCTTTTCCACCAGTTCAGATCTGTCTTGTACAACTTTCATTCCAGATTATCCGTCCAAATTCTTCCTTAGTGGGGAAGGTGATATAAAACTAAAGAAGGGAGGGAAAGATGCTGATTTATTTTAGGCACTTAGCTCAATTTGCTTTTACTTGTTTGGGAAATTGCTTCTTCAATGCGGAAAATGTGTTGCAGTGAAGTAATTCAATGGGTTTGATGACACTGCAGTGTGTTTCTCCCCTGTATCTGTTCTACGTGTAAATGAAATGCACAGACTGCAGTAGTACCGTTATTTACTTCCTTTTATTGCCTCTCTCTTTCTTACCTACTAGATTACATGTGCGTTAACTGAAGGTACTGTTTACACTTATTTAACATTATTGACTGAAATAACCCGGACTCTCCTCGAGTGAGGACTGATTTAGCTACAAATCACTGTTCCAACTCTGAAATCATTAATCAGCCTCAGGCAAGATCCATTATGTGGGATTTCAATGAAGAAGAAATATTAACAGTTCCCTGGAAGCAACGTTACCTTCGCATTGGCTGAGACTCCCTGCTGGAGCAGCAAATCTCCCTCCAGTAATAATTATAATACATTAGTAGAGGTTTAATTTCCAATAAGTGCTGTCTGTTTAAGAAATGGCAGTCTTACCAGGGCTCAGAGAATAATAGATCAGGTTATCAGCAAGACTATGGAATTAGGTGAAATGAATTTAATTGGAATCAAATTAACATGGAATTGGATGAAAGATAATAAAAAATTCATTATAGTTTGAAAACTGTAGAAAAAAGAGAAGCCAATGTAAATTGTCCAGTGGCATTTTTATAGAAAAACTGTGTTTATAGATCATCTCACTAGATGATAATGGGTCTGGCTGTGATTTTTCCTTTAGTTTGTAGCAAAATATTAATTTACTAGTTAGCATCTACTATGATAGTTGTAATACTTTTTATCTGAGGGATAGAAGTTACTGAAAAGAATCATAGAACTATTGGGTAAATTCATTCTTTACAACTATACACAGTGATTCTCTTTTTTTTTCTGTCTAAATTAACACTCCAGTAAAATTTTTTCAGTGTTGAAAAAGTATAATTTTATAGGAGAACTTATTGCTGAGATAATTCTACTTAGGAAGGTATTATGCTAACTAAAATGCATCAGACAGAGAAAGACAATACCATATGGTTTCACTTATGTGTAAGCAGGGGAAAAAACAAAAGACACAAAACCAAACCAAAACAGACTCATAGAAACAGAGATCAACCTGATGATTGCTAGAATGGAGAGAAATGTGAGGATGGGTGAAAAAGGTGAAGAGGAATATAGTCAGTGATATTGTGATAAGATTGTGTGGTGACAGATGATTATCAAACCTAGTGAGGTGACTATATTATAAGAAATATATATGTTGAGCCACTACATTAAAGACCTGAAACCAAGATAGTATTGCATGCCAACTATACTTTTAAATAGACAATAGAATGTTTCTATGAAGTTAGGCTTGAAAAAGGGTTAGAAAGTTTCCTCTGAGGTTTTAGAATAATCTGGGAAGGCTGCAAATCACTTATAATTTGAATAAAAGCTCTGCTTTGTATAAGGAACCACATTAGGGACCTCTATTGTATATGTTGCATCGTCAGCCTTTTAGTAACATATAAAACAGTCATACATATATTAGTAAGACTTGCTTAACTTTAAGTACAATGAATATTATTTATAATGCTTTAAAAGTTTTACCAAACTCTATTTCTTCCGGAATCATTACATATCTAGGTGTCCACAAATTGATGTACTAACATACATAGAAATTTTGATATTTTCAAGTATCGTGTACTTACGGTGTCTGTGTTGTAAAGGCATTTATTGTACCAGGTGGACTAAATTCTCATATTGAACAACTATCTGGCTCACTGCATAAACCAGATGATGTGTGTGCCAGTGCTTGAAAATTGTTCTTCAGGTTCAATGAACTATTGATTTAAGGAATTCAAGGTGATTCCATTACTGAATGAAGAGATTCATATTTTCTTAACACTGTAGATTTTGTACTTTGATTTATGTGTCCACGAGTGTATGTTTGGAAACCTCTTTATACTGTTTGATGGATTTCATGTCATAGTGTCAGATATAGAGACCAAAATCAAAGAACCATTATAAGTAAACTCTGCCTCCCCGATTCTATAGCAAAATATATGTTAAGAATAGATTTGCACAAAACTTACCTAAAACAAACGAAATAATTCACCCTTCTAATTCTATCTATAAATCAGACTGAAAACATAGCCTAAGAAATTATCATATTTCTCAAAATATCTAATAATTACAATGTTTAAAAACTTATTACATTTAGCAACATCTTTGGAAAATATACTGTGTGCTTATAATAATTTTGGAAGGGGGTATATACAGAATAATTTACATAATTTATAAAGTTAAAGTTAGTGTTTATTTCAAAAACACTCAAAAATTGCCTCCTTTATCACTAAATATTCAGCATACCTCAAAAAAGGACACCTTAACTTCATTAAAAGGAAGGTGATATGACAGCTCACTATTTTGCAGCTCCTTCTCACCCAGCATTTAATGATCCCCACTAATAACCTGAGAAAATCTATGTCAGGCATGCAACTTATCAAAATGCTTTTGCATTATTCTATTTTTTAGGTTAACAGAAGGTAGACCATAATTAAAAATGAACTTACAGTTTCATGCTCACTGTTAAAACATGACATTTAGAATAGGAAAGAAGATCCACATGACATATATTTTATATGCAATATATTATATAATATATATTGTATGTAATCTGTATTTTTCACATAAGTACAATAGATACCCAAGGTATTCATCAATTTGATCAGTAGTTATTGGTGTTGTAACACAGAGTAGTTAAAAATGTATTATTTCATAACACTCCTGTGTTAAAGTATAATTGTAGAGGTTGTCTGGTTAGAAATAATTCAAGCAGTTCATTAAGGATGTAATTAATTATAGCCACTGGGTTTCTCAGATACCTTTTTCTTGAGTGCAAAACCATAAACACACATTTGTACATGTGTAAGAAATGTCAACGTCAGAAATTTAAAAATACATTTCTAAAAGTTTAATGAATGTAAACTAGTCATTATCTCATAGAAGAGTATTAGAGTATTTGTGGATCAGAGGAGGTATATGACATTTGGTGTATACTAAAGTACAGTGGCAGGTTCTCAAGATATAACTTTTCAGAAATAAAGAGGGTGAAGGTGAGTGAAGGACCCATTACAGAAATAGAAGAGAGAGATTTGAATAAGAATGTAGATAAAGAGTGAGCAGTATATCCTATTTAACTGCAAAAGGCTCTAATTAGCTATCCTAATTGTTTTTGTTTGTTTGTTTTAGTTATTTTTTAGAGAGAATGGGAGGGAAGGGAGAGACAGAGAAACATCTGTCTGAGAGAGACACATGGATTGGTTCTCCTGCAGACTCCCCAACCAAATCTGGGATCGAACCTGCTGAAGCTCTATTCACTGAGCCAACTGGTGAGGGCCTAAGTGTGTTTTGAAGGAATAGCTGAATCAGCCAACATGGCAGTTCACATAACCTAAAAAATGGTTGTCAAAGACACATACTGACATATGGTTCAGGTTGAGTTGCTGTAAGAGGCTTAAACATGGAGTTAAACAACTATATTCCATCCTAAACCCTGCTGTTTCTAGTTTTGTGGTCTTCAAACAAGCCATCAAAGTACTTTGAGCTTGTTTCTTCCCCTTTTACAGGAAGGAATAATATTTCATGGCCAACTGTTATTTTTGGAAAATCAAAAGAGAAAGAATGGCATGTTACTAACAACAACAACAATAGCAGAAATACTAACAAAGATAATGATCAATAATAATTGTGCAATAGAAATAAGGTTTGTTTAGCATTCACTGAATTCAGTAAGTTAGATGCTGTTAATGTATTTCATTTGTTACATTACCATAACTGTGGGAGATTTTAAAATTAGTGTTTCTATTTGAGAGTGAAGAAATCAGAGAAATATTAAATTGTTTACTCAGTTCATACAGTTAGTGGAGCGGGCACATTCAGGTTTGTCCAAGTGAGTTGCTAAACACTATGTGTTATCTCTCCACGCCCTATAAATTTGGGATATTTCTAAGTATATCCTTGTAAGCAAGGCCTTATCATAGGATAATCTTGGTACCTATGTATTATCTGCTCTTAAAGGAGCTTGCCTTCTAGTTCAGTGCTCAGTACATTCAAGTAAATGAGAAAGTGAATGCTTGGAGTCTATATAGACCTGGTCTGACAGCTTACACTTCTCATGGTGCATTAAAAGAAAGATTTGTTTGAAATGTAAACAGCTTAAGCAACAGAAATAGTTTCTCACATTTCCAGTCTCATATGTTAAGTTGTTGTGTCTTCATCATTTTATCTGTAGGCACACATTTACGCAATGTCTTCTAGATGTCAGTGTTTAGAACATATAGCACCATCTGGTATAATTAGGGAGTAGAGGTCAAATATTTTATGCCTCACATATCTTCATGATTTAAAGTTTATTAAAATCATCAACTCAACTGAAATTTGAATTAAATGATATATTCTGTGGACAGTTTTTCCTGTGTGGATAATTTGCACAAAAAAATCTGCCCTATGCCAAAAGCAACTCGGTCACTGTGAACGGAACGTGTCATTAATATTTCAGCAGAAATTTAGTGTGGCAGATGATCTTCAAAAAGACTGACCCCTGGCACACATATTTTTTCCCCCTCTAATTGGGAATCTTTGAGAAGGCAAATTTCAGAGTTGTATCATTCATATTATTATAACTATTTAGTGAGAGAAAGAACATTACATTTCTTCAAACCATATTTTCTTTTAGAGGAAGAGAAGAAAGAGGAGGTATTTTTGTTGCATGTGTTATTTCCTGATTTTTTCATAAGTGTGACATTTTATCTGGTGGGAATATACAACGACAAAAATTTTGATTCATTAACTTTCAATTTTATTTTCCAATAAACATATTTTCTTCTAATTTCCTAACGTTTATCTGACCATTTTTTAAATTATTAGATGATGACATCATTGTATTCACTTAGAAAATGAATTATGGTCACATGCTTTTAGTGTGCTTAGAGCCATATATTTTAAGGCACCGTAGTTATGGATTTTCATTGCAACACATAACTGGCAATTACTGTGAATATGCCTTGTTTGATTGCCCTATGGATAACCTCAAATGCACTTCCATAAACTTTGAAGTTTAACAGAGATATATTGATTTCTTAATTTAATGGAAAATGTCTGTGTAATATAAAATAATGGATTCATTTAATGTAGTTACATCTAGAAATGCAGATCTATATATCTCATGTCCTTCACATGCTTGAAGTAAAGACTAATCAACAAGAGGTTGAGAGAGGCTGAAACCGGTTTGGCTCAGTGGAAGAGCGTTGGTCTGTGGACTGAAAGGTCCCGGGTTCGATTCTGGTCAAGGGCATGTGCATTCGTTTTGGGCACATCCCCGGCAGGGGGTGTGCAGGAGGAGGCTGGATAGTGTTTCTCTCTAATCAATGTTTTTAGCTCTCTATCCTTCTTCCTTTCTCTCTGTAAAAATCAATAAAATATTTTTTTTAAAAAAAGAGGTTGAGAATTGCTCTTAATATTTGGAATTCCTATTAGTACATTTTTTATATTGTTCATTGTCATTTCCTTCTTTGTTCAAAAACATCTAGTTTAGAAAATATATTTTTGGTTTTTAATTTTATATTGCTTCCTTTTATTACAAAGTAATGATGCAAATGCTTCTAAGGTGACTGAAAGGTACATTTTCCACTCTAATTTTAGTGCTTTTTCTCCCACATTATCTAGAATGGCCACGCTTTAAATTATTTCAGGGGATAGAACTCAAGTTCTCAGACATCATCAATTCATTCCTGATGAAACATTGACTCCTGTGATTCTTAGAGGTGGGGAGTAAATCTTATTCTTGGAAAATTGTATGTTTTCATTAGTTCATAATACAATTAAGGTTATTATTTCTGTTATCTTTATAGGTAGCAATAGCAGCTTCCTGAAGCTAGTTGGTAACATTTCATTGGTAAAAGCACTCCCAAAAAATGTGCACAAAAGTTGCTGGTAAACACTCCAAGCTTGTTATCTAAAAACATATTTAATATTAAATTTTTTTTTGGTACAAGAAATGTTGGTTTATTGAGAGTTTTTCTCAACCTGTTATATCCATTATAATGGGTTCAAGATTCAGCAGAATACCCAGGGATTGTGGCTAATTGAACCAGCAGACTCAGCAAGGGAACGAGGGCATCAGATGCCACTTCAGACAGATCCTCTGTATTCTGCCTTCACTTCTCAGTTCTCATCTGTGCAGCGCCCTTGAAGTTTCTCCAGTCTCTGAGTAGCCTAGCTTGAGACAGAGGTCTGAATTTTTGGCTCAACTGTTTACGGTCAGGGCACAAAGTCAGGAGCATCAATAAAACAGATCTGTAATTCAATATCTTATTTGTCACAGTCAAACAATTTAATTTGTGTTTGCATCAGCCAGCTGCGTTCGGCTGTCATTTTAGGCACGACTTTTGTGTGAGAATTTGTATTTTTAAACAGTGTCCCAAGCCACTTCAAAATGACTAAGGTAGATAAAACAATTGATTATTTAATTTGTGATCTATATCAATATCTGATCAGTGGTATATAGATGCACAAACTAGCAAGGATTCTAGTTTCTCAATGTGAAAAGTACTATTACTTATTATTTATATAATAAAAGCCTAAGAGACCATGATGGCAGAAGGATCAACAAAACCAGTTGCTATGGTATGCACTGATCACCAGGGGGCAGGTGCTCAATGCAGCAGCTGCCCCTGGTGGTCAGTACACTCCCACGGTGTGGGGGAGGGTGGGCGGGCGCGGAACGCTGCTCAGCAAGAAGACGGGCTCAGGGCTGGCGAGCACAGCGGTGGTGGCAGAAGCCTCTTCTCCCTCCTTGGCTGATCTACAGTGCAGTGAGCTAAGCGGTCAGGAGCCATTCACTAAGGAGCAGAAAGCTAAGTGGTAAGGAGCGAGCAGGTGGGTAATAAGCATGAGAGGGATTACCAGAGGGATGTCAGACTGCTTGGGGACCAGACCTAAGCCAGCAGGCAGACATCCCCCAAAGGACCCAGGACTGAGAGAGGGCAAAGGCTGGGCTGAGGGACCAACCCCCAACCCCAGTGTACAAATTTTGTGCACTAGACATCTGGTTATTAAAAAGAAGTAAAATATATACCTAACTATTAGTAAGATTTAGATGTTATTTTTTTCCCCTTAAACTTTGCCCCCACCAAAAATATTAAATTCAAAAAAGCACCCTCATAATATGCACATAGTTATTTTGGGACTTACCACACTGTGGATGTTTATATAACCTGTGTACCATCTAGAACAAGGTACAAAGTTGAAGACAGCCTGCATTATCTTATTATTATTTGTAGTACTTACCAGAGTTCTCAATAATAAAGTAGAATGTTTTCCCCTGTAAAATAGTTGAAGTTCAAAATGCTTTGTTTCTGGCCAGAATTGTCATTGAGTAGCATGTTCTTTACTCAGTAAGCATGTTCTGAATGACAAGTCTGTATAAGACCCTGTGCTTGGATAAATGATCAGCAAGTGGGATGGCATATATATATATATATATATATATATATATATATATATATATATATATATATATATATAATCTATCTATCTATCTATCTATCTATCTCTATATATATATATATATATCAGAGAGGAAGGGAGCTAGAGAGAGAGAAGCATCAATGATGAGAGAGAATCATTGACTGGCTACTTCCTACAAAACCCCTACTCAGAATGAGCCCACAACCTGCCCATGTGCCCTGATGAGGAATCGAACCTGTGGCCTCCTAATTCTTGGTTTGGCACTCAACCACTGAGAACACGGGCCAGACTGGACTGTGGTCTTAGGTCTAGTGGGATCACAGATAATCACAAGTTCCTGCAATAGGTGGGAATTTGAGTCATTAAATGCTCTCTGAACAAAAGTTGCATCATGATGAACATTTTCTGAGAGGATCTTCACAGATGTTACCTAACATTTTCCTGGCAACATTCAATGTGTTGTTTATAGTAATTTAATTTTCTGGTGAATTTAGCCTAAAATTTACTTACAAGTTTACATTACCTTATTTATCCCATGTTATAAAAATTGCATGCCTGATGTTATAGCAACAAAAACAATATAGTGCTGGGAACATATTATTTTATGAGTGTGTCAATTTGTTGGGAATAATTACAGATGAAAAAAATTGGTATAAAGTAATTTATGAAAAGAGTGTTGTCCCTAAATGTATCTTACTCCACAGATATTATATCTTAAACTGCTTTGCTGCTTTTCATCTTCCTTCTTGGATCAGAAGATGTGCATTTATGATAATAAAGTTGGAAAAAGCAGAAAAATAATATGAATTTAGTTTCAGTAATTCCAAGGCATATAAACTTGTTTGTTTAAATTTTAACATTACTATTATTTGATTACAAGGAAATAAGCTCTCAATAATCTACATGTATTTGCCTCTCCATGTTCATGAAATTACAAAGAATTGTGCTGTACAAGGAGTAAATTCCTCAAAACACTTTTTTACTATGTAGACCTATTCTCACAAAACTGGCTTTATTGGATAAGGATATTCTGGTCTGTAAGATCTCACATTTTAAAAAATATATATATGAACTTAAGTTCTCAGTTAAGTGCAATTTTTTTTAGACATAGCCATACAATAATTGACCATTTTTCAAATCAGTTTCAGAGTATGAGTATGCATTAACTATCTTTCCTCTTTATCGTTAATCTTCAAAAAGATCTTTATAAAAAATGCTCAAGTTCATTGATAGGTGATGCAAAAACTCTAGAAATTGAGTTTCTATTAACTTACGTAAATAATTTATAAAACCACCACTCATAAATATACTTAATTATCTATGGTTTGGGAGCATCTGGTAAACTTAGGTAAATTAGATGCCCACATAACCTAAACATCTCATTTTTCTTTATAGTTAGAAGTAAGCTTCCTAGAAAAACATCTCCAAGACCTATTATTTGCCATAAAATCAATTTCATTAAAAGTACATTAATATACAATCTGTGTTAAAATTGCTCCTGCACTCAAAATTTATCGTCATTCAATGCAAAAATAAAAAAAAGATACAAAGTTAATACTGATCAAGTTATCAATAGTACAGGAAGCATATTAACCAAGAGCAGCCTTTTAAAGACCACAATCCTTTACAAAAGAACAAGAATATAAATACAAATAATCTATATTCATTAAGCATTCCAGGAAGAAGTTCTATCTTGCCAAAAGTTGTTACTATACTTAATATTATGATAGAAACATGGGGACAATAAATTAGCATTTGTTTAAAAAGAAACAGTCAAGTTTCTTTTTAACATTTAAAGAAAAACACTATGAAATATTTTCCTAAAAAAGAATCATCTAACTGACATTATAATATCCCATTATGTGTGATCTAATTTACACTCTAAGTATACTTATGATTTCAGAAAAACTGTAGGGGGCATTGATGGTTGTCTTCTTGTATAAGGGACTTATGAAATGTGAAATAATGGCTTGTAATGAAGATGATGCCTGTCCAAATTGGGTGTTGAAACAGTGCCCAGAGTTAGAAAAAAATCAAGATTGTATCCATCTCAGGAGTGTGTTATAGGTAGTGCTCATAAGTACAATATCATTAAATATGGGCTACCCAGCAACATTTTGGAATATCCTGAGAACTTAGGAAATAAGTTTAGACTTTATTAATATAATTAAAATTGTGTTATAAGTAGCAGTAAAAGAAATGTGGCAAAATTCAGATCCCCACAAATTTAAACTGCACAGTGACCGGTTTTTTTCAATCTGACATTTTTGTATTGCAGCACATGATTGCAAAGATTTATCTTCTTTATTGACAAATATTTATCTTTTTTATCATGATAAGTCTTTAATTATGATAATATGCATAAGATTTTGAAAAATCAAGTCAATTGTCTAGCTTTATTTGTTGGTGGAGAAAAAGGTGTATGTTCCACTTACATGTATGAAAACGTTTTCAGTGAAAGTGGAAGGGGTCTAGGTGGGACCTGTAAAGGGGATAGAAACAGTGATTACGGCAAAATAGAGACAAAGCAGAGGATTTTTATAAAGAAATGTCAAGGTTTATACCCCCAAAAATTGGGGAGAGTAAAGACACTGTGTAATAGTCACAGAATCTTGTTATTTAATACTTTTCTTTGACGCAGTTTAACTTTTCTCTCTGTGGATGTTGCCTCAGGTTGACTTTAGCCTGTGGAGATAGAATGATGGCCACTGTTTTGAAGCTTGGCCCATAAACATCTTTTTTTTTTTCTTTTTCTTTTTTTTTTCTTCTTTTTTTTTCTGTTCTAGGGCTATTCAGCCTGGGGAGATGTTACACACTATGTGGCATTCAACAATATCTGGATACTTTTTTATTATTACAGTGGAGTATGATCTATCGATACTTGAATCTAGCTGGGAGAGGCCTAGGATGCTGCTAACCACCCTAACAATACACAGGAGGGTCCTCCCACAACAAAGAATATTCTAATTTAAAATGGTAATGGGATTGAGGTTGAAAATCTTGCTCTACTCTGTCTTCTTTATCTCAGCATATAGATGTCTCCAACAAACTTGGACAGCAACTGTTAAAAATATTTGAGAAACAGTACATTTTTATATTTTTTGATATTTTCAGAAAGGAAGGAAGAATGCATATATAAATATCAATGATGAGAGAGAATCATTGATTAGCTGCCTCCTGCATGGCTTTTTCTGGAGATCAAGCCTGCAACCCTGGCATGTACCCTGACTGGGAATGGAACAATGACCTCCTGGTTCATAGGTCAACACCCAGCCACTGAGCCATGCCAGCTGGGTGAAAATTTAAAATTTTACTACTGTTTTACAATTACACAGTTTCATTTAATTTATGCTTTATTTAAGTGCAGTTGGTGTTTAAACTTATATTACTTCCAGGTATAAAATGGTGCTTAGAGATCTCTATACCTTGCAATGTCATAATCGCACTAATTCTAATAAATATCTGTCACCATGTTAATTTACTACAATATTATCATTTAAATTACCCTTCCCATTAAAATATTATAAATTTAGTGTAGTAACCCTAAGGCTACTAGATAGATAGATGATAGATAGATAGATAGATAGATGAATTTGTTTATATGCACATGAGTATCATAAGGTACTTCTTTCAGTGGAAGGTGGCCAGATAAAGAATTTTGAAAAGAGAAAAAAAGAGAAAACTATAAACCTATTGCAAAACAAAGTAAATATTCCACTTGATTCACAAAACTTAAATTTTAACTTTGAATGGTGTTATAGTGAAATGTTGGAGGAAATAAACACTTTGTTAAGAAAAGATCAAATTAAAATGAAATGTTTACAGTTGATTTTTAATTATATACTGAACCTTAAAAAGATGTGTGGTCTAGTTTAAATTTATATCAAGAAAATATTTATATTACTATGTCTTAGTAATATTTCTCATAGGGAATGCCTATAAGCACCCCAATTTCTGAATATAAGATAGGTTAATAATCCTTGGCGGGTTATTATATAATAAAATATTTCAACCACAAACTACAATATTATTGGTATTTTAAAATGACCTGTCATATTATGTAGAACTAGAGACATGTGAGCTCAAAAATGCCTGCTATGCTAGTAGAGATCAGTTGTTATTTCTAGATGGTTTAAGTGAGCTTTTAATATTCTTACTTCCGTATTCTGAATGTTCTTAAACATGTTATTCTGGTAATCATAAAATGTTATCATAGAAAAAGGAGCTTTAAAAAGCTGCTGTGTCTGCATTGGGTCCACAGTTCGGGGCCTCAGAGAAGTGCTGCAAACTTCACTTAAATAATCACACACCCATGTTCACTTGCCCTGGGACCTTTTTAAATTTACCTTTTGCTTAACTCCTGACCCAAACATTGTGGTTAAGGGTCATAGTAAAAGGCTAAGAAAAATGGCTTCATAGTGATAATGCATAGAAGATTTGGAGAATCTCAGCTGCTCCTGACAAAAGACCCAGCTCACAGTAGCTCACACAATAGAAAATTTATTTTGCTCATATAAGAAGAAGTCTCGCTCATCCATGTTACAAATGGAAGAATATAATTTTTAAAGAATTAATAATATTCAATTTACTATGTGTGTGTGTGTGTGTGTGTGTGTGTGTGTGTGTGTGTGTCTCCTCTGTTGATGGATACATGTTTTTTTCCCATATCTTGGCCATTGTTAATAATGCTGCAATGAACATATAGATGCCTGTGTCTCTTTGAAATCCTGACTCATATTCTTTTGGATTCATATTCAGAAGTGAAATTGCTGGGACACATAATGGTTCTACTTTAATTTTTTTAGGAACCTCAATACAGTTTCCATAACCTCTGCACCATTTTATATCCCACCATTAAAGTACAAGGGTTTTAATTCTTCCATGCCATTGTAAATACTTATACTAAATGAAATAAGCCAGCCACAGAAAGACAAATCCTTCATGATTCCACTTGTGTGAGGTATCTAAAATAGACAGACATATAAAAAGTCCAGTCATATCAAAAGCAGAGCTAACCATTGTTGACTTCTCTTTTGACAGTTTTAAGCAGATAAAAAGCAGAGGATGTGTATTGCGTGCCCTATGCAAACAACTGTGTGGGTCATTGGGCATTTCTTTCAGTGCAGTATTGCTGTGTAGGCTTTCATTCTCCAATTGGTGTACCATCTGTTGGGCTCTACTTTCTATATTCCTCTCATCTCCAGATTTTTGCTCCAACTGTTTCTCTTATATTTTTCTCTTATAGATTTTGGGAAGTAAAATTTTCAGCCAGAAAAATTGATTTTCCTATGGTAAGCTTGACTAAAGACAACACATGCAATCAATATATTGAGAGGAACATAGACAGACATTCTCTTTGTGGGCTAATTGTGTGGCCTGGAACTCTGGATGGGTGGATGATTTTGTTGGGAGGCAAGCCATGGTTTATTTCTAGCTCTCCTGTATTTTTATCCTCAGTATTTTTGAAAGATTTGGAGTACAAATACACTGCTCCATGGATAATATTGACATATTATGTAGACATTTAGCTTCATTGCAATTAAATCCATTTAAATGAAATCTAAGGTATTTTAACTATTTTCATAGCAGAGTAGCCAGAATACTTAGTCAAACTACCTAGGTTGGCAATCTGCTAATGTAACTTTGGACAAATTGCTTAACCTGTTCATTTTATTTTTTATTATTATATGTGGAATGAAGATCTCAATACTATGTAGTTGTTGTTACAGAGAAAATTGATGTGAAGATCAAGTAAACATCCAACTGCTTTATTATTACTATTATTGAGGAAAACATATAATAGTATTTCCATGATAAGAACAATTATTAATAATAGCTACCAATGTTTATAAGCAAACCCTGGGATCGTGTTATGCATGTTAGCTACCTATTAAATGAATTTAGATCTCAAAATTTATTGTTCAAGTTTGAAAATAAATTAAAACTTAAAATACATGTTAATGCCTTTTAATATTTTGTTAGTATAGGTTGGTCAATATACTCAAAAGAACTTTATGTACCATAGCTCTACCTTCTTCAGAAATGAAAATATTGAAAGTCTAGTAATCTATATGACTTTTACAAGTTAACAAAGCTATATGGATGAGGGGGTGGGGAGCGGGGAGGCCTTCGGTTTAAAAAAATTAGCAAATTTTAAAATTTAGAAAGATGACCAAAGTGAGTAATTGGTCAATTAGTTTGAGGTTTTATATGCAATCATATTACTTAAAAGCTACTAACTAGGCAAAACCCTATGGTCAAAAAATTGAATGTTATAAATTTTATTCTGGAAATTTTCTATAATGAATAATCCTTAAAAGTTAAAAAAAAAAAAACAGCTTAAAATAATAATAAAATATAGGATTTCTCTCTTGATACCTGCACTGTCTGGCTTTACATCTAATTCTACCATAACTGTTGAGGGTGTAATTTAATGTCTCTCCTTTGTCTGTCTCTATCTCTGTCTGTCTCTTCTCTTTCTCTCTATATCTCCCTCCCTGTCACTCTCTCTTGCTTACACTCCCATTTGCATTTTATACTAAAACATTACCTATATATTGTTTTGCCTTCTTTCAGCCAGGTTTCCACAAACAATATCCAAAATATTTGGGCATATCTGATTGCAATTTCTTTAATATGATAATACTAGAGGCCCAGTGCATGAATTCTTACATGGGTGGAGTCCTTCGGCCTGGCTGGCAGTTGGGGCCTTTCAGGCTATCTTGCCCAGTCCTGATTGGGGATGACTGGGGCCAGCTGGCCAGGGGGAGGGACTATGTGAGGTTGCCCCACCACGGGAGGTTGGCTGGGGGAATGCACTGACCAACAGGGGGCAGTTCCTGCATTAAGCATCTGCCCTCTGGTGGTCAGTGTGTGTCATAGTGACTGGTCGACTGGTCATTTGGTCGCTTAGGCTTTTATATGTATAAATTACGTCTTTACTGAGTTAAAAGCAGTTATTTTTATAACATACTGTGGCTTATTATGTATGATCCCAAAATCTGTATGGGTGAAATTGGGACTTTCACAAAATTACAAACTAAAATTAAAGAAGCCTGAGGATATTTTATCACATTAGAATAGATGATGAACTGTCATTTTACTGAATACTCTAACTCAGCAAATGTTATTAAAACTAAACAAAATATTACTGCAGTGGCAGTCATGTGAGGCACCAAACTTACTCTCAAAACAAGTACTTTTATGCATAAAGAGTAATTTGCAAGAGAGAATATTAGTTATTTAATATCTTGATAGTAAAAGATATTATAGCAATCCATAGGATATTTACATTTCTAATAAAAACAGTATTTAAAAAATTTAAAAGGTAAACTGTAGAAATAATGAAGTATATGGACTTGAGGACATAAGAGGTTTGTTTTCACTATGGGTTGCATTCCCTTGTCACTGTGAGAGCTAGCTGTATTCTTTGTAAAATGTAAAAACTAATACTCAGATAGTTGTTGTGAGAAGAATGTGAGATTATTGGTCCAACATGGAGTGATTAAAATGAAAGGTATCTGGATTTATATATGACCCTTTGAGAAATAATCATTACTTTATCTTCTATTTTCTGTTTTGAAGTGATTCTCATAGTTTAATTAAGCATGCTATAATTTTTACTTAGATCACATTTCATTTTTATCATTGTTCTGTTGAAGGAAGCGTGATTGTGCATAAAACCTTTTATTTCTATATTTAGACGGTCTCTAGCTAGGTTCACAGAATAAAAACCTGAGCCCCGGTGTACATGTATTTGTAGGAATATTAATATAATTATAAATTCCATGCTATTTTTTAGTGGGAGAGGAGATTGTAATTGGTAATACTTAGAGCAGAGGCCAACTTGTCTTTTGGTGTTGTTTACTCTGGCTTTGCAAAGACTTTTAAAATCTGAGTGTTCTCACTATTGGGGAAGAGTAACCAGTTATCTAGTTATGTATAAACTAGAAGCCCAGCATACGAAATTGCTCCACCCCGCCCACCCAAGCTGGTCTTTGGTCATTCTGGCTTTGTGGCCATGGCTTTTTATAATATAGATGGTGGCAGCAATCAGGCTTGTTTTTTCTTTGTTCCTCCAAGCCTATTGCAGCATATTATACACACTGTGTTTATAATTTGGCAGAATTGCATCTCAGGGAACAGCTGACAACTATTTCATCAAAACATGGTTTATCATCCCTTAAACATACATTTTAAGAAATTTGAAAATAATTTCTTACTCCTTAAAACAGAGGAGGGAATAATAATGATAGTAACATGTTGCTTTTTAGTTTTATTCCCAATTCATAATCAGATTCAGACCAAAGGGACATGTACAAAGAAAAGTAACAAGTATCAGCTTTTTAACATACACTAAATAATTATTAATAATATTTTATTTTAAATGTCTATTCCTTATTTCCTAATAGTAGTAATCAAGGTTAGGGAAAGATGTTGTGGAATATGAGCATATGAAAATTTCTGTCCTGGGATTCTAGAAATTTACATTTCTAGCCAATGTTTTTATGCTAAATGGCAGATCAGTGTAATTCAATATTTTGGTTCTCAGTATATAGCTTGAGAAATGAAGTTATATGATTTCTAAAACTATTTAAAGATGTTAAGTCTGTGGCTAAGGAATATCTGAAAGCAAACACTGTTTTAACTAAATTTTAAGGGGGAAAATGCACTATTGTCCATTTGGCAATGAAATAAGAGTATTTCCTATAAATATTATCTGCATTCATAATGAATGTTTACTGGGGAATTTCTAAATAATTTCACATTAGAGTAGCAGCAAATAGAAAAATAATTGCTGAAATGTTCAAGAAAAACAAAGTGGGTGGTTTTAAAAGAGGAGTGGGTACGGATAATGAGATTCTAGCATTCAACCCAGATCATAAAAAGGCAAACAGGAGAGAAGCTAATTTCATTCGGGGTATTCCCTTAACTGCAGCTAATCTTTTGTTAGGAACTATATTAAGTGGTGTAGTTGTGGCTCTGAAATGATCTCCTGTTCACATTGATTGTACCATCTCATTAGCTTTCCATTTGTATAAACAAGTTTTTTTTTTGTTTTTTTTTTTTTGTTTTTTTTTGTGTTTTTTTTTTTTTTTTTCTTCTTTTAATTGCACATTAGAAGTAGCAGGGCCCACTGGGAGGCAGAAATCCAAATTCTAATACAAGGTCTACAGAGATCTAATTGCAAAGAATTTAGAAAGTTGCCCAATTTAGACTCTTCAATTCCTTAATAGAAAGTAATGAAAACTTTGGAGTTGTTTGTTTGTTTGTTTATATAGTTGATTTTACTCTTGGATAAGAACAGTATGTTTAACCAATGCATTTTGATAATATATTGCTAGATCAAGATTATATTTAATTTTTGAAGGGTGACTGCAAACCAGTGGTATTATTTAAAACCTCACTTTTTAAAAATATCTGAACAGAAACATATTTAAATCCATGAGTAAATGAGGTACTAAATATGTTTTAAAAATTAAGGCAATTAACTCTGACCAGTGTGGCTCAATTGGTTGGAGTGTCCATCTGTGCATCAAAAGGATGTGGGTTTGATTCCTGGTCAGGGCACATTCCTAAGCTGTGGATTTGATCCCTAGTCCAGGAATGTGTGGGAGGTAGCTGATCTAGTGTTTCTAGTTCTTTCTCTCTCCCTCCCTCCCTCCTCCTTCCCTCCCTCCCTCCCTCCCTCCCTCCTTCCTTCCTTCCTTGCTCTTGCTTTTGCTCTCACTGTCTCTGTGAAATCAGTGAACATGTCATTGGGTGAGGATTTTAAAAAATTAAGGTAATTGATAAAACAGTGACTTAATGTGGAAAAATAATATTGGAGGGTGGAGAAAAATGACCTTGCTGTACTTTTTTGATAGCCAACAAATTATCTAAATTTTGATAGATTTCCCCCCTGCTTTTTGTCATTTTTCCAATGAAAATATTATCTTAGAACTTCTAGTATCTTTGCAGATGGTGCTAAGTCAAAATTGATCAATATCTGTAGTAGCAAATATGTATGATTTCTAACATAGCAGACTGGTGTGAGAAAAATAAAAATAATTATTACTGTCAGTCAGATATCAATCTTTAAATAAGAAACCAGGTTGAAGTTTTACTGTATTGAAGAATGTGAATTCTTATCTTGTTTTATGTCCTACTCTATAATTTACCTGTCAATGCATAGCAATAAAAACTTGGGGATAAGCCAACTTTATAGTTAAAGTAACCCTGAAATAGAGGAACTTCCTAGGTATGTCTTTGTAATATATTTGTATTTGCACATAAATATGTGTTTGCTTCATTTATTCAGTTTGGATGTTAGTGATTGTAAAATGACTTTTAAAGATTTTCATCTTTTGCAATCATTTTGAGAAGTGTATCTGATATATCAATGAAGTTTTTCTTCAAAATGTGAGTGAAATAAAATATGGACTCATTTAACCCCAGTGTTTTTTATTTAAAAACATTTACACTGTGTTAGATATTGGTCAGATATAAAGACCATTACTGAAACACACACAAAAAATTTAATGCTAACTATGACTTAGGCAGTAGTGTGATATCATGTTAAATTTCCTGTTTTCCACAATTATAAAATTGCAGTTATGTAAAAAGGTAATATTTCTAATTTTAGAACATCAGCAAAATATTTGGGGATAAATGTGAGTGAGGTCTATAACAAATTTAATAGCCCTAAAAATCCCATATATTTGTATGTATGCATGATGTGTACATAGACAGTATGTACATGTGTATACATATATATTTCATTTATATACATATATATATGTATATGAAGAAAGGGGAGATAATATGATAAGCAAACTGTACAAAAGTTAGCAATTTGTGAAAGTGAAATGGTAGAGCAGACACAGTTTGCTTTTTGTTCCATATAAGCTATGTTTTTTTTGGTTTTGAAATCATGAAAAAGTACATTTATGTCTAAATGTATAAATATACTTTTTTTGTTCAGATTTTTTTTAACAATATATGCATCAAGCTATAAAATTCAACCACAATGTTTCCCCATGTATAAAAATTATTTCTATTAACACCAAATAACATTTACCGTGTCCCAGTATTCTCTAATTTGCTAAGTGTTTTTTGTACCACACGGTGAGGTGAATCAGGTATTGATATTACGCAGTCACACGTAAGCTTTAAGACACAGGTAATTTCTCTAAGCTAATAAACTGCTGGAGTAGACTTGAAAGACAAATGCAGATTTCAAAACTCTCTGTGTGATTGTGTGTGTGTGTGTGTGTGTGTGTGTAATTGTTCAAACTTCCACTCCAAACAGTACAAATACCAATGACTGAGGATTTTTCCTCATTCAACATATGGAAAAACAAACAAAACAAAACCGTTACATACAACAGAAAATTAAACAGATTGATATATTTGTTTAAAAACATCATCCTGTTTTTATCCCAACTGGTATTTTAATTCCAGGAGCTAATGTGAAAATTATCCCCTTGGGCACTAAAGAAACTAGAAAATTTCTACCTATTAACTTGATTGATGATATTATTAATAGGGATATCTTTGAACTGCTGAATTATAAATGAAAAATATAACTTAAGAACCTCTAAACATTCTTTGCTTTGGAGAAAATAGTATCACAGAAGACATTTTCCATTAGTGAAATGTATGTAATTTATGGAGAAAAGCAGTTTTTACTACATTGCAAGATTATTTTTTTTAAATCCCTGACTCTGACTCATTCAGCAGATCTTGACAAGGCAATGAAAGAGTTTTATTAATGGGTTGGGCCATAAAGATTCAATAGAACTCTTGAGACATGAGGTATTTCCCCTTCTATATGAGGATGTCCTCTTTCCTTGAGACTATGACCATCTGGGATTATCCTACTTGCTGCCTTTGCATTATCTCAAACACAGGCATAAACTAAAATGGAAGGTTGGTGAGCATTGCTTGATTTCTTTCAGAATAAGGAGATTGTTTCATTAAAACTGGTTTCTTACCACGTTATCTTTTAGATATAACTATAAATAGAATTGAATTTAAATTGATATTCATCATATATCTACTCTCTATGCACATCCTACAGAAAAAAAATAGAAACTTTTAAAATTAAAATCTTAGACTAAAATTCTGTATGCAAAACAAGTATAGAATGGCTCAGAAGAGCTAATCCAGGGGCACAATTCGAAGGGCAGTGCCAGGAAAAGAAAAATTGGCAAGGACTCCCTTTCCCTTCATTCACCCAAATAAGCAGGGAATCATAAACTAGGATCATGCTCCCTTAGAGGGCTTCCTGCCTTTAAAGATTTTCTAGAACATTACCTATTGTTATCCTGACGTTGTTTACATGTCTATGTCTAACGTTTCTTAAACCTCAAGAGTAGAAAAAAAACACACACACACACACAAAACTTCAGTTATCAGTCTTCAAAGTTCAGTATAAATACAAAGAATATAGTTCTGATTTTTTAAAGAAGGTTATACTTGAAATGTAAACTACCACTCATGGAAAGCAAATTAGAAAGATTTTTTTTAGTCCAAACTGAAGTTCTGGAAATGTCCTCTTTTACATGCTTGTCAGCAGTTGTAAATTTTACCCAAGAGCTCTGGTCCCAGAGATTTCCACCCACATGACTTTGAAATATGACCAAGGTTTTAGAGGACACAGCCTAATATTTTACTAGAGAGAAAAAACAACAACAATGTAGAATGAATAAAAGTCTGGGTTTATTTTTAGAAGCAAACTGTACACAAATGGTTTACCATCAACAATGTACTTACAGATTATCTGCAAGTAGAGAAAGCAATGGATATCATCCCACTTTTTTTAAATGAGGTAAAAGAACTGAGGCTCAGGGATATTATGTGGTTATTTAGATGTGCATATTTATTTATTTGTATGTTTGTTTTTATTTGAAAACACATCATACCACTCACTGAGGCAATTCCAAGGGGAGCCAAAGACAGTTCCTTTCCTGAAGGCATCAGTTGCAGACCACGGCCTGGAGCCAAGATTATCCCTCCTAACCCATCTCTTCCTTCAAGAAGCACAGCTCTGTGTTTTGAGTAGATTTTTTTTTTAACCTAAATGATCTCTACTGTGCTCCTCAGCTCAGTTTTTTTATTCCTTTTATTCCTTGACATTGTAACCACATTGGTCTTACAGCTAAGTACCATGAACTAATCCTGTTACTTTCAACCCCAAAATACATGCTTCTATACATGCCCCCCCCCCAACCCCCCGTTTTATTAACTCGACTATATGTCTTAATTTCTTTGCCTCCCTCTGAAGCCACCATCCTTTTAAATCTGGCCAGGAAGTGAATGAAATATGTGTCCCCTGTATTCTGGATAACTGTATCTCATTATGGCAGCTAAAGATAAACTTAGCTTTTTTGGCATCCTTGTCAACCTATAATCAATTATTAGTCCTATCATGGACTAAAACATCAGTGTGTATGCATAAATGTATTAATGCACATAAGCTCTGTCTCTTCTTAGGTCTTACACAATTTTATAATTCCCAGCTTCTCATATAACACTGTACAGCAAGTTCTCTCCAGCAGCTGCTTCCATCTTCTTTCTTCTGGAGTCTCCAGCTCTTTTTCCCCATTGCATTTTCAGCCTCGTTGACTACTTTATTATAGAAATTAAATCTGTCAGTGTAGTGGCTTTTACATCTAACTCCTGTTTTCTCTCTTGCTGCTGTAGATAAACGTTCTGAGCTTGCATCTGAGGCTGACTGTTTCAAATAGGTTCAAAAAGACAACACTGACATCCTAAAGGACATTCTTCCAGCAGTTTCTTCCTAAATAAGTTTTTAAAAATATATTTCTTATTGATTTCAGAGAAGAAGAGAGAGATAGAGAAGCATCAATGATGAGAGAGAATCATTGATTGGCTGCATCCTACTAGGGATTGAGCCCACAACTCAGGCATGTGTCCTGACCAGGAATCAAACTGTGACTTCCTGGTTCATAGATCCAGGCTCCACCACTGAGCTACACCAGCTGGGCAAACCTTTCTCTTTTTGTTGTCCTTACATTTCTTCTAGTTTAGTTGGAAATTTCCTAAAAAAAAAAAATAGTTGTTTGTTCTGATTAAGTTCAATTCTCCCTGATGTTTTTCTTAATCCACTTTAATATTAATTGACAAAGACAATTATACATATTTAAAATATACAACATGATTTGAGATTATATATATATATATATATATATATATATATATATATATATATATATATATATAATTTCAAATATATATAGTGGAATAGTATGAAGGTTATTGTCCTGGTTTATTTTGATCAGTCCAATATGAAATAATATGGGTAAAAGTAGTAAGAAAATCTTTGCCAGCATTATGGTCACTGAAAAATGATCAGGGAAAGGCAACTTTGCCGAATTTGAAGCTGGAGGAAGGGGCCACAGGTAAAATAATGAGAGTGCCACTTAGAAGCTGGAAAAGGCTGGAGAATGTAGAATGGGTGCTTCCTTAGCGCCTCCGGAAAGGAAAGCAGACCTACTGACAACCTGACTTCATGCCAGCTGGACTGGAGGTCTTCTATCCTCTGTAACACTAAGAAAACAATGTGTCCTTTAAGTCATAAGGTTTATGATAATTTGTTATGAAAGCCATTGAATGCTGACATGATATATAAAATGAAAACTTTATCCACAAATCGCTACTGGAGTCAGAGCCCAGATGACTCCTTTGCAAATCCTTACACTAGATTGTATGTTTGTTGTTTTCAGATCAAGAGATTTGAGTTTAGCCCTAACCGGTTTGGCTAAGTGGACAGAGTGTCAGCCTGTGGACTGAAAGGTCCTAGGTTCCATTCTGGTCAAGGGCATGTACCTTGGTTGTGGGTATATCCCCAGTATGGGGTGTGCAAGAGGCAGCTGGTTAATGTTTCTTAAAAAAAAAAAATAAAATATATATATATATATATATATATATATATATATATATATATATATATATATATATATTAAAACAGTGATGAGAGAGAACATCGACCAGCTGCCTCCTGCACAAACCCCATCGGGAATGTGCCCGCAACCAAGGTACATGCCCCTGACTGGAATCGAACCTGGGACCCCTCAGTCCGCAGGCTGACGCTCCATCCACTGAGCCAAATCGGTTTCGGCTGATTAATGTTTCTAACTCTATCCCTCTCCCTTCCTCTTTGTAAAAAAAATCAATAAAATATACTTTATAAAAGGAGATAGCTGAATTTAATTGAAGAAGCTTGGTTCTCTTTCAATGCCTGGGCCATCATGAGCTTTCATTTTTTACTTTCAAATTTTGTAAGCAATAATTTCTCTTTAAAATTATGTTTAATCAATAAATTTTTTTCTTTTCTATCCAAAAACCATTATACTTGAAGAACGAGTTAAGAAAAATATTGGTCATAATGTTTCTTGCTTTCTTTTTTCATGGAATATCATTGCTCTTTATTCTCAAATTATTATTTTATTTCTTCCTTCTTTTTAATTTGCTTCATTTTGAATAAACTTGGGTTTATACTTTGGGTAATTCTTTTATAAGGCATTGTGGATTACATTTAGAAATATAATTCAATTATTGGCGATAACTTTAATCATAAAAATATGTCCTTATTAAATGAGTTTTAAAATGTGGACCCGCTAAATCATAATACTGTAAATAATAGAGTAAAAAAATTCATGCGCCTGTGGCCATTAACTGGAAGCCCAGAGGGCTTCAGTAGTAAGTAATGGAACACTGTATGACATAGGAAGAACCAACAGTTTCTGTGCCTTAGCTTTGCCTTTTGTATGTTTATTAGAATTGTACTTTCATTTATATGCAACAAATGCACCCAGCGTAAGTGAACCCTCGATGATTGCTACATGGCTATAAGTTCATGTGATCAGGCTCTGGGTTATGATGCAGAGTGGCCACCCTCTGGGAGCATCCCACATTCACTTGTCTCGTTAATGCTTCCACAAACTCCTCCACTCAATATAATCACTTTTCTGGTGTCTGTCTTTGTTTGAAATTTTATATAAATAGAATCGTAGGTTCACCATATTTTCTCTCTGACGCTTTTATTAACCATGTTATCTATACTGTGCCATCTAAAATAGTTTATTGTTTTGCTATTTACAAATCCATTATTTAAGACTATAAAATACATTTGTGCAGCATATGTTGATACATATTTTTGCTTGCTTCTAGTGTTGTCCATTGCATAGAAGAATATTTTAATATTCTTTTTTTTTTGGCAAACATGTTCTGAATTTTCTTGGGTTTATATTAGAAGTAGAATTGCTAGTCATTGGGTGAGCTTACAAGTTAGCTTTGGTGGATTATGTGAAACAGTTTTACAAGATAATATGTTGGTCACTTTATACTTCCACTAGCAATGTTCACTTCTTACACTTTTTAATCAGTATGTCAATATGGCATATTTTGGGGTGACATAAGCAGTTGGATTATTTATGGTGCTAGTAAATAAAGACAAATAATTTTTGGCAAGAAATGAGGGAATGATAATTGGTGAGTTAGTTTTTTTTTTTTTTTTAGAACTTTCAAGAGTAATTACTTATTAGTAAATTGAATATTGTTATCTGAAGCTTAAAAGAGGTATTCATATGGAAATAAAAGCTTAGAAATAATACATTGATGATTTTTCAAATCTTGTAAATGCATGAAAGCACCCAGAGGAATTGTATGTATGTATGCATAGATGTAATATATAATGACAATATGGTGAAAATAAATTCAGTGTGTTGAACAAAAAAGCAAGATCGGAATGGAGTAATGAGAGTAAGATGAGCCAAACTTGGATAGGCAAGGTGCAACCTGATCTCATAGTTAGCAATGGACCATGGGATAGATATGGGGTTTTATCCAGATGGTCTCATAGGGAACTATTGTAAGATTAGGAACAGGATTCTGACAGAATCTGATTTGTGTTTTTAAAAAGCTTTTCTCTTTCTGGATGCTTTGTGGAGCATGGGCATCAATGTGCTACCTTATAGATACATGAGGAAAGAACTGTTATATCTTAAGGGAAGGATGGCAATGAATGACTACGGCGTTAGTAGTGGGAATGATAAGAGATTCAGGTTATAATTTATAGGTAGAGATAAAAGAACTTGCTGATAGACTAGTCTGACATTTGTGAGAAAAATGGAAATCAACAGTGAATCCTGAGGTTTTTCCTTTTATTCAGAGTTACTCATAAATGATGGTCATACTGGGGCCTTCAGAAGAGCAGGGCTATTTGGAAGGTGGCATAATTAAGAATTTAATTTTTAAGTTTCTATTTTTCATCTAAGTGAATATCTTAAAGGGTAGTTGAATATATACCAGTCTGGAACTTAATGAAGAGCTCAAGGCTAGAGATATTAATTAGAGACTACACTTAGGAGTTATTTAAAGTCATGGGTTTGGGCAAGGTGACCTGGGTAATGAATATGCAGAGAGATGAGAATAGGCATGTGCTCTAGTGAAGATAATGATGATGACTATGACAATACAATTTATTATTTATAAGATATGGAAAAAAATCTCCCAATCTAACTCAAATATAACACTCTTTCTACTATCTATTATACAATTAAGGCCTCGTTTCTGAGCATTTGTGGGTTTACAGGAAGTTAGTACATTGCCAAGTGGTTACTGCTCCAGCATACGATTTCCATCTAATATATTGATTCTTCTCTGCTTTTTCTTTGGGCATATAGCCATTCAGCTACCTACCCCTGGCCTTTTCTATGATGAAACGACCAGTCTCATTGTGCTCACATACAAAAACATTTTGTATGTGAGCACATTTCTCAGGAAAATTTAAATTTGGCAGATGATTGTTACTATTTAAACCCTGAAACCCCTAGAATCTATTTTCCTATCTAAAGCTGCTTATCTACTTATTCCTTGCAAACATACATTTTTTGAGGAATGTTTATATATTTTCAAACAACTTTTTGCCAAAATGTACACCTGATTTTTGTTCTAATTTGTACAACTGAGATCCTATATTTGATATCAATTATGAAATTGACATGCAAAGATTAATAATGAAATGTAAGAGCATTTTATTTAACTGTATTATTTTGTGCATCTGAAGAATTATTATAAATTGAAATGATAGAACATAGTGAAGGAAGAGGAAATAAATGACAAGCAGGTTCTGTGGAATTATTTGAAGTTGTAAAAGGAGTCGAACTATAATGTGGGTACTCAAAATACCATCTCATAACTCAAGAACGGGTTTGAAGTCACGTAACCCAGTTTGACTGGTGGTTCTGGTGATGTGCTCCCCTTAGTCTTTGGTAACAGTGGACTGAAGAATGTCAAGAAGGAGCCTCCTGTTTTAATTTATCATATGCGATTTTCACTGCAAAACACTGGTGCTGATTACAATTATGCTCTATGGTTATATGTATTATTATCATCATCCCTTAAGTGCAGTACAGATCATTTACATATTAAATTCATTCACCTACTCTAAGTGATCACTATACTGCTAGATTGTTACCCTCTTATCTCAGAATATCTGTTACATCCTGTCTTCATTGCCTTGGCCATATTTTACATTTTAGTCTTTCTCTATTTTGGGGCTATTATATGCATGTATTTTATCCTCATTATTCAAAGCCTTGATTTTAATCATTTTCCATTTTTGGACTATACCTTACCTTCATGGTTGTAGCTCAACTTGATGATTCATTCTTAAAATTATAATTTCCATGGACTAAATGTTTGTGCCCACTGCACCTCCATTGAAACCAACATCTCCAATATATCTGGAGATGGGGACTGTAAGGGGTAATTAGGTTATGAGGGGAGGGCCCTCACTATGGGATTATAAAAGGAGACACTAGAGATATTGCCTTTGTTCTGTCTTTCCACCATGAGTACAAAACAGGAAACCATGAACACTGTCCTTACCAGATCTTCAGGCCCTTCAGCTCTGTGAGAAAAACTTAAGCCACCTGATCTATGATGTTTCTGGGTTAGCAGCCTGAATTAACACTAACACTTCCACGTGAGAGAGAGACTCCCCTATGGTTTGTCAGAACATAGACTTTGGAGATATTTTTTTCTTTACAATCTCCTTTCAAACACCTTTTAGATATAATTTACATACCATGCAATTCATTTAAAAGTGTACATGTAAAAAAGTGTGTATGTACCATTTGAAAGTGTACAACCAATACCTCCCAAGTATATTCAGTTACACAGCAACCACCACAGTCAGTTTTAGAACATTTTATTTGCAATCCCCCCTCAATCCCTCTCTCCCATAGGAGCCTTATACCCCATAGCCATCTGATATTATAAATAGAAAAGTAAAGCAATGCAGGAGTATAGAAGTGTGGGTTTGGGATGGGAAGGGGCAGTTTTCAATTTTAGATAGAGTTCCCAGGGAAGGCTGAGAGGCAGCGTTGCAGTCAAGACTGGGAGGAGAAAGATAGTTGTGGCCCTTAGAATGAGACTCAAAGCCCTCCTTCATAATTTCTTTAAAATGTTTTGATTGGTGGCACTTGAAATAAAGGGGCCAAGTCTCTGTAGCAGGGATGGGGGGGGGGCAGGCTAATTTTTAAACTGATAAGTTTGGTGTTAAATATCCAAATGGCTCTTGGCAGAAAAAAAGGTTCCCCACGCTGCTTTATAGCATAGTACACTGAGAAAAGTGTCTTACAAAAGGAATTTTTTTTCTAGAATGACATTTCTGTTATTTGTGTGTGTTTTTTCCTATAAAAATATTTATTTGTGGAGAATTATGAGTCAATGGGATGGCACACGCAGACTATCCATGTTGACTGCATTTTACACTTATAAACACGTCCATGAGTGCAGTGGGCGGGGCCAATGGAACATGACCTGTATCCCACAGAGATGGTCCCTTCACTGCCTGGACCAGTGGTCATGTGTTTTGTTCACAGCTGCATTACATCCCTGAGAAGCTTCCAGAATCTGAGCTCCTTTCCCGGAGGGACCAGGAGAGGATCAGCTGGGCTCTGAGTCAGCGCCTCAGTCCTCCTTTTGGTCCAGTTTTGTACTCATTTGTTGAAATGCCAACTAAAAATCTAAATTAGAAGGTAAGCAGTTATAGTGTTAAAAGCATTCAAAACATCTCACAGCCTGCATGGAGGAGATTAAGCATTTTTTTCCAGTTCCCCACATAGTACCATGTCCACTTTCATCATCAAAACAAAGGTTGCAGAGTGGCTTGGGTGGTGCCACTGGGAAGGACTGGTCCTCACTTTCCAACCAACTTGCAGGCCACAATGTCCCAGGCAGGAAGAGCAAGTGACCCCCCATTCTCAGAAAGCTGTCTCCCAGGTTTTTGTCATATCAAAGATGGGAATCCCTAAGTGCAAATATTAATTGCAATAATAACAATACAAGCATACAATGTGGCTGTTAGCAGTTATCTCTCCTCACTTTTGTTCTCTCAGCACACTGAGAAAAGCCTGCCCTTCAGATGGGCTAACACCACAATGCTGGTTCTGCCAGTAGGCTACTTGCAGTGACTGATACGAACTTGCCACTTTGCTTCCAGGAAGTTCTGATATTGATGTTGTAAAGTGGCTCTGTAATGGATAGTGTGCCGAGTGATGCTTCATTGCCCCAGGTCATCTCAGACGTGTTATCTCCTTCTGATGAACAGAGGGCACAGGATGACAGAGGTTAACTGGTGGCAAAACCCCGGGGAGACAGAATACAGTGCTTAATGAGCGAGTGTTCCTTTTCCTCCGACTTCTAAGTGTCTGCAGCAATCATGTCATCTTCCTCATTATCCTCTTGCAAATGTATACATATGGCTCTCTGTGCAGAAACAGGTGGAAAGGAGCGAGGAATTGGTAAGCACTTGTCCCTGGAAAGGGAACTGTGATCGCTCGCTGAGTATTCAGTTTACATGTCTCTGATATTTCCAAGCACTGCTTTATTGGTTGTTTGTAAAATGCTATGAAAAAATATGCCCTAGAAGACTGGATATGCTCTATGTAGCTTAACACATAATCAAAGGAGCAGGTATGTGCTCAGCACCAAGCTTAGGAAACAAAACAAGCCCTCCCCCTGCAAGGCCCTGTGTGCCTCTTCAAACAGATGTCGCTTGCTATTTGCCCCCTGTCAGTGCTAACCACTCATCCTAAATATTTTATTTGATATTTTAGGATTTTAAATACTTTTATCATGTAGGTGTATCACTGAGCAATTTATGGTTTACTCTGTTTCTGATTTTAACCTTGATATAACTGGAGTCATATTAAAAGTATTCACATATGGCTTAATTTTGTTTACATTTTGTTGACATTGATCCATGGTTTATAGACACACATATATAATGTGTATACCTATATGTTCACTAATATAAACCAAATGAATATATAAACATCATATATATATATGTGTGTGTGTGTGTGTGTGTGTGTGTGTGTGTGTGTGTGTGTGTGACATATTTATGCATCAAGCCAGTGCTTCTGTAAGCAGTCTTATGCATGTTCCTGGTGAGGGTTGAGGATATGTTTGGATTTAACATATGGTTCCTCTTCAGTTTCACTAGGTAGCACCAAAAATGGCTTTCCAAAGTGAATGAAGCAAACTTGCACCATCACCAGTTCATGACATGCATACTGTATATGCTTGGAATAGCCGTATTATTTTCAAATAAACCTAGCTTTTTCTTTATGTCTGGTTAAAAAAAGATAGTATCACAGTATTCAGTCAAATGTTAAATTACTTAAATGCCACACGTATTTCTCATCATTGAGAGCTCAAGTTTTCACAACACCAAATGACATTCCAGGAGAGAGAAAACTCAATTGTTTCCCTGGTGTTCCTCATCTCTTTTTCCCTACTGTCTTACTCTGATTGTAAGAAATATGAGGCCGAAACTGGTTTGGCTCAGTGGTAGAGCGTAGGTCTTCGGACTGAAAGGTCCCAGGTTCAATTCCAGTCAAGGGCATGTACATTGGTTGTGGGCACATCCCCAGTAGGGGGTGTGCAAGAGGCAGCTGGTCGATGTTTCTCTCTCATCGATGTTTCTAGCTCTCTATCCCTCTCTCCTCCTCTCTGTAAAAAATCAATAAAATATATTTTAAAAAAGAAATATGAGTCTCTTTTTCTCCTCTCTCACACATGTTACACCATAGTGCATGAAAAGGACACTAGCCTTGGCAAGGGAAAGGATTCATGTACATGGTCTCCTAGCCTTGGGGCATCACCTAACCTTTTGTTGATTCAGCCAGTTCCCTTTACAGAAAGTGAAAGTAACAAAGCCTATTCATAATATAATGGTTGCTGTAAACACAGAAATGGTTGCTGTGCACACAAGCCTGGCAGAGTGCCTGGTGCATTTCAGGTGGTTATAAAACACAGTTAACATTTTTATTATGGGCATTTCATACCTGAACCTTAGTTCCTATTTCACACTCAGCTTTTTTGATAATTTTTTTTCCTCCCTGTTCTTCACTGACCAGTTTTATTTTATCCTTCTAAACAGAGCCTTGAAATTGGGTAATTTACACATCAGAGAATAAAAAATGTCATTTTAATAATTGACATTTCATTGAACTATGTGTTTACAATCTAAGCCCCAATATGTTTACTTTCTCTTTTCCTAACTCATTATATATATATATATATATATATATATATATATATATATATATATATATATATATATATTGTTAAGCTATAGTAATTGGCTGGGGAAAAAACTTATTCTTTTAAACTGAGAAATAAATCATGGATCTGTTATATAAGAGTAAAAGACAATTGTCATAATTTGCACTTGATTGTTGCATAAACAGGAGACATTGCATTGAAGTGACAGATAAAATAGTCCCTCAAAAACAACTCCTAGAAATTGACCCGGCTTCTGAATACATCACCCATTGTACAAATCATATGCCATCACTTGTGTATATCTGAAATTAAATCATACTGCCAGTTTCATTTCTACCTGAGCATGTGTGGAAAACAAGGTTTGTGAAAAGACTTTGGTTAGGGTCCAAGACATCTCCTAAAACAGCGGTCGGCAAACTCATTAGTCCACAGAGCCAAATATCAACAGTACAACGATTGAAATTTCTTTTGAGAGCCACATTTTTTAGACTTAAACTTCTCCTAACGCCACTTCTTCAAAATAGACTCGCCCAGGCCATGGTATTTTGTGGAAGAGCCACACTCAAGGGGCCAAAGAGCCACATGTGTAGCCGACCACAGATATATACCATTGCCCAGCCTGTGTAGCTCAATGGTTGAGTGTCAACCTATGAACCAAGAGGTCACGGTTCAATTCCCAGTTAGGGCACATGCCTAGGTTGCAGACTGGATCCCCAGTGTAGGGCATAAGAGAAGGCATCTGATTCTCTCTTATCATTAATGTTTGTCTCTTCCTTCCTCTCTGAAATAAATAAAAATATATTTAAAATAAATAGTATATGCCATTATTGAACTATGGCCATGCAGCAATCACTACCTACATGAGGTAATACTTTAATTTTCCCCATTTTCCTGAAGGGAAATATGAGGTACATAAAACATTTACTGTCTTGTCCAAAATCAGTTGAATGGTGAAAATGGGAGAACCAAGGTTCTAAGTTTGGCAGTCTTCTTCAGGAAACCAATGTTCTCTATGCTTACAAGTAAATGAGAACCTTTCCATTATTTTTTATTATGAACTATTCACCCACTCATGCTTCCTATGTGTTTTGTTTTCTTTTTTTGCATCATCTCTTGAGCTAATTGAAAACAGTAGTTTATGAGTTACGAGTTTCAGAAAATTAGTTTTATTACTTCTCCTAAATGATCAATTATTTGTAATACTAAATTGAATGTGTAAACTAGTTTTAAAGAGTTATATTTTATTAAGAACATAAACTAATCTGGGATGCGGATATTATGTTACTTTTATAAACGCTGTTCTTTAAATGAATCTGGCAAAGAAATGTCATTTCTTAAATTTTAGTATGCAGTAAAGCCAGCTAACCAGAAATTAGGAGACTTGTATTGTCCTGCATTCAGCTTATAAACTAGTCTGGTGAACAGATCCCTGTCTTAAAATATTTCAGGTTTTTGTTTCCTTTTGCAATCAGTAAAAGTAATATTTGCTTTGATTATTGTCAGTGTGTTGAAAATCAAAGGAAAGGAACACTTATCCCATAAGTTTTTAAAGATACTTCAAAATTGAGTGGTTAATCATTTCCAAGTGAATGAGGAAAGTAAGACCCAGATGGATAACTTAGTTATGTAGCCAAGCACTATAAGAGCATCGTTATAACACAGAACTTTTTTATTGCTCATGTGGTTCTTTTTCTAGAATTGAAATCATAATCAATTTATGACTGAGTGCTAATCTGACATTTAATTCTTAGGGTGTGTATAAAAACTGAAAAGGATGATTAAGTGATCAATTCATTAATTTTTGCTACTTGTATTTTTATTTACCCTACCAGAGACCCGGTGCAGGAAGTGGGTGCACTCAGGGGGCAGGGCCCTCAGCCTGGTCTTCATGCTCTTATGGTCCAGGAACCCATGGGGGATATCTAACAGATGGCTTAGCACTGTTGCGAAGGCGGGAGAGGCTCCTGCCACCACTGCTGCAATTGCCAGTCATGAGCCTGGCTTCTGGCTGAGAGGTGCTCCCCAGTAGTGCGTGATTGGGGTGGGGAGGGATGTGGGAGGTTGGCCATCCCAGGAGGGATTATGGGAGGGCTCCAGGGCATATCTGACCCATCTTGTTCAGTACAGATTGGCCAGACCCTAGCAGCAAGGTAATCTACAGGTTGGAGCATCTATGCCATCATGGTCAGTTTAAGTCATAGGGACTGGTTGAGCAGTCGACTGTTTGCCCCCTGGTTGTCAGTGCACATTATAGCGAGCAGTTGAGTGTCCTTAGCATATCATTAGCATATCACACTTTAATTGGTTGAGCAGCCGACTGGACAACTGGATACTTAACATATTAGGCTTTATTATATAGGAGTCCTCCTCTCTTGGAGAAATGACAAGAAATAATATTCTTATTTTATGTGGCTATATTTGACTTCCACAATTCACTACATTTTGTTTCTTTGTCAATGTATGCATAAAGACATGTGATTCATCTCCTTGACTTTGGTTGTTATAATATATTTCTCTGGGTAGAATAGCCTTTGCATCTTTTAAACATAGAAGTATTTTAAATTTTTTTGTCTGATCTATTTCCTTTAACAAGTTTTCAGAAGCTATTTCATTCTCAGAACGCTTAATGTGCTGAACTTGAAATTCTTTTGGGAAAAAACTTAGCATCAACTTGTTTGTTTACAACATCATCAAGAATGTGTGGAATAAGTTTCAGAATAATATTGCCCTTAATTCTTTGTCAGATAGAATCTGCATTTCATGTATATTCACATGTAAGTTTCCAATATATGTGTTTCTGAAAAAGGCTAGAAGAGATTTAGAGTAATTCTCTTTACCCTTCATATGAACTATTTTACTGATTAGTTGAAATATAGTGCTTTCAGGAAAAGAAACTTTTTAATCAATAATAGGCAGATAACACAAAATTCAGGAGCTGAATTGGGATTTAAAAAAAAGTAAATCACAATAGTAAGTAGACTTGAATGTGAAACCAGATAAAATCTCAGAGCAAACAATCCTCTTGATTAAAATATAGACTTACATACTGAGAAAACAGTTGGGAGATGCCATTAAATGGTAGATTTATTTCACCAAGTCTTAATATTATTAAATATTTTCAATCCTTTTCCATTTCCTTTGTGCTTTTTTTTTTTTTAATGCTAGAAGAGTTAGGTATCTCTGTGACCTTACTTTAATTTGATTTAAGCATCAATACAAAAGCTTCATAGGCACATTGTGAAGTAAAGTGATTTATTTTTCTATTATTATGTTCCTCTGGGAATTATGGGGCATCCTGAACATAAATTCTAATGAGAACCTCATTCACGTGCACAGTAACAAAAAGAAAAGTCAATTCTAGAGACAAAAACTTGAATAGCAGGTCAAGGATAAAACTGGATTGTGTATAACTATTAAACTATCCAGGTAGAATTTTGTCTGTTCTTATTTTTATATAATTGCTTAACTTTTAACTTTGGAAAGACCAGTAATAGATGTGTTCCAGTGACCCTTAAAACAATATTTGATTATGTAAATCTTAGTAAACTATATTCATTATAAAATTAATTTTAATAAAATATGACAAAATGATCAAGTTTTTGACTAGGTCTTTTGACTAACTTCTTTATTATTTACTACAACTTATATTTTTGACAATCTCATTTTTATAGCCACCATGCCCACAAATAAGATTAACCTGGTACCATAAATATCATGAACTTTATTCTTTTGTGAGTCAGCTACCTTTCTTTAATACTAATGCATGGATTTCACTTCTAAGCCCATCAGACTTTTTCAAAGGAATGCCATACCAAGGTCATGGGCAAGAGAAAAACTTATGAATCACAAAAATATCACAGAAAATGAAGCCGAAGGACCTAGAGGACGTGCTTCCTGAAGAAGCTGCCACACATACTTTATTCTCATACCAATGAGCAAATTGTGTGATTCCAGCAGCCTAAGGACATGAAATATTTATATATCATTTAGCTAGAGAGTAAGTCATGAAAGTTAAATTACTTATTTTTCACATAATGTTTCATTTATGAATGGGGAAGGATAAACTACACATTATCGTTTCTGTAGAAAAGTATTTGAAATTATTTGCATTATTTTGCTCTATTACTGATGTATATTGATAAATGACATATTGAATTTTTCTCTTGCAAACATTGACTTTACCTCAATGTTTATTTGACAAATATTTGATAATCTTACCACATCCCAAACCCTGTGCATAAAGCTTCGCTTAGATGGAGGCTGCATTTGCTCCTGGCATAGCAGCAGAGATTGCTGAAAATAAATGAATAAGATCCTCCACCTGTTAACATGTAATGAGTCCTTAATTAGTTAAGACATTGGAAATACAGCAGTGAACAAGGCTGAGAAAGAACCTCTCTCTTGGGTTTATAGTATATTATGATGAAACCGATTAAAAAATAAAATTTAAAATGTCAGAAACTGGTCATGTGACTTTGGAAGAGTCGCTGTTGAGACACGCTTCAGCTGATATGGAAAGACAAAAGGAACCTGACATATAATGTTAGGTGAGAAGAACATCTTATAGGATGCTTTGTCTAGTACAAAGAGCTTAAGGCAAGAGCATACCCAGTGTCTTTAAGGAAATAAATTAAGTCCAGTGTGTCTGAGACAGAGCAAGTGATGGTGACATAAAAGGGGGAGGGAGGGAGGCAGGAGGCACATCAGGAAGAGCTTTAGAAAAAAAGATTTTAATTCCGTTTCAAATGGAGGCTACTAAAGGATTTTAACACTGAAAACTGCGAGAGAAATGATTGGTTTACATTTGACAAAGATGATTCTGAGGATCAATAAATGGTGGCAAGATAAGAAAGGAGACTATTAAAGTTGTCCAAGGAAGACATACAGTTCTTGAATAATGGTAAAAATGAAAACTAGATGGGTTTTGTATGTTTTTCTTACTGATATGACATAGGTCTCAGAGGTAAAGTAAATATGTTCTTTAAATAATTACATAATATTTTTTTTCAATGTTGTTGTAGTAAGAAATGATAAATTAATTCTGGATGAAAAAAAAATGAGACATTTCCCATAGAAGTTGACAACTGGACTACTGGAAATTCAACATCAGCAAAAAATGAGATGTTAAATTTTATGTACAGGAATGAGGCAAAGATGTATACATTATAATGAGATAATTCTGGATATTCCAATATGATTAGAACACAAAATTATAGAAGAATGAGACAAACAATGTAACTAGAACAAGATTGTGATTGTGTTAAGTAGTTTGGCCACATGGGAATGTAGAGAATATATGTTTTAAGATGAATAAAATAAGACATACACAAATAACATTAGATTCTCTGTGATATACTAACACCCATTGGATCATACGTTGGGGCTAGAAAAATAAAAGGAAATATCATCCTCTCTCCCGAGAGATGCTAACAAAAAGATGAGGGTTCAGGTTATACCTAACTCTGGGGCTGAATTGACACAACCTTGACTGCCTGCTTTATGCCAATATGATCCTTTGCTTGTAATTCCCCTCCACACACATCACTCTGCTGCTCAGCCTTCTACTTTGGCTTATGCTATTTTCACTTTATGAAATGTCATTTCCACTCAGCTTATCTTCTTTATATCTAACTACTACTTATTCATGAGTAGTTTAGCTAGGATACCAGCTTCTCGCCTTCTGAGTCCATTACTCTTGTTCAGCACTTCTGTAACTTTCTCGAGTATTAAGATATAATATTTATATACTCAGCTCCTCCATTAGATTTTCAGTTGCTTGATGATTGTTGCATTGGCTATTCATAATCCAGAACTTGATATAGTTTCTGACATGTAGAAACTGATCCATGATTTATTTTTCCCAGTGTGTGCATGTGTATGTATATCAATCTGAGCCCTACTCCTTGGTTCTTTCATCGGGTCTTATTTCTTAAAATATAAAATTTTCTTCCAGAGGCATTTTCAAGAAAGATAATAATAACACCACAATAATAAACAGTTTGAAGTTTAAAAATTATTACTATACTATATTTGGTTTATAAGTTAATATTGCTCTTAGTTTTTTTTTCCTCCCTGAATACCATAGTAACGTACTAGAGAAGAATAGTTTTCATTAATATACTTTATATGCTTTGATGATAGCAACTGTTAATTAAAATTAAGAAGATAAACAACTTTTGTGTCAAATAAATAGAAATAAAAAATACCAGTTTGTTGATTTTTCCCCCCCAAGAAGCTTTAATGCAGGAATGATCCTTAGTCATCTGCTGATCCTGGGAGAGGAAGTGTAATCTGCACCATTTTTTATGAATGAGGCTGGGCAATTTACCGTTCTTCATTCATTGATTAAAATTGAACACTTTTGTGCTGTGCTTGTGCTGCACTTTGAAGCATCTGTGCTTATCATAGTGGATGTTTATTTTTCGTTTTAGTCTCCATTCACTGTTCTTTGAAGTGATTACCCAAATGTAATGAAGTATTTTTAAGAGCTAACGTATAGCTGGTAACACAAAGTTGACATCCCCCTCAAGGGTGATGGAGGTTGGTATTGCCTACAGATGAGATTGGCACAAAGGGTTTTCTGAGCTTGGGTTTGAAATAGAGTGTCGTTTAACAGAGAAGCTGACTTGGTATCAGTAATATCAAGATTTATAAAGGTTCTTTTGAAATAGTGCTAACCTTACCTTGTTTTACTGTCAATGACCAGCAGTTGTATTATATCCACATCTCTTTTTTATTGAGATGTAATTGACATAGATTATTATATTAGCTTCATGTATATAGTATTAAAATTTGATATATGTATATACTGTTAAGGGCTAAACATAGTTAAGTCTAGTTACTATTCACCACCAAACAGTTACCAATCTTTTTCTTGTGATGATAACTTTTAAGATACAATCTCTTAGTGACTTCTAAATGTACAATACAGTATTATTAACTACCAGAGGCCCAGTGCATGAAAGTTGGCACAGGTAAGGTTCCTAGGCCTGGCTAGTACTTAGCTCTGATCTGTGGGGTGACCGGCAGGGTGATCAGGGCCCCCACTTTCACCTGCCTTGGCTGGCCTGGCACTGCCTGTTCACCAGCTTGTCCCCCATTGCTGCCACCACCTCTGGTCACCTCCCTCTGTGGTGTGGTCAGGGGTGTCCTGCTTGCACCTTCTGTGTCTGGCCTGAGGCCTATAGGCTAGGGGCAGCTCCTGCACTGAGCATCTGCCCCTTGGTGGTCAGTGCATGTCATAGTGAACAGTTGTTCCACTGGTTGTTCTGCCATTTGGTCAATTTGCATATTAGGTTTTTATTATATAGGATAGTCACCATACTGAAAATTACATCTCTAGTACTTATTATTTCATAATTGCAAGTTTGTACCTTTTTATCAACTTCACTCATTTTGTCCCTCCCAACCCCTGTCTCTGGCAACCACTAATCTGTTGGCTGATTTTTTACAGTTTAGAGTGCAGTTGGGATAATTTTACATTCCATATATAAGTAAGATCACACAATATTTGTTGTTGTTTAGCTCATTTCACTTAATATAATACCCTTAATACTTATGTATTATAAATGGCAATTTAATTTTTTTTGTTACTGAATAATATTTCATTGTATATAATGGTGGTCAAAATTAGTTTTACAGTTATAACACAAATAAAATAGTTAACAAATAGCAATACAAGAATGAACATTTTTTTTGCATCCTTACTACTATAAATCTACTTTTTTCCACTTTTTTAAAACTTAGTTTCTCTTTTTGATACAACAAAATTATAATTTTTCTTTTTACTCAAATATATTTTAAGCGAAAATACTTATATAGTGCACTATTTTAAATATTTCTAAACATCTAAAGAATATCTTAATTGATTCCATAAGCTGAATTTATGCATATAAATAAATTACATTAAATTATTAAGCTATTTATTAAAAATTAGAGGCCTAGTGCATGGATTTGTACACCAGTGGGGTCCCTCGGCCCAGTCTGTGGGGATTGGGCTGAAACCAGCAGTCAGACATCCCCTTAGGGTTCCCAGATTGTAAGAGGGCACAGGTGAGGCCAAGGAATCACACTGGTGCACAAATCTGTGCACCAGGCCTCTAATATGCATATAAGATCTTTGCTTAATCTCTTCCAACCCTTCGCCTTCCCCCTTCCCTTTGAAATTTGTCAGTTTGTTCCATGTTTCCATGCCTATGTGATGAGAATCTGTCTCCTGGTGGTCACTGCGCGTCATAGCTCCCAGCTGGTCGGCCAGTAAGCTGGCTGCTTAGGCTTTTATATATATATAGACTAGAGGCCTGGTGCACAAAATTTGTGCACTGGAGTGGGGGTCCTTCAGGCTAGCCTGCATTCAGGATTCAGAAACAAAAATCATAAAAGTATAATTGAAAAGCCAGACATCCATCTAGTTAGGACTGTAGTCAATGCTCAATGCAAACCAGCAGAAGCTGCCATCATCGGGATCACAGGGACAGAACTGGCTGTGCAGTCTTGGCAATTTGCTCAGATGCGATCTCATAAAATTGTGCCTCTTCTTAAAAACAATTATGTCAATATTTTGAGGAATTCTCAACTTATATATAATCTTCATCTGAAATGTAGCACAGGCAACGAAAAGCATGGAGACAAAAACAAATGAAAGAAACCCTTGTTGATATAAATGGATCTAATCTGAGTCTACCATTAGAAAATCTGGCACCCACATGTAGGAAGAAGTAATATAAAGTGAGAAAGGGCTTTATGATTCCATTCCTAAGATATTTTTTGAACACATGTTTTTGAATAACTTGCAGAAGCAAAATTACCCCCAGTTAGTGACCCCTGACTTCAATATTCAGGAAATGTGATACTTTTTCAATACTTAGGGTGATATTCAGACAGCAAAGAATTCAGTGCTGAGTTTTGCTGCCAATGAAGGTCAGCACACAATTCAAAGTTCAGACACAGTACAACAATAGCTTTCTCAGCAAAGCCTGGGTATTGACAGGAGCTTCCTCGAGTTCCCAAGTGTAACAAACCCAGGACTATGTATATAACTGCCATCAAAGGCACATTGCTGACTGAGGCTGCCCTGGGTCATTGCAAGGCTGATCCAGCCCTGGCGGCTAAGCCTCTGGAAAATATGCTGATAAAGGCTCACATTGGCCTAAGGATGTAGCTATTCTCAATCTGCAGTTGTAAATGAGAGTGAAGTACTATATAACATACTGTATTCATCTATGACTTGCAAATCATATCACAAATCATTATTCTAACTAGTGGCCCAGTACACAAAATTTGTGGATGGGGGGGATGTCCCTCAGTCCAGCCTGCCCCCTCTCCAATCTGGGACCACGTGGGGAATGTCCAACTGCTGGATTAGGCCCAATCTTCTTGCAATCAAGCACCGCAGGCTCCTAATTGCTCACCAGCCTGCCTGCTTGATTGCCCCTAACCACTCTGCTTGCTGGCCTGCTCACCCCCAACTGCTCCTCCACCAGTCTAATCATCCCCAACTGCTCTCCCCTCCTGGCCTGATTGCCTCTAATTGCCTCTATCTCAGCCCTGCCCCCATGGCTTTATCTGGGAGGATGTCTGGAAGGCCTCCCTGTCTATAATAATTAGCATATTACCCTTTTGTTAGTATAGATATGATATGACATATCACCACCATAACTATGACGTATCTGCCAGTATTGCTCTATGAGAATACATACTTTTCATGCTATAGGAAAGCATCTAATACATTACATTGTATATGTTGTAAGTAAGAAATACTGTATTCGTAGCAATAGTATACATCCTGTGGTTTCCCTTCCTGATTATTTGGGAATGGTTCCCAAGTTCTTTGAATGTTTTCTGGCCCCTGGTGTATTTGGAAAGGAAGTAGCTCTGAGTTTGGAAAAATTAAATTACAATCATGACTCTAATTCAGTTTCCTCCTGTACTTCCAGCCAGATAACAGGAAAAAAATCCTGGGGCCAGCACTTCCTATGGCTGAGTTCCGGAGTGAGGGCCTGTGCCCCAGCACTGGGCAGGTGACAGAGACTAGAGGCGCCTCGGGTCTATCCTGCTGGCAGCCTGGCGACCAGGGCCCTCTGCTCCCAGCCCCTCCCAAGCCCCGGTGCCTCTCAACAGGGTCCCAAGGCTGTGCCCTTGATCACTCTGCCCTCTCCTCTCTGGAGACCAGGACACAGTGGTGCAGGGTGCAGGCGTCCCATTTTCATTAAAATGTTCAACCCACACCTCCGCAGGTGGCCCAATGGCAGGCAATGATCTCAGGGGTACTTGCAGCCCCTGCCAGAGATCAGGCATAATGATCCGGGGTGAGACAGCCCCGCCAAGTCCCGTGGCTGTGACTTGGACCCGATTCCTTAATCAGGGACCTGGAGCTGGGTGGGTGGCAGCGGGACTTCCTCCCCAGCCTGTGCTGGAGCAGGTCCCTGTGGTTTCAGAACCGAACACCGAGTGCCTCCCTGGGAAGTAGTGGCCCTGAGCCTGCCGGCTCTCCCTTGATCCCGCCATGGCTTGCTTCTCACACTTGCTAAAAACCTTCTCAGTCCACTTGCCCTAGTAATCAGTTCAGGCTGAAAGGACTGGGGGACTCCAGCAGGGCTGAGGGGACTGGGCCCCACCATCTTGTGGCTATGGACACCACCAGCTTTGTGATCCTGTGATGGTCAGTTTGCACATTCTGTCTTTATTAGATAGGATGGGGAATTATATGTAATTCTGAGTTCTGCAACTCAATATTTTCTTCTTAACATAAAATAGATTCTGAAATGTAAAGAAAAGTACATTCATGTTGGAAAGCTGAAATATAAAACCCTGCTTGGATGCCTTTGAACAAATTGACCTTGGGCAATTTGGTAGACTTAAGATTTGTTTTTATAACTGTGAAAGGGGCATCATTTATGTTTTGCCTGTAGCTTAGCATCAGTAACATATAGATTACTTATGAATTGTATTAGCCATTGTTATCACCCTTGGATTTTATTTTTGGCAGTTTATGGGGAACAGTGAGAACTATTTCCTGTGATTAAAATTGTGGTTGTATCAGCCAAAAGCCTGTGCTTTAGAAAACACTGATTACAACTGTGTTTGCTAGTTATCCTCTAAACTGAGTTGGGATCAGCTGCTCTGTTGTCCCACTGCATGAAATGAATTAATTTCCATGTTCAGACAGAATCAACAAGGCAGTCTATTTAGTGGACAATTCTGAAGAATCAAGAAGTCGATCATTATCAGGGTAAGTTCTGAAAATAATATATGGTTCTAGAAAGATATAACAGCATTGGGTGATGGGACAAATTGTGGGTACAGAGCATGTATGTGGTAAAGGGTAGATTTCAAATGCAAAAGTGCTTAACAATATGTGCCAAAGCCTTATGAAAATGTTAGGTGTTACAAAGCAAGGTGATATTTTCCTTAAACAGGTGATCTTTCCTCTACTTTTCTTCCCTTCCCCTCCCTTTCTTCCTTACTTCTTTTTGTCATACCAATATGAGGCAGTTAATTTTATTTACATTCATTTAAGCTTTCTTTATTTATAGTCTTCACTTCGAAAATCCTCAAACACACAGAAAAGTAATGAAAAATATAAATAATACATAGTTATCATTTTATTCTTATCAAATGTAACCCAAATATGTTTCATTTCCTTTTTTTTTACCTAAAGAATTTCAAATAGGACCTCAGATATCTTGGCATTTACCCTCAAATACATCAGTAAACACCTCTAAAATATAAGGATGTGTGTTTTTATCATCACTATTTCAAAATTAAATTATAACAACTGATTAACAGGAATTCCCTAGTGTTTTTTAGCCCATAATCTATATTTAAACATCCCATATTCTCTCTACAATATTTTCATACTTTTTGTGTGTTTGTTTAACAGAAGACACACCCAGGGATTACAGATTATGTTTTGCAGCTGTGACTCTTAATTCTCTCTTCTCTTTTTCTTAACGTTGACTTGTTGAAAAAAATCAGTCAAGTTGACATGGTAGATGCTGACTCAGTACAGTTTTAGTATCTTTGTCACTCATGCTTCACAGGTAATGCTGTACATTGCATCTTGTTTCAAACCACAAGGCATCCTCACCCTTTGTAACCCCACCCACGATGCTCCCAAGACTAACTATTGGCTCTTGGCAGTGGCAAGCAGACTCTGTGAAGCTTTGCGATGATAACTATCAATAGATAGCATGTGAATATCTACTTCCTTGCTAATTTTTTACCAAAGACCCAAGCATGTGTTTGGTATACTCCTTCAGAGGCTAAAACTTAATATACAACCTTACCATTGTTTATTACTTTGTGTCTTATGGAAATAGGAGCCTTTCCTTATCAATGAGTCTATTTGTTTGGGAAAGGCAGAATAAATAATTATTTTGTTTTTCATTTACAAAGTTTTAGGGCAAGTAAATAAGTATAAAGTCACCTCTAACTGGGGCTTTTTCTGGTACTCTTTTGTTAGTTTGTTTAATCTGGTTTTATTTTTACTATTATTTTTTTAAATATAATTTTATTGATTTCAGAGAGGAAGGAAGAGAGAAAGAGAGATATTAGAAACATCAATGATGCTCTCTATTGGAGAACTAGCCTGAAACCTAGACATGTATCCTTGACTGGTATCAAACCTGGGCCTTTTAGTCTGTAGGCTGATGCTCTATCCACTAAGTCACACCAGCTAGGGCTAATAATGCTTTATTTCACTTTTCTTTGTTTTTTATTTTTTATTTTTGTTAACTATCTCTTTCCTTTCAATTCTTATAGTGAAGTAAGATTTATTTGACAGGGATCTCAAAGAAGAGCATAAACATCCATTCACAAAATATCTGCTAGTACACAAAATTTCCTAAGAAGTTAAAAACTTATTTTCCCAACTTTTCCAAGGATATAAGTAAGACAGCGTTTTGGTAGTTTTTATATATATAATGACTGATTATTTCCTTAGATTACATATAGAAACAATTAAGCCTACCACAAGTAGTGAAGCAAAAAATATTTTTTCAGTGATTAATTTCAGTTAAAAAACAAAAACAAAACAAATCTGTGATTAGCTAGTTTGAGACACATCCAAGACTTGATAAGTACCTAATCAAATAAAAACAATGAGGGAGTCATGCCATTCTTCTTATTGCACATGATTAGAGTCTAGTTTTCACTGTTTATTTAAATGACTTTCAATAATGCATTAGCCATGCATGGAGGTACCAGCTGCAAAAATGCCTACAACCCCATAAAATCTGCTGTCACTGTCATCTCCTTCTCATAAAAGTCTCCCCCACACTTAATACTTACTGGCACATTTTAGATTTCCCTGTGTGAACTAGTCTCTTTCCAATTGGATTTCCATAAATTGTCTCTTTTCAACTTCAGGGCCTTTGCAAGGCTCTTTTCTCCCCATAGCAATAATATTTCCACAGTCCCTTTCCCCACTGTCTTCTTTACCCGGATGATCTGCGCCTTCATGATGGCTCAGCTCAAAATAACTCCACACAGGGAAATCCCTCCTGAGCCCCTCAGGTAAGGCCAGGCTCCCAGCTTTATTAACAACCTGCAGTTCCCCTGGATGGCATCTACCCAGGGCGTGCAATTACATAGTCATTAGTACATTTGGACAATATGCTGTCAGCCTCCCCCAGTTCTCAGGTTTGTGTGCCGATTTGACTTCATTGTTGTTTTTCAAGAAGCCCAATAGAGAGCCTGGTGTATCAGAGATATTATAAATGTGTGTTGAATGTATAAGTGAAACCTAATTGAATCTATATTGATTTGTGCCCTGCGTTTTATTCTTTATGTATTGAGGCATCTACACACAGAAAAATATGCAGAGAGCAACACAAGAGAGGAAACAGACTCTCACTTCCTTTATGTCAGCTTTAGAATGTTTAAAAACCAAGAATGATATTCTTTTTTGATTAAAATGCAAAATAAGTCTATTAAAATGTTAAACAAAACAGTTCCATAGCTATATTCTAACATCTTGGGAATCTATTTCCACACATGTGATAGACATGACTGCCAGGGAATTAAAAGAATATATTTAGGAAAAATATTCTTCTACCCTTCATCAAAGCAATCACCTCTCCATGTCACTGAGCACTGCATTCACACTCATCCTTGCCAAGTTATGTTTTATTTTTTGTCGTTTGTGCATTTAGATCACAGTCCTTTCCGGAACAAGTCAAGACATGCATAAATGCATACGGAACATGTTGTAAACAGCATGTAAAGATGTTTTGGCAATTGCAGACCTATACTGAGTATCTTCAAATATATATATAGGTTAAAGCACTGTTGTTGTTGTTGTTTACTGTACACTGAAATATTTGTAATTCCTAAGTCATCACAACCTTGTCAGGGCTCTTGAGCATTTTGACTTTCAATGTCTACAGAAACTGGCAGAGGATGCACTGGCTTACAATGATTTAAAAATAATATTTGCATTTGTTTCCTCATACATCCTAAGACTCAATAAGGGCACATTAAAGCCAATGTCAATATTCATAGCCACTACATTTACAAACATTATCATCTCTTTACCTGATAATTCAGTTTGGAAGTTAGCTAAAACTGATTTGAAGTGGCCACATTTCAGTCTGCCAGGATCTGAGTGATAGATGTTTTAGGCTTTCCATTTCTGTCTCCTATTACAGAGGTTAGTAGTTCAAATGGGAAATTAGCTCTTGAATGGAATATGACAGGAAGAATGTATGGGTGGAGGCCATTAATTTGCTTATCACTGGCTTCCCCCTGCCCCGCTATCTTTTTACCTAAACCCGCAAGAATATGATTACTATCAAACAGGCTATAAGAAAACAAGCACATCCCATTGTACTCGATCTTCATTATGTGTACCTTTTCTTAATTTCATTTCTTCCAAGTTGTTTCTGTGCCTTAAACTAGCCAATATTTTGGTCATCTAACCTTCAAATAAGCTCACAGCTTTGAGTCGATGACACACTTTACTGAAGACTTAGGAATCTCCTGCATATTTCTCAAGTAGAATTAACTCTATTTTTCCTTTTGTTTCCCTCCAAACCTCAGCATTACACCTTGCATTCAGAAACAGCTTATCAAAGCATTCCCTTAAACAAAGGCAGCGCTCTCCCTTTAAAAGGATGCCTGATCTCAGTTGCTTAGATTTTAGCATCCGTCACCACAGTATCCGTGTGACTGCATATACGTCTATTTTTGCACACGTAGAATTTTGCAGGTATTTTTGAACATTCATATTTTGAGTAATGTGCTAAGAATGGGATATATAAAGATACATGATATATAATAACTATTCTTAGAGTCTAGCCGAGAACGCAAACACTTAGGCTAGAAACTGTAGTGTATATTATTCGTGCTGCAAGAGAAGTTTGTTATAAGTGGTATAAAGAATACAAAAGGAGAAAGAATTGTTAGTACTGACTCCCCAAGAGGAAGAAAAGATTTTCCAGCTTACAGAGTGACATGAGTGAATCACTGAAATACTTGATGTGCATAGCTATGAGCTAGTGGTTAAAGAGGCTCTGCATAATGTGGGTAAATAACTGAGACCCTAAAGACCGTAATAACAGAGATGATATTGATACCTTGGAGAGAGTAAGGGCTAGATACATCCGCAAAGCTGAGAGACAGGCCACCCCAGCCCCATTTGTTTGTTCTTCCAGAACTTGGATGGACTTGAGATCCATCTTGATCCCATGGTAACCACTCTCCCCCTATCATCCTTGGCATTCGATGAGGCCAAGCACAGGCACAGCCACCAATACTCTAGCTTCAGGAGGAGGAGTCCTGGCCTTCCCTCTATCTCAGGTCTATAGGGAGGAGGAAAGGAGCCACCTCTGTTTCATGGCCAGGTCTCAACCCTACTATCTACTCTCTGCAGGCCTTCACATCTCCCCTTCAGGCCTTCACCTTGGCCTTCGCATCTTGCTCCATCTCCCAAGAACACAAATACTACACTCCAGACGTTGTGTCTGTGGGAGATGGAGCAGGCAGTGTATTGTGCAGCCCTCAAGAACATTGTAGTAGACACAAAGCCTTGTCCTCCCTGTGCAACCTGGACACAGAGAGACAGACGGTCCTCAAGCTTCCTGAGAGGAAATCCACGCCCTCTAAGTAATCAAAGAGCCAAGAAAAGAGAGAAGTGTCCTCACCTCCAGCCACGCTCATGGGTGTTCTGGCCAGAGCTGAGGGTGGAGGACAGTGAGCCGGGATCGGTGGCCACACTGGGTGGTTCAGTGGTGCCCTTGGAGAAAGTGAGAACCCACCAGAGCACAGTGTGCCTCTGGGCACACAGGAACCTAAGCAGCAGGGTGGGCGGCCTTAGTGGGCACCCCTCTCTCCTGTGGGCCCCCCAGGCACTACAGGTTAAGCTGGGAGACCCCATGGCCCACAACATGAGAGCATCCTGATAGTTTTAACTCTTTTTGAAGGTTTCAAAAAATAATATAATATTTTCATTTAAAATTTTATTTTAAACACATGCAGCCTTTGCTCTTAATGATGATGACCTTGATTTTTTTAATTTTTGGTAATGCTATGCCCTTTCAAAGTGTATATTTGCTGGTCATTCTGGGGACGAGGAATAGCACCCACATGGAAGGGTTGGGGTTCTCGGTAGTTTTATGTGCAGCTCAGGACAGTTGGCTGTGTGGGTTCTGGGTGAAGGAATGAGTGGGTTAAGAATCATGGCTTTAATTTCATTACATGCTTACAATATAATATTCTGATTTCTACTCAGTATATTGTATGTTAGATCTCTATGGCTTATTTAGCACTTGTTATAAATTTGTAGCCTTAAACATCATCAGTCTTATCCCCCTCCATCCATCCATGATAACTGCCATTGACTCTCTTCCCTTCCACCACCCCCTCACCCCAACACATGTTTGATTTTTTTAAATCCCACATATAAATGACACCCTGCTGTCTGGCTTGTGTCACTGAACATATATAATGTGATACATATCACTACAACTGGAACTATGTCACGATGTAATGTGTCAAAGTAACATGCAGTGCACCTTACATGTACACAGTGTTACAAGTCACACTCATCCAATTAAAAAATAAATAAATAAATAAAGAGAATCACAGCTTTGTGGAAATGAACAGAGCCCTGGAAATTCTGATCTTTATAGCCACTGAGCTGGGTAGGGAAATCCATTCAAAAGCATAGCTGCTATTTATGACCTATAAAAAATCACCACCTACTGGTAACTTTGTGATCATTATCGTTGCCTCAGAGTAGCCAGGGCTAAGTGAGTGTTATGTGTCCATCCACATACTCTGAACTTTCCACATTCCAGAACATGCCTTGCATATTAATCCTGCAATCCCTCAGCTATAAGAATTCACCTGTGTTCTCTATGGAGGCCCTATGCTCCAGCTGTGAGCTAACTCCTCTTGCCTCTCACTTATCAGGGACCTGGCGTTAGCATCCCCCTCTCCTGCCTGACCAATCTCACACCTCTGTGGGTCATTTCTGTTGGCATAAAAGCCCCCTCCTAAAGTCTTGTCCTAGTTAACGGGCCTATTTATTTCTTGACCTTTTTTTTGCGATTTTATATTTTTATTTTATTTATAAATATTAAATATAGTTGACATACCACCCAGTAGTTTCAGGTGTACAAATAATGAATTGAAATGTATATACCTTACCTTGTGGCCCCTGCACTAAGTCTAGTAGTAGCCATCTGTCATTGTCCAAGGTAATTCCTGTACTATTGACTACATTCCCTGTGCTGTGTACTACATCTCTGTGGCTTATTCCTAACTAAAAGTTTATACTCAAATCTCTTCATTTACAGCAACAAAGATGGACCTAGAGGGGATTATGGTAAGTGGAATAAGTCTTGCTCCTTTTTATAAGAAAGGTCCTTCAAAGTGTTGTCTGTCTCTAATATCTATCATTGTCCACCTCACATCATCTTGTGAACCCTATAAAATCAGACTTTCATGCCATCACTTCAACAAACTTGTTTTTATAGCAGCCACCCTGTGCAACCATGGCGTTTGGTTCTGTGACCCCTTTATTTGACTTCCAGCAATCCATTACTCCCTTCTCCTCAGAGTGCTTCTTCCCTTGGCTTCTGGGTTGCCACACTCCTCTGAGTTTCCCTTGACCTCACTTCTCATTGCATCTCACTTTTATTGCTGATAAGTCTGATTTCCACCACATGCACTCTCATAGTCCCCTGGGACTCTGTCTTTGGCATCTTCTCTTTGTGACTGTGTGTTTGTTTCTTTCCCTACCTCAACACTGAGTAAGGAGAGGTGATTTATTTCCTCTGCCAATGGACATTTTTACTTGCATGTTTCATTGGCCCCTCTAATCAAACTTTTCCAAAACTGAGCATTTCATTTGTACCAACATTTTCACAGTTATTGTTTTAGTGCAGAAAAATGTGATTTTTGTGTGTGTGTGTGTGTGTGTGTGTGTGTGTGTGTGTGTATATATATATATATATATATATATATATATATATATATATATATATAGCTATATTTTGTTTCTTGGTGAGTCCACCCTATTCCCACCTTTTTCTATGCAAAATTCCTGGCTCTCTACCTCTCTTCTGCTCTGTTTACTTATAAACTTCTTACTTGAAGAGTTTTTTTTTTTTCGTTTTTTTTTTCTGCTTCTAAAGTATACCAGATGATCTATAAACCTTTGATTCACAGGCAGAGAGAATTTTTACCTAAGGCAATAGGAACTGGACTTGAGTAAAGAAAAAGTGATCAGTCTTTCACATCTAACCTTCGTTTTCTAGTTGAACATATGTTTCTTTCGGAGGTGGTATTCTATCAATGAAAGACTCAGAATCAATTATCTTCAAACAAGATTCTTTCTCCAATCAATAAAGAACATTTTCCCATTTCAATTGGCAGACATGAGTTAAATGTTGGCACAGCTTTCAAATACTTATCACACTGTTAATGAGGATATATATATATATATATATATATATATATATATGTATGTATATTTGCAATCTCAAAGGAACTGGCATCACGGACTGGCAGATAAAATGTAGTATATTGTAAGTGGCAAGTGCTTTTAGCTAGCAGCACTTATAATGACTCGATAATATATTACCTGTCATCTCATAAAGAACCATGTATTTTGGAAAAAATATACTATTCTGGTTAATTCCTTTTTTATTATTTTACTCATGATATTCTCCCACCTGGCACCTGAATCTTCCTCCTGACTTCCAGGGTTTCACTCTATGTAAGGCTTGATTATTACGTTAGGAAAACCATGAGGAGCTGATAAGTTGACCTTGAACCTGAAGCAAGTGATGAAAGTGATGAAACAAAAGGCAAGATTCATTTTGCTTTCCTTTTGTTCGGTACTCATTTAAGTTATTTATAAGATAATTATACTTTTCTTAATTGTCAAATTATTCTGATATGTCAGGTTTATTTTGTTTCACATGGTTAATCTCAGTCAAATAGCAAGATTAAGCAGAACACAGAGTCTGTCATCTGGTAGTTGCAAGAGACATAAAGTCTTGGTTGAAGGAAACTGTCTGACATTATTGAATCAATATAATCAAAGCAGGTCATAGGTGATGGAAGTTTTTCCCTTTTACAGAATAAAACATGCTTTTCTCCTTTCTGACAGCTAATTATTTTGACATACATCAGTAAATTATAAATTATTTAACAGTTGGAAATAATTAGGAGCATTTTAAATGACCATATTATTCAAATGCTAGTATTAAAAGGAAAATAACATACTTTGAGTCTTTACTTAATGGGTGATTTGCATATATAGTTATTTTCCTTTGAATATGTCTTAGAGGTCTTGCATACTTATTGTTCAATTAGTGTACTATATATACAATATATATATATAAATTGCCCAATATTACAGAGGCCAGATTTAACCCAAAATTTCTGGGCCCAGAGGCTATGTTCTTCATTATTGAAATATACTTGGAAACCCATACGATGTTTAAGTTTCTTTTATTTTTATGCTAGTTGAAAATGGTGGGTTTAAGTCAGATCCAAAAGCATAATGTGTGCCTAGAAGCTACCAAAATCCACAAAAATTATTGCAATGGCCATTGTCTGAAGTGTTTTTCTTCATGAAAAGAATATACAACATATGATACTATTGGAATCTCATTGCAGAAAATGCCTAAATTTCTATTCAGCAATATTAAAGTTACTCAAATTGGAAAGTGTCAAAAAGAAAAATTGTCAATTTGTAGTAGAATAATAGTTAATTAACCCTTCTTTGTGTTATTTTTTTTATTTTCTCAAGTACTTGTCTTATAGTCTCTTCTACCAACCTTTCCCTTTATCAATTCTTATTGGTATATTTTTTCTCCACCAAGATTGACTGCAGGATAAAAAGAGTTTTAGTTCAAGCAAATGGATAATGAATGGTGTCCTTTTCTGTACCAGGAAGTATGCATATTTTGATCTAGGAGAGATATGTTCAAAAGAGTTTTACAGAGAGGAAGGGAAAGGGATAGAGAGTTAGAAACATTGATGAGAGAGAAACATCAATCAGCTGCCTCCTGCACACCCCCTACTGGGGATGTGCCCGCAACTAAGGTACATGCCCTTGACCAGAATCGAACCTGGGACCTTTCAGTCCACAGGCCGATGCTCTATCCACTGAGCCAAACCGGTTTTGGCTTAAAATATATTTTATTGATTTCAGAGAGGAAGGAGTGGGGAAGATTGATAGAAATAGCCATGATGAAAGATAATCATTGATTAACTGCTTCCTGAATGCCACACACTGGGGATCGAGTCTACAACCACAGCATATACCCCTGACCTGGAATAGAACCATGACATCCTGGTACATGTGATAATGCTCAACCACTGAGCCCTGTCAGCTGGTTGGCAAGTTTTGGTTTGATTGCAAAAATACTGCAAAATTTATGAATTCACTGGGCAATGCATATTTATCTTTGTACTAGAGGCCCAGTGCACAAAATTTGTGCATGGGAAGAGGGTCCCCTCAGCTCAGCCTGCACACTCTCCAATCTGGGATCCCTCAGGACCTCTAACTCCTAGCCACTCACCTGCCTTCTGGCCTGATCCCAACTGCTCTTCCCTGCTGGCCTGATCCCCCTAACTGCTCTCCCCTAACAACCTGTTCACCCTAACTGCTCTCCCCTAACAACCTGTTCACCCTAACTGCTCTCCCCTGCTGAGCTGATCCCCGTAATTGCTCTCCCTTGCTTACCTGATCACCTCTAACCTTCTCTGTCTTGGCCCCAGCAACATAACTTTGTCCAAAAGGACATCTGGAAGGTCTTCTGGAAGATGTTCAATCTAATTAGCATATTACCCTTTTATTAGTATAGATACCACCTTATCTTAGTATAGATACCACCTTATCTTTCTTATCTTAAAAATACAGGTTGTTCCCAGGTTTTCCTATTGTGGAAGGGATCCTGCAGTAGCATCCTAGGTTCTGACAGGGGCTTATGCGCTTGTGCGTTAGAAGAAGTCTCTTGGATGTACCTTGAACTTTTCTATTGAATTTGCCAAATCATCCTTTAAAAATGTTGAACCAGTTTAAAGTGCGTGTGCCCTCCATCCCACTTTGATGCCAATATCACTAATTTCTTCCTAGAAGCTTCCCTCCGGACAGCTGGGACTGCTTGGTACTTGAGCTAACCTTATTGTTCAGCTGGGGACTTGATTTCCTGAGATAGAATTATGGAGGAGGAAAAATAGTTTTCCTCTACCTTTCTGAGTTCTTAGTGGAGGCCCTTGTAATGAAAGACATATCACCAAGAGAAAAACAAGAGTTCATTAACATGTGTACCTTGTATATATGTGAGAGATCTCAGGGAAAAATGAGTAACTCCCCAAGGTGGCTTAGAATGCAGATTTAAATACCTTCTTCCTAGGGAAAAGGAACGGAAGATGTAGGCCTCTTAGAGAAGGGTAAGTGATTTTTAATAAAGATGAATGGGGGTTGGGGGGGAAATAGTTTGTAACACAGTTTGGGTGTGATGTCAACTTCTACTCTCCTGTCCTGTGACAGGAGTCAGTCTTCTCTGCCTGATGACACTTCTCCTGTCAAGGGGACCTGTGACATTTAAGCTCCTTTAGGGGGGTCTGATTTTAGGCAGATCAGGAGACTTCAATGAAAGCCTCTGCATGCATTTGCTGTTTTTCAAGCATTTGCAGCTCAACATCATCAATATAACACAGCATATGATGGGGTGGCATGTTCTCTGACCTTCAGAATAAACCCAACAAAAGCTTGTTTCCTCTCTGAGATGATTTGCCACAGGAGTGTTATCCCCTGGAGAAGGTATTCTGACCAGACCTTCCTGGGAGTGGTCGTAACATACCCTGTGCTTAAGGTGTGGGCCACATCACTAAATAAATCAGGGTCGGTTTTCTAATCTTATGGAAAGGGAGATAAAGTTATGATAGTTTATCTCCCTTTCCACAGGTTTCTTGTGGGTTTGAGCCTCTGCTGCCCCCTCCCCCCCAACAGCCCCAGTGCCTCTGCTGTGGGGCCTGGGGCTGCTGGGTACCAGGACTGCAGGTTTGTGTCTTAAAGTCCATGCCATTCACAGAATCTTAAAGTAGAAGTGGAACTTCAAGATTACATCATGAAAAAACCTTAATTTTACATACACAGAGAACACAAATTTATTTTAAGTTATTGATATTCTTAGAATTCAAGTTTCCTAATTTTCAATGTAGTGCTAAAATTTACACAGTGAAAAATTAACCAATAGCTTGGGAGGAGAGCCAGCTCTTCAGTTCTTCAGAACCTTCTCCTTTTCTAATCAATTGATTAAATTATCTCATCAAGTATTTTCTATGTCTTTGGAGATTATATATATATATATATTTACAAGATTTCCCACCCCAAACCTCACCTCCTAAAATCATTTCACAGCACAAAATGGCCAGCAAAGAATGAAAAAAAATGCAAAGCTTCCAGAATGCCAGATTCTCAGCTAAAGAAGGGTGATGACTGGGTCAGATGAGTCCATTTCTGGAGAAGCCCAGTGTTTGCTGTCACAGGAAGAGGTCCATACTACGGTTTTTTGGACCAGATGCTGATGTCAAAGATAACCTGAACATGTGATTGGCTGGAGTTGCTGGTTGGGAGGCAGACCACTATTCCCTCAGTGCATCCTTCCTTTGCTTATTTGTCAGATACTGCCTATGCTCATCTAGTACCTGAGATAACTGATGCATGGTGACTTTTAGGCATAGGTGGATATCCAAAATGGTGAGATGCAACCAGCCAGGCTCCTCACATATGCCAGACTTGTCAGGGGACAGTATCAGCTACTTGTCCAAGAAGGAGTGATAAAGGATCAGCTCTTCCTCAAATATGGATAGGTTTGGGTACTTTTTCAAGTTGATTCTGACATAGGGGCTCACGATCTGATTGAGGAAAGGGAACTTTAATGCTTTCAATGTGTTATTGATATACCTGTGAGCTGCCTGCAGCCCAGGAGTGATTAGTGGGCAGTACACACTGTCAATTCATTCTGTGTCCTGGAGAATCCAACACACATTGTGCTTGGTGATGGTGGGAATGCTGTGGAGGAAACCAAAAGACCTCATGCCAGAGGCCACCTCCTTGTTGTGGGTGTACAGAGTGCTCAATGGATGCCAGAGATCCCCAAACCCTTCCTGGTGCCCCAGGTCACACAGGCCCTGTTGGGGTCAGGCACATCTTTTCCTGCTCAGAACACTGTGGAATGGGATGGACTCATCAAACACAGTTCCCATGTAAATCTCATCTGTTATCACATGCAGGGTTTACCTCTTGGCCAATTCTAGGCATTCCTTCAGTAAGTCTCAGGAGTAAATGACTCCCAGAGGATTATGGTTAATGAACATGCGGCCTTTGATCTTTCTTCCCTTAAGCCTAACCTCAAGCAGGGCTTTCTCCAACTTGTCCAGTCAGCAGGAAGGGACAAGTGTTCACCTCAGTGATCTTACTCTCCAGATGGACATGAATCAGCGCAATTCTTACATATAGCCAGGAATAAAGGTGAAAGCAGCATAGAACTGGGTGAAGGTCAAAAAAGCCTCACCTGGATCACACAGGACCATGGTCTAGGTCAGTGGTCGGCAAACTCATTAGTCCACAGAGACAAATATCAACAGTACAACGATTGAACTTCCTTTTCAGAGCCAAATTTTTTAAACTTAAACTTCTTCTAGCGCCACTTCTTCAAAATAGACTCACCCAGGCCACAGTATTTTGTGGAAGAGCCACAATCAAGGGGCCAAAGAACTGCATGTGGCTCTCGAGCCACAGATTGCCTACCATGGGTCTAGGTGAAGAATACAGAGCAGCAGCCACCTAGAACAACCATGATTTTTAAAAACAAGCTGGGCAGATGCATTGCAGAAGGCCAGGAATTTGAGAAACTTCTTTCTACAGGAATTCTTGTCCTCTCTAGTCAGAATTTTGCAGAAGGGTATCATCAGTGTTGTCATGTCACTCTGACTCAACCTTTTTTTAAAAAAATATTTTATTGATTTTTTCTTTTTTACAGAAAGGAAGAGAGACGGATAGAGAGTTAGAAATATTGATGAGAAACATTGACCAGCTTCCTCCTGTACACCCTCTACTGGGGATGTGCCCACAACCAAGGTACATGCCCTCAATCAGAATCAAACCTGAGACCCCTCAATCCACAGGCTGATAATCTATCCACTGAGCCAAACTGGTCAGGGCTTGACTCAACTTTTTATTATTTTTAATATATATTTTATTGACTTCAGAGAGGAAAGGAAAGGGAAGGAGAGATATAAACATCAATGATGAGAGAATCATTGATCGGCTGCCTTCTGCATGCCCCACACTGAGGACTGAGCCCCCAACCCCAGCATGTGCCCTGACTTGGAATTGACCTCCTGGCTCATAGGTGGAGTCTCAACCACTGTGCCATGCTGGTTGGGCAGCCTTTTAGTCATTAAATAAATGTAGAGCTTGTTTTAGCCAATATCAAGGTCAATGAAGCCCAAGGTCTTCTTGTCTCCATGATATTTGTTTCCCTTGGTAGTTCATGTACTCTAGCTGGAGTAGTATTAGGCAGATATGTCAATCCCATGGTTGCACATGTCATGACCAATAAATGCAGCTTCCAAATCACTCAGTTGGTGACTTAGTCAGGCTGTCTGGATGATTGGGCCAGCTGCCCACCTCCAACATCACCCTTAGAGTCCAGAGAAAGGTGGTGGTGGTGTGTGTGTGTGGGGGGGGGGGGGCATTTGGAGCTCCAGGTATTTGTGGTCCCAGACTGTAAGAGATTGAACATTGTGGATGAGGATGGCTTTCTGCTACCTGGTGGCCTGACTGTGCCTCTGCTTCTCCAGAACCAGGTCCTGCTGCAGGTGCCTGGTCTACAGATGCATGATGTAGTCCTCTGTGGTCTGTTGCAAGTGCCAGATTTGCTCCATTAAATGGGTGTGGGGACTCAGGTTTTTAAGGCCCTGTCCCCTCATCTGGCCACAAGGATTGTGGGGGGTGACTCATACTCTGGGTCTTTGTTGTGGTCTCAACAGTCTGGCTGGAACCTCATGTTTGTGTGAATTTGTTGTATCTCAACACAGCTAACACCTATGCTGCACATATATGCCACCAGGTGTTGGGTTAGGTAAGCAACATATGTGGTTGAGGAATGATGCCTTCCCTTAAATAGGTTATTTTTTAGCTGAAGTTTACAGTGGATATGAAATAACCATATGTATACAGCTCAAATTTAACTCCTCCATTTACTTGGATGTTTTTTGAATGAATAAAGCATAAATGAAAAATAATTGTGGAGATTTAGTTGTTCTTAGGCTCATCAAGAGCTGGCATATCAAGTTTTGCAATCTATTTGCAATTCCAGACATATCTCCTTGAGATCAAATGAAAAAATGCCTTTGTGTCTTTATTGAACTTGGATGTGACCTATGGGCAGATGCTTAGGATGCAACAGATATGATTTTCCTGTTTTCTGAGACCTTAATTAACATACTATATTGAGTTCTACATTCTATAGTGATCCATCTATGCAGATAAATTTCCTACATCAGAGAGGACCAACACTATATAAAATATAGCTCTATGAAGAAAAGATAATTGTGTGTTTAAAGTAGATTAATGGGGTTTGTGATAGTTTTCATTTTGTTTTTGCATGGACCTGTTAAAAATGTAATAACTTGTGACTCATTTTTTTAAGTTCATTTAAAACTAGGGTAATTGTAGCTGTTTGAACAAAATATGGTGAAGAGAATTATTTAGTATTTGGAATAATTACTGAATAGCTGAAAACTGTGCCAAAATGTTACAAAGAGAAGTAACTTCAATATAGCTATGGGTCATTAACTGAGGGTAGGTTGATGGAAAAGTACATTTTGTACTAAATTTCAAAAAATGTTTGTAGAGCACAGAGGACAGCCAGTCCTTATTGTCTGTTTGTTTGTTTTTACTTCAGCAATGTGTTCCTGATATAAATTTCAAATATCAAGATGAAATAAGTAAATTATTCTATCCTTATAAAGATTAGGTTAATGTAAATGCATATTGTAATTTGCTGTATTTGCACTGATAAATTGTTTATTTCTGCTGATTTCTTCATGATTTCAGCTACATACAGAAACGTGAGTTCACAAATATTTACTGAGATTATACTCCACACCTGGAACCATTTCAGGCACATTCTTCTCAGCATTTTACCAAAGCTGGAAACTTAAATGCAAGTGTTTTACAGTTTGTAACTTTAAGAGTCCCCCTTACCTGCCCTACTCTGCCAACCCTTTCACCCCTAACTGCCCTCACCTACAGTCCTGATCACCCCAACTGCCCTCCTTTGCAGGCCTGGTCCCTTCCAGTTTTTCTCTCCTTCTGGCCTGATAGCCCACAACTGCACTCCCCTGCCAGCCATCTTGTGGCAGCCATATTGTGTCCACATGGGGGCAGCCATCTTTGACCATATGGGGCCACCATTTTATGTGTTGGAGTGATGGTCAATTTGTATATTACTCTTTTATTAGATAGGAGATATATAAAATTTGTTGTTAATCCTCACCTGAAGACATTTTCCCATTGATTAATTTTAGAGAGAGTGAAAAGGAGAGGGAGAGACAGAGAGAAACATCGATGTGAAAGGCACACATTCATTGGTTGCCTTCTGCATATGCCCCTACCAGGGATAGGGATCAATCCCCAACCTATATACAATATATCCTTGACTGGAATCAAACCTAGGACAGTTCATTCTGTGAGCTGATGCTCTATCTATCCACTGAGCCAAACCAGCTAGGACTGATATTGATATATTTAAAATCCAGAAAACTATGGATGAGGACAATGGGAGGTGGGAGGTAAGAGCAGTGGTTGGGGTGGGAACCTGGTGGAAAGGAGTTGGGGGAAGGGGAAGAGAAAAAATTGTAATAATCTGAGTAATAAAGATTTATTAAATTTGGAGAAAAAAATCCAGAGAAAACTAGAAACATATTTGTAATGAAGTCTTTCTATGAATATTTTCCTTAATGATGCTGAGCTACTTGGAACTGGACTTGAGAAATGAAGTGATTGAGAGTATTCAAGATTTATTTTGAACACATGGTTGTGGTAGAAAGTTAGAATAGCAAATGAATTACAGCTTAATACCTTTTGAAATGGAATTTCTAGAGGGCAATACACTGGGAGAACAGGTTTATTAAGGATAGGATCAGCTATAAGGATAATGAGAATAATTATCATCTCAAGGAGATTTTCCCCTTTTTCTTTTTTCTTTTTAATTGTATCTATATGATAAGATAGATGGTAACTGAATTTATTGTAGTAATCATTTCACAGTGTGTGTAAATATATTATGCTGAATGCTTTAAACTTACACAGTGTTATATGTTATTATTTCTCAATACAACTGGGAAAAAAAATCACAGGAAAGTAAAAAGGCTGTATCACAACATCTAGTTTTAAAAAACTATATATCGTAAGTGATGGCACGTTTTCTATACACATTATAGGAAAACTCATGTGGAATAAGACTGAAATCTACTGTCATAATAGGGGATTGTGTTCTGGAAATTAAGGTATTGAACGAGTTAAAAAAGTGGACATTATGAGGTATTTTGAAAGCTGAACAATGAAAGTTGAAGAACATGATATGATATCAGGGACCTTTCACAGCATGCATTCACAAGAACGTGTATTAAAAAGTACTTTATTATATATTCACAATAATAAATAAAATTACAGACCAGTGATACAGTCTCAAGTTTAAGTGAAAAGTCTGCCGTGTTTTTAATATTGTCTAGGACATAACTTCTGTAACTTTCACTCCCATAGGTCCTTGTTTCTTTGATGAATCTAAGCAGGTTATTTTTACAGCTAAGTTTGTTTGAGTTCAATATTATTCTTTCTCAGTCTACCATGCTTAAATGTTGTATTTTATATATTGGCAGTAGAGCATCTGTAAAAGAAGTAATAGTGTTTTACCTTTCAAGAAAAGCAGTTGGTTTTATATTGCTTTGTGATATACACTTCCATAAATGACCTCCATGCATAGCATTTGGGAGAGACTGCATGTAGGGAAGGGGTTGGGTTAGAGATTACAAACAAAGCTGCATTAACGCTAGACTGGAGTCACTTAGAGAGAAGAGGAAAACATTAGATCAAGTTTAAATGGGCAACATTAATGAGAGTTATGGGCACAGATCTCAAGACAAATGCACCCCAAAGAATTTATAGAACACCTCTCATAATTGGAAAAAGACAGATTTTACAATTATCCTCAGGAAAGGCCACCAACAGAATACACTACATAGCTTAGTGTCAAGAGAAATGTATGAGGCTGTAGGGAGATTTCATTGAAATTGAAAGAAACAACAGAGAAGAAAACATGGCCTGTGCAATAGAACAGAACTGCAAATAGGTCCTTTTCTAAGATAACACACTGAAAACAGGTAGATGCTGGACTTACATTAAAAGGGTGTTTAATTGCTACTGAAAAACCAGTGGTAAGTAGCCGAGTAATATTCTATGCAGTGGTCTGCAAACTGCGGCTCTCAAGCCACATTGGGCTCATGAGCCATGGTTGGCCGCTCTGTTGACTAATGAGTTTGCCAACCACTGTTCTATTGTATATATCTACCATAGTTCTTTATCCAATCACTTATTGATGGGCCTTTAGATTGCATTTTGGCTAGTGTATTATTTCTCAAATAAAAACCACAGTAATTTAAGCATTCTTGTCACATAAGTCAATCTATTATAAATGTGGAAGCAATACTATTTGGAATGATTTTTAAAGATTAATCTTTACCTTTGTTTATTTAGAATTTGTTTAAAAATAATTAAAGTTTCTATATAATGCAGTGCTTAGCGATTTCAACTATGTAATCAGTTTTATTTTAAATATCTGCATATACTGTGGAAGAAAATTACAAATCTCTAAAGGATCTAAAATTTAGATGTCTTTTAAAATCACAGGATATGCACCCCGGTATAATTCCTACCTACTTAGACATATTGTGTGTATAATTTTTTTGAGGACATGGAATTGTCCTTCCAGAGATGATTGGATAAAGAACACATACTTCTGTTCAATGGAATACTATTCAGCCATAAGAAAAGGTGAAATGGTGCCATTTGTGACAACATGGATGGACCTTGAGAATATCATGCTAAGTGAAATAAGTCAGGAAACATTAAAAACCATATGATTTCACTCATATGTGAGATATAAAACTGGAAGTAACAAAAACAAACAAGGAAAACAAACAAAACCTCGCAGACACAGACAACAGTGTGGTGGTTACCAGAGGGAAGGGGTGTGGTGACAGTAAAGGGTAAGGGAGGTCAATTATATGGTGGCAAAAGATTATTTTCTTGAATGGTGGGCACACAATGCAATATATGGATCATGTATCATAAAAATCTATGCTTGAAACCTATATATTTTATTAAATGATATCACTTCCATATATTTAATTTAAAACCTAAATAATAGTTAAACTTCCCTTTTGGGAAATGTATATATTATACAAGCAATTTTTATAGCAAAAAAAAAAAGGTGGAGGAGAGAAAAACAGGAAGGAAAACAGGAAAGAGCTAATATGTTTTATTTTGCTTCTGAACAGACAATAATCCAGAAACATTAGAAAGGACAGAGTTTGACTGTCTGTACAAGCATAGAAAATGGGTTTATTTACAGCCAGAAGCCCTTTGCTGAGCCTTTGGGCATGTTTATAATCTGAAGCCATCTATATTTATAAAAGGTTAATATGCAAAGTATCAACTCTGGAATTTAATGGGAGACTGTGAGTTCAATCCTTTACTATGACATGCGCTGACCACTAGGGGGTGTCGTGGAGTGACGGAAGGCCTTGGCTGTCAGCTGGAAGGCCCTAGTGGGCCCTGATCCCTGGCCAGGCCTAGGGACCCTACCCATGCACAAATCTCATGCACCAGGCCTCTAGTATCGTATAAAAGATGGAGAGTTGTTTTATGAGTGCTTACACACAATCTAAATTGTACAACATAAAGCATAATACTGGCTCAATTACTAACTTGGACTAATGTCCAGAGAACCAGACACTACCACCTCCAGTCTTATTAAAGAAAAATATTAGTAGTTTATACTAGGATTTTAGAAAAAGTGACACAGACTTAAAAAGTGCAATTTTGATATCCTTTCTGCCACATGAGTGATTTTAAGTTACCCAGATATGAAAAACTACATTAAGGAGAACCATTGATACTTATGCTAAGGCTATTGAAAATTTTCCTTTTAATTTTACAGATTTTTTTGTGCATAATTGGCGTAAATTAGATGTAGATAAAAAGAAACTGATAGAAAAAAATCTCCATTTCAAGAGAAATAAGTGAAGATAATGAAAAATAAATGTAAGAGACATTTTTTTTTCCTCCTAATACCAGGCCAAACAATACACGCTTCCATTTACTTGTTGGGTTCTTATAAGTGCTAATGCATTTAAATGAGCTTGGAGTTGTGTCCCTTGTGATACTGGGCATACTAAAGTGTTTATAGAGATGAACTTGGGACCTCATAGTGAAGCTGTCATTTAGGTTAGTTGTTCTTTTCAGGTATGAGGCAATCCTGTTTTCTCTACAGTACAAGGAATTTTAGATCTTGTCACTAATTATTATAAATACAGCTACATTCTCTTATAAGCATTGTAAAGATGGTTCTGGAAGAGAAAGAAAAAAAGAACACCTTGAAATAATACCAGTAATTCAATATGCTTTCTATTAGCTAGATATAGTTTTAACTATCTAATTTGCCTAAATTATGTCTTGGTGTCCTTTTACATTGAAGATATAATCTTACCCTCACCATTCCATTAACTGCCTATAATCTTTGGAATTGTTTACACTTTATCTAGTTTCCTTCTGGGCTGCCTCGCCAGCCCAGCCTACACATTCGGGACTGCTTCAGGCTTATTACTATGATGTAGGAAGTTATTAAAATATGTTAATTTACTTGACTGAGATAACTGTAAATTAAGCCCTTATAACTTTCTGCCTTCCAGGCTGTACACACTATATAATACCTGAAACAGGATATTATTCTACAATCAAATAGTTTTTCAGGAAAAAAAAAAAATATGGCTTTCTCTGTGACCATTTCCTTGCTGTCAGTGTTATAATTTAAGGAAAATCAATGGTCGTTGACATGTAGTGAATGCTTGCTCTAGGTCAGGCAGTCTCCTACACACTTTGCATGTTCTATGATTATCTGTGTCTTACAGATAAGGGCTGAGTGGATGAATAACTTTTACATCATAGAATAAATCAGAGGTACACCCGAGTCCTCCTCTGATTTTCTGGCTCCAGGGTCAATGATCTTAGCTCCCATAACATATGGCCATTTAAATGTTATGATAGGAGGAAAGAAGAGCAATCCTTCCACAATTAAAAAATTCAATACCATGTTGTAAATACGATTTGCAGATAGAAGCTTTGATTTACTGCTTTGGGAGATGAGGAGTGAATGGAGCAATTTTTCAGAAGTTAGGGAACTTGATTAGTTTTTAATTTCAGAAAGCAAACTCTGCTGGGCTGAAGAGAAAAAGGTGGGAAATTTACCTTGGCACACGTGACCCTATATTTCTATCCCCCCAATTCCCAACGTACCCCCTCCTGTCTCAGTCTCAGTACTCCGCTCATTGAAATATGTATGTTCCCCAAGACATCAGGATCCCGCTCAACCTTGGAGCCTCTCTTCGGGGTGTTCCCCCTGCTCTCTCTGTCGCTCACCCCAATTTTTTGGCTGTATGTCTGAAAAGAAATTTCCTCTGATATTGCTTTAACTGCCATGGTTAGGTTAGGGATCCCACTTAATGCACAGAATTCTATTGAACAGAACAGTGCAGCCAACCATTGGATTTTAACTTGCTTATTTCTTTGCTCCTGGAAGGGCACTAGGTATCTCTTATTTATCCAACTCCAGCGTGAAGGCTGCCTTCTCTTCCTCCTACTTTTCCAGGGTCTTAGCCTCCCTGAACAGGATGAGGTTTGGTGAGTGTACTGCTTGGCCCTCTGAGCTCTGGGAAGGAGCCAGTGCTGAAGCCCAGAGCCAGCTGGTGGGAATTTTAATGGGTGGCTGGACATGGCTGTCTCACAACCAGAAATTCCTCTGCTCCAGCACTGAAGCAGGGCCTATGACACCCCTGCTGTGGTAGGCATTGCCATTGGAGTTTATGTTTCTAAGTCATGGAGAAGGGAGTGATCCCCAGAACAGTAAGTGGAATGGGGGCTTTAGGGATGCTGAGAAGTGATTGTCAAAATGTGAAGAAGTCATTTGCAAAGCCACACAGATGCACGCTAGCTGAATATCAGTTCTGCTTATATTTCCAGTTCAGAGTGCACAAGAGGCAATCTGCTCACATTTATGGAAGAATGGGAATGAAGATAAGGAGGAAGGGGGACAGGGATGGATGGTAGGAAATATTTTACCAGATTTCAGGAAATAAATAAAAAGTGTCTGTGTCACATTGCTGGAGCACCAGGGCCATCCCACAAACAGGGCTAGGGCTCTCAGACTCTGCATCTGATTTCCTTTTAACTCTACACCCCTGGTAGAGCTGGCCAGTAACTGAATATTTATTCATATATAGCTAAGTGTATTTTCAGAATTCATAACAGGAACCAATATTTTAAAAAAATTTTAAATATATTTTATTGATTTTTGTACAGAGAGGAAGGGAGAGAGATACAGAGTTAGAAACATCGATGATATAGAGTCATCGATCAGCTGCCTCTTGCACACCCCCTACTGGGGATATGCCCGCAACCAAGGTACATGCCCTTGACAGGAATTGAATCCGGGACCCTTCAGTCCCCAAGCCGACGCTCTATCCATTGAGCCAAACCGGTTTCGGCCCAATATTTAAAATTTTTTATTTGTTACTGATTTCAGAAATGGAGAGAGAGATAGAAACATTAATAATGTGAGAGAATCGTTGACCAGCTGCCTCTGGCATACCCTCAACTGGGGATTGAGCCCCAAATAGGAATTGAAATGTCACCTTGTGGTTCATAGGTCAAAGTTCAACCTCTGAGCCATACCAACTGGGCAGGAAACAACTAGTAGGTGTAATTTTTCATAGAACAAAACTTGAAATGAAATCTGCATTGAGTTCTTATCTCTTTAGTTGCAAACATGCTCTTTACATGTTAGGGCTATAAGGAATCCTTGGGTCTTGGAACATTAATCTTAGACAAACATACACTGACTCTAAGAATTATTTTCCTGAGCAGAGGCTGGGAAACACACCACCTGGAGCCCTTACTGTATCTCATGGCATGTGTGCAAGTTGAAGGGCATGGGTAGGTCCAGAGAATCTCATGAAGGCAAAACTAGGAAGTTAAGAGATAGGTTCTTTCAATGCAAAATGAAAGATTGAAAACACACAGAATAGAAGAAACTGATGACATGGAATTTAAGATAAACAGAATATCAATACCAATTCATTAGTTTGTGAAATAATAAAAGGAACCTACTGTGTGTTGAAGGCAATCCTATATAATAGAAGGCTAATAGCAAATCCACCAATGGCAGAAATGGGTCGCTATGATGCACACTGACCACCAGGAGGCAGATTCTCAATGCAGGAGCTGCCCCTTGGTGGTCAGTGCACTCCCACAGGGGGAGTGCTGCTCAGCCAGAAGCCCTGAGCCGGGCTCACAGATGGTGAGCACAGGAGTGGAGGCAGAAACCTCTTCGGCCTCTTTGGCAGTGCTAAGGATGTCCGACTGCTGGCTTAGGCCTGCTCCCTGCAGTTTTAAATAGTATTGCTTAAATTCCAATATAGTATATTACAAATTAAACACATAGCAAATATCATCAGACTATTTTTAAATGAAATAAAATCCTTCAATTAACTTACCCACAATATTTGTTCTAATGATAATAGCCCATATATAAAGAGACAACCATCATGATCATCATCATCATTTAAGGAAATTTGTTATTAAACAAAACAAAACAAAACAAAAAAGCAGAGGAGCTCTCTGGTTTGAGCCAGAACCAGTGTGAAGGCAAGTGTAGGAAACTGTCTATTACTTAAGTTTAGAATAGGAATCAATATTACGAAAATGGACTTTAGGGGGGGAAAAATGAGGAAGCTTTATAATGTAGTTGATCTTTTTAATTAACATTTCTGTTTTGTTGATATAATTTTCCCTTCCAGGAAACTTAATTCCTACCTGCACGGTTTTCTATGAGATTAAGTATTATAGAAAGGATGAATTAAGACACTTTACTGGTGATCTTTGTCCTTGACTTTGCCTTCCCTCTGTGAAGGCTATATGGGGATGGGGGAGGGATAGTCAGTCCCCAAGCTTCTTTGTGCTTCTAAGAAGGCAACCAGAGGAAAGAGGTACGGTAGAGCAGTGTTTTTCAACCTTTTTTGGGCAAAGGCACACTTGTTTCATGAAAAAAATCACGAGGCACAACACCATTAGAAAATGTTAAAAAATTTAACTCTGTGCCTATATTGACTATATATAAAGTAATTCTCTTGAATAGGAATCAAATAAACACAAAGAAAGTATTTTATAATTACTTAATTATGAAATATTAAGTAAACAAAATAGTGAAAAATTATAAAATTCTTGTCTTGTCTGCACCTACGGCACACCAGGCAACATCTCGCGGAACAGCGGTTGAAAAACGCTGCGGTAGAGCTTATACATTTTATTCCACAAGAAGAGCCCAGGAAAAATGCCCTCTGCACTTCCCGGAGAGCCAGCGCTGCTCAGGACCTGTGACAGACACTTGGCTGGGGAGCCAGTGTCTTCTTAAGGGCAACTCTATTTCAGGGGCTGAGGGGGCCAGTAGTGTGCCTCAAAGCATGTTTTGATCCTTCACAGCCCAGCACAGCAAGTTCATGCTGTGGATTTCTGGGAGATGGGACATAATCCTAGATTTAAGGAGCTTTTCTAACACTTTGTTCATCAAAGAGCTTAGGGAATAAACATGGACATTTGAAGAAAAAATAAATAGCAAGATATATCACATACAGAGAACAAGGTACTTAATCCAGTCAGATAAAATCAGAGACTTTTGCCACTGAAATGGCCCTGAAAGATTGACAGCGAAATTTTAAGTTTTAGAAAGCCCATTTAAGTCAATACACACTAGTCAAAAATGATTCTGGTTGTTGCCTCCTGACTGTTTTCTTTCTCCTTTACACACTTATTGCACCTTATGTAGATATCAGCAGTTCCATTCTAAATGCTCCACAACTTTGTTGCAGTTAATTTATTTAACTGGGGGAAATAGCCTTGGAAAATGAATTTACAACTTAAATATTTTACCTTGAAACAACCAGGACTCCTGACCCAAGAGGTCTTTGAGACCTGGAAACTGGATTTAAAAACAACAACAACAACAACAACAATCCACCTAGAAATATAAAGCCACACTCACATGTCTTTAGGTGTATAAATGCAGTGATTAATAAGAGGAGTAAGATGCGCTGAAACCGGTTTGGCTCAGCGGTAGAGCATCGGTCTGGGGACTGAAAGGTCCCAGGTTCGATTCCGGTCAAGGGCATGTAAGTTGGTTGCGGGCACATCCCCAGTGGGGGGGGGGGGTACCGGAGGCAGCTTGTCGATGTTTCTCTCTCATCGACATTTCTGGCTCTCCATCTCTCTCCCTTTCTCTCTGTGAAAAATCAATTATATATATATATATATATATATATATATATATATATATATATATATATATATAATATATATAAAGAGGAGTAAGATGCAAAATTTATTTAAATAAATTTCTGAAGACAACTCTCATTTGTGTTAGAAGACTAATAAAAGAGCTTTCTGTGGCTCCTATAGGAACATCTAGTTCTAATTTTCACCAGTACTGCAAATTTAAAGAACTTCTTACATCAGCACAATAAGGCATATCATGAATCTTGGGGAGGGACATTTTGCATTGACACCAAGTGAACATTACAATTTTATGTTCTCTTTTTATTACTCTTTTTTAAAAATACAAAGCATTTCAGTTTTCAAAACTGTGTGGAATCACTCGAGGGTGACAAAATATAGATTGAAGCCTGCTCACACTCCTGAGATGTAAAACAGGTGCCTCACCTGCTGTGTCTCTGAAAGATGAAGGAGGAGGACATGTAGGTGTGTTTCTGGATTTGTCTGACGGTCAAATCAGAGCAGCCGATAAAATGTAGGACTTTTTCTTAATCTAGCTTTATTCTTCAGAATTTAATTAGAATCAGAAATCGAGGAAGGAAATTCTGAGTTTTAGCCCTCACACATCAACTGATTAAAAAAAAGAAAAGATGTATGTCTTTTTCTACATATCAATATTTAAAAGGAATTGATGTTAACCTGAGACTTCTACAAATCCAATGTAACAAGCCTTGCTTTTGACACCATTTTAAAATGAGTTGAGAGAGGATTTGAAAACCTTGTTACCCATAAAAATAATTTAATCCTCAGGGAAAGGAATTAGAGGAAAAGGGATCCCTGCATGCAAAATTACATCCCTCCAAATTCTTTTGTGCAAGAAAGAAAATGTGTGAGGTTTTCTCATTGCATTTAAGTAATGAGGAGAGACAGTACCTTTCATTTAATGGCTTAATAGTGGTAGATTTCTGACAAATACATTTTCAAGGAATAAAAACATTGTTCCACTAGATTTTTTTAGTATTACATGTTACAGAAAAAAGGTTCTTTATTTCAGCACATATATTGGCACCTATCACCAATTTGATTTCATTCTGTAAGTTAGAATTGAAGGGCTTGATAGGATAATATGTGACATTTCCTTGCAATAGTGCCTCTGAGAGATGTCATATTTAAGTTATTAGAGCCTCAGTGTTTTATTTATGTTACTAGGACCCATTGTGATCTTAACATTGAATCTTTCCCTTTAATTTATTTAAAAATATTTCTCTTAAAAGCTTTTATATAACTTTCTATTGCCTACATCACCTAGAAATTATTGACTTTGACTACAGACGTATTTATTATTTAACACATAAAATAAAATGTCATGTGAGAGTGGAAGGGGCTTGACTTAATTTCTTAAAGATATTTGAAGCAACTCTAGCTGATGTCTAAGGATGAGGAAGTTTCCAATGGGGAAAGAGTTAGTATCTCTTTCGATCTTCATGTTTACTCTTCATACTTATGATCCCCAAATGCTCAACTCAGGAGCTGCCCCCTGGTGATCAGTCACTGGAGGAGCACTGCTCAGCCAGAAAGAAGCCTTGCTCATGGCTGGCAAGTGCAGTGGTGATGGCAGGAGCCACTCCCACCTCCGCAGCAGTGCTAAGGAGCAGCTAGCTGAACAGTAAGGAGCAGAAAGCAGGCAGGCAGTAAGGAATGAGGGATCCTGAACTGTGAGAGGGTGCAGGTTGGGCTGAGGGACAACACCCCCTCTTCCCCCAGTGCACAAAATCCATGCACTGGGCCTCTAGTAAAAATATAAAAGCTCCTTTGATTCATAGCCTGGAGATGCTACAAAAATTAAGGTCAATAATTCTTGACTGGAAACACCACTGCCAAAAGTTATAATGAGATGCCAGGAGCAAAAGCTAGCCCGCCTTGTCTTCAAATGTTTCCTTTGTGATTACCCCCACAGCTGTCTTAACCTTCACACTGTTACAATTTGCAGACTTCCTGGGAGGAAAACATGGAAAATTATCCATGTTGAATATTACAAACAATTAAAAGCAGATAACAATGCCAAATGCCTCTCCTCTATGAGTGTTTGGTTGGCTCTTATTTTATTTTTATTTTTTGGAATAAAAATAAAAGGATTCATAGCACTATTCCAAAATGGTTTACATAATTTTGAATTAAAATGCACATAAGTTTGCACTTTTATGATATATGTTCACGAACTAAAATACAACAAAACGAAGAATTTGTATTCCACTGTTGTTTTGTCTTTTGCTCTTTGATTTCCATTCTATTGGGAGTTATATACCTCCTAGCCAATCGTTCCTATGACCTTTAAGTTGTTTTATGGGATAAAGTTACTTTCTGTCAGTGTCACTACCAGGACGAAAAGAGTAACCTATTTACTTTTATTTGATCAACAAATCTATAGCTAGTTTCCCAGGACTCAGGCCTTTAGGGGTTTAGAGGGCTTACAGGGAAGTGGTGAGGAGCCTGGGGAAAGAAAGGTGCTGGGAAAGGCAGTCACTGGAGCATCCATTGTTCTACTCTGGTGCTGAGTGTGACATTTTTGTTATTTCACGCGTAAGTGAGACCATATAGTACAGGATCTGTCTTCTTGTGTCTGTGAGACTGCAAAAGGCTCTCTGCTCTGCAGAAACTTCCTCTACTTTAATCATTTGTATTTCTTGGCCCCTGCTCATCATGCCATCTTCTCTATGGGCTTTTTGAAATCTCTGTCTCTAATGGCTCCTTCTTATTTTCCACATGATTATGGTTTTTATCAGTGGTTTTCCTTTATTGTAATTGTAGTAAGCCTTAGGCATGAAGGGAAGCGAGTTCAGTCCAGGACTGTAAACTTTTTAAGACATAAATAAATTAGACAAAAATGTTGACTTTCCGAACTGAATAATAAAAAAGTTACAGTTAAAAGTTGCTATCAATTCTATCTTTCCAAGGAAAAGATTGAGAGCAATTAATTAATTCAAGCCAATCAACTAATCTTTATAATGTGAGCTTCTAATTTGATATTTTATTGACTTTGGGTAATTTTTGAAAAACGATTAAGATTTATTTTCATCATTAATTGTGCACTTAACTCTGGGTGTTAAAATTAGGCCCAAAGCAAATAACGGATATGCAAATCTTGACTTGAGCTCTCTATAAGTTTAAGAAAACATAGATTGCCCCACTGAAATTGATTTTTATATATTTTATTTATGTTCCTATTTCTTTTGCCCTTTTTCATTATATCACATGCTCTTCCGGTTAGTTTAGATGCCCATTTTATTTGACAGAAAAGCTGAAAAATGCCTTTTATAGGTTTGGCCATCTGTAAAAGTTATATTCATTGTTCAGTTTCCCATTCAGGCAAACCTCCTAGGTAATCCCATCATAGACTATAAGAGTAGAGTAGAAAGTAATCTGTCCTCTATTCTGACCTATATTTAAAATTAAATTGTTAGATTTTTATATATCTCTCTACTTAAAAAAAATGTGCTTTTAAATCTGATCTCTTTAAAAAAAAACAACAACAACTCAGTCCCTTTAACTTAGGATATTTGAAAATGTGTGTGTTTTAAATGTTCCTCATGTGCATACATATTACATGTACAGTGTATTGTCAAAGAAAAATGCACTATATAAGTTACATAGTTTGTTTTTTGTTGTTGTTATTTATATTTTACTAGAGGCCCAATGAAGGAAATTCATGCAAGCCTAGGCTTTCCTTCCCCCAGCTGTCGGGACTGGCTTCCCTCTGACACCTGGGATCCAGACTCCCCTTCTACACCTGGGACCCGGGCTTCCCTCACAGCTCTGGCTTTGTCAGGAAGGTAGTCCAGAAGAACACCCAGTCTAATTAGCCTATTCTGTGTTTATTATTATAGATTATAGTATTGCTAGAGCTTGGTACACAAAATTCACACATGGATAGTGTCCCTAGGCCTGTCAGCAGTCAGGTCCAATCAAGGCCTTCCAGCTTCTGGCTAGGACCTTCCTTCCTTCTGTGCCACCCCCTAGTGGTCAGAGCACATCATAGCTAGCGGTGGAACTCCTGGTTGTTCAAACTCCCAAGGGAAAATTTGCATATTAGCCTTTTATTATATAGAATGTACATTTTCAATAAAGTGCCTGAAAATCTCTATAATGTAATTTTAAGTATAAATATGAGTAATCATAAATATATGAATATTTAATAGACTCTCAAGGAAATGCTCACTTAAGATATGGGTTTAGATACACATAAGTTGTAATGTCTATAAAAGTTAGCTATTGAAGATTATCATAAAATGAAAAATAATTCTAAAGTATTGGAGAAAAACACATTTTCGGCTTATTTATTTTATATTTAAAGTCTGTGATTCTGAAAGGATTTTGAAAGAAGACTCTATTTTTTGAGTTTCTTTATGTATCATTGTCTTATCCTTTCAGAAGAACAAAAGATTGGATAATCTTCCCACACACCACTCATTTGGAGTATATTTTTAAAGTGATATTTTACTTTCCGTAGGCATAGAGTTACTTTCATTGTGTGGTTGGTTTATTGTGAAGACATGATGTAAATGAAGCATCAAGAAAATATTCAACCAGGAGCCGTTGGATGTCTGCATTTTGTATTGTTTTCCTGTGAGAAAAGTCTTGCCTTTATTTGCTTTTAGTTGTATTTTTAATTTATAAAAGGAATATATGAAATGTGTATGATATCAATTTAAAGCCATGGAGTTCTCCTTTTTCTCTCCCTCTTCCTTTCTCTCTCTCTCCCTGTTCCTCTCAGTCTCTCCACCTCTCTTCTTCTCTCTGTTCCCCTATGAGAGAAGAGATGAGAACACAAAGTTAAGATTAAGCTGGGTGGTTGGGTAGAAAGTTGGTACTAGAAGTTCAGCAGGTTGGCGAGGGGAGTCTTTATTTAATCTGTTTACTGGAACAGTATCCTGTGCCAGATTAAGTAATACATCACTCATAGGAGATCGTTCTTAATGTAAATGTGCAATTCCTGGGTAAGCAGCATTTTGTTTTAATTTTAATTATCGTGTCCTATCACCATGATTAAGTGTTCTTGAGAGGGTAATAGCCAGATCACTACAATGAACTTGTTTTAAGTAGATTTTAAGAGACGTTTGATTTCTGTTTTTATTTTTTTTTCTTTGCTAAATGGCTCGGATCACAGCACAGGCATGTGAAATAAACAATTTAATAATATCTACATGCAATTAAATGGCATCAGTAGCAATAGTAACATACTCTATGCTAGCAGACATCAATAGCCATCTTTATAGTGACCAATACTAGTATTTCCTGAAACAAAGATATACTGGCCATATATATATATTTAAAGCTATAGCATATGTGATACATTGTGGTTTGCCAAAGCAACATATTAGTATGTTGCACCAACATTTCATCAAAATAACTAAGTTTATAATTCAATGAAATAATCAAAACAATTTTGAACATCTAATATAGCTAAACTTTAGCATATGTATATCAGAGATAAACACAGATTTGTTTTTACTTTGCCTTTACTTGACAGGTTGACAGTTTCCACCATTCAAATTAGTGGGTCAGTATTATTGGCTTATTAATAGTGTCACATATCACCACCATCTAATAAGTGCCTACCTTATTATACATATTTACATGTACCAGCATAATTCTCACAATAACTACTCAAGATAGTGCTGTTAATACTAATGCATAGAATAGAAAATCATGGCTTCAAGAGATCAAACAACCAGTCCCATCTCATATAAAAATAAGTGAATGATAGATCATTGAAGCTTGCTCTCATTTAAGTGCGCATAACATGCACACAATATCTAGATGTGTGTGTATGTGTGTGTATGTGTGTGTGTGTGTGTGTGTGTGTGTGTGTGTGTGTGTGTGTATTACTAGATATTGGGGGCAGAAGAAAATCCCTACGCGGATGAAGCACAGTAAAAGTAGAATGGGCAGAAAGGTTGAGGTAGAGAGGAGCCAGAAACCATATGCAGAGTTTTCATGCCACTGTGAAATACTTGGGCTTTATTTTAATTGCAAAATAAAGCCAATAGATACATGGTAAAGCACTTAAATACTTATGCTGCTTGTTGGCTGGAGGATAAGCTATAGTAAGCAGGAATAATGTCAAGGAAGCCATTGTTTGCAGTATGTGGACAAAATGTAATGGTCATTCAGACTCCAGTTGTAATATTAAAGAGCTTTAGTCAATTCTGGAGATGCTTTGTAGTTAGAATGAACTGGATGCTCTGAAGCTTTCAATGTTGGGTGCTTGAAAGAGAGGGATAAAGAGTGACTTCCTCCCTGGGTTTATCCTGAGCACCTAGGAGTGTCTGATAAGAGGAAACCTTAGATGAGGGATTTATACTGATAAGATGAAACTTTAGATGAGGGGTAGATATATACAATAAGAGGAAACCTTAAATGAGGGGTAGGTTTTTGTGAGGAAATATGACTTGTGAGTCTTCTATGTAAGTTTAAACATCTTATTAGGCAATCAAATTTGTTAATTGCAAGGAGGAATGCCAATTATGAATCATAAATAAGATTAAAGTTCAAAATACAAATACTTTAAAATATTATCATTGGATGGAATTACTCAGGAATCAAACTAATAGAAGGATTAGGAACCAAGTCTTAGAATATTTCATTCAACTGTGTTGATCTGAGGAGGAAAAAGCAGTAGAGGAAAAATAAATTTCTACTGAGATGTGAACCAAACAAGGAGAAAGGGGAACATGGATCCCAAGGGCATTGCTTCAATGACTGTGTAAAATGTTGCTGAGGGTGTAGAATGAAAGAAAGACCAAGAAGTGACTATTGAGTTGGGTGAGAGAAAGTTGTGGCTGAATTACTTTTAAGGTGATTTCAGTGAAGTGGTTGAGTTTACCACCAGTTTGGACAGGAGTTGAGAGAGACAACAAAGTAGAGGCACCAGGTACAATGAGAGCTGTCAAGAGGTTTGTTGTGTAAGAAACCTAAAAATGAGAGCCATGAGAGTGATGACTTTGGAAAATATCTTCTTTTAAGCTAAGCTATGTTTGCTCTTTTGTAAAATCTGGAGATTGTCAATTAAAACCTGATGTCAATTATGAAATCTATATTCAATTTTCTTATAAGATTTTTTTATTTGGAGATTAACCATGACACCAATAAGAATAGTATAAATCTATGAAACAGCTCTCTATAATAGAAAGTTTCATTTTTAAAGAACCATATAGCCACTACTAGATGTATTTCAACTATTGCCTTACATCAATATTTTCTTCTTTATCGATAGATTATTTACAGAATGGATGAATATGAGACATTGATTATGTTAGTTAACTGGAAACAATTGTACTCTCTCAAAGAACAAAAAAATGTTGATAAAAGATCACTAAGTGTCTTGGCTCTGATGCACATGAATTGGGATTTGATACCCTATGAATAGTAATGTTGTGAGACCCAATGTTGAAAAGTAAAATGTTTATTCCTTCATCTTCAAAAAATAGGTTTGGGATTCTTAAAAGCAAATCTGGAGACAGGTACTTGGGGTCAAATAGTTTTGAGTGGAAGTAATTTCAGGAAGCACAATGAGATAATGGAAAGTGAGACAGAGACATGGGATGACAACGGGTGCAAAAATTACCCCTGTGAGGAACTGTGGTTCAATTCCACTGACAAACTTCTATGATATTCTCTCTGAGTGATGAGGAATTTGGGATATTTAGTGACTGTCTCCTGCCTCTCCATTGTTATCCTGCTCAGAGCTGGACAGATATGATGTGGTGATATATACACGAAGCACCTGTGCTGGAGAGAATACGTGCAGCCTGGAGAATAGGCTAGAGGTGTAGGGACAGACCAACATCCAGGCTAGAACCACCTAGCACTTCAACGTCTTCTTATGATGGTGTGTATTATATCGTGGAATGTTAAGAGGAGGGGGAGGAAAGACCAAAAATAATTTACATAATTTCTTAGAGATTTTTAAACTAGAAAACAGTTAAATCAGCTCAAAGGAAGAGAAAATTAATTATTGGCAGAATAATCCAAATACATTATTTAAGTCATTTGGATATATAATAGAATTAATTATTTGCCTTTAAAAATCATCTCCTTTGGGTTAATATTATAGGTTTTTGCATCCAGATGAAAAATAGTGCTTGAGAGATTTACTTTAAGTCACTGCTAATTCAATATTGCAGTCCTTCTTTCTGTGTGTTTAATTCTTTGAATCTTCATTTTTATAAACCCCCTTAATGCAGTTACCTCATTGAGTAAACTACATATGCTTCTCAACTTACTATGGGTCTATGTCTTGCTAAACCCATAGTAAGTCAAAGATGCATTTATTACATCTAATTTACTGATGTAGCTTAGCCTAGTCTACCTTAAACTTGCTCAGTACACAATATCCAAAAAATGCTGCAGCACAGAACACTAAGTATCCATTATTTGCCCTGGTGACTGCTTGCCTGGCTAGAAGTTGGGTCTCACTGCAATTGCTTTGCATCAGAACAGAGTATCCTATTGAATATCTCTGGCAAAGAAAAAGATGGAGATTCAAAATCAGTTGCACCATTTCTTCTCAATATGTATCCATTTTCCACCATTATAAAATAAAAATAAAAATCTAAGTCAAAATAAATCAGGGACTGTCTATATAATTAATGTTAACTAACCCACTAGCAAAAAATATCAAATAAACTATGATGTATTAATCAATGCATTATTTATAAAACTGTATTTTTAAATTTTATCCTGGATAGACTATATCAACATACGTGGAATATGTTGCCACATGTTTTAATTTTATTGTAAATTTAGGATGCAATCTATAATAATAAAAGGGTAATATGCTAATTAGACCGGACAGCCGAACAACCTTCTGGACTTCCTTCCAGATGAAGCTGTGGTGCTGTGGTGGGCTGGGGGCTGAGGCAGAGGTAGTTAGGGGCAATCAGGCAAGCAGGTGAGTGGTTAGGGGCATTAGGCAGGCAGGTGAGTGGTTAGGGGCAATCAGGCAGGCAGGTAGAGGTGGTTAGTGGAGATCAGGCAGGCTGGCAGAGTGGTTAGATATGATCAGGCAGGCAGGCAGGCAGAGTGGTTAGGGGCCAGTAGTCCCAGATTGTGAGAGGGATGTCAAACCACCAGTTTAGGCTTAATCATGCAGGGATCACTGTGGGATTGGGCCTAAAACAGCAGTTGGACGTCCCCCGAGGGGTCCTGGAGTGCAAGAGGGTGCAGGCTGGGCTGAGGGCCCCCCGACCCCATGTATGAATTTTGTGCATTGGACCTCTAGCATAAAAGAAAACAGAAGTGTTGTTTAATAAGATTACCTATATAGGAAAATTGTATAGTTGAGAAAATATTAGAATGGCACATTATCTGACAATGTTTAAAAAAAATCATTTTTCTTTGAGGCCAAAATGGGCCAATGGATTTTTATTTTCAGCATTCTGGGTCACCTGCCAGTCATTGAGAAGGTGAGTAATTACCTTCTCAAGAAAGATACATCTCTGTATTTCTCCGTATTATTGACTCTGAAGTGTACATGTGACAGTAACAGATCTATTGTTCTCTATAAAGAGAACTAGTCACTAATGGATTAGGCATTCACAAGATAACCTTTAAAAATAACTTTCATACTAATTCTCCCTACTCCGTTTTGCTGCATAACTGTTTTGTTTCTTAGAGTTATATGAATTTTCTTTAGGACACTATTTTTCAGCATATGCTCTATAAAACAGCCCCAAAGTGGGCATGCACCATTATTTTTAAAATATTAAATTTACTGAGGTAGCATTGGTTAATAAAATAATATAGATTTCAGGTGCACAATTTTATAATACATCATCAGTGTATTGCATGTGTGTTTACCACTCAAAGTCCAATCCACCATTTAAGATGAGTCAGTATGATTGAAAATGTAGAAGTTGTCTACTAATGCATGACCATCTGAATCACTTTAAAAATCCCAATTTTGAAACATCACTTGAAATATTGAATAGATTAGGTCATTTGTTTTGCATTTACTTGAGATAAGAGTAAGATAAATAGCTTTGCCTTTTGTAACACTGCAAAGTATTAAAATTACCATTATAAGTGAAGCCCTGGAAAATAAATTTGCTTTGATACTTCCTTGCTTTCAACATATTATGAAATAGTTGTGTACATATGGATTATAGATCTTCAATATGTTCAGATACACCACATAGCACTTTTTTTTCTTCTTGATTATATAGAAGTGACACTCTCTAGTAAAACTGAGATGTTGGTGTAACAGAACTTTACCTAATATAATGTGATTTATGGTGGAGTTTGGCATAAAGTTAACTGAAAATTTAGAGAACAATCATTTCTCCAGGTATGCAATCAAGGTCTCATAATATTTTAAAGATCGGGTGTTATTTAACATATATAAAAAGTAAACTGGCTCTATATATGGAAGTTCAGTGATTGCTTTGTTTACACACAGAAATTTATACAATAAAGTGATCTGAAAATGCAAGTTTTCACCAATCTCTCTTTTTAAAAAACTTATTATTCCTGCTGCTATTGCTTTGCAATTTGTATAATTAATATGCATTTTATTTCATTTACTATAGAATTAAATACATGACTATATTGAATAAAATTGTAGTTTCTGACAACACACACAAAAAAAATCTTGAGAATGCTTTACTGACATTATTATTTAAGTCCCATATATATTTAATAAAACTAATAATTCACATGATTGTTTAGTTTCGCTGTTGACCTGATCATTTTTACTTTAGCAATCTATAATATTAAAAGCATAATATTCTAATTTGACTAGACAGCCAAATGACCTTCTGGACATCCTTCCAGACAACCTCCTGGATGAAGCGGGGGCTGTGAGGGCCGAGGCAAACCTCTGTGGCTGACAGGGCCTAGCCCCTTGCACAAATTTTATGCATACGGCCTCTAGTTACATATAAGTTCAAAGATGTTAAAATATTGCAAAAAAAACACACAACAAAACCAGTTTGAGTTTAATTATATTTACATATTATTTACTTATGCATAATTTAAATGTATAAAATGAGATAGTTTATGGATTAAACTAGAATTACTAATGATTATACATATGCTATCTATAAGACTTATCTTTATTTTTTATGAATGCTTACCAAATGGTTTAAAATATATGGTCTGAGGATGCATATATATTCTTTCAAATTAATGTTTTGAGTTTGTTTGAATATGTACAGAGACGTGGAATCTCTGGGTCATAAGGCACGTTCATTTTTTATATTTTGAGGAAACTTCATACTGTTTTCCACCATGGTTGAACCAATCTACATTCCTACTGACTGCACAAGGATTCTCTTTTCTACATATCCTCTCTAATACTTTTTTTTAATTCTTTTTTTTATTGATGCTAGCCATTATGACAACTGAGAGGTGATATTGTGGTTCTGATTTGCATTCCTCTGACCATGAGTGATGCTGAGCATCTTTTCATGTGTCTATTGGCCATCTACAATATATGCCTCATTGGGGAGTGTCTATTTAGGTCTTCTGCCTGTTTTGTAATTGGGTTATGTGAGTGTCTGATGTTTTATTTTTGGTGTTGAGTAGTATGGTTCTTTATAAATTTTGGATATTTGCGCCTTATCATATGTATTATTGGTGAATATATTCTCTCATTTAGTAGGTTGTCTTTTTATATAAAAAATTTATTTTGATGTAGTCCCATTATTTTTTCTTTAGTTTTCCTTGCTGGAGGAGATACATCAGAAAAACAACAACAACATTGCTACGAGAAATGTCAGATTTTAGTGCCTATGTTTTCTACTAGGATTTTTATGATTTGAATCCTTACATTTAAGTCTTTAATCCATTTTGAGTTTATTGTACATGGTGTCAGAAAGTATTCCAGTTTCATTGTTTTGCATGTGTCTCTCAGTTTCCCAATACCATTTATTGAATAGATTAATTTTACCCCCATTGTATGTTCTTTCCTCCTTTGTCAAATGTTAATTCACCATATATTCATGGGCTTAATTTCTGAGCTCTCTCTATTCTATTCTATTAGTCAAGTCTGTTTTTATGACAGTACCATGCTCTTATGATCACTGTAGCCTTATAGTATAGTTTGATATCAGGAAGTGTTATAGTCAAAATAATATATGTATCCCTATGTCAACTGTAGCATTATTTACAAAAACCAAGATATGGAAGCAACCCAAGTACCCATCAATAGACTAGTGGATAAAACAAGTCATGGTACATATATACCACTGAGCTTTGCATCTGAAACCAGGACAAATAATATTAAAAGTAAACTGTAACTTTTAAAAAAAAAATATATATATATATAGCATGAGACTTCAAATTAGAGGTGCTGGTAGCCTTATTTCAGTCTTAGGTATAAAGTTTATGACCCTGCTGTTCTTGTTTCCTAAGCATATATGAATCATCTAGGAATCTATAGTATAGTAATTTTATCTGTGTTTACCTTGCCCTCCATGACTGTTAGTATATTAATTCTTGTCATACAATTTCAAACAATTTCATGGCCTGAAGTGGTAAAAGCATGACCTGCCATTGCTAAAACTAAATATAATCTGAGCTGATTTAAATGCTATGGCAGTGATTTTCTCTACACAGCAGTCCAACCTGATGGCACTCTTCACAGCATTGATGGATATTGAGTGAACACCAATGATTTCTTCATGTCTTTCCTACTGCATTGCTCTAAGTGTCTGAGCATAATGATCTAATCAAATTAGGGTTAGGAATCCATTCTACCTCTTTGCACAAATAGCCCCCTCAAAGGTAGCTAGAAGCACCTTGTAAATACCCAACACAAAACCGCAGGTTGCACAGAGAGACAGAAGATGACTGACTGAAAAATCACGTTATGTTTGTGTGCATGTGCATTGATCTATGTAATATGTTTGCCACCTCTCATTGAACTATAGTTTACACTTAGCTTTCTCTAATTGAAAAAAAATGAACATCACCTGTAGTTTCTTCTTCTTCCAATAGGGGACATAAGATTATCTAATCATGTGATCACTGAGAGGGGAGAGAAAAGTGCCATTTGTGTAATCCAATAGGGTATTTTTAATGCCCTCACTGTTCACTCAAGAATGAATGATTTGAGATTCTCTAAATACCATTGTCATCTTAGTACACAATGTGAGAGTACTTAAAAAAATATATATTTTTTTATATATAGGTGGGTGCCAGTGGGGGCCCCTCCAATATATATATATTGATATCAGAGAGGAAGGGAGATGGATATATATATATATATATATATATATATATATATAGAATAGATCAATTTTATTGAATAGATTATTGAATAGATTAATTTTACCCATATATATATATATATATATATATATATATATATATATATATATATATATATATTGATATCAGAGAGGAAGGGAGATGGAGAGAGAGATAGAAACATCAATGATGAAAGATAATCATTGACTGCTGCCTCCTGCACACCCCCTACTGGGGATTGAGCTCACAACCATTGTGCCCTGATCTGGAATTGAACTGCAACCTCCTGGTTCAGAGGTCAACAATCAGCAACTGGGCTGCAGTGTTATTGCTCTTGAGCTTATAGGAAAAGACCTGGACTTGCTATAGAGTGATAAGGTCCATAACTGTTCTGTATAGTTAGTTGCTGTTGAAAACTAATTTCATTATATATGGAGCCAATCTCTCCTCATCAATTAATTACCTTCTTGTCATTCTTTTGGTTGTTTAATTTTTCATCAGATTTTTAAACCCCAGGAATCTGCTTGTGAACTGTGTCTACTCTCACATTGCTATGCATCAGTGTGAGGCAGTTGTGCTTAGGAGACAACTTAAAAGAGAAAAGAGAAAGAGGACTAATTTTTGTCCCATTATTATCTTTTTCCATTACTTCCACATACCTTTTTTTTTTTTTTTTTTTTTAAATCCTCTACTTTTGGGATGAGCGGAAAAAGGAAAGTCTTTATTTTTTTTCTCAACCTTATTGAAATATAACCTTTTATAACTTTAAGGTGTACAATGTAATGATTTTTATACTATATAATAAAACCTAACATGCAAATTATCCTTATGATGAAACAACCAGTTTTTATGATGCGCACTGACCACCAAGGGGCAGATGTTCAATACAGGGGCTTCCCCCAGCCTGCAGGTCCCAGGTCAGCCAAGGCGGGTGCCAGTTGGGGCCCCTTGATCATCCCACTGGTCACCCTGCAGAGGGAGGCGACCAGCGATGGCTGCGGGGGCCGAGTCTGGTGAATGGGTGGTGCCGGGCTGGCAAAGGTGGGTGCCAGTGGGGGCCCCTCCAATCATCCCACTGGTTGCCCTGCAGATCAGCTCTGATCAGCCAGGCCAAGGGATCCTACCTGTGCACAAATTTGTGAACCGGACCTCTAACATGTAAATATTGCAAAATGATTACTACAGTAAGGTTAGTTAACACATCCATCACCTTCCATAAACGCAATGTGTGTGTGTGTGTGTGTGTGTGTGTGTGTGTGTGATGAGAACTTTTAAAGTCTACTCTTAGCAACTTTCAAATATACAACCCAGCATTTTTCACTGTTGCCCCCATGCTATAAATTTTATACACAGGACTCATTTACCTTATAACTAGATGTGATACCTTTTGACACCTTCACTCATTTTGATTTACATGTCTTGTTTATATTATCTCTTTTGACCTCCTATAAACTCTATATTGTATAAGGCGTAGGTATTTTTAACCTCATTTGGCACTTAAACAAAGGCTAAAAATACCTTATTTGCCTTAAGCCTCACAGTGAGCTCAATATAGAAATTAAGGACGAAACTAATTCCCCTGGCTGCAATTTTCCTCTTAATTGAAGAATTGTAGGAATTTATAGTCAAGGGTGTTCTTTAACCTTTTAAAGTAAATCAGTAGGAAAATTCTCTTTTTATTTGAAAAGACACACATAGGAAAATGCCTTGGGAACAAATCATAGTTATTGCTATCTGCTTATTTATATCCTCCTGTCAAAAGTTATCAATGCCGATGAACATAAAATCGAAGTCAAGCATCTGTGAATTTCATACACACACTTTTGCGGAGAGTGAGGTAATCTGTATCATAGGCATCATTAACTGAAGCAATTAAGTTCAATGTCCTAGTTTCTGTTGACAAGTGTTACCATTTTTAGGATTTTTCTTCATGACTTACACTGCTTCATTGCTCTTGTACCTCTTGAGAAAAAAGAATCACATTTCTGTTCATTCTTTTTAAAATTCCCCACTGCAGCCAAAGGTGATAAACATGAACTGTCTCAGTAATTAAGTCAAAGTGTTTCTCTTAAGGAAGTTCCTCTTCGAAATAAAGCATTGCTCAAGGAGGTTACTTAAATGCAAACCTATCATTAATTTCAAGGCCACTTGTGGGGACTCTCCTGGTGATTATAAATCACTAAAATTGGTTTACGGCTGTGCTATTAAAATAACTTAGTAGGAATCATGATTCAAATGATTCAACATCCATTGGGCTATCTGAGTAATTTTCTCTTCTCTACCCAATTATTTCCTACCAGCTATTTTGCAGGACATTTTCAGGTGGATTCCAGGGGCAACATCTATAATAATTTACTAACATAAAATGCAATTTTGCTTTTGAAAACGAGGCATCGTTTATGTAGTATGAAGTTGTATGTCAGCAAGAACATAGGATTTATACTAAGAGATATAGTAATATTATCTTATCCTACCCTGCAGATGAAAATTAAATTTGCAGTTCTTAACGTTGATTAAATATTACACATTAAAACCATGACCATCTCTTAAAAGTAATTTTGGAGTTATTTTCCTAAGGCAGGTATCTCTTTCAAAACTTAGCACAGTGATCTATAAAAGTAACATAAGGGCAATCAACTTCATCTCTAATGCAGTCTGAGAAAATGAAAGCACATATCCATGAATCAATTCAAACAATGGAGGAGAACTACAGGGTGTTGGCACTGGGTTCAAGTCCTGGAAGAGTCAGAAAAATCCTCATTCTAGTCCTATTTGTGGCAGGTTTGTCTTTGGGGAAGTTCTGAAGCTTAGATTCTACATTTACTCATTTGTCACTGTATACATCAGGATTACATCTATAAGATATAGGTCTTTAGTATTTAATTTGTAACTTTGGAGGCAAGTGGGTTTTGGAGTTCAGACTTTTTTGGATGTTAAAATGATGGTAGGGCACAAACAGGGTATCTTATATAACATGGCCACTGAGCTGTGGGGCTGAACCCTGTCATCAAACACATTAATATTTCTACAGGGGACCACGGACAACCTCACTAAAGAGACTCATTCACTTTCCAGTGCCCTCACATATGATCGGGTTTTGGCACTACATGAGTTTGTGCCAAACTTTGAACAAATATTCCCACCTTCAATACATTTGGGATATAGAGATTTTAGAAATAAACATGGTGTCTCTCAGCAGACAGCTTGACAATTCTAGTTATGCCTATTTTAGATGCTAGAGCTTTGCATCATTCCGCTGCACATTTTATGTATAAATTAAGGGGCAAAAACATGAAATGAAGATGTTTTGGCAAACTGCCCAAACTTTGAGGCAGCTGCATGTCCAGGTGGGATGTTCTGATGCTTTGACAGGGCAAGTGTCACTCAAATGTCTGACACCATTGCCTTCTCACAACACAACGTGGGGTATTAGATGGCTTAGTGAATATGATAGCTACAATTAATCCTCCTGGAAAAAATGCCTTTTACACAGGACATTAGTAACTCCTAAAAATATAAACCTAAATAGCAGGAAACACATGACTACCCAAGATGATCCTATGAGTAAGAGTGTGATCATTTTAGCATCTCAGCAGAGAAGTATTAAAAATATAGACTGCAAATCATGAGGGACAGGTGTGGGTAACTGATTAAAGATTTTGGAATAATTTTATATATATTTTAAATGAGCATCAATTTATATATAACTGATGTGTCACTCACCATATAGTAATTTTGCTTAAGAGGACACTTCTATCTCTTTTTTCAAGTGTATGTCTCTGTATTAAGTGAGTTTCTTGAAACTCTTGGTGAACAGGTAGTAGGGTTTTACAAGTGAACCTGACTTTACACAATAAAGTTTTATGTTATTTAAATCTGAATATAGATGGAATCATATTTTAATTTGACCAGAGTAATTAGCTACAAAAAGTAATCCTGTGAAAATCGTTTTGTTCTGATGCATATAATCACTTATAAAGTACTGTAGGCTTGAAACTTTACAAGTGGATTGCTTTTTTCAAACTGTATAGTAATTTGTATATTAAAAATAGCTTCAGAAGAAGGTCTTTATACCATAAGAGTACTAGATGTAAAGACAACTGCTTTCAAAATGTGATAGATATATTCTTCCTTTTCTGGCTCTTATTCTAAAGATTTAATAATGCTTATGGGGGGAAAATTCATTGCCAAAAAATATCATTGTTAAAATAGCTTATTTGGAACTCAGCACAAATAAAATAATAGTTCCTATAACTTGTGTAATTTTTTCCTTAAATATAATATTTAATTAATGAAATTATATAGCATTTCTATGTCCATACATAATACACCCACACACAGACACACACACACACACACACACACACACACACAAATACACACACTCTTCTTTACCTCTATTATGTGATAATTTGCTACTTAAAAAATATAAAATTACTATATGATGAAAAAATAAACACTTTTTTTGTCTCTGTCAATCAGCATGCACATGTTTTGTTGTTCACTTGGAATATTGGCTTAAAAACAAGAAATCTCAGTAGAACATCTCATTGACATTCAATAGGAAAATAGTGCTGACAGAATGTTACAAGAACCAGAGTGGATCCAGGCCAAGAGAGTAAATTAAAAACGTTGTGATTGCTGTCTTAACATTTTACAACTCAAGCAATATGATCAAATTGTTGAGCTGACATCATAAAATCATTTGAAACCGAGATTAGGTTCTGTTTCAGAGATACAATTTTTATAACCTTGCTACTTTGATTAAACGGTGTGACTCTGAAGCTTCAGAAATAAGGCATCTATATAGATTGCATACATACAGCTCACTCATTCACTCATACATAGTTTTATGTCCACCCTCAAGGACAAATGAACAAACTTTTCCTGGAATTGAATTTTGGCATCACCTCATTTATTTGGCCATTTATCTGTATCTTAGTTTATAAACATCACATATTTACACCGATCTCTGACACATATTTTCATGCAATGAATCATCTTGGCAGTGCAAACCTTGTGGACAAGAAAAAGAAAGGAAGGAAAAAAAAAAAAAAAAAAAAAGACCCGCTGTGTTTTCTGACATAGGAAAATTTTTCACAAACCCTTTAAGAAAATCTACACTATCAGTTCTTTATTCATTCACTATTCTTTCATTAACTGCTAAAATGATCAAAATGAAATTAATAATGCACTCTTAACTTGGGACATATTAATTGAACTCCTCCTATGTGCTCAGCATTATTCTTGGTGATGTCAGATGCAGCCTCTGCTCTTACAGAGTCCCACTCCACTGAGACCTCACTCATGGAACTCCTCTACTTTGTGTAAATTCAAGGAGGAACACTGCTAAGGGTCCTTTTCACTCATTCACTCATCCATTCAAAAAATGCGTGTGCAGAGAGAAGCAGACCCTGGAGTAGTACCACACAAAGTATCATAAGCTCACGCATCATTGGCTCTTCTACAGAACTCACTCCTTGACATTTTACATATGCAAGTTCTGCTTAGAGCTGTTTACAGATCTCTACCTGAGATGTAATATTATTAAAGTTGCCACTGCCATTTATTATTGCATAGAGGATTAGTACAACTCTTGACTAGAGATCTGTGCTGCTTTATTTTAATGCGATAGATATACCAGGATTACTCCTTAAACGGTTTGATATCTGAAATAAAGTAGGCATAAGGTGAGCATCAGTGTTGCATAAATATGTATACAAAATGATCAAACTGAAATACATTGAATAAAAACAAAAAAACCTGGTCTCATTAAAGACAGTTTGAGAAGTGATGATCTGAACCAGTGTTTCTGAAATGAGTGTGATTTCCCCCTCCCTTCTCCCTCAGGGACTGTGGCAGTGTCTAAGGGGTGTTTTTGGTAGTGACAAGTGGGAGACTGGTAATACCACCAAAACCTAGTGGGTAGACTCCAGGGCCACTGCTAAACACCCCACAATGTACATGAAGGCTCTCCGCTATAACAGAGTTCCCAGTCCATGATGTTGGTGGTGCTGATGTTTAGAAAGAAACTCTGCCTTCAAGCTAAACAGGAAAGTTTTCAGAATTCACAATATAAAGACTACACCATCTGTGTCAGTGGTTTTTGAAGAGATAATTTCCCTGAAAAATTTTTTGAAAGAGTTGCCAAGGAAGTGATATGCGGTGAAGCTAGAGAGAGTAGAATGGTTGAGACTATTGCAGTAATTCAAGGGTGAAGAGACGGAGGGTTGACACCAGGAAAGAAAAGTAGTGAGCAAAAGAGAGGGAATCAAATATGAGCTATATGGGTACAGAGGAGGTGAAGCGGGAAGGATTATTGTGACTCCCTGTGTATCCCTCATGGCCAGGAACGTGCTGCTGACAGTTCTGGCAGCAAGTCAAAGAGACTGAGCTGAGAATGATGAGTCAGGTTTTAGATTCTGTTTATTGCGTGAAGCTCAAAATCCTCTAGTGCAGAAGACAGTCTACAACAAAGAACCATTTAGCCCATAATGTCTATAGTGCCCTGGTTAGAACATCCTAGTGTTTGTATCCCCACATATTCATAGGTTGAAGCTCTCATTCCCAATATGTTGATGTTTGAAGATGAGACATATGGTAGTAGGTAGGTAGGATTAGAAGTGGTTTTAAGTGCAGGACCCTGCTCTGATGGCATTGGTGGGCTGGTAAGAGGAAATACCAGAGAGCATGTTATTTCTCTCTCCACCACGTGAGAAAGTGGGCATTTGCAAGCCAGGGACACCCGATCTGGGACTTGAACATCAAAACCCAAAAAATAAATGTTGGTTATTCAACCATCCAGTGTATGGTATTTTGCTATTGCAGCTTGAGTTGACTAATATGCATGGGCTAGACCAGTGGTCGGCAAACCCATTAGTCAACAGAGCCAAATATGAACAGTACAATGATTGAAATTTCTTTTGAGAGCCAAATTTTTTTTAACTTAAACTTCTTCTAACATCAGTTCTTCAAAATAGACTCACCCAAGCCATAGTATTTTGTAGAAGAGCCACACTCAAGGGGCCAAAGAGCCGCATGTGGCTCGCTAGCCGCAGTTTGCTGACCACAGGACTAGACAACTGCAAATGACTAAACACACCTATCATGCTCAGTATTTTCTAAAAGTGTTAAGATGTGATTCCACTATCTTAATCTCCTTTGACATTTAATAAACATCTTATTTTATTTGGAGTTAACCTTTTTGCTATACCAGTTGGAGTGGATTGTATTTCTTTTTTCAAGTTCAAGCACTAGTCTTCAAGGCATCTTTAGTGGGTGCTTTATTCACATCACAAGTTAATAGCCACAGTCTTACCCAAGTGATATAAAGAACATTTCTTTACCAATACTTAATCTCATTATCTTTAAAGTTTTGCTTCCTGTGCATATTACTAAAAGTTTCAGCCTGCCCTTATACTCACTTTCTAATAACAGCACAGTTAGGAAATGCCCATGTCTCAAGGTCATAATAGAAGGTGCTTATTTGGTCTGCAGGATTCGAAAGTGAAGGCCCTCAGTAGGTCAGCACTGATGGGGTCAAAGCCCAAGGGTTATTGCTTTAATCTTTTTAATGAATTTCGAATATTCTTTTTAAAATTCACTGTTATTTCTATAGGTCACACGGGAGGCCATTTACATCAGGAAAACCATAAAAAATAAACTTAAAGAGGTTTTTGTGCAATCAAGTGGACTCAGAGCTGAGATAAGCACTGGAATGTGTAGCTTAAAGTTCATACAATTAACCTGCAAGGAAAATAAGCAAAAAATACTTCAGCTTTCCAAAATAGATTTCATTTGTGATCACTAGTTTAGTGGTTTTAGCTCGGTGTTTTTAGTAATGCATGTTTCTTGAATTCAAAGGTTATGTTATATACTCTACAGAATTTCTAAGAGAGAGGGAGGGGTTTTAGGCAGGACAATCAGCAGTATTGCCACACTTTATGGAAGTCCTATATGCTGTTGACTGATGCAACACATTAGCACAAAGTCTCAACTAGTTAATAACTACGTTAAGACCTGTAAAATCACCATTTCTGAATCTATTGAAATGCATCAGCTAAGTAGCAACAGCTACAGTTAACATGCATATGGTAATTGTTATTTTAATTTATATTGAAAACAATACCTCTTTATATTTACTATATTAAAATCTTCATAGAAGTCATACAAACTAGATACACTGATCACAATTTTTATTTTTTTAGATGAAAGAAAAAATAATGAGATTGCTGATCCAAAATCAGAGGTGGTTTGTAGGCACCCAAGGTTGTGATGAGTTAAGGTCAAAAGGAGCACAAATGTTGTCATCCTGGTACCTGCAGAGGATTTAATAAGAACTCATTGTGCAATCAAATAAATTCTGGGGAAATCCCATCTTCAGAAAATGATAAAATATTAGTGCATCAAGGCTTACCTTTTCAATTCATATTTTAAAATTCCTGTAATTTCATATTAGCATATCCAAATTTTTTCAATTAATGGTTTTCAAAGCCCCTTTACCTCAGAAAATAATGATATGAACAATTCAGTTTTTTTTTAAATCTAAACATAGCACTATGAAGTATATTTAATTAATGAATGTTAGTCTAAAATTATCAAATATAAGGGAGAAAATGAAATAAGGAGTGATGAAGTGGCCTAAAAAACTAATAAATGTGTATTTTTAAATTTATTAAAGGTAATAAGATTATATAACAGTACTTTTTTAACAAGCCTATTCACTACCCCTCAGTTATATAATTTTTAATTGCCCTGTTTTACTCATTTAATGTTCTTTTTTTTAAATTAAATTTATTGGGGTGGCATTGGTCAACATGATCATATAGATGTGGGTTTCTATGTTGCAAGAAATCTAATGCTCTTTAACAAACCACCCTAAAACTTAGTGGCTTAAGAAAGTAGAAATGACTTAATATTTAATAATGGGCAAGTGTATTAATCAGCATTCTCCAGAGAAAGAGAACTAAAATGAGATAAATATACATCTCTAGCTCTAGCTCTAGCTCTATCATCTATATAATTACTTAAGAGTTTGTGGTAAATTTTCTAGAACACTTTTATAGAAACAAGCAAAATCCCCTCAGCACTTTTATGAGAAGTATATGAGGATTCATGTTAAGGAAAAAACCCAAAAGGAATAGGAAACTTCTTTAATGAGGAATATGATTTTCAAAAAAAGTTTAGCTGAGATTGATGGCAACTGTTTAGAAATTAGTAAGTATTAAATTCCTTTTAGAATCAATTATATAAATACCTATATAACAATACAAATAATAATATAACATTTAAAAGGAGCTACTTATTATTTTATTTTCACAGCTATAGATATTACTGAGATGGCACAGTTAACCCAAAGTATTTTGTCACTGGTGATAAAATTTTGAATTTTAAAGTATTTTTATCACAGTTAGTTTTAAAATGGTTTAAGGCATTCATTCACTTATTTTTGTAAAAGCTTAATTTAGATCATTAAATATAGCTCTTTTTTCACGAGGAAAAAATTGCACTTTAAAGTTCAAACTTTGCAAATTGAGCATTTTAATAAGGCAGGCATTTCCATTGGACAAAGTTTCTTCAAAGAAAGAGTACTGCTACGCTTTCAGCAAAATGTTAGGCATCTTTAAACTCTGCCCTTCTGGAAACATCTGAAACTTATATATTTTAATAGATTTTAAGATGATTTCTTGCCCTTTCTTTCAAATGAGTCCGCATCCAATTCATCTAGGTTAATGTGGAAGTTAAGTATATGGAAAAGCAGAATGAAAAGTATGTATGCTCTTGTAAATTATCTTTCTACGGTTACCTCTTTACACAATTCCATTTTCTGGAATCAAAGTGAGTTATTAAGAATCCCATTCCTGCAAGAGCTAGCCTTCAGAAGGGACTCTTTTATTGCTTGAAGGTTTGAATTTCAATTAAAAATGACATCTTTAACTTAAAAACAGCTAACAATATGAAGCAGGAATGAAAAAACAAAACAAAAAAACACACACATTGAAATAGAAATAGTTATTGTAGTGGATGGTGAACTTGAATCCTAACAGCTTCATTTCATTCCTTTAATGTTTTGTTTTATCTTTGATGTGTCCCGGGGTGCTGTTGCCCAGAACTGTCTTTATGTAAACAGTCTGAGTCTGTGGAGGATCCTTTCATGCTGACCCTGTGTTGTCAGATCCTGGAAGAGGATGATCTTTTTGTAGTACAGTGGAAAGCATTTTTTTCCTCCTTATTGCTAATGCCTATTGGCATTGGGATAAAGACAGCCAATGTCTGTAATGTATTTATTGCTTTGGTGTACAGGTAATCCTGATGGTTAATTTTATGTGTGAACTTGACTGGAAGTGCCTAGATATTGGGCCAAACATTGTTCTGGATGTTTCTGGATGAAATTAACTGGAGTAAATAAAATTGTTCTCGCTAGTGTGAAGGGTCCTCATTTAACCAGTTGAAATGTTGAGAGAAATGAGGAGGTTAATAAAATATCTAATAAAATGGTAAAGCTTGAGGGCTGACTTGCAGCAGTTGTGATATCTGGGAAAGTAAAGAGAGGGAGAGAGGTAAAGAGGAGAGAGGTAAAGAGGAGAGAGGAGAGAGATAGAGAAGATAAGAGAGGAATAGTTTAATTCTGAAATTTGAGCCATAGGTGATAAAGAAAGATTGGTTTCCTTTGTGGGTGTGCCTGGGTAAGTTTGTTTTACCAACTTATTACATTTTATATTTTACATTTTCCTGGTTAGTGTCGTATTCTTGGAGGGACATCAAGCCTATAGAGCAAATAGAGAACCTGTACAGAACAATACCTGAATACATGAAAGTAGGCGACATCTCCACAGAAAAGAGTATGAAGCGAGAATAAATAGGAGATACATTCAGCATTGGCACTTCCTTTAAGGAAAGCAGACATTTAAAGGAGCGCTCATCACTGACCGCGTCCAGGGAAACAACAGAGAAAAAGGCAATCCAAGAAAACCGTTTCAAAGTTAAGGGAGAGATTAACAACATGAATTGCCACCAAGAGATCTATATACCTAGCACTAAAGCCAATCAGCAGAGATTTTACCTGGGATTGCAGGCGAACCTGAGAGATCAATTTTAGCAGACTCCCGATGGCAGAGCTACAGTGCCAGAGGAAATGGTATTTGAGTGAGAGGCAAACTTGCTCAAGGCCATGGACTCTTTTCAAGAGGTTTTGCAGTAAAATAAATGCGGAGCGGTTGGAAATAATTTGAGGGATTGGAGGATTAAGATCAGGCTGGAAGAGGCCTGCCTGTCCTTGTTGGCTGGGGGTTAGGAAGCAGCCACGTGAGAGAAATGAAATCATAGCTGAGTCTGGAGGTGCCAGGAAAGAATAAAATCAAGGAGATTTGATGTATAGGCTTTTAGGAAGGTAGAGGAAAGGTTATTTTGGAGGAAAACAAAAGAAAGTAAAAAGTGAAACACTTCAAAGCTATTGGGAGCGAAACATAATGAAGTTATAAGCTCCCCTGTAAGATGTTCTTGCAGTTCATTGAACAGAAGGCAGTTTCACCCTTGAATCTGAGGAGGGTGTGGAGAAATCTGAGTTTGGCGGACAGCGGAAATGAAATAAAGAGAAAGCTGACCAGTGATGAGGACTCAGTGAAATTTGCAGAGGCTACAAATAGCAAGTGATTTTCCCAAACAAACCTTAAATAGAGCAGAGCGCGATAGTAGCTGATGTATACAGTTGAGTAATATGTAAAAAAGGACCATGAGCTTTTGAGTCAGACAGATTTGAAATCAATATTTGATGCTCTGGTTTAATTTACTATCAGTGTGAGTTTGGACAGTTTACTATTCATTCTGAATTTCAGGTTCCTAACCTATAACCTGGGCATAATACTTCTGTGTTTGTGTGGTCGTCTTATTATTAACACAAAGGTAATGTGCATAAAGGGCTTACCAACTATAGTGCTATATAGGACTTAGTCATCTTTGGGAGGTCCCTGTCTTACCATAACTCAAACACAATGACTCTCTCATTGTGACAGCTTTCTAGACAGCAAAAGTAATTTAAGAAATGTCATACTTTCCTGATGCTCTTAAGGACACGCCACCTTAATTATTGTTAATTGAACAACAAGTAATATTGGACTATAACTATTAAGTCCTTGTCAATTTGGCTATGTCTTACAGGCTTTAACATGGATTAATGCATCATAAAGTAAAACAAAACAAAACAAAACAAAACAAAACAAAAAAACACAAATCAAACAAAACAAAAAAATGAGTCACACGTTTGGCAGGAAGCCCATTTCAGGAGCCATCAAGTTTCTTTACCTTAAAAGTCGGTAATCTATGACCTGCAGATAATTTAGGCTTGCTACTTATTTTTTGCAGATGAAATTTTAGAGGAATGCGGCTATATTAATTCAAGTTTTATGTGTGGCTGCTTTTACACTGACTGGCCGAATAGAGCAATTGCAACCTAGATGGTATGGCTTGCAAATCCTAAAATAATCTGGCTCATTACAGAGAGGTTGGCTGACTCTGCTCTAAGTAATAAACTAACATATCTATTGAAAGAATGCCTGAATATCATAGGCCACCATCCAGTAGTTAGCATTTGTATTATTCATGAGGCACCCCCAGCACTGTGTAGTATGGTACATGGACTGGGTTCTCAATTCATCTGGAAGTTGATATAAATATTACATGTCTGTTTTCTACACTGTTTACCAAAGACCTGACCATACATATAGGCTCCGAATTTTTAATATTGCTGCTATTTACTTTTTAGTTATCACATTCAAACAATACAATGTTAAACATTATATGTGCAAAATTCACAAGTGTCAAGGGACAAACCAAAAAGATGATTATAAAAACGCAATTTATATATTACTAAGATAAAATGTCATTCATTACTAATAAAATAAAATATTAACATCTCTTAATAATTCTGCTTTCCCATTCAATTGCTCATTATGTTTCAAACAGATAGAGTTTAAAATCCTAATTGATAGAAGTGGAAAGAAAACACCTCCTCTAGTGATTTTTCTTTTTCACGAGCTTTGTTACCAAAAGTGTATTAGGGGGATGAAAAGCACCATCCCCTCTCTTATTCCCACCTCTTCCCAAGAACAAGAACTATTAGCTCTGGTGAGAAAGAGAAGACATAAAGAAAGCAAGCCTGTTTACTTGTCCCAAAAAATAATTCAGTAGAGCAAAGGTATCTAAAAGGCATATAGCAGAATTGCACAATAAATAACCCAAACCCAGCACAGCATGTTTGTGTGTATCTAGAGTAGAACAATGGAATTCATTTAATCTAGTTCTTGAAAAGCTGCTAGATATTTTATTATGTTACTAGATGCCTAGTGCATGAAAATGCATGCACTGGTGGGGGGTCTTTCAGCCCGACCTGCACCCTCTCATAGTCCGGGAGCCCTCAGGGGCTGGAAGTGATCTGGTAATCAGGGGAAGACTACACCCCCATCACACCTCTGTTGCTGCCACTGCCGGTAGCGCAAGCCCTGGGTACCTGAGCCTCCGGAGGGCTCTGGGCTGCTGGACAGGCACCATCCAAGGCTTACCTACATCTCAGGCCAGCCCTGGGTGAATGAAGGTTTGAAGGTGGGTTCAGCCGCACCATACATCTGCTGCCCCCTAACCCCCAGTGGAGCTGAAAGGACTGAGGGACTCCAGCGGGGCTACAGTGACTGGGCACCACCATCTTGTGGCTGTGAGCACCACCATCTTTAGGACAGCATGATGGTCAATTTAAATATTTCCTCTTTATTAGATAAGATATGTCATAGGCACACATGTATTTATCCACAAATAACTACCTTGTCTTTCTAAAGCATTGGCTACGAAGTCCCTTTTGCTTAATATCAGGATCACTGAAGGGCTGTGTTTTACTTATACTTCAACTGGCATCATTATTTAAAATCCTAATGTATTGAGCTCCTGTACACCTTACTATGTATTCTCTTTCTATCTCATGCTCCAATAACTATGACTTCATATTTCTTTCTTTGCTTTAAGTCAGTTTGGATAAGTGAGACTGCATGGCTGCATTATTCATACAAGTCTTCATGCAGTGCAACGTAAATTGGTTTCAATGGCACCTCCACAATTGTTCTTGGAGTTAGTTGGAGCTAACTTATTTCATGGATTCATTATAATGGATATCCATATGTATAATGAAGAATTCTAAAGAGCAAAACATGGTTTATTGCAAAATGTCGCATGCATATTTTATCTCTGCCTATTCACCTATGAAATTATAATGTCCCAATTTCTACCTTATGGAAATGTCAATGTTCCATCATATTAATACCAATTTTGTACAGATAAATGCAAACACATTGTTATAAAATTAAGTAAAAAATAAACATCATCTCTATTCATGCTGTGTTGTTTGCTTTCCTGTAGAGCAGCTAGGAACTTCCTTAAGTACTTTTTTCTTCAATCTGTGGACAGACCCTTGTTTCTGCCCTCAAATCTCATAGCTAAAATGTAATTTAATTTCCTTTGGTTTCAGCTTTTTCTCATAGCAGAAGGTTAACTTTGAAAAAGTAATATTTTTAAGTTTCCTGAATCAGAAAAGAAAAATAAGAGCATGCCTGTTATTATATAAGAAGTCATATGCCACTTCTATAATGAATTGGGTGTTCTATATCCCAGATACTGTAATTTATAAAATTAATATGTGACATTTAAATCTCGCCACAACTCCATGAACTGGATAATACCTATTTTATAGATAAAGAAAATGATGTTTGAGCTATACATACAGTAAAACAACAATTCCATGTAACATTAAACACTCTCTCCTCCTGACCACAAAGTTAACAATTACCATAGTTTGATGGAGATAATTATTGAGAATGGATACAAGGAAACCTGTAAATGCAAGGTAAATATTGGTAATTTGAAGATGAGATGATTTCACTTTCATTTTTTGGGGGGAGGAAATTATTACAAATAACTCAGAGTATACTTAAAATAGGCATATCTCATATTTTCGCCAGAGATTTATTTCTGGCCTCTTTTCTTACTCTCTAACATTAATGCAGGGTTTGTTTGTTTTTTGTTTGTTTGTTTACCTCTTTATCAAACCATTTGCCCTGTGGTAGGATCATTGAAAATGAAATCTGTGCCTATGCCCAAGTTGCAATTTTTGCAGTGAGTCCTTTTACCCAGCTTTTGACATCTAGTTGTCGTCAGCTGATGTTGGTCCAGGTTTCCTTACCTTTGCTGAAATGCCCTCATGAATTGTGCACCTGCAGCCTCTCTTACTGTGAACTAGTGTCCTGGGTCTTGTTGAAGCACAAGTGTTATTTGTTTTTTTGACACTTTTCTTGCTTACATGTTTCTCCTGCCATTTGTTTCCATTGCAGTACACTTTTATCCCTGCCCCACAGTGAAGTAGGTAAGCTACATAGAAGGGGATTTATCTTTATGCCACAAGAAGGTAGGAACATGAAAAATAGCGTAATCTAATGTGATGAAAACCCAACTTTACTGATAACATGAATGTCTGGCCTTATCATTTTGTCAACTAAGAGCCTTAACCAAAGATGCTATTTCTCCTGACTCTAATGGTGTCCTCTTTTATTCAAGTTCACGGTGCTGGCCCACTGTGTTTTCAAATATTTATGTATTCATAACTCATTGTGGTAATGTTGATTTGTTTTTGTGATTGCTCCTCTTGACTAAGTTAGGTGTGATAGTCAATTTTGATTATAATATAAAATAGCAAATTGTTACTCTCCTATCTGATATTATATATATTGAACACACACACCCACACACACTCACACACACACACACACACACACACACACACACACACCCTACCACACACATAGATACACATTCACATATAGATCTCAAAGTATTAAAATATTTTATAATAAATTATTAGTAAAAATAGTTCCATGAATTTAATAGTTATCATATGTCAAGAAATTAGTTGTATTTGCATTTGTTCTTAGTCAAATGCTTTAAAAATGCCAATTGTTTTCAAAATTTGAACAAAGTTACAGTAAACATTCTTGGGCATATCTCTGTATCAATTTGTAAAATTATAACAATTTGTGCAATAAAAATAAATAGTGCAGTATTAGATTATAAGACAAAATATAAAATAATAGCTGAGTGCACATTGATACACATAAATTACAAAATTAGTGAATTAATGAGTGAATGAATAAATGAATGAATGAATACATGCACAAACAATCAAACAAACAGATGGAAAGAGTAAAGAAATCTATCTTGCAGAGGAATTTCAAATAAATATTGTAGTTTGTTTGTTTGTTTTTTGTCTAAAGAGGTAGAGTTTAACTCCCAACTTCTTAGTGTGGGCTGTGTTTAGTGACTTGCTTGCAAGGCACTGTATGGAAAGGAAGAACAAAAGTCATGCTGGTGACATGCACCCTTAATAGAATTTGCTGAGCATGATGCTACTTTACTACCTCTGTAGTCTTCATCCAAAAATCAGACTGTTTGATCGTGAGAAAAAATTAGGCAGGTTCTACTTGAGTGTTATTCTGATTATCTCTCTTCAAAACTCTTAAGATCATCAAAAGAGAGAAATTCCGAGAAACTGCCACTGTTCAGAGGTACTGAGGCTATTTGAAGACTAACTTGGGACTGAAAGGGGTATATAGAGTAAAAATAATGAAATCAGAATAGTGATATAAATATTGGTTCCTTTGAATTCATGCACCAATATTATAAAAATTTGAGACAAATGAACCATTGCAGTGCAAAATACTAGCAATAGAAGAAATTGGATGTAGGATACAAAAGGACTCTGAACTGTCTTTCTAAAGTAAATAAAGTTCTAAAATTAATATATATATTTTAAAATTGACATTACAACTTTGGGTACGTTTGTCTTTCCAGCTGTGCTTGGCTCTATTTGGGAATATAGTCCATTTGGAACTCACCAACAGTTTGGGATTTTAAAGGATGCCAGACTTCTTCAAGGTAGGTGACATTTAAATATATTCAAGATATATGCTTTTAACCTCTTAATCACTACTTCAAAATTCAAAATCATTTAAAATGTCTTTTCTTTGAGATACTTATTTCATTAAAATTCATATTATTCAAATATTTTTCTAGTGACAGGTGGTTGGTAAAAATATGACAAAACCATGAAACTTAAGGAATTAATTCTCTTAGCAAGGGTTATATATTTCTAAGCTTCCTCACTGTGTGTTTCTTACTGTTTCAATTTGCAAGTAGATTTGAGAAGAGCTAGTGTGCATGTGGCTTCTAAAGATAGAAATTGATGTTTACCTTTTACCCTATTTTTTATGACACTTTGCCTACTCCTTCACAATTAGTAGATATTGTTTTTGTTGAATTGGTTGGGTATTTCTCATTTCAAAGGCATTCCTGAAGCTCTGGCACAAGAAAGAAAACGACTATGGCACCGATTTTCTTGATTATTAATATTAATATTGCATAATGGAGTTCTATTGGTTCTGGGGCAGGCGATTGTAGGCTGTTTTTTCTTTGCTGATAGCACGAATCTAAACCCTCAGATTTAAAAACTTGCAGTTGACCTGCTGGTAACACTAATTAAAGCACTGCCCTGACATTCCCTGCTTAGTCATTGTAACATCTATTCTTAGGCTGGAGCCAAATCAGACATCACATTGGCAGTTCTCAGTCAGTGAGCAGTAAGGTCAGCTACGGATATAATGCCTAAGAAAGAAAGAGGTTGACGAGACGAGGCAAACATGTACTAAATGAATGCGGCTTTGTGGAACTTGCTGTGACATCTGTTAAACTCTCTCTGCATACTCATAGTTAATAACTACTCATTAAATATTCTCTTTTTGTTTTCCACTTTCATTTGGTGATACATTTATTCAAAGAATGTTGTGCTGGAGTCTACTTTCATAATGTTATCAGTGAATTTCATGTGTTAGGTCTGAATTAAAACTACAGAAATTTTTGGATAAAATTGTTCAAGACTAAAAGTTTGAGATGCAATTAAGCATTTTATACCTAAATACCACTGATTTCTCATCCCAGGTGGCATCTATTCATTTCATCTTTCAGTGTATTCTCATCAATATTCAGATTTTTCATATACAGACTACTTCTTTTACCTTATAAAATTTTGTATTATATAGAAAATTGTATTAATTTTAAAATTCTTATCTTGAACAATATTGGAAGTGGGGCTTCATTCCAGACCATATACTCAGACTGATAGAGTAAAATAAGTTAGTCCTTAAGTTTAATTCCAGTAACTGGCAACTTGTTCTTCTTACAAAACCATGATTTCATCAATGTAAATATTATCTGAGTTGCAGGTATGAGTAATAACAAATTAAGCCCATGCCATTGTAATTATTAATACGGGGCTTTGGATCTTTTTATTTTTAAGCTTAATTAAGCTTTACATATCCAAAGATCCAAATGAAAGAGGAGCATATTTCATAATCATCCTTTGGTTTTCTCTCTGTACTATAACCACATATACAATAACTGTCACAATATGTGTGGGGTATTTTAAACCATTTGGAATGTTAGAGAATGATATCTATACCAAATATGAAGATAGTTGGTCGATAAATCAGAACAGTTGATCCAAACAATAAAGAATCTTGAATAAAATTTGACTGTACCTGGGCAGTGGGTTTTATGTTGTATATGATTTGGATCTATATCTATTGTTTAATTGTTTAAATGTTTTTATTTATTTTAGAGAGAGGGAGTGAGGGGGATAAAGAGATAGAAGCATCATATATCATTTGCCTCCTGTATGCCCCCTACTGGGGATCAAGCTCACAAATGCTCATGTACCCTAACAGGAAATCAAACCAAGGACATTTTGGTTCATCGGTCTATGCTCAACCACTGAGCAATACCAGCTGACTGTTGTTTATTTTTGAATGTAGAGAAATAACTAATCACAGCCATGTGTGTGTACATATGTGTATGTGTGTGTAAAATAATGATTGCTGGCAACGTATTTGGGGATTACATTTTTTTAATCTTTTAGAAGGTCTGATTTAATCTTATTTCCGTACTTTCTTACCCAATTACTTATATGTAATCAGTATTCAAGGTGGATTTGTTTATTTAGAGATATATTTAAATAATTTAGGGTTTTAACTAAATCAAATCCCTCCGGAATCCCTTCATAATGTATTTCATTATGAGGAGGAGCAAAGGGAAGTCACCAAAGGAAAGGTTTGTAAAATGACAGAGGCTGTCACAGACACAAAGAAATCTAGTTTCAATGTTTTCAAAATTTAAAGAAGAATGTCTTCAGGGTGTTAGTCTGAATATCAAGCTCTGACACTGAGGGAACACAGTCTCAGCAGTGATGAGCTGAAGCAGGAGGTGATGGAACCCCAGAGAACAAGGGGTCTGCTCTGCCCGGGGTGGGTCTGAGCATTGCTGGTGTCAATGCTCACAGCTCCCTGCTGAGTTGTCAATAGGGTAAAGAAATGAATTGCAGAGCCATCTGTTTAAAAAAAAGAAAAGAAAAGAAAAGAAAAGAAAAGAAAAGAAAAGAAAAGAAATGTAGTGTGTAAAGCATTAATAACCATTCTTTTGTAAATTTTGTTGGCATCGTTTTTCCCTGATGGGTTATTGTTTGGGTTGCAATTAGCACATCTGAAGAAAATAAATGCTTGGATATTTCTAATTTTTGGTAATTGTCAAAGGTTAGTCATTTGAAGTATGCCTGTTAGGATGTGACAATGGGCTTATTGTAAATTATGATTTATCATCTACACAGCATAATAAGCACAGAGAGAAAGGAAAATGCAGAGGGACTCGACTCTTTCAACTTAGACTCTGTGAAGCTTCTTATTCAAAAGAAAGGATTTTTTTTTTCTAGTTACTCATGATTGCTGCAAGCTTACAGGATTATTAAAACAGATTTTCTACAAGGGGTATTCGTACAAGAAAAACAAAGTCTAAAAAAGATACTCCAATCTGAATAGGTAGCTCATTTGGTTAAGAACCATCCCTATATGCCAAGGGTGCAGGTTAGTCCCTGGTCAGGGCACATACAGGGATTGCTAAAAGTAGGTTTATAGTTGTGAGTATATAAAGCACAGTTTATTCTTGTTTTATTGTTCATTAGTTATGATATTATTTTCCATTCAAACGTTTGCCCTTCCCTGTACAAGAATCCACCAATGAATGCATAAGTGAAATAACAAATCAACTCTCTCTCTCTTTCCCTGTCTCTCTCTCCTCTCTCTCAAATCAATAAGTTAAAAATATATATTGAAAATATATAAATAAGTAAAATAAACTCTAATATGTCATGAACTTTTCTTTATGTAATTTTGTATTTATTTACTCAATATTATTGTAAAGATCCATAGCCACAAGATGCTTTTAAAGCCTTGCACACTCAATTGAGACTCAAAGGTCTCTTACATGTGTATTTATTCCATGGCATATAGTTTCTGTTTATTTTAGAGGTCACCTTCCTTCTCTGAACCTAAAGATGACGGTTCTTTAAATAAAGAATAAAGATATAAGCAAATGGGAGATTTTGTTTTTTATCTTTAAATAATCCCCTTTTGTATGGCATGCTGCTCTGATATTATGTGACAGTTCATAATCTAGGTTACTGTGCTATCATTTAGGTTAGCTTACAGTTTCTTCAGTCCATAAACAAGTAAAAATGCACATGGTCTTTGTACTAATATATATATTAAATCCTGCAGGAGAGAGGAAGAGCATGCTCGGTTATGGTCTATGGGACAACAATCCATAATTTACTTTGCAGATGTCTGTGTAATTTAGCAGCAGGCAGAACAACCACACAGTGGTAGCTGCTCTGGGGAAAGGATACCAAGAGCCTCATAAATCACGGGGAAGATTAAAAGCAATGAGCATTCATCTTCTTAACCTCGTAAAGGCAATATTGGAATGCCAAGGATTAGAACATCAGGTGCAGGGAAACGTCCTGCAGGGAAGAAGTCCCAGAGTTTTTAAGGCTTCTCTCAATTAGCACTGACCTGACATTTGCAAGTCAGCACTAATTTGATAAAAATAGGCCTCTTCCACATCAAAACAGGGTGATAACATTTTTATCAAATTTAAAATCACAAGTCAGTGTGATTTTAAATTTGATAAAAATAGGCCTCTTCCACATCAAAACAGGGTGATAACATTTATTTCTAGGGTATATTAAAAGTAGAATCAAATTATATAAAAATGTTAGTCATTTTCTTAGATTGAAATACATTCCTTCCTGGACATTATATAGAAATAATATTAAAATATCCAACCCGCAAAGAACTTTTTATTTAGCTAATAAACATGTTTAAGTAGTGAAATGTCATGTGAAAATCCTATCTTCAAAATAGTCAAATGAAGGAGATTCAGACAGCTGGGTCTCTTGTATAACATTTAGTAAATAAATGGTCTGTTACTAATTATTTATATTGAAAAAATATTCTAATCAAAGGTCTTTGGATGCAAATGAGAAAATTGTACACAGTGAAAGGTTTTATTTTTTTCATGAAAATAGGGTACTTTAATCAAATTTTCAAGCTTTGAAAAAATGCTAACTGGTTAATATCCCAGTATTCCTTTATATCAGGTTCATGATACAATTGAACTTGGCAATTTGATAAAAACACCAGGATATAACAGAAAATAAAATCACTTATTCATGGATAATTATGATTATATGAAGGCAACACAATAGATTCTAGCTTCTGATTCCCTTGCTTAATATCAAATATTCATTGGCAATGATTTTGTGTGTGTGTGTGTGTGTGTGTGTGTGTGTGTGTAACCAGTACTTTATTTTAGTTAAGAGGGACTTTAGTATGACTAACCTGGAGTGTCTGATAATTAAAAATATTCAACCAAAAGACTAGTACGCATATATTCATAACCCATGGACAGACAATAGTGTGGTGAAGGCCCGGGGAGGGGGGAGAATGGGGTGGAGGAGGTCAGTGAGAGGAAAAGGGGGCCCATAAGGCAGGATCACCACTGTTCCAGGGGCATCTTCCTCCCACATGTGTGAGGCCAGCTGAGCCCCCTTGATCTTAAATCCAAGCCAAGAGTGAGATGGGAAAGACTGAACAATGCCCCAAACATACTGATCCAAAGCCTTACAGAGGACTTACATCTTTGAACCTAACAAAAATTTAAACCAGATTAGAGGTTTCTTCATGAAAAAAAAAATTATATCAGTTCTGAAAACAGAGTCATCACATCACTGCATGTCTAAATCAATTTCAAATATAATCTGATTCTGGGGCATTGCAGTGAATGCCAATATGAAAAGAATGCTTAGAACAAGTGCCTTCATATCATTTGGGGCCACTGACTCAAACTAACCTTAAAATCTTAAGTAATATATACCATTTGAATGTTGCTTTAATAAAAGTCAATTGTGAAAATACAGGTAGATGACATTTAAAAGATCTGTTATTGAAAATATGGGTAGTTAGAAGCAGGTACAAGAGCTTCTATTATTTGATCTTTGGATATTGCAAAGATATGGTTCTTAGAAAACTAGAGCAAGGTAAGGCCATAGGGAAGGTTACAATCTGTATCTCTAATAAATCTGAGAGAACTACCTGGACACAGCATGACTTCCAATCCTATACAAATCTAGGTGTAGCTATGGGGTTAGGTTGGGAAGACACCTGCAATGCCTCAGTAATTTCCGCTATGTCATTACAGTAATACCCCTTTATCTTCTGGGGCTATGTCCTAAGCCCCCCTGAGGATATCTAAAACAGTGGATAGTACCTAACCCTATATGTTCTTGTATTTGTCTTATACATTTGTCCCTATGATAAAGCCTAATTTACGAAATATATGCAATAAGAAATTAACAACTAATCATGAGATAAAACAATTATTACTGTAAAATAAGTTATGTGAATTCAGTGTTTCCCTCTATATCTCACTTTCCTTAAAAATCTGGATTTTTCTATTCAGCATTTTGGGGGCAAGGTTTACCATCGGTGACTGAAACCGCAGAAGGTGACACTGTGCATAAAGGGTCTAGTCTATGGAAGCAATTAATGGGGGCCCAACCCTTTCTGGTAGTTTATGAAGCCTGGCAGCCATGTGTTGTGTTTCATATTCTGTGGTCAGAAAACCTCCATCTTCATCGATAATAATAAAAGTGTAATATGCTAATCAGACTGGATGTCCCTCCAGGTGACCTTCTGGAAGAAGCTGGGGCTACGAGAGAAACCTGGGTCCCAGGTCCAGGAGGCAAGCGCAGGTCCTAGGTGCCAGAAGGAAGCTGGTGCTGGCAGCCAGGAGGAAGGAAGGCCTACTCTTGCATGTGTTTTGTGCATCAGGCTTCTAGTTTCTTGATAATATCCCTTGTGTCATATATGTAGTCCCTTTGGCAGCACTGAGTTTCATTAGCTTTTGCTGCAATTTTGAGTTTCTTTATGACTTTTTGTCTTATTTCAAAACTATTCAGAACTTCTCCAACTTACCCTGACACTGCAGCCTTGCTTGGTACAGTTCTATAATGTGGCCTTGTTTTCCACTTCTTTTTCAAGGGGACCCTTAGGAGGAACCACTGTCTCACAAATCCTGTACCAGCCAACGTGCAACTAAAATATTGGGGGACAAGCAGATTATTCTTGTGTAATAGCAATTTGTCTTTAAACAATTTGTGTTCTTTATGTTATTTTAAGCAAATAGAGACATATTTATGGTTCATGGTTCAAAGTTCACACAAAACAACAACAATCAAAAACACACACATTAGTCACACACACTGCAAATTCCAAAGGAAAGATTGTAACAAAGCGGCATCGCTCAGACTAAATTTATATATTTTTCATCACTTCCTCAAACATGTAAACACAGAGTCAAAAATCCGTTTTTCGTGTCATCAAAATGAGAATGAATCGCATTGTTTAACACGTGATCAAAAAGCAATGTTTACTCCATTGGGGCTTTTCAAGATGCCAGGGCAGTTTGGGTACCAGTAGTTAGATGTCTTCCACGTGGCACCAAATTGTAGAAGTTACAAAGCATATTCTTTCTGTTGTGTTGTATGGATATGAATCCAACATAGCCATTTACCCGTGGTATGACCTTGGGCAAGTTATTTAACCTCTTTATGATTTCTTTTACTTATATAAAATACTGGCGATTATAGAACAGAGTAGTTGCTATAAGTATCATGTGATTTAATATTTGTATATACTATTTTAAATACTTAGAACAGTGTCTGACTTGTAATACATGAATTTAAGTGGTTCCTAATAAATATGTTATGCGCTTCTTTGCTTAGCTATCGGATATTGAAGAAATAAAATGCTCTCCTTTTCCTTTACTTTTTGATGCTAGAAAACCATGTGTCTCCTTCCATTTCAAGCCAGCTATCTCCCATTGCAGACATTTAAAATATTCATATTTACTTTATATTTCTTTCATGAATTCTACTATATTCTTAGAGGTTGCTTTTTCTATTATATTTTTAAGTTGCTCTGCTAATTACTTCATCATTCACTTAATGAAATGTCTTAAGATGAGCATCTATTTCTGACTTCTTTGTATGTGCCTGTGTGTGTGTGTGTGTGTGTGTGTGTGTGTGTGTGTGTCTCCCAACTTGTCAAACTCTGTTCATATGTTATTTCATAGCAACACTTCACTGCTATGGACATACACAGGACCTTACAAACATTAAATTACTTGTACTAGCTCCATTATCTTTTAAATGAATTAAAATCTACAAAAATATATCCTCTTTTTATGGCTCTAAATATATTTTCCATATAGTCGATGTTCAAAGATTTTCAATGAACATTTTAATTCCTCCACCCTGGCAATTACCCACACATATATCCATGGAGAGCAGTGGGCTTCTTTAAATTTTTGCTGCATGTGATGAGACAGATGGAGAAATTCATTTTTTTAAGCATGATATTTATTCCCTCTTTCCATGTTGTTTGAAATCAATTTTTTCTCTTGCCCCAAGGGGATGCCTGTCATCTCAGCACAGTTTTGAATCCAGATAGAAAGCATATGTCGCCCCGTGTATCCCCTGGGTCTGACAGAAGGGGTGAGATCTAGGATAACTGCTTCTTCGGGGTGCAAATGGGAGTTTCCTTTTTGCATCTGGTATTCCTTCCAGAGTGCAAGATGCTGCGCTGTCGCCTTCTGATCGTTTAATTATCATCGCATTTCATGCCATAACATTATGGGTTTTCTTACACTTGGGAATATTAGAACCTGACATCAATATCTCTGGGGCACAATTATCCCCTGAATTGAACTCTCCAATCTTATCACAGAATACTCCTTGTGTTTCCAAAGCAATAGGCGATTCTACTGATAACTGTATTGTGACCAGATATGTTTTACAAGGCTCCTCCTGGTCCATTCTTCCTTTGCAGATTTATTTAGAGCCATTCTCCTCCTGTGTTCCATGCTAAGCAAAGCACACCACAGAGTGCTCCGTCTCTCAGCTGTAGTCCTATGCACTGTGGGGTGTTCATGTGTTCAAACTCTGCCAAGAGCTACCCACTTCCTGACCACCTTCACCCACTCCCTTCTCACCCCTGACCTTCTACTGCTCACACTTGTGCTTTATGACTTTATCATCCCCACAATCTGTGTCAATTTATTTATTGTTCTTTTCCCCATCTCATTAAATTGGGTTATTGGCTATTTGTTTGTCTGTATCCTGATATTAAATTGGAAATTTCAAGTCCCTCAGCTCAGGTCCTGTCTCCACTCTGCCCAGAGGCCCGTTCTCAGTTCCATGTATCCCTGTCAAGCTCATATTCTTTCAGTTACTACCTTTCCTCCCACCTTAGGGTATCCATAGACTTATTTTTCCACCTTTTATTTATTTTTATTATATTTTCCATCTTTAAAGGAATGGTTTTATCCCTTTCCATCCATAATTACTTTATAAAATTTTACCCAAATTACAGATTATCTCACTGGATACTTATACAAGAAAATATTAAATAAACAAAAAGTTAATTTAGATAAGGAAAGTCTAAATCATAAGCAACAATTGCATTATATGAGATGCTCAGTTTATAATTTTGCTTTGGAGGTATAATCATCAATGACTTAGGGACCCAGAAGAATTAGGTTTGATTCAGAAGTATATTACATATGCCATGGTATATTAATGGGATTTAAAAATTGTGATCATATAAAATTAGCCACTGCATCACTGGAGGCAATGAAAGGCTGAGAGACTGGAGTAATTGCCAGTCACATAGTAGTCCCAAATTGTGTTTCAAGGGATGCGTTATCATGTTGATTGACTCCAACAGACCAGTAAAAATCCAGGGTTCAGTAAGAGCTAACAGAAACCCCTAGGTTATGCAGAAAGCTAATGTTTATACAGAAATACAATGTTTAAAATATGTTAATTAGGATCAGAAATCAGGTACTATCTAAATCTCTGGAATGATATTCAGAACATCATCAAAGGAATGGCCAGCAAAAGGATTCTCTCCCTTGGAGCATTAAGGAGACTCGGGAAAGGGGCCTGCTGCCTAGGACAGTGTCAAGTCCACCACACCGTGGTTAGCTGCAGGAACACATGACCTTCACTACAACCCAGATACCAGGAAACCACAACTGGGAGAACTGGCTTAGACCCACTCTCTCCTGCCTGAGTCCAGTAAACTGGGCAATTCTTCATTCTCCTCTCTCTCTCTCTTTCTAGCTGAATTTATATACAGTAAGGCAGTAAATAAATCACATAAATTCCTAGACTCAAAAGAATCTTGAAAGTATTACTTTCTGGCATCTGCCTGATTTAAAGAGACACTACAAGGAAGTTGGATAACAGCTGCTCAGTGAATCAAATACACTCTGCACACTTGTATTTAATTTAGCATTAGGAGATCTTTTCCAAATATTCATTAGAACCATTTATAACTGCTTTTTAAAAACAAAAATAATTAAATATTGGAAAGTTTTATTATTTAAATTATATCTGAAATATCATCAGTTATGAAAACAAGAACCACCCGTTGTTGAAAACAGGCCATTGATAAGAATAAATGTTGTTTATATGTTCTGAATTCATACTCTGAACATCTATAAACTATTGCCAATAAACAAACAATACTCGTAAAAGTTTAAGAAAATCAACATGCTATTATGTTTTAATTGGCTTCTTTTTGCCTTGTTGATGGAGGAGGGATTCCTGCCCCCTACAGTTACAGTAATGGCTGAACACACAGCACAGGACACAGGACACTGGGCAGATGGGATCAATAGCAATGTATTAGTCCCATATCCTCCCAGCCTGGTGGGAGAGCATGCAGCCACGCATGGCCATATGGAGTTGGCCTTGTGAAGAGTGAACAAGCGAGGGCTGGCAGGCATGGTCCATAATAACAAGAGGGTGAAGTGGTCTCGGTTCCTGCAGGGGGATGGGGCCATCTTGTATGAATGATCCTTCTGGCTTTCAGGGATGATCAGGCATTGTGCCTGGTCCCTATAATTGGGAGTGTTATTTAGTTATGGGTGCTTATTCTGGAGAACCCACAGTTAAGGGGAATATTGGGACATGCAAGACACTTCTAGCTTTCCTCGGGAACAAGCCACACACTATTAGGGCTTAATTTTAGGCCTTTTATCAAATGCAGTGATATGCTTGCACATTACATGATATAAACACAATAGAATATTTGTATTATGAAGTAAATATATCATTAACAGCAAAGTAAGTTTCAAATTGTTCTTATAGACATCTTTTGTCCTGCTCCAAGTTTTGAATTTAAACTAACATGAAATGAGAGTGTCAATTCAGTTCCTCATTCTCACTAGCTACATTTCATGTGCTCAATAGCCACATGCATGCAGTTAGGGACTACTGTATGGAATACCAATTAAGGTGATTACAACTTGTTTCTAAACTTCTGGAACTACCAAATATTTATATTTCTTGTTTTGAATCATTTGGCTAGCTGAGGTAGAGATGCAGAAATAATTGATAACCCCTTACAATATTGGAGGAAACATATATACATATGGAGGTCCAAATTAAAATTATACAAAAATAATTTAGATGAAGTGAGGAACAGAATCTTTTCTACCTAATTTACAAATTTTATTCTACTTCAGTAATGATGGCATCTTTGAGTTGGTGTGCTCCATGAACCTTAAACCTATTCTCAATGCCAAGTAAAGTAACTAAAATATATTCATATATGCATTAATAACGAATGAATTATTAATTTATAATACATTATTAGAAATTAATAAAGTGCAGTCAATTAAAATAAGCAAATCGATAAAACAGATGGGAAGACTGGGAGTCCTGATTGGTGGTCAGAGGAATGATTAAGGTAAAATCTTTAAGCCACAATGTACATGCCCAAGTGGAATTTGTGATGTGACCACATTCAGGGAGAGTTTACCAGGCAGAAGGGAGAGCTGTTAGAAAGGAACTAGAAGGAAGGACCATGGCTTACTGGAAGGACACAAGAGAAGGCCAGAGTGGCTGGGGTGGGTGAGCAACATTAGTGAGTGGGAACATACAGTCCAAGAGATTGACAGGAACCAAATATTGTCCTGTGATTCTTTGTCCAAACATTCCTAAAAAAAAAAACCCAAAAAACAAAAACAAAACAAACAAACAAAAAAACAACTAATACACAATCCCCATGAAGTTCTGTATGTCATGTTGATGGTTTGTCTATGGAAATGGAATCCAGAGAGTTTCAGATGCAGAGGAGGAAAGCAGGAGTGAGCAGAGCTGACCACCTCTCTGGCCCTCAGTACAGGTTATGACAACAACGTGTTTAATGCTTTTATATGAAACCTATATAATTTTTATCACATGCGTTAATGTATAAGTAGTTAATATGACAGCAAAGGCAGTTATCAAGATGCAAAGTTTAAGTCAAAATGTGGAAATATATTTGAGAAATTGCTACCCTTATTAAACTCATATTGTTAAATGTCATTTATGAGAAAGTGATGGGGAGTGTATTTCAAGCTGAAAGAAGCCTGACCAAAAACATTTTTTTAAAAAATCAGGGATATTGCTCTTCAGTTCCATAAACATACTCCAAATGTTCTCTTGCTTGTCTATGATAAATTTTGAATTAAACACATGACAAAAAACAAAACAAACAAACAAACAAAAAAACACCTGTAAGTTTCAGTATATGCCCTTCCTCTATACTAATAAAAAACATACTTTACATAGAGAGAAAATAATGTTTATAGTAACTAGTAATTGTGTGCAGTTTATGTTAAACACTTATGTTTTAGTAGAGAAAAAGTTGGCAAACTAGACTCATCCACACGTTTAATGATTGTTCATTAAGGACATTCCAAAGTCAAGGAATCTGCAAACTAGACTCATCCACACGTTTAATGATTGTTCATTAAGGACATTCCAAAGTCAAGGAATCCACAGATTCCTCCCCATCTGTGGATTTCCTGTCTTTGTGGACTCTTAGGCATAGTAGATGTTTATCAGCACTCCTTATTTCTCTGTGCTCCTGTTTCCTGATCTTATCCTACCTAGTATGAGTCTTTTCAGGCAGGAATTTATTGGTTTGATTAACCCATTACTGTTCAGTTCCATAGAGAGAGCTGTACTCTATAAAATACAGACAAAATGGGTTGCTTTGAATCTGGGCAGAACCAGGGGAAACCTTAGGGAAGGAGTGTGAGCCAATGTTGTGAGGGAATAAATACTAAGTTTATATAATACACATCTTCTCTTCATTTCAGCCAAGTGTTGCTTACCATTATAGTGTGCCTTTTCCTGCGAGTAATGAGCATACATGATAATATAATAAAAAGTAGGCATATTTTATGGTTTAAAGTGTTTTCCATGTATAATTTATATAAATTAAAAGCAATATATCTGTCATTATTATTTCAGCCATTATGATTGTGCTGATTGTATTCAGTGATAATATATTTTAAAATTATACCTTTTGTATCTCAATAGGCAGACTCAAAGAATATAAAATACTGATATGAAATTAGAATTTGACATATGTGCATGCCAAACGGTTTCACTGCACACAGCATTGTGAAGTAGTCTAAAAATCTAGTCATTGCATATGCAACTGTAAAAGTGCAGCTAATGTTTTTAATAATATCAAATGAAAATTTAAACCAGGAATTATTTTTGTGGCCAGAACTTCTTTATCCAAATTATAACTACAATTATGTCAATAGTAGCAAAGTCATTATAATTCTAATATTACATGGCAAAATGAATATTACATGGAAAAAATATCAAATGACCTTTTTTTTTTTAAGAGCTTAGTTTTATAAAAAGAATGCTGTGACTGGCTCACAAGCCATTTGGAGAAAGAGAAATATCACAGGATCTCACTCATTTATGGAATATAATGAACAACATAAACTGATGAACAAAAATAGATCCAGATGTAGAAAAGCATGGAACAGATCATCAAACCTCAGAGGAAAGGCAGGGGAAGAAGGGGATGGGGGTAAGAGTTCAACCAAAGGACTTGTATGCATGCATAGAAGCCTAACCCGTGGGCACAGACAGTAGGGAGGTGAGGGTATGCGCTGGAGTGGGAGTGGTTAAGGAGGAGAGGTCAATGGGGGGAAAAGGAGACATATGTAATACTTTTTATAAATAAAAAAGAATAAAAAAGGAATGCTGTTTTAAAATGAAATCTGTTTAGCTCTAGCCACTGAGCCAGCTTGGCTCAGTGGATAGAGCATCTGCCCAAAGACTGAAGGATCCCAGGTTCTATTCTGCTCAAGGGCAGTTGAGGCCATGCAAGAGGCAACCAATATGTTTGTCTCTCTCCCATGGATGTTTTTCCCTCTCTGTCTTTCCCCCTCACTTCCTCTCTCTCTAAAAATCAATGGATAACTCTCCTCGGGTGAGGATTAACTAACTAAATAAGTAAAAATAAAATAGGTTTTTATCAGATAGTGTAAGACAGGCAAACATGTCTTCAAGACATGACTGTCAAGAAGGAACAGATTCTTACCTTCAGTTCCCTCTAGAGTCCTGACCCGCTGTGCAGGGCCACAGGGAGAAGCATCGGGGTCAGTCAGGAGGTGGAGGGAGTGCCCTGGGAATGTGGGCAAGAACCATTACAGGTGCTTGTTGTGATTTCCACTGGAAGGAGCGGGTGTGGCAGAGGAATCAGGTGTAAGATGGGCTACTTTGACTAATCTCGTGGGTTGGAGTCGCAGGGGCTGTGTTTAACTGCCTGGTACCTGAGGAAATGGCCCTGAACTGAAGAGCCCCATAAAGAAGATAGTTGTTGGCATGGGATCAAATTGGTTGGCTTACATTTGGGATGTGCTTCCTGTCTGTTTGCTATTTTTAGAAATTAGCTTCCTCTGCGAGGGGCATCCCTGCCAGGGTCAGCAAGGACCCAAGATATCAAAGCATCGGAATAGAAAAATAAAAAATAAAAGGTGTAGTTCATACAGCTGCATTGACTTGATTTCCTTTACAAAAAATTGTAAACTGACATCTCTATTATTTATATAGTTAGTACAGTGGAAAAAAGTAAAAGCATCGAAATGATAGCAAGGTAAGTTGTCTCCAATTAAATAAATATTTATTTGTGTGCTATCTGGGACATGAGAGGCCTCCCAGTTATGGCTTAAATGATTAAATAACTTTCGCTGCATAATTTAAAAGTAACGAAGGAAAAGCATACAGTGCATTGTCAGGTTTTGTTTGAAGTCTTACCTAGCTGTCAGGTTCGATACTCTTCTGAGTCAGGTGTGTCAAATCATGTTAAATCACAACACTGCATAGGCGCGTTCCTTTTTGTTACAAGGTACTTTCTTCAGAGTTACATTATTCCCACTTCTGGAATATATTATGTGATTATTGCTTTTGCCATTAATACTGTACAGTGATGGATGTTGTATCAAAATAAGTTATTGAAACCAATTGACATTTTATATTACCAGGCATGTCTGTTATATGAAATATGATGGATAACGAGCAATATTTTGATCTGTCATTGTCTTGAGTTTTCTATGTATTTCACAATTTTAAGTTTAGCAACGTTCTACCTTATCCTTTTGTTGGATAAATCATGACTTACATAAGTAATTTCTTAGTGTTGATCAAATTTTGTTTCTGAATTTGGAGTTCCCAGCCTTATATGACCTGAAAACTTGTGCTGTCAGGCACTCATTCTCACATTCTGTATCCAAATAGGCCAAGTTTAATCTTTCCTGAGGAGTCCACATTGCTGTTCCTCTGCTGGTCAATTTCCCATTGAAATTGTTCCCTAATGGCATGTAAAGCTCTGCTTTGTTGTCATCTCATATGCTTTCTCACCGTGCACTTTGAGAGCCATGATTCCAGCAACCATCTCTTTCCTGACATTGTTTTTGCTTTGCAGTTTGTCTTACATCATTAGACAGTCATTTCCTTGAGTAGTGACCATGTCTACTGCTGGATTCCTAAAACCTCAAACAGTTCCTAGTGCAGAATGAGTGTTCCATAAAGAGTCGTCGAGGAATAAATAAATATGTGTGAATGGACATTTCTTTTTCTTGTTTATATAAGCTATGTTTCTTATCTAGATTGTAAGAAACTTGTGGCAGCAATGCTGTCATACATTCTTTGCATGCCTCCTCCTGTCCTTTAAAGAATGGCTTGCCATTCTCATATTCTTAATTAATAGTTAATTTTTTCATAAAAATTCTTTACAAAACCTATATTTCCATTTCTGACTACAGTGATCCATTTTAAAGTGTTTATACCTTCAAAGGAACAAAGATAAGAGAAAGGGTGATACTTGGGAATGAGATATGTATGAGTGTCTTCCTATCAACCCCTGAAAGTCACTAGATAATTTTTTTTAAGAAAGTGGAATGAAGTACCAGCTAAGCAAATGAAGCATTAAATTGTCAGAGGGTGTCCATTACTGAAGGAACAGGCTGGCCATATGGATGAATTGACTGCATTAGTTTGGACGTTTTATGATGGGCATGTATCAATTCATCATCTCCCAAGGTGAATGGCATTTGTTGGGAAAATCTCTGACACAATCATATTTATCACCTTGGTAGAAATTTGATGATGCTGTATAATCTTGACATACGACAGGGAGTAAAGGAAAGAAGATTCAGAGGAATAGAATTTAATAGCCTGATAAGGAACAAATTATAAGAGTCACTCATGCTGACAAAATTAAACTTGAATAATAATGTACTGAAACTTTGCCTAAACTATTCCTTAGTAAAAATATTTTGTGAAATATGAAAAATTATTGTTTGTTACAGGTGATTTTATAAGAAGGAATGGATTAAATTACATAAGGAATACATTTGGACTATCTGGTTTACCTTTAAGAATGTTTTCCTCTGGTTTTTAACTAGTTTTGTTCCACATATAGGTGTGTAGAAAAGCAAACTGGAGATTTATTTTCTTTGAAATATTTTTATTGGTTTTTTGAGAGAGAGGACAGAAGGACACAGGGAGAGAGAATCATCTATTGGCTACCACTTCCACACCCCTGTGGTGGGATTCATACTGCAATCCAGGCATATGCTCTGACTAGGAATCAAATACCCAAACAACTGAGCCATGCCAGCCAGGGCTGGGGATGTTTTGCTGTTGTTGTTGTTGTTGTTGTTGCTGTCTTTTTTTTTTAACCATAAATCTAAACAAGGTAGAGCCAGGAGAGGTAGTTATCAGCTAACATGTCAAATATGCTGTGAGGTACTTTACAGACAGCGGTTTTGTCAAGAGAGAATAATGTCTTCATGAAATGCATGAGGAGGTGCTCTGGAGTGTGAATCAGAGCACCTGGTTCTTTCAGAAATTGGTTTTCTGATCTGTAATGCGAAAGCTTAGTACATATCCATAAAGTTAGCATTCTCAATTATGCTCGATCATTTCAAGTTTCATGTATTCTTTTCTCAAGTAGTCATTGTCCCAATATACTTCAAGTTGTTTAGGTAACTAGAGGCCTGGTGCTCGAAATTCGTGTACTTGAGGGGGGTTCTCCCTCAGCCCAGTCTGTGTCCTCTCGTAGTCTGGGCCCCCTCACTCTTTACCGCCCGCCTGCAGTGGAGGTGGGAGAGGCTCCTGCCACTGAAACTACTCACCAGCCATGAGCCAGCCTTCTGTCTGATCTGTGCTCCTGCTGGGGAAGCACATTGACCACCAGGGGGCAGCTCCTGCATTGGAGATCTGCTCCTTAGTGGTCAGTGGGTGTCATTGTGACCTGTGGTTCCACCGTTTGGTAGATTTGCATATTAGGATTTTATTATATAGGATTTGTTGTTTATGAAACTTATATGAACTTCATTGCTTCACTTATTTTATTATTTCCTTTATAGGAATTAGTGAATTTAAAAAGCACAGGTACTTACTGAAAAACAGCTACTTATACCTGAACTCCCGCAGTTCAGCCCAGTGTTGTTCAGGAAAAGCCATTTCTCCACTAAATTTTAGTGTTGATGATGGAGGATGACAAGTCCGCCATTAAAATAATAGACAAAATAAATCATGGGCGGGTTGTGAAGATTATGTTTAAAACAAAGTTTATTACATTCAGAGGTTTTAGTTAAACCAGAGAACATTTCAGTGTGAGCACTTCCTCAGGGACAGCAGGGACCACGTGATCCCCTAAGCCCTGAGGTGTGAAATTCGGGCCTATGTTTATGGGTTGCTTGTCTTTTTCATGTATGTAATGGCCTTTAAATCACTCAATGGATAGGAAGAACCTACAATGTAAACATGCTAGACCATTTTGAAACATTAATAAATTAAGAAAGTATCATTCTTTATGACAAAGAACCAACAGAAAGCTTTCCTCCATTTTCATTCTTCAATTACATTAGAAAAGACCTTTCAGAATTATACAAATGATAGTATCTGTGCATTAGTATTTTCAGAAAAAGAGAATTAACATCCAGAAAAAAAATTATGATATATAAGATTTAATTATATTAGTAAGTGGATGTGCTTTGTGATTTTAAAACCATAACTAACAACAAATGGTGCTTTCTTTTCTCCATCGGTACTGTCCTTCTGGCAATTAGACAGTTAAAGCAAAACAAGTGTTTTAGGCTCAGAGAATAGAAGTCAATGCACTGTTATATTTGCTTTTAACAGCATTTATTTGAATACTTTGAAGAGGTAGCTAAACTTATACCTCTTATTTGAACTTGCTCATCCCTTTCAGATATTGTGAATATTGTTAATGGCTGCTAATTATTTACTGGACTGTTCCTTAACAAAATTGATTAAAAATTATTCCTTGACTTCAATACTTAAAATACAAATACTGATGAAATTTTGGTTTCACTTTACAATTTTCAAATAAAATTTGACTTGATATTGCATTTTTCTCTCATCAGAAACACATTACAAAGAAATAGTAAGTCTCTCTTGGTGTATAATATGATCCAATCCACGACTTGGATTAAAAGCGTCTTTCAGGTTCACAGTGTTGTGATCTTATTTAGAAAATGTGCAATGATACTAAGCGTGGTTAGGGAATGAGAAGGGCAGCAGGAGCGCAGGAGGGGGTGTGTGACTGAGATAAATTTCACAGGTACTATCGGCAGTCTTACTGACTTATTAAATGTGTGAGGGAAATGAGAAGATCCTCAATTGAATACAAAATGTGTGAAGCCCTTATATTTTTTTAAGCTATGAATTTCATGTAAATTTGGGATACTAATTTTCTAATATCAATTTAATTGTTCTATGAAACACACCATTTAATAAATAGTAAATTATCTTATTTAATTTGCACCCTAAACTCAAATTTCCAATTGTCTTTAAGATATCCAAATTAAGCCATTTATAAAATGAAAATTATAATTTATGGAATTCTGATATGCATGCATTATTTGTCCATTATAAATTCAGAATCATATGGAAATTAACAATGCAGTAAAAATAAAAATAAGCAGAATTTCCAAACTGGTAGGTAGACAGCAGATAGACCACTAAATGTATAATAAATCAACATCATTTTCCCCAGATGTCTGTAGAGATAGACAAGTAAAATGGTTATGTGAAAATAAGTATACTTTTAAAATTAATTATTCAGGCCGAAACTGGTTTGGCTCAGTGGTAGAGCTTCGGTCTGCAGACTGAAGGGTCCCAGGTTCGATTCGGTCAGGGGCATGTAAGTTGGCTGTGGGCACACCCCTCGTGGGGGGTGTGCAGGAAGCAGCTGGTCGGTGTTTATCTCTCATCGACGTTTCTAGCTTTCTATCTCTCTCCCTTCCTCTCTGTAAAAAATCAATAAAATATATTTTTTTAAAAAGAAAATTAATTATTCAGGTGAGTGATTAATGTTTTCATCTAATATAAACTTAAGGATTTAACATTTAGATGGAAGGCAGTTTTTCATTACTATTTTTCATTGGCATATTAATGGCTCAGAGAAAAAATAATCTCTAGGAAGTCCTGTGTGATTTATAAAATGTTATTTTTGCTAGACCAGGTAAATCACAGCCAATACAGCTTGTAGTATTTAAAAGTGATCTGAAATTTACATTTAGAATGTTTTGTTTCTTAGCAAATATTTCATTCCTGGATATTTTTTTTTTTGTTAACTATAATAAATTTATATGGGAACCATATAAATTTGAGTTAAATGAGGAAATACATCATATCCAAATTTAAGGACAGTGTTTGGAAGAGGGACTATCCAGTGCAAGGCACAGCTGTATGCCTGAGTGTTCACACTCCATCAGTCCTTGTGGCTTGAGAACAGTAAGGAGAGGAGGAAAGATGCAGGAGGAAGTCAGGATAGAGGAAAATCCCAAGGACAGATCAGATAAGGCCTCAGAAGTCAGGGCAATAAACTTGGATTTTATTGCAAAATTCCTTCTAAAATGGAAAGTCACTGAAGGGCATTGAGCAAAGGGGTAGTGTTATATTACATTCATTTAAAAAGAATTGTTCTGGTTTCTGAATTAAGAATACAATATAAGAAGACAAGTGAGGGAACCAGGGGACTTGGAGGCTAGTGTAATAGTCTATACAGGGGTTGAAGGTAATATGAACCTAGATTACGTTGCTGGATGTGGAAAATTTGGGGATCTATTTTGAAGACTGAATTCATGGAGCTTTGATAGAATGGATAGAGGGATGACATAAAGATAAGTATCAAGGATAACTGTAATTCAATGTGAGTTATTGAGGTAAGGCATAGAGGAGCTCATTTGCTGGAGAAGATCAGGGCTTAGATTTTGAAAATGTTGAGATGTAAATTCATATAAGTAACCCAAACGTGCTCCCTAGTAGCTATTTAAATATTTCTGTCTGAATTTAGGGGAAATATTCAGGTTAGAAACTAAAAAATAAAATTAAAAATGTAGGTGGTATTTAAAGCCATAGTCCTGGATAAAATCACCTAGGAGGTAAATATAGATGGAGACAGAAAATGCCCAAAAATGAATTCCTGGGGCATCAAAATTCAGAAACTGGTGAAAATTGGGATTTGACAAAGATTCTGCCCTTGATCCAACTTTACTCAGGCTCCGAATCTATCTTTGGCCTGTCGAGCCCAGTCTTAGGAAGAGTAATTTTTGCTTCCTTTTTTTTTTTTATGGATCCATGTGTTATTGAGAAACCTTAATGTCGCCTTTTAGTAACTTTCCATCCACTGACCCCATTTTCTCTGCTCTTTGGCTGAAAACCTCCAGCTACCTTTGCTGGGTTTAGAGTTGAGCATAGTCTTTCTCCTTTATTTCAGTACCTCTATGGCTATCTTCTTGAGTAAAGTCTTTCTTACCAGGTGTCAGAATGATTTTATTTTTCTGTATCATATCCAGCAAAATAAAATATAGTATGGGACAATCCACAAAGTTGAAGAAAAATTCATGATATTGACTCTCTGGACAGTGATGCCCTGAAATCTAAATAGAGAAAGCACTTCAGAAAATAAGGCAGGATTGATTGTCTGGTGCTATGGGAGCAAGGTCATGGCTGAGACCTATTGGGATGTGAAGTCATTGATGACCTTAAACAGGGCCTGACCTGAAAGCATGGGGATAAAATGTTATTTGGAATTCGTTCCAGAGACAATGACAGAAGATGAATTGGAGAGAGAAGATAAAGATCCGCCCTTCCTTCATAGTTTTATCTAAAATTTCAGCAGACATAGCCTTAAAGGGGAAGAGGAATGTGGGGTCCAGGAAATATCCTGCTTGTTTTAAGATAGTATAGAGTATTACAAACTGTTGTACTTCTGTATCTTTGGTAGTGACTCAGTAAGAACTAAATAAAATAATTATGGCACAAATATGGAAGATGGTGTTAAGAGCAAAATGTGTAAGGAGGAGAGAGGCTATAACATCTCATGAACAAAAGAGAGAGAGGTAGTTGTTCAGCTTAGAGAAGAGCATGAAAAGCTCTTTTATTTTAATAGAAAGCAAGGTAGAGACATGCATATCCATATGCATGTATAGGGAGTTGTAGGTGGGGTGTTGGGACAATGTGTGCAATTTTTATTTGGAATGCTTTCTATTTTTCTAGAAAATAAAGAGAAAGGTCATCAGGGTTGCTGAAGGAGGAATGCAGGAGGCCAAAAGGGGTCAAGATCTATAAATGTATCGTTGCATCTGCTAGCAGAAGGGGTGAGGCCAAAATGGCATCAGCAGTGCAAGTAGGCAGAGCAGGCTATCCATGCCTCTTGTAAAGGTCAGTGAGTGCCTGGTGGGACCAGGTGCAGGTGGGGGCCAAGTATAGGCAGTCACTGGAAACTGGGTGAGGCAGTTCACTGGAAGCCCAAGGCCATTAATTGTGAAACTTACAAGAATAACAGGAACAATCACCAGGAAATGCAAGAGCCCCCAGCAGGGCATCATGGAGTGCAGAAATGTGCCTAACTGTCCTCAGGAGAGCGGACGAGGGGTAAATTCGGTGTTTGACAAGGTAAACTATAATATATTGATTTTCTTTGATTAGGGAAATTTAGTTGGATTTCAGGTAGCTCTAAATGGTTTACCTCAGGGAGATGAATTTAAAGTAAGAACAGTTACCATAATACTGTATTTCTCCAATCAAACTTAGTTTTTCAGATCCAGATGAAGAGTAGCAGGGATATTGGACAAAACAAGAATTAGGGTTTTGCCAGTAAAACATGATGGAGGGATAAAGAACAAGGAAGCTGAGGGCTCAGACACATTCTAGATTTAACACCTTAAATATGGAGATATCTTCACATCTGTCAAATAATCTGAGAACTTTTATCAGAGCTTAAAAATCGAGAGGAATAATTATACCAATTTTCACAAAGTGGAAAAAAATGAAGGGCGGTAAGGGTAAACCTTTTAAAGTATCAATAATAAACGCCCCTTCAAATTAAGAAAATGGTAGTTGCCTAAGTCCTCTGAATCCAAGACTTTTAATTACATAGGATCAAACTTCAGAATCTAAACTCAGACTCTGAAGGTGTCTGCTTGTAACATAAGAATCCTGTTACATCTTGAGATTGGTATCCCATGGCATGTGGGACTGGATGTTTAGAAGCAGCAGATTGTGCTCTGGGCGGCTCATTAATTATTCATCATGACAAAAGATGCCCTGCCTTCAGAAGGCTGTGCCTCCTCTTTGATCTTTTCACCTCTGCCAGGGTTAACCAGCAGTTTTTATTCTCTTGTCTTAGGGGGGGAAAGCTGTGCAGACTCTCTTCTCACTTATTTATGTCAAAGGGAAAGGAGAATTGCTGCAGAGCTTTGAGGAATTACCTCAACTCTGAGGTTTTGGCAGTAACAAGTAACACATTTCTCTAGGAGATTAAACAGTGCAGATTTTATGCTTCTTAACCTGGATGTGTCTGAACACATTAAACCTGATCATTTTTGGCCTCTAGAGATATATGATTCTTTCATAATGGTAAAAGAAAGAAAGTTTAGAGAGAAATGAAAAATGACTATATACCTATTAATAAATTATTAAGTTAAATGTAAATAAGTAATATTAGGAAATAAATATCTGCCATTGACATGAACTGACCACTAGGGGGCAGACGCTCAATGCAGGAGCTGCCCCCAGCCAACAGGCCTGATTGCCTGTTTAGGGCTTTCCAGCCAACCTCTCAGTCCCTCTCCACAAACCCATGGCCAGCAGGCTCTGATCACCCAGTGGGGAACCTGGAACCAGTGGTTGAGTGGCAGTGGATGCCAGGGTCCTGACCACTCCTCCGGTCACCCCACACACAGAGGGCAACTGTCAACAGTGGTGGCAGAGCCAGCTGCCAGCTGCTGGGGAGAGAGGGATCAGCTCTGATTGCAGGCCAGGCCTAGGAACCCTACCCATGTATGAATTTTCTGTTTCGGGCCTCTAGTCAATTAATAATAACAACTGAAGATTTCTTACTGTGCTTTCCAAATACTGTTATATTTGAAGAATGAATTATTTGCAAATTGAAACATAAACATATTTTACATGTTTAAGTATATTAGATGGGTTAGCAAGAATATATGTGAAAGGCCCGCTGTCAGGTATATAATTTAGAATATTAATATATAATTTAGAATTCTATACATGATTATGTAGTTATTAACTGTCATGCATCTTTAAAGGGATAAATTTAAAGATTAGGTGGTGAATTAACAATGCTTTGAGTACTCTTGCTATGAAAGTATGATTATATGATTACAAAATCATAAGAGTGTAATTTGCTAACTGGACTTTTAGATATCACTTAATATAGTTCTGTATTTTCTGATTGGTCAGAAGAACCTAAAATCTCTCTGTGAGATCTGTAGTTACTTGCAAGCATCCACTGTTTAGGTATTAAGTCTTAATTCATGGATGAAGCAAAGCCATTTCAATTTAAAGATTAATGCCAATCAATATGTTAGAGTCCTAGAACATTAGACTGAGGAATGTGATTTTCTTACCAAAGCATTATAAACCACAATAGCAAAATAAAAACAAATGAAAATAAAATTACTGAGGTTGTTCTGGGAAAAAAGAATAATAATTCCATTAATGTTTGATACAAGTGAACCTGGTAGTCTTTGATGGAATAGATGGCAGGAATAGGGGATACTAGTTTCAAATGTGAATTATATTTAGTTGTTCTAATATTTAGACATTGTATTACACTAGAGGCCAGTGCATGACATTCATGCACTGTGGGGCCAGGAGAGAGAATTCCCTCAGCCCGTCCTGCACCCTCTCACAGTCTGGACCACTTGAGGGATGTCCAACTGCTGACTTAGGCCCGCTCCCCACAGTTGGACATCCCCTGAGGGGTCTATAGCGCTGCTGTGGCTTCTGGCTCAGCAACATTCCCCTGTGGGAGCCCACTGACCACCAGGGGCAGCTCCTGTGTTGAGCCTCTGCCCCCAGTAGTCAGTGCATGTCACAGCAATCAGTCATTCCACCATTCTGTTGTTTTGGATATTAGCCTTTTATTATATAGGATATTATATGCATTTAAATATTATATCCATGTTTTCATTTTACTAATGAAAACAACTATTATTAATGAAAACTACTATGTGTCTGACATTGTTCTACACAATGATGATATGGTGTAAAAAAAGACCAGTCCCTCCCCTCATTGAGCTCACATTTTTGGGGTAGCCATGGGATACCATCTCCTCAAGGCATGCTCGGACTGAGGGCTTCATGCAGACCCTTCCTTCACATGCCAGGCAGCTGGTACAAGACTGGAGCTCTCATACCATCCCTCATCTTTAAATGCTGCTAGATATTGCCAACTAGTCTCTTGAAATGTTTCAGCAATTTAAATGATTGCCAAAAATCTGTGAACAGTTTAATTTCTTACACATTTAATATTACTGGATCTTATGGAACTTGTTAAAGGTCTCTCCCATCAGTGGAAAGTTAATGTTCCATAATTTAATTGCATTTATTAAATGACGAGTGATTTTTATATGGATTTATTAAATTGATTGAAGTGACATTGGTTAACACGAACATGTAGGTTTCAGTTGTGGGTTTCTATGTTGCAAGATGTTTATATGTTTTAGCTGCACTTTAACAATTTGAATGGAGACTCAAAATTAAATAAGTAAGATTAAGCCACAAGTTTTTGCTTTTATTCACTTGGGCCCATTCAAAAGAAACAATTTTTTTTTCTAGAGTTCCCAATGTTTTCCTTAGAATTTTGGTATCTTAAACTAAATATTTACAATTGAAATTTGTTTCTACTTTTACCTATTCCCTGTATTTGCTTTATCTGATTTTCCACATACTTATTTATTAATTCATACTATTTGTCTTATTTTGTATATGTATTATTTTATTCTTTTAAATTCATTATTTTGTGTTATTTTTATTTTTCTAATGTGTTCTCTATGAATATTATTTTCTCCTCTTCATGTAGCAGTTTTACAGTACAGTTATTTATTATTATTATTATTATTATTATCACAGTCATATGTATCTCATTAACTATTGGAAATGTATGAACTATATCAACTGAGAGATGCTTAGTCTTCATACTCCTTAACTAGTCTTAACTCTCACAATAATTCAAGTTTTTGCATGATATATTATTGAACTTTTAAATTATTCTTTGATTAAAGAAAGCATAGCCATACATCTTAATGTTGAAATATATTCAATTTCCATTGCTTGTATAATATTGTATGTGATATATAATGATTACAATATTAATTTTGATATTTAATAAGAATAAAACATTAAAAGTAATTTTATAATAAATTTTATTGTATACATCAACCAAACATAAAAAGCAAAATAAAAGATGGGTAAGTACAAAAATTTGCTTCATGCACTAATATGACAAAGTGTATTTTTACTATAAAAAACTAAGACTTGAATGCTAGGTAATTAATTTTTCAATTATGAAGGAGTACATGTTGTACAATGGAAGTCCTGGGCAGATACCTGAAACCACTGGACACTCATTCCCTTGCTGAGGGTATAGTTTAGCCTCATACCACGATTGTAGCAATAAAGTTAATGATCTCATTACACTTGCGCCAACATTTTTACAATGCTATTAAATGAATATACTTATTCAAGGTGCATTAAAGGGAGCAGGTCTTAATAGATTAAAAAAATGATGTTTTCTGTCATTTAGATTTTTTAAATTTGTAATGAATAGGAAGCATGCTTAACAATAATGGAAATAGATTAAAAAGAGCAATTGAATGGAAACATTTTTGAGCCTCTCATTTTAATTTGAGTGTAATAAAGTACTATTGAAATATAATTGTAAACTGAAATGTATAATTAAAATATCTAAAAGGATACATAATATATTAAATTTGAAAAGGACAATGTCAAGTTTGTGGTGCTACCTTTTCATAACAGCAATTGTGCAAGAATTAAATCCCCAAGCCTGGCCAGCATGGCTCAGTGGTTGAGCATAGATCTATGAATCAGGAGGTCACGGTTGAATACCTAGTGATGGCATATGCCTGGGTTGTGGGCTCAATCCAGGAGAAAGCCAATCAGTGATTCTCATCATTAATCTCTCTCTCTCTCTCTCTCTCTCTCTCTCTTTCTCTCTCTCTCCTCTCTGAAATAAATTATATATATATTTAAATATAAATTACCAAACGGTGGCCTTTCATCTCAAATCTATTATACATCAAATCGGTATTTATTCCTCTACTAAAGAGCTCATACTTAGCAAGGTGCTGTTATAGGTTGAATTGTGTTTGCAGAAAGGATATATTCACAGCTAACCTCCAGTAGCTGTGAATGTGGCCTTGTCAGAATAGTCTTTTTGCAGATATAATCAAATTAAGATGAAATCATTAGTCAGTCCTAATCCAACATGACTGGTGTCTTTATAAGAAGAGAAGGTAGAAGCACACAAGGAAAAGGCAGCATCTGTGACAATGGAGGCAGAAATTAGTGATGCCTTTGCAAGCAAAGTAACTCCAAGTGTTGTTAGCAAACCACCAGGTGGTAAGAGGGAGGGAACGATTCTCTCCTAAAGATTTCAAAGAACCATGGCCTTGCTGACACCTTGAATTCAGACTCCTAACTTTTTTTTTTTTAAATATATTTAATGATTTTACACAGAGAAGAATTGAGAGGGATAGAGAGTTAGAAACGTCAATGAGAGAGAGTCATCGACCAGCCACCTCCTGCACACTCGCAACCCCCACCGGGGATGCGCCTGCAACCAAGGCAGGTGCCCCTGACCTCAATGAACCCAGGACCTTCCAGTCCACAGGCCGACGCTCTATCCACTGAGCCAAACCAGTCTTGGCCAGACTCCTAACTTTTGGAACAAAACCTTTTTGTTGTTCTTAGCCACCCAGATTGTGATGTTTGTCATGGAACCCGTAGGAAGCTATAAAGGCATAGGGCATTTGGAATATATCCGCTGGAAATTACAGAGGCACTTGTTTGGCAAAGGTAAATACCTTGGCTTTGAATGAATTCCACTCATGCTCAAAGTTACAGAATCTCTAGGATTTTTGATAGCTTACATGCCAGGGGAAGGACTCAGAATTTTCAGGAGATAATTTAATTCTGGTTTTCTTTTATTTTAGAAAGAATAGCTTCTACTGCACAACCACAAAAAAAATTTAAAGTCATTAATAATTCAGGTCAGATCAACCAGGTTGAACTCGCAAGCTTATTCAAAACTGTTGTGCACCCTCTTGATCTGCTTCGCTGTGATTACCACACTTGTCTTTTACCTTGACGTTCCTGCAAATGTCAACCAAGCAGAGATCCTGTACTCTCAGGTGACACATATCTGAGGTTGGAGACAATATGTCAGGATTTTGCATAAATTATGTTGGAATTGAAACTTGCATGAGCTAATTCTTTTATATCATGAATATAATTTGGATGAGGTTTAACTTTCATAGGTTTTAAAGTCTTGTACAAGAATGCGCTTTCTACTCAAAAACTTTTGGACCTAGAAGGAGAGGTCAAAGGTGTACTAACAAATCTATTTTATAGGATAACTCTTACCTGTTCAGTTTTGTGCTATTTAATTTTAGAATACATATTAATAGTATAAGATGAATCTCATTTTTTAAAAGCTCAAAATTAGCAGGCCAGATAAAGCGAATGAATATGTGTAAAGTATGCTGAGTCTTGATATAATATGTTAACAGGATCTGCAAAAGCTCACTTGAAATCTTGGATCTGTAAGGAATGGTGTGCAAGAGTCAGTTCACTCTGTCTCAGGAGAGGTGTTTCTTAAATTCTTAGGAATTGTGCAAAGTGGATGTTAAATACAGCCATTGTTAAAAGTAATTATAATTTAATAACCTGTGAGTATTTATTAGTTGATGCAAACATTTTTTTCTAATTACTTTAGTGCATTTTGTTATCATGTTTTCCAGTTTGTTTGTTTTTATCTATTAACATCTATGGCAGAAATCTATAATAATAAAAGCAGAATATGCTAATTAAATTGGACAGCCCAATGACCTTTTGGACATCATTCCAGAATCTTTCCTGCTGAAGCCGCAATGGCGGGGGCTAAGGCAGAGGGGTTAGGGGCGATCAGGCAAGCAGGAGAGTGGTTAGGGACAATGAGGTAGGCAGGCAGGGTGGTTAAGGGTAATCAGGCAGGCAGGCCGTTATTTCTTAACTTGGCATCCTCACCCCCTCCCGCGTGCACGGATTTCATGCACTAGGCCTCTAGTATTATATAATGAGGTGCTACTATATAGCTCTTGCCAACTATATACTCTATTCAGTGATGTCAGGTTGGTAACTTGAATTCAACCATGCTGGGAGTTTCAGATCAGAAATTGGCAAAGGTTACTAATTAGTTTTGTCCCTCACAACCCCCACCCCCGCCGCTGAATTAGTACTTCAGTGATATTTTACAATGATTTATGATAAAAACTACTGTTCTTTAAGGCTGAAGTCATCTTTCATCTGAAAATGCAAATTGAGCCAGAAACTTAATGAAGCTCCTTAATTTCTAATGACTAAAATAAAGGCAAATTCAGGTTTCCCTTCCCCACCATCTCCATGGACTGCAAGCTTTAATGAGAGAATAGAAGAATTCAGGTAATAAATTATATGTTACCATATATATATATATATATATATATATATATATATATATATATATAATATTTTTGTTATTGAATATACATTTAAGGATTTCTAAAAAGTGATTTGTTTTATTTTTAACTTTTGCTTATTTTAGTTCTATAATTATATCTTATATTCAAAATGTCATATATGTGGGGCAATGTATTAATTTTAAATACCTAATGTTCATGGATTAATGAAAACTACAGTAGCAATACCAAATATTTTACCTTCTTTAAAAATGGTTATATATAGATCTATAGTAGTAAGCTGGTTTTCCAAGATTGGTAAATCCAACTTTGTTAGTCAGGGCAGGATTAATTTTTATTTGAGTATGATGAAAAACATTTATAGTTTTGAGACAGAGACATTACATCATATAATTCAAGTTTTGAAGAATTATTTGATCAGCTGAGTAATGCAGGGGAAGAATGGAGGCAAGATGCCAAGTTAAGAAACAATTGCAGTAGTTCAAGTCCAAGATTATAGTAATACTAAGAAAGAAAGAGAAGTAGACAGGGTGAAAATACAGTTTTAAATCAGAGTTTGAAAAATATGCTAAAATAAATTGATATTGAAAGGATTAGCTAGCTAGTTTAGGTAGGCAGGTTTAGAAAGTTTTAGGAATAAAAGTTTTCGTCTATAGAAGAGAAATACATAATGGAGACTTAAAGATGCCAGAGTATTTATCTTACTTGTACAGATAATAAAGAAATGGCATAGACAAATAGAAATATATCTGGCCTGTGCAATTAAAGACAGCCATAAATCAAAAGGCATCTCGGGCCTGAGCCATTAAAGTGACCATAAGTTAGGCCAGAAGTAGCCCTGACCTGAGTAGCTGGGAGGGCCATAAGTTAAGGCTATCTCTGCCAGCACAGCTGGGAGAGCTGTAAGATCAATCAACAGTGACTCCAACCAATAAGATAAGGGGGCGGTAAGGTGGGGACACCACGTGGGCGTTGAGCTTTGAAAACTAACTGTGTAGCACAATGACCAGTAAAAAGGTGCAAGGTTCAGACAAAGAACTGCCGCCTAATTAATGCCTTAAGACAAAGAGAAGTGGTCACCCTTCTCAGCCGTCCCTCTGTCCATCCAGGAGGGACAGAGTCTCAGGCTTAGGATTTAGAATTAGGTTTTAGGTGTAGTGTCTGCTTGCAATAAAGTTTCTGTACTTTTCACCTATCACCTTTTGTCCGTGGCTTCATTCTTCACAACCATTGAGACAAGAACCTGGGAATTCATGGAAATCCCGGTTCAATTTTTTACCGTTTCAATATGGATGGGGGGGGGGGGGAATGAATGAATGAGTGAATGAATGAATAAATAGATAAATTTATATCTTTGTCATGAGCAGGTGAATAATGGAGGGTGTTCTTATTGAGAAAAAACCTTGAATGAACAGACTTTAAAAAGTAGATCTCCATGTGCCCTTTAGCCATGGCAATTTTTAGCTGTTACGTGCTTATTTAAATATACATCTAATACCTGAAGTATGGTAAGAACATAAAACAAACTTGGAAGGACACTTTGATTTGGAAATAAAAATATAATGCAGGTTATGTTATACAGTTATTATTCACTTATTATATAACTTGAAAGAGGCCATTATAATTTCTGAGAAATGTCATAGAAATTATAATTGTGAAATATCTGCAACCTTTTTTTCTATAATTAAAGAGGAAATTGCTAAGGATTTTTGGAACGGTTTACTTTCAAGGATAATTTTACTGGTTTACTTTCAAGGATAATTTTACTGTTTTATCAGGCAGTTTTGTTGCTATTAAAATTTTTGAGGGAGGGTAGGGGTGGGGGGCTGAAGGGAGAAATAAACCATGGTATTTATATCCATATATACATAGCCCATGGACACAGACAATAGTGAGATGAAGGCCTGGGAGGGGCAGGGAAGAGGGGATCAATGGGGGAAAATTTTGAAAATGAACTGTATGTTAATAAACACTGACTTTGTAATAAAAAAAGATACATGAAAATACTAAGATTTTAAAAAGCAGAGGTTATCAGAAAAATAAAACTGGCACTGTTCATATCACTGAACAAAAGGAATGTGGTAGTGACCTCATGAGTCACTGATTTCTCTCCATGCTGACATTGCCGATACTTTGTATTTTGCAGAAGTAGTTTATATTCCATATTGCCTATTACTTGTTAAAATAAGTGTGTTTGTATAACTGATATAAAACAAGTTCTCATTTTGTTTTCCATCCTGGAATTTTCCTTCATTAATGAGGTTAACATAGTATTGAGTTCCAAGTTAAGTATAATCAGTTTCCAAATTGTCTCACTTAAGATTAATACATTTCATTTTCAAAGTTATTTTCTGTTTTGTTTTGTTTTTAATTTTTATTTCAAAGTAGACACTGGAGTTGGTCAGACACACTCTGTAGGATTTTACATTAGGAGTCTGTAGACTTATAAGAATCTATTATGTTTTGAAATATACTTCTTATCCAAGTAAAATTGATATGACATCCCCACTCTTATAGCTCAGCCTCTCTGAAACATACAAAGTAAAGACTTTGAACCCATCCAAGATCTGCATGCACCTTTTATCGAGGGAGTTAATGGAGTGAGGAATGAAAGGACAAAAGCCTTCTGTGCTTTCTGTAAACAGGCATATTCACATCACATTCAAAACAAGGAGCTTCAGGTTTCCTTCACTTGTACGTAAAGGGGATACACAATTCTGCTCAAAGATCACTGAAAATTCTTGTTCTTTCTATAAATGCCGTTTGTTTATATCACAGATTATATTGGATTTTATTACAAAATAGCAACATTGAAATGTTAATCCCATGACAGCTGAACAAAAATGATTAAAACAATGGGTGTTATTCAAGGCATTATACATATGGTCGCCTGGAAACATTTGTTTGTTTGTTTTTTTCTCTCTCTCTTTCATGGTTCTCTTTAAATTTTGCTTTTCATTTTATGCTTTTTGTTTCTTTTTGGGGATATGAAGACATTTGAGGTGAATGTGAATTCTTATTATGAAAGTAACACAATAGTACTTTGTAGTCCATTGAGGTTTACTAAAAAAATGATCTTCATCAGACATTTCTAGGTATAATAGAGACCCGGGAAATACATGTATGGGTAAGGTCCCTAGACCTGGCCAAGGATCAGGGCCAATTGGAGCCTTCTGGCTGCTTGCTTATGCCTTATGCTGCTGCCAGCCAGGGCCTTCCTTTGTTCCATGCCTCCCCTGGTGGTCAGCACACATCATAGCGAGCGACTGAACTCTCAACCATCAGGTCAAACTCCCTAGAGAACAATTTGCATATCAGGCTTTAATATATATATATATATATATATATATATATATATATATATATATATATATATATATGTGTGTGTGTGTGTGTGTGTGTGTGTGTGTGTGTGTGTGTGTATGTGTGTGTGTGTGTATATGTATATGTATATGTATATGTATATGTATATGTATATGTATGTATGTATGTATGTATGTATGTATATGTGTATATATATATATATAAATAATAGAGGCCTGTTGCACAAAAATTTATGCAATAGGCTTTCCTTCCCCTGGCTGCTTGCACCAGTTTTCCTTCAGCACCCAGGACCCAGGCCTTTGCTCTGGCCTCAGTGGAGAAGCCAGGCCAAATCTCTTCAGCTTTCAGTCTTCAGTCATCTTCAATCTTCAGTCTTCAGTCTTTACTCTGCACCTGTTTATATAAATTAACTTGCCATCTTTGTTAGGTTAATTTGCATATTCACTCCTGATGGGCTGGTGGGTGTTGCAGAGTTACGGTCAACTTGCATATTTCTCTTTTATTAGTGTAGATATATATAGAGAGAGATTATTTCAGGTGCTGTTTCTCAGTAGCAAAAGACATCAAATTATTACAACATATAATTTACATAAAAATAAATGTCCTGAAAAAAGTGTAGAAATATATATATACTTTTTGGAAGTTATAAAAGTGAATTAGTGAGCGAGTTGGGTATTCAGAGTGAAAAAAATGTGGAAGTGATTTAATTAATTGTAGACCCACCATCGAGAGAGCAGCTTTGATGTGTCTGTGTGAAGAACTGACCTGAGTCTCTTGAACTTCAAGGACACAACAGATATGTCAGACTCAAATGTACATATTCCAGAGGCTTAGAGGTAAGGTCTGGTAATTGTTCCAGAGGTTGCTTGAGTGGATGTGTCTGCATGACCAGCATTTCTCAGAACAGAGGATGGAGGGTGTTTTCCAAGGACCCTTGAAGAAAAGACACCATGCTTTATTTGAGAAAAGCTCAGAGACATCAGTTAAAAGAATCTCAAATAATACACTGAGTTGCTAAAAGGCTTAACAATTACTTTTAAGTAAACAACAGATTAGTCTATGGGAGGTAACCACAGGTAAGGTATCCAGGTGATGTTAGAGTGAAGGGACACTCTGAAGAATTGATATAGTGCCACCTGAGTGGAAAGGCAAGCTTCAGAGAGCATTCATGCCCACATGGTAGCAATGCTAAATCCCCAGGGGAGTGCCAGTGTAGAGCTTCTTAAGCTTGGGGTTCAAGTTCACTCTTAACCCTCAGTCATTTGTTTAAGAATTTTAGTGTTTTGTAGGGCTCATGCCTATTCATGTTTCCAAACAAAGTGCAATATTCTCAAGAGAGAGTCTAAGACAGTTCTTTGTGTTTCCTATACATTAGTTGCATTCTGATACATCTGAAGAAACTTCACAAAGTATTTGTGGCATGTGTATGAAATATTTTTCTTGTTTTAGCAAATTTACATTTTTTGCATTAAAATTATTTTTCTAATTCATTTGTCTTTTTACAGAGATTATAGTGTCTCTGATTAATATACCTTCTTTAAAAACAGTATTTCATTATTTTAGATATTACTTCTAAATATTTTTTTAAATTGTCAACTCATTTTGAGAATACAATATATTCATATGACTACTAAAATACATATGGAATTGTATAAAAGAAAAAAATGTCTGTGATATCTTGGGAACTAGAAATATTTTGCAACAGGAGTCACTTAAAAAAACAAAAATTGCGTTTTTATTTTTCACATTCTCACAGAAATATCATTATACTATCTATACTTCAGGTAATATATTATTTTTTCTGCTTATGGCAGATGATGTATAGGCAAACTGTA